>NC_137471.1:148780189-149980189 GCF_964235325.1 Thermobia domestica | reverse complement strand
AGTAGAATATACATTATTCTTCCTGCTTTATGCCCTGTACAGCTCCACTAGTTACTTCCAATCCGAGTGAACGATTCGATTTGTGTCACTACTCCGTTTCTGTCACAGAATGGAATTATAACGTATGAACAATTCAACCAATCAGAACTGCGAAATTTCTCCGGTTGTGGATTCCCGGGCGTGAAAAAAAATTTATGAGATTGGGCTTTATATTTGTGAAGAAGAAGAAGAAGAACTAAAATTTTCAATAAGCAACTATTCTATATCATATTAAAACCTGATCGTATATTTGATTGCAAGTACCGTCTATAATTGCCGGGAGAGTATCCTTGAAATATCGAGTAGAGTGGATGTTATGGCGAGTGCATTGTGCTTTGTGTGTCCTGTGTTGACGATAGTTGTGTGGGGTTTTCTATACATATTTACTACACTTACACACTTTTTCCCCCTTACACTTTCACACATTCTTTTCTTTTTTCTACACTTTTTCCCAGTCATTTTACACTCCTCACTTTTCTCTACCTCTTGTTCTGTTGAACTTGGCCTTCACCCCCGTTTATCTGTTCGAAATTCTATCCTTATTCTGACCTATTCCTATTGTACCACACTTCTCTCCAAAAAAGTCACAGAAGAAACAATTAGGCCTAAAGAGAAAGCGCAAGAAAAGTGGTATGAAGAAGTTGTCAAAAAGAGCAGTTTGAAAGGAATATAAACGTATAAAATGCGTTATGGGAAAATAAATTATATGAACAATGATTACAAAGCATTTTACTTTTCAAAGCCAGGTCAGGGATCCTTGACACAGGGGTAAGATTGAAAAAATTTAAAGAAATGAACGAAAAATGTTAATTATGTTTTAAAGAAGATGAAACATTGGAACACTTATTGTTAAAATGTGAAGAAACCCTAAAAATCGGGGGAAAATGGAAATGGATCGATGAAATGAAAGAAGAAGGAAATTTGGTTAAATTAGCTTGGAGGCTAGACTTTAATGTAAATGGAAGGGAACTAAGTGAGAAAGAAATAGAAAAAAAAAAACAAAGAACTTCTTGAATTTTGGTGGAAAAAGAATGGAAAATTTTAATTGAAAAAAGAGCAGTACTTTCTTTCTCTTTTTTTCAGGAACCAAACTTAGGCCTACAAAGAGAAGGAAGGAAAATACCTTGAACTGAACCTGAACCTGAAATTTGACTTTTTACCGTTTGTGACACTTCTTTTTTCACGTATTTTCGCTTTATCATACTTACTACTTTCTATCTGTTTTATGACTTTGTACACATCTTGTTACTTTTTATAATTTTTCAACTATTCTAATCTTTACATTTTACATCTTTACATCTTTACTTTTTACCTTTCTAAATTGCCGATATTCTAGTTCGATAGAGTGATAATGATACTATGCAAAATTTTTGTGACGCTTACTACAAACAAACAATCAATTGTCGAGAGAACATTTGTGGCAGATGAAGAACAATAAGAGGAAGAAGAAGAAGATTGGAAATATAAAGTTGCTTTTGTGAACGTACTTGTAAATCAATTCATTAACACTGGCTACGTAAAATATAAGGGGAGTATAAGAACAGTGTTAAGTTCTTATTATATTTCAATTCACAATGGCTGGTAAGGCGTCTGTTAAGTTGGAATTGATGTGCAAAGAAGAAATTGCTTATGACCTACCTCATGGTGATCCGCTCGAAGGGAAAGGGTGGACATACGAACTAATGAATGACAACAAAGAGTTAATATTATCTACAACGGAAGGAGAGGTATCAGTGGACAAGGATACAGCTATGTGCTCTTTGGATGTGAAACTAAACGTTGATAGGGTGAAACCAGAATTAGCACTAGAAGAAGATCCTGCATTTGGAAGTAATATAGTCACGCTAAGGAAAATAGTGGTTCAGGAGGCTTGCGCGTCGTTTTCCAATGACTCCCAACAATTAACAACAAAAAGTTTAAATTCAGTTCGGCCAGAAAGGTAATGTTCAATATATCAATAACTAATTGGCTCAGATTGATAATACGGTTACATGGTTTCGGAAATTTTGTTGGTTAAAAGCAATTATTCACGAGAAATATTTAGGTATGGGAGATATCATAAACGTAAGTGACATGGCACACATAGAGTAGCTGTATACGAAATGAAAATAATAACAAGATTGATACCATCCATTCAAATCTTATGTAGTTCATATCTTGATAAAATAATTATTTCTTTATTATTGGTTACACATTTCTCATTAACTGTTGCACATATTTAAGATATGGGTGCTCGACGATATTGTTTTATTTATATAGAGACTTATATAAAATAACAAATAATGAGAATGGTAATTATTCTAAAATTTTACAAATGTAAACCTGTAATGTATTATATTCGAACATAAACTAGGACGTTTGTGATTTTATTTAGGATATAGCTCAAATGGGTCTAGCCTGATTTTTCCGGCGGGCTTCGAAAGACATAAGTAAAATACAAGGTAAAGAATATTTTACCAACAATGGATGTTCATTATTTGTAGAGGTCCATACATCAGTCCATTTCATAGCTGTACTCATTTTTTCAAGGAAGTCGACTTTTTGCATTCCAAGGAATCTTTTTTAGGGTATGGACCGTCATTTCTAAATATGGAATCACTATAGGGGCTTTGTAAACGTACATGATATATGAATTATTGTAAACACAACGCTAACCAGCATGTGCTAGATGGACGGTATAATAAGATTGCTATGCAGATTAGGGCATTACGCAGAATGTGGGTAAACAAGGATAGCGCAAAATTCTGTTTTTAGGATGACTTACATGTCTTACGTGTTGAATGTGTTCTTGTACGTTCCTAAGTATTTTATGGGTAACATTCTGAAATGCTTTCTTTGCTTGTATATTTGTGTTCCAAAGTAACACAATACATTAGGGATGTAACTTCTTTATTATATGGATCTCTGCATTCCCAAACATTTTCATAGTTCCGTGTTATGATTTGCCACACTAAATTTTGATACTTCATTTCGTTTGCAGTCGTTACTACCTACCTTGACAAGGGGTTACTTTGCACATCGGACATTACTTCCTACAAAATATAAAAAGAGTTTCACAGTCCTCCGTCGGTAAAACCATGAACTGTATACACGAAGTTTCAACTACCCCCTACGATAGAACATGTAACTTTATTTTGTCGTTAATGTTGGGGGTCAGTATCAGTTCTAATTACAGAAAGGTTTTGTTGTTGTAGTGGTATGGAAAGCAGTCACTGTAGAGACCGACAAATTTTAAAAGAATTTCCGTCAATGTTAAGTCAAATTCGTTATATTATACAACGTTACTGATAACCGTTTGAACATTTTGATACAAATAAATGAATTAAACGGAGGTTAAGCCGTACGGAGCGCCATTCTGTGCGTCATTAGTTGACAACACAGGTTGTAAGTCATTCATATAAAATACAGGTTAATGAATTGGATCCTAGAACCAACTGTGCTGACAATCTCTTTCAGTTGAAGCTTGCAGGGTCCCTGACGATTCGAATAACGATTCGAACTTTTCTCCTTTTTACAGCATATTTACTAAATTTCCACGTAATGACAAGCCTTCGTTTACGACGTTTGGATTTACGCTGCATTGCGATACCTGCTACACTATTTTTAAACTCAGCAGTTACTGAATCAACATGATTGGCCGCTTTTATTAATTCAGAGCGTACTTCAGTTAAGGAGATTTTGGCTACTTTGATATTATTACGTAAGCTGTCTGCTTTGGCATACAATTCGCTCTTTCCTACGCTCCCAAATCGTTTCTGTTACAGGCTGTTGAAGTTCACCTACTGATTCATCTATTTTTGTCCTAGACATCCAATATTCATTACCATTTTTGAGCAATGGTTTCTAATTTCTTCTCTAATTCCTCTGTCAACTTTGCTTGAAATTGTTCTAAAATACTAGCCTCCATATTGATATAAATTACGAGCAACTAATTCAAAGTACAAAAATATAAATGTCTGAGTTTAATACGAAAATAAGAAACATGCACTTAAAACATGAAACACTAAGAATTTTGGTATTACGACCATTAGCAACCAATCCTTCTTTTCACAACTCAGGTTTCACTTTGCGAAGTGCTTCAATATAAAATAAACACAGATATAAACTAGTACCATATATAAAATATTTTCTATAACTATTCTATCAAGCCTTGATTCCATTTTGTACTAATACACAATAACACACTCAGCAAGGCCATGTGATAATATTTGAAAAACAGTATTACGTGACAGTTTCTACACAATAGCTGTGTCTTCATCAGATTTCCACTCCTTCTGGCTGCTGGGAGTTGGTCATCACTTATATATACTGTCCGGAGATGAATTTTAATTAGGCTCCGCCTCTTCTTTAAAACTTAACACTTGTCTGGCTCTCACTTTCATTTTTTAGCTGCACACGTGTCCAATTAAAGGTTTACTTTTTTCCACTGGATGCGTTCTGCCCTCTAATTATCCTTATTTTCCTCTTTATTTTGTTTCCCTTTCTGTCTTCTTCCTTTTTAGTCCTTCTTCTTTAAGCAGAATCTTCTGCAACTCCTTATTTATCGAGAACCCTGCATTCCAGTTCATCACCTTACCTCCTGCTTTCATAATCTCTCTGGCTTCCTTTCATTTTCTCACCAAAGTTGTGTTCTCAACTTCTATGACCTCTGCTTCTTCCCACCCTATCTTGTGGTTTGTTTCTTTCTGATGCTTGTATATCTCATTGTTGTCCATTTTCAATCTTATATCATCCTGGTGCTGTTTAATCCTCTTTTGCATTTTTTTTGTTTCTCCTATGTAAATTTTGTTACACTCCTCGCATCCTACTCTATATATTACTCCATTTTGATCTTTGTTCGCTATTGCTTTTCTCTTTGTTCTTCTGACTAGTTCAAATATTCTGCTTCCTCTTTTCCTGTACGTCCTAATTCCTGCTTTCCGAAACATTCTCTATATGTTCTCTGTTTGTTTGCACAGTTATTGTGTTCAAACTGATACATGATACTGTTTTTTTTTTTTTTTTTACATATTATCACATACCTTTGCTCAGTGTGTTATTGTGTAGTATTATTAAAACATATATGCTAATGCTAGACTCTTATACATAAATGCACATTAAGGTGCATAGTGTAAAACATGTATGTGTTTGTGTATACTCAATCAGCTGTTTGCTATCCACTCACATCTACATAAAATTAAAAATCAACAAGAAAAAATTTTATGAGCTACATTAATCTCTCTGTTGCTCTCAAGGTCAAAACATATTTACTTAACTTACTTAAGTTACTTAGCTTTATTTTTAATTAATTGTGTTCGCCGAGGATCTCATGGAAATTGACTTTCGACACTAGGTTAATCAGATTCAAAACTCAACACGTTATCTGTATAACTAATGGTATTGTAAAAGCAGTTGTAGGAAGATTACTATAATTTAATCCGGAAAACGGTCGCCATGTGGTTGAAATCGTGTTTTTTGGTAGTTGTTAGATTCTTGTAAATATAATCGTAACCTTCACATTGATTTTCGTCTTTTTCCCAAGATTTGTCACTTGTTTATTGCATTTATCCCAGCTTTGCTACGGCAGTGGATTGTAATATTGAGGGCTCAAATATTCAGTAATAATAATAATAATAATAGTATAGGTAACAAATTCCGTATGAGGACACATTAAATTAAAGCCTGTAAAATAACCCGTAGCGGAAGCCATAAGTTACAAAATAGTCGGGATTGGAGAGAAGTGTCAGGACCAACTGCACATATCCTCTCGATACGTTCCTACAACTAGCTACATGCTATAACGGAAAGTTTCCCTACAACTAGCTAAATGTTATAAAGGAAAGTTAAATGTTATAACGGAAAGTTTCGAGGTAATTTTGGTGTAGAAAGTAGGGATTCTGAACTCACAAGAGCCGATGTCGAAGGGGTTTCGCGAAAGGGGTTCCGTACCTTCATGAGACACCTCTACAGCTACTCAAATTTAAACGAAAGATTTCCGCTAATATTTCGTGTAGAATAACAAATAAAACACAGTTCTGACCAGAGCAGAATGAAATATATTAAAAACTATACTTACAATGTGTTACAGTTTCAAGGACCTAACGTCCTCTTCATCAGACACAAACACGTTACTTAGATGTCTGATGAAGAGGACGTTAGGTCCTTGAAACTGTAACACATTGTAAGTATAGTTTTTAATATATTTCATTCTGCTCTGGTCAGAACTGTGTTTTATTTGTTACTTTATTTATCCAGAGCCATGGAGTTTATTCATTCGTGTAGAACATATTCTACTGTACGTTTTCAGGAAAATAACTGTAAGAAAAAAGAACTGAATACAATTGAAAACAAAAGCTTGTAATAAAATAACTTGTGAAGTTTGCAGATGTAATTATAAAAGCTTTGCTACAAAAATATATACACAGACCATAATTCAGTGAGCTCTGAAATATAAACTAACAAAATGATGTATAAGATTCAGTCTACAGAGCAACTGTTCCTTAAAGAGTGGCATACGCTATTTCGAGAATCGAGATAAGATGAGAAATGTTTACGATAGTTTTGGTCTCGTCTCGATTCTCATCTCCAAAGCATGACTATAATGTGAGTTAACCTTGTCCCGTCTCGAATTAAAATGTTTCATCCCGATTTTGTTTGGTTTGTTTTAGAATCGAGATGAGAAATTCGTCTTTTCATGGGCAACATTACACAAAAGCGATTTTTTTTTTTTTTTGCATAATATCACGTTTCTGTAATGGTACGACCTGAGCGATAATAAGTTTTTAATTTTTAAATATTCTTCGAGATAATTGTTATTATTATTAGTATTATTCCTGAAAATTTGATATTTCAAGTGCTGAAACAAACGAGTATTCTAATATTTAAATGTAATGAAGCGTGTGTTATCGCCGATCTATTTCCATCAAAATTCCTAAAGTAAAAAAAAAAAAAAAAATGCTTGACGTGTATTCGATCGAAGAACCTCGAGATTACTGGTCAAGCCTCTAGACCACTGAACCACGATCACAACGCTGTAATTGATTCGTCTTTAGTCTTGTTACTCAATGTTTCTCTGCCTCAGCTTGGAGAGTTGTATGTAATTTTAAATTCGTTTCAAAACGCCTTTTGTGTTCCTCTTATGATGATATAAGTGAATGATCTTCGGTACAGTTTCTATTAATACGTTGAGTTGTTCTTAAACCTTTGGATCGCAAGTTGTTTTTTCTCCACACGAGACTCCAGATAACACAGATTTAATTCTCATACTGCGCATTTGTGTCAAGGCAGCCGACAACACCGGGTCATAGACTTATGTCCGCCCCGATATAAATTATAGTTCAATTTGATATAGTGAAACAAACTACAGCCACTTATTTTGAGACAATAGTGATATGGTACTCCATTTCATATTTCTACAATATTTAATATAATAAAACATGTAATATAGCGTAACTTTATCATGTAATATAGCTAATGATTACATGTTTTCTTGCTACTTAATCATTATCTCCATTTATATTTCATTGTTTGTTGAATTTGTTACAGGCGCGATAACATCTTTGCTTTCCACGGAGAAGGGAATACGTTTACTACATTAAATAAAGCCATTTCTCATTCTTATGAGGAATCTGATACTTCGACGCAGTTTGGCAAAGGATATCATCGATCACGTTTGACAACAAATATGGTGACACAGGAAAGTGAAAAGCGTCATACGTACCAAAATAGTGATAAACGCTCTAGTCAAAGTTCAACTATGTCAAGTGGTGAGTTATTGCACACAGGTGAAAAATCTCACATATGTGGAGTATGTGGAAAGGAATTTAGAGTATGTTCAAGTTTGGCTACGCACATGGTGATTCCTACAGGAGGAAAACTACAGACGTGCCAACAGTGTGACAAGGCATTTAATCAACGTTCAACTTTGGGTACACAAATGTTAATCCACACAGGAGAAAAATCTCACACGTGCCAAGAGTGTGGTAAGGCATTTAATCGACGTTCACATTTGGCTACACACATGTTAATCCACACAGGAGATAAATCTCAGATGTGTCAAGAGTGTGGTCGGGGATTTACTCAACGTTCACATTTGGCTAGACACATGTTAATTCACACAGGAGAAAAACCTCACATATGCCAACAGTGTGGTAAGGCATTTACTCAACGTTCAGATTTGGCTACACACATGTTAATCCACACAGGAGAAAAACCTCATATGTGCCATGAGTGTGGTAGGGCATTTACTCAACGTTCTAATTTGGTTAGACACATGTTAATCCACACAGGAGAGAAATCTCACACATGCCAAGTGTGTGGTAATGCATTTAATCAACGTTCAGCTTTGGCTACACACATGTTAATCCACACAGGAGAAAAATCTCGCATGTGCCAAGAGTGTGGTAAGGCATTCAATAGACGTTCATACTTGGCTAGACACATGTTAATCCACATAGGAGAAAAACCTCACACATGCCAACAGTGTGGTAAGGCGTTTACTGAACGTTCATATTTGGCTACACACACGTTAGTCCACACAGGAGAAAAACCTCACATGTGCCAAGAGTGTGGTAAGGCATTTAATCATCGTTCACATTTGGCTACACACATGTTAATCCACAAAGGAGAAAAACCTCACACTTGCCAAGAGTGTGGTAGGGCATTTACTCAACGTTCAGATTTGGCTACACACATGTTAATCCACACAGGAGAAAAACCTCACATGTGCCAAGAGTGTGGTAAGGCATTTAATCAACGTTCACATTTAGCTAGACATATGTTAATCCACACAGGAGAAAAACCTCACACATGCCAAGAATGTGGTAAGGCATTTACTCAACGTTCTAATTTGTCTACACACATGTTAATCCACTTAGGAGAAAAATCTCACTTGCGCCAAGAGTGTTGAAAGGCATTTAATCAACGTTCAAGTTTGGCTACACACATCTTAATCCACTCAAGAGAAAAACCTCACACCTTCAAAGAGTGAGATAGGGCATTTATTAACGTTCAAGTGTAGATGCACACATGTTAATCCACACAGAAGAAACTCACACGTGCCAAGCGTGTGGTAAATGACTTAGACTAAGTGCAGTTTGACTACATTTATATTAGTTCACACAGGAGAAAATGATTACACATACCAAGAGTGTAGTAAGGCATTTAGTCAAGGTTTTAGTTTGGCTGCACACATGGTAATCAACACACGTGCCAAGAGTGTGGTAAAAAATTTAATCAATCTCACAAGTTTGTCTACATACATGTTAATCCACACAGGAACAAAACACCACACATGCTAAGAGTGTGGTGACAAATTTAAATATCGTTTAAGTTTGGTTTCACGTATTAATCCATACAGGAAAAAAAGGTCACGTATGTTAAAAGTTTGGTTAGAAGTTTATTCGAAGTTCAACTCTGGTTACACATGTTAATATGCATTAGATTATGCAATTATATGCCCTGAGTGTAGTATGTAATTTGATATACGTTGAAGTTTTGCTAGATACATTTTAATCCACACAGGAGTAAAAGATCACACATGCCAAGAGTGTGGTGAGCATTTAATCGACGTTCGAAATTGGCTACACACAATAGCAAAATCTCACCTTGCTAAAATGCTGGAATAGAATATATTCAACGTTCATACGTGCTGAGCCACACGGGGTCAAAACCTTACACGTGAGAGGTGTAAAACGATATATTATACACTCAAACCTTGAAATGCTGTTGAACACAAGTCAATCACCAAGGAGATGCCAAGAGCTTAGCAAGGCATTTACTCAAGCTTCACATGTTGCAAAGTAAATGATAATCCACAAAGGACAAAAATCACACACGTGCAGAGAGTTTATATAAGATGTCGCATTCTGTTGAGGAGGAATAGAGATGATATAATCTAAGGTGATATTTTTTCGCGTACTATGAAAATTGTACTATCCCAACGAGTAAAGTAGTCGACAAAGGGATGTCACTTGTGTCTGACGTTATCCCATGTTTACTGTAGCGTTCTACTGTACATCACCACATTAAACGCAGAATATAAAACATCTGATTTGGCACACTTCTCTAGCGTGGGATCACGTTGTCCAATTCATTCTCACTCTTTTCTTGCCATCTGAGTTGAACATTGTAAATTATTTTAATTGAGTGTTCTCAACCAATAAATGATAACAATATTTCACTCCATCTCCAACTGTCAAACGCAGACTCCAACCGTAGCCTTACTACTGGGTTCACAATGGAAATGATAAAGCATAGAGATAGCACAAATATTTTTCCCGAAGCAGTAGCTCAAACTTTAACATTTCTGCGGTTTGATTCCGTCTTTTTGTATTTTATGCATAGACGATCCTAAGTACATACAAAGATTTCTTACTGCCAAACTTAACATACAGATTTACAGTATGGATAGCTTCATTATTCAAAATATATTAAAAACTGTTGACCCTCTAAACAAAAGTTTTCCACATACCTTTCATTGTCCGATTACCTAGTCCCACTCTGAAGCTATACAATGCATAACTTGTCCATATTACACTAATATATCGAAAACGTAAATCTCACCTATATCAACAAACTCAGCACCTTTTATTCATGCAATATATACTACCTGACATTAGACTCACAACAAATCGCTATCAGCATACTCCTTGTCCCTAAGGTTTACGCTCTGTCAGTACACATTACCCTCGTGAGATTCATTGTCTTTAACCGTATAGTGGTAAGGTGAAAAATTTTTTTAGGAATGGTAACATTTTGCCTTCTGGACCCAGGAACATTTTGGTCTGATAAGATGTGAACTAGGATTTAAATTTGTATTATATTTACAATATTAAATACGAACACCAGACAGCGAAACTGTACATTTTTATTGAGGCAATATCTTTCTTGTTAAAATTAAGTTCGATAATTATGTGACTTTTATTGCTTAACTACCGGCACTGAAAATAAAATATTTATTAACTAGAAAGAAGTAAACCAGGATTTCTCCTAGTAGCGGTATATTCACGTTTCAATTCTGAAGCAGTCTCCGCACATCATTTTTGCGTGACTTAGGCAAATCCACTTACAGCACTTTTGGCAAAATATCTGGCCTTACTGTGTTTATACATGTAACATCGTCCTCGCTTTCCTACTTGAGGAGGTACAGAAGCATCTTCTTCTAGAGTCAATCCAGAAAACCATGCTGTGTTCGCTGAATGTATAACATTAATATTAGTCGGTTCTACATTTTAGAAGTGATAAAATCACGTTATTTGCCATCGTGTAGTGTTTCTTTCTTCGTCATATTCAGTAGGTATCTGGTCTACTATGTCCACCCCACCTTTAGTGTCGTTGTAAAATGTGACGATATCTGGCTTCCTGTTATCTCTGGTACTCTCATCTAATTTGACGTGATTGTGCATACTTGAGATCAGCACTAAACACCGATTTTTCTTAGATGCATACGAACCAATGGTGCAGTTCTAATGAAAACCAAATACACTAATGTGTTCTTTCCTCCGTTTGGCATTCACAAACGCGGGGGCAACTCTTTCTTGTTTTTACGAATTGTCCCTATAATTGTTAACTTATTGTCTCATTCCATTGATTTAACCAAATTGCAGCTTGTAAACTGATTATTGTAAAAAGGTATCTTTGCAAAATGAACCATGAATCTGTTGACACAATCTCTTCACTACTTCCTCAGTTTTGTTATCTATCTTGAACGGGCCTTCTGGTTGTGTCCTCACATACACTTCTATATTTGTTGTGTAGTATAATGTTTCACCAACAAGAATAAAAAATTTAATTCCATATTTTGGAGGTCTTTTAGGCATATAAATACGAAATTCACATCTTCCCCGGAAACCGACACGTGTCTCACCCAAAGTTGCTAACATACCAATTAAGAAAACTTGTTGCAGTTGTTTACAAATAATTCAAAAAAAGTCACGAAATGGGGCTAATCTGGGGTTGAAGGTTATATCTGATTATGATATTCATTAGCATCTTCCACTCTTTCATCCATCATATCCTGTACAGTAATCACTTTCTGCTCAGTTTGGCTTCTCCGGTTCCCATCATCACATAGAGATGACCCTACGCAAAAGACTCATTCATTTGTCTGATTAACAATACACATGTGTTAACTTGTGCTTCGCACCTCCCCTCATACTCCATTCTCGTTATCCCTTTACACATTTTTTATTTTCTCTAATTGTATTGTATTTATATTGAATCAATCTGTCTATATTAAGTTGTGTGTTATATATGTTTACCTACATTATAATGCTAAGGATCAAAGTTCCATACGCTCATTTTTCTTTTTCTTTTTGATTTTTTGTTAGTTGTTATACCGTATAATTGTAAAATTTCGATAGAGCACAGATCTCCACTTACACTTTGTAAATAAATTCTTTTCCATCACTCACGATACAGAGGGCGTAACCTTCTCATAGGTTGCTAGCCACTTTGGTTTGCCAGTAAAACGTAGTGCATTCACATACTTTCTCAACTGGCGCACATGTAGTGAGGCGTAGCTGCCAAGTCTAGACTCAGTTTATTCCACTCATGTGGGCGCACAGTGATGCTAATTCATTAACAGGCGACAGGTTGCAAGAAATTGAGTTTTCACGAGCGTAAGTTGGCTGGAGTACACAAGTAGTATAATTTTTGATTATCATTATGATCATTTTTACCATTATCCTGTTCTCATCTCATGGTTTTGGATACTGTTTCAGTTCGGTTATTTTACCGCATATGATAATTGACGATGGAAAGTCTTTCATACATCCTTTGAAGATAAAATTACCGGGGTGGCTCAGTTGTAAAGCGTTCACCTCTGATGTGTGGGGTCTCGGGTCCAAACCCTGCTCCCGCCAAGTTAATTTGTGGTGGACAAACACCGTGTGCTTGGGTTTCCTTGGAGTTCTCCAGTTTCCTTCCACTTTCTTCATTCCACAATTTCATTCATTGCTCATCATCACTGCCTCCCTTAGCCTAGCCGGAATATCCGTGGGACGTAAAACCCAAAATTTCATTTCGTTTATTCGTTTGGAGATAAACGAGATGCGGAGAAATCGAAGAGACAGAGCATACACTGAACCAAGTTCCCAGAGTTCTCGTTCTCTAATCAGTGGCTAGCAAGAACCATCATCAACGAGTTTACCACCATTTAAGAAGCATACAAATGCACATTGCTTCTCGAGCTCCGACTTTGACCAGCTTATCCTCCTCTGCAGCCTGTCTACAGCTTGCTACAGCAAAACTACAATCCAAAGTACTTTAGTTCGAATGGTTTACTCCTCTAACTTTTCCAGTATCGGCAACGCAAAGATATTTCGCAAATGGTAGAAACCAAAAAAATGGATTCATTATTAAATCACAGTCGGCCAACTTCGCAAAATAATTCGTGACAATCCAGTTTCGAAATATTCAGGAAAACTGCAACTTTAACTTCTCTCAACAACATCCGACACTAGCAACCTCAGCCACATACAATGTCAATACTAGTACGAAGGGTCCGTCTATCTATAACACTTGATATATAGGCTAAACTTCCTGAAGTGGGATACACCTTTAAAAATGCATCCGTATTCGGAACAATCAGGGACCAACGTACATAGTTCGAATTCTGAGAACATCACAGGATACTATCAACGACCTTTTGCATAAACAAATCATAATTTTCAAGAAGAGACGCCGATTTGAACAATCCTGCTCATTACGACCAATTCCTCTCCCAGGTAAACGCTGTCAAGAATACAAAGTACATCTTACTAACAGGTGCAACCTATGAACCTGTTATCCTACAAAGAGGTGCACACTTTTCCTCTTCCTATGAAAACTGTCCGAATCTGCAACAAGTTCCAATCTGCAAAACTTGGTATGAATTCTCGCCTCCGGCATACAGCTACAGGTGCAAGTCTCGGTTTGCTCCAGAAGAATTCAGGCCGAAACTTGTAGTATCACTATTGACTCATTATGTTCAAAATCGAAAAGGTGAGACTTCGAAAGACTAATCAATTTCTTTATATGCGTAAACCATTAGCATTTGTCAGCCACACTCTAGAAAACTTTCATCTTTTGCACAACCATTAATATTAAAACACGTTCAGCACGCAGCTCGCAACATTCTTCACCTCGATTTTCATGACACTTACAGTGGTTCGTACGTGCACTTTCATGTATCTCCACCCGAAACTACTATTTAACTTCATAGTGATCATGTATCTAGTTATTTGACTATCACTTTTATTTTTATTTCTCAGCATTCTCTTGTACTTACTTCATAAACTCATATTTTAACAACTATTACACGAGGAACAATTTGACACATTACTTATCAGTAAAACGCATCTCACTCCCAAACTTAATTGCAAATTTACCGGCTATCAACTTATTCCACACGATATGAAGCTTCCGGCTCGATGCGCCACTAGCGGCGTTACAATACTATTTTATCCTTACACATGTAATATTTTTCATAAGTAGAAGCTTTGCTTTGTATATACTTAAACACAAACAAACTATTTGCTGAGCAAAACAATATATTCACATAAAAAAATATTACATACGTGTTACAGTTTCGCCAACTAACATTTTGCTTTCATCAGACACTATGAGATACCTGTCAAGTCAAGTCAAGTAAAGAACTGTCATTTTTCCTTCTCTTATTGAGAAGGAAGGATATCTAGCTATAAGCTCCTTTATCCAAAGTATTTATTATTTTTGTGTGTGTGATGTCAAGTCTGCTTGTTAAAATGGCACTATGTATCTGTTTTTGATTTTTTAATTATTATTACTATTTTGCGATTTTAAATTTCAATTGTGTATTGAGTGAGTTTGTTTTGGTAGATGTATTGGAAGAAGGATGGGAGAAGGGAGGTGGTGTTCAGGTTCTGCTGCTCTTCTTTATGATGTTGAAGTTGCCTTTCTCGCCGCCGCCGCTCAGTCCGCGCCAGTCCGAAATCCCGCATTGAGTCCAAAAAACTGGTTGAGAGTTGGTTGATGTTGTGTTTTTATTCACTTATGCGTTCATATGAGATACATGAGAAACGTGCAGTCTTATATACACACAAGAGCTGAGATACCTTGCTTCTGATTGGCTCCTGGCAGCAGCCAATCCGCTTCAAGTATTCTAATTCGTATTTCCCTATACCGAGGCTTCCTACCTGTTGTAAATTACACACACACATCAAAAGGACGATCTTGGCACAACTAATCTAAACTAACAAATAATTGGCATAAATAATTAAATAATATTATAAATATATATAAATACACATAAATAAATAAATATATAAATAAACAGATAAACATACAATTACTCATACGCTTAAAAGGACGTCACACACATACAGTATATACTAGTGGTGGACACAGAAACGGTTTTTCGGTTTCCGGTTTTTAGAAAAATCAAATCCAGTTTTCCAAAATTTAAAAAAAACGGTTTTCGCCAAAACCGTTTTTTTCAAAAAACGGTTTCGGTTTTCTTCAGAACTCGGTTTCGGTTTTGTTCATTTCCGGTTCGGTTTTCATAGAAACCGGTTTCGGTTTTCTCCAAAACCGGTTCTTGTATTCTTCAAAAACAAGTACGGTTCTTTTACTGGAACCGATTTCCGTTTTCTTCAAAGCCGGTTCAGTTTTTCATGAAGACCTGTATCAGTTTTTCCAAATTGGTTCTATTTCTGACCAGAATAGTTTTTCGTTGTTCTCCGGAATCCATTTCCTTTCCACAGATAGTTTTAGTTTTCCAGAACAGTTTTGAGTTTTAGTTTTTACTAAAACCATTGCGATGTTTACCGAAGCCGGTATTGGTTCCTTGAGAATCTACATATGTTTTAGATCTTCAAATCGGCTTAGTTTTCAATCAAAATTGGCTTCCGTTTCCATCAAGAACTACCTTTGAGCTTCTACTTAAATCCAGTTTGAACTTTCATCAAAACCCAGTTGGGATTTTTGTTATAACAGTACTTTATTATTAATATTATTATTATTATTATTAGTTTCGTTTAAAAACATGTTTTTCCTTCGATTCAATATTCACTCTTCCGAAAATCTCTAGTTGTTTCGAATACAATTACCTTCCTTATTATCAATAGATTTTCAGAACTTGGATTTATTTTAATTAGACTAGCTTAACCTGCACTCTCTACACAGCGCATCATTCCCATATGAGCATGAATCTCCTTGTCATTCCTCACAACACCTGTACATGTCCCCTTATAGACACAAATGAAAGACGTCTTGATAAAAATCGGCAAGGGGTACCACAAAGGAGAGATTTTTTGATTATTTTTTCAATATCTCGCACCGTTTGCAAGATTGAGCCTACTTCTGGTTGGAATTTCTAATTCATGTATGATCAGTGCTTTCTTTCTTCTTGCATGCAGTATGTAATAAGCAAATACATTACATACACAATTTATTACAATGCCACTGATATATGGTGTTCATTAGCAAAACATTCTAAATATTAAAGATTCTTCATCAGTCGAGAAATAGTTTTCTTCGATTTTCATTATCAATTGGTCATGAAACAAACGCCTGAGAAATATACGACCACTGTATACACACATGTTGTGTTGGAGTGTATAACTTATAGAATGTGTTATTTTTTAAAATGTCAACACTTCCAGTGTAAACTAAAAAATGTATTAAAGAAATAATATCAACGTTTTTTAAATATTCAATTGGAACTGGGCCAATCTACACAAAATTTGGAATCGACCAGCAAAAATGGCACGATTCTAGCACTTGTGGTTTTCGAGATCTCATTGTCAAAAGGATTGGAGACAAACAAATAAACTTTTCTTTGCACACAAACATATAAACCTAGCATTTTAATATATAGATATTTATAGTCACAAGTGATCAATTTAATGGGGAGAATACTGAAATGAAACATTATGCCCTGTATGATAGAGTTGCGTAATATTATGTAGTAGATAGAAGAAATGGTAATACTAGTACAAAAATTGCTCGATTTATTGTCTTCACGAATAAAGACAGACGGAGGCATTCCTACGGAGGCTCATCTACCGCCTTTTCAAAAATTACTGTGTATTGTTTCTTTGAAACAGCTCTTTCTTAGTACCGTCGTTGAATTAATCTACTATAGCAAACTTATTTTGTTGTTTGAGAACTGGATACCGAAAGTCCGGATAACTATTTACCAGTAAAAAATTGAAATGCCCTCATTCACTAGCTGTTTTCGAGCTCGACACAACGTAATATTTCCGTTTAGTTTGCGGTAATGAAAATAAGCATTAATAAATAGCATTTTTCAGTTTTGTATTGTGCTGATGTACGCACATTTTGCTTTGCATGAACACAAATCGCTACCACGCTGTGGTCTCATGCAGTGACACACATCACAAATAGAGTGTTATGTCGAAGTTTCAGATTCTTAAGGAAGATCCTATTTCGTTCCTGTACAGTTAATGGAGAAATTTTGTGTCTTCTTTACAGGTCAAGCTGCTATGATCAAAATTACAAGAATTTTAAACCATCTAAAATGTTCTAATTTGGGGGTCACAAAAAGGGGTAAAAGTCGATCTGAAAAGGTAGGAGGACGGTAGGTAGCAGCATGACGTCACGCTTGTTCCCCCTTCCTATCTTTCTCCATTGTATTTTTTTCAGGAACTGGGCGACGCCTACATATTTTTTCGAAGTCGGGACGGAGTCCGTTTAGAATCTATACCCTAAGTTGCCGTTTATATATCTATATATCTATCTATATATATATATATATATATATATATATATATATATATATATATATATATATATCAACGCGCGAAATATTGATTTAGTCTCTCTTCGTCAAACAGTTTTGAACAATGGAATAACAAGGCTCCCTCTACGCGGTATGTTCTTTCTCATATAGGTGTTATTTTCTCCCTTAGTGTGATTCTAGGAAACTGAAGTGCATTCTTTTTAAAAAATAGGAAAATTAAAAATAATAAATAAGTAAAATAAAAATATTAGGTTCATTGTAGTTCTAAACTGGCTATGATATGCTATACAACCAGTTACAGTATCAGATTTAATTTCTTGGGGACACAATCGAAGGGTGGATATATTTTGTTTGAGGGGGTTATACTGGAAAGGTTAATTTCACATTATTTGCGCAATATTAATATATACTACCAGTCTGGGGTGCAGGTATAGCCTACGGGTAGCGCCCGCCTCCTTTGCTCCCTTTGGCAATGTTACTTGTACCAGATTTGAATAACAACTCCAGGTAAGAAAAGTTTTATTAACATTTTATTTTGTTTAAGAGATGTTAGCTTAAAACTAAAATATTGTTGTATTAAAAGATGTTTGGATGTACACAATAGCTAACATTGTTAAAATATACTGGTAACCAAATGTACAAAAATGTCCTTTTCTGTAATATATAAAACAAAATCCTAAACAACGTTTTTGATAACGTATAACGTCCTTAAATGTACTTTATTCTAATTTGAACGTTTTGGAACCTAAAAGTGTTAAGCCTATAATGTGTCGAGCTTTTGATAGTAAAAATTTGCAGGTGCATATGGTGCAACGATTGTCAAGGTCAACTGCGCAAACGCACTGCGCAAGCATTTAATATTCATTTCAGTGACCTGCAAGATAAGGGTGAAAGTAACAATTAAGTGTTAAGCAACTAAGGTGAAGCAAAGCACAATATGTCACGGAGTGAAGTGTGAACGTGCCGAGACTAGAGAAGAAGCTAAATGCTTCTTATGTAAAAAAGTACTTAGATGCAAAGGAGAATCGACAAGTGCTTTATTATCGCACTTGAGAACTAAACACATGTCTTGTATTAATAAAGTGATTGCACGGAACACTCAATCAGAAGATGATGACGATCCTGGAATCTCTGGTTCTACAAAACACATCACGTTAAGGGAAGAAGATTTAAACACTTTTCTTTCTTATGTAATTTGATTCAAGGGATACATACCGTCGTGTGTTTTGTCATGTATAATATTTCATTAAATATTTAACTTTCGTTATTTTGGACATCCGTTTGGTCTAGTGGCTGACAAGCTTGCGTACGTCACGCGTGGATTCGGTTCCCGGTGGGATACAGTTGAACGGAAAAAGTGGTTCAGATTCCATTATAATCAGTAAGTCCAAGTCTCCTTTAGTCATCATGGCATAACCGTGGGGCGGTAAACTGAAACAAACCAAAACGTTCGTTATTTTATTTTACCTTAAAAGTGGCTTTAAGGGATAATGGGATGTACAGTAAGGGCAGTGTTTAAATTCGTGATAAAAAAAGTACCGGGGCCCTTCCCCATCAGGATCCTGCCGCCTATAGTCGGACAATTTGTGCATGCCGACCAGATGCCGCGGTCGGATTGCCGGCGCCGGACACCGGCGTCTTTCCGCTCGATTTTCGACCGCGACGAGCAAAAAGAGATTCGTTCACCAATAGAAAACAAAGAGAGTTAGAAGGTAATTTGTTGCTTTAAAATACGAATTAGGGCTTATATTTCCCTCGTATAAAGCTTTCTCAAAACAGTCGGCAGACAGTCGGACGACGACTGCAAAAAGAGACTGCCGGCAATTTCTTGAAAAGCGACGTCGGCACGACGTCGGTGAAAGTTGCAATAACGCGTACCAGCGGCAAAGAGTCGAATTTTGGAAAATGAATAGAGCCTGTATCTTCTTTAATGATGAAGTAAAAATTGAAACTGTCCGAAGGTTTTTCTTGTGGGTGGGCACTAATTCCAAAAAATATGTCTTGTGAAAACGGAGTCGGCAGAAAGTCGGCATACAGCGGACGAAACGACAGCGTCAAAGGATGGTTGTAAAGACGTCGAAACGTTGACGGCGTGCCGACCACGAAAAATGTAAATGCATGAAAAGAAATGTAGTAAAGGGACTGCACGTAAAGGGTATATGAGAAGTAAATACTTAAAATAAAATACAAGTACGAGAGAATCCTTGACAAACATTTTGCAAGGAGACGGCAAACAGCGGCAAATATTGTCGGAAAGACGCCGAAACGTTGGCGGCGTGCCGACAAGTAAAGGAGCCGAAAGAAGGTCGGCAAACAGCGGATGGACCGACCTTGAAAAGATGCTCGGACAGGCGCCGAGCCGCCTTTGCCGCTGAAGAGCCTGATTGCAGAAATCGTAGTCTGGTTGCGCTGCTTGTATGTTCGGTTCGCGTTCTTCATTTGTCACATTGTGATGCAGTGTGGGTAAAGCCCTTCAAAAAAAATTCGTTGAGATAAGTTTACAAATGAAGAAAATTATGTTTATCATTAAAATATTCATTCGTTGGAACTGTACGCAGTTGCTGGTTAAGCAAATACCACGAAAACATGAAGTGAGAGAATGGTGAGTTAATTTAATATTATTCATATACATTTGCATATATTATTGCACTTATTATGCATATACATGTGGTGAGTTAATTTAATATTATGCATATACATTTCAAATTGTCATGAATTTTATATGTTGTGTTACATATGTTAATTGTTGCTGCGCATGAAAAAGATTTGGTTATAGTATGTTCCCGCGCACTGACGTCTCTGGCATATAAAATTTTTTGGGGGCGGGTATCAAAGAAAGTAATTTAAATGGTACTACCTAGCCCAACCTGTGTATTAACTTCGATTCTATTTGTTGCCTTGCTTCTTAACTTCACGAACCCCCTAAGGTATATCGGCAAGTCATTACTGTAGGCAAGGCAGTGACAATAACCAAGTCATCTGAACTGGTTCCCGCAATTATAGTTACAGTTCCCAAGAAGGAAAGACAGAAAACAACGTGCCCTGCGGGGCTCTAATCCGCCTTCACTCGCTAACGCTCGTTCGGCAATACTATGTACTGACAGGATATCATTGCCTTGCCCAAAGTAAAGAGTTACCGGTATATCAAGAACTCGCTTACAATTGTAGGGTCCGCGCTGGCTCAGTGGTAGAACGTTCACCTCTGGTACTTGGGGTCCCGGGTTCGATCCCAGCCATCGCTATGTTAACTATGTGATGGACAAACACTTTTTGCGTGGGTTTCCTCGGGGTTCTCCCGTTTATTTACACTTTCTCCATTCCACCATTTCATTCATTAATCATCATCACCGTCTTCTTTAGCCTAACCGGCATAACCGTTGGACAAAAAACTTAAAGGTTTCACTTATTTTTTATTTACAAAACGAGGGACAGTTAAGAAACTGTAGTACATTATTTTCTTCTTGAAATTGCAAAAGTTTACATGTCTTAGTTTTTAAGATAAGTGTCTTCTAACTCAACGCCAATGTATTTCTGCACAGTGTACGAAAGCTGTATTTTATGTTTACAACTGAAGCGTTACTAGTATGAAACCATAAAAAGTGATATTGAAAAATGTATGATTACCAAAGCCCATATGTTTTCACTACCCTCGCTTACGCGTATACCCACCGTCGCTGACGCACTTGTTCCCATCAGCATTGCCCTGCTCTGATATTATATAGAATTCGTGCTCTTTAGTGGCCAACTAGCACCAGGGGCGAATCCAGGGGAAGCGATCGGGGCGATTGCAGAGTTTCGAGTACTTAAAAGTAGCTCAAAGTAGTAGTATTACAACCTACCTCCCCCCCCCCAGAAATACGTCCTGGATCTGCCCCTGACTAGCACAGGTTCGTTCGTGTTTTTGCACTGTAGTTTTTATGCCCCTAAGCTAATGTAAAGTAATCGAACATAACTTAATCTAATCCAACCAAATATAACCGATCGGAGTACGTTTTGGTACTTTTTTTTTTCGATTTTCAAATTGGTTATGCGATACAACAGTAAATCCCTAAATTTAGGTTAGGTTAGATTAGATAGGATTTGTACATAAGTTTTAAGCCGAAATACAAAAAAGCAAGATAATTATCTTAGAGAAACGTGGACAATTTCTCATAATGCTTGTGCCATGACAAGGTTTGTGTTCCTTTAGTATTCTCTAGTATTTAGTGTATCTTTAGTAACCTAATAAGATCCACTAGATTATATACTGCAGGACTTGTTTCACATGTGAGCGAAAACTTCAAAAAAAAAAAAAAAAAAAAGGAGAAATGAGGTAGTGGTTAAACGCTCTTGTGTACAGGTTTACTTGTGGCGCAATACTAAAAAAAATTGAAAAATTATAATTCTTTCACCAGTTTCTTTTTTATTGTCCCCTAGTCGGTTTCAAATGGGCGGAATATATTTTACTTGGCATAAATAAAATTCAAGGGGACCTCTAGAAGTAATTGTTGAAAAATTATAATTCTTTTACGATTTGCGTATAAATAAGGCTTCCAGATATCTAACATAAAAACAGCGCAAAAAAGCACAAAACAATCTGTGCTGGGTGGCCACTAAATAGCACGAATGCTATCGAACCGAGTCAGATAGGGCGAAGCTGGTGAGCCCGCGCGGGAATACGTCCGAAGGGAGCAGGCACGTCTGCGATAGTGTGTATGCGGAGAAGTGAGGGTAGTGGAAGGAAGTGCGTTTTGAGAATAATACAAGTCTCAACAACACTTGTTGTTGTTTCATACTAGTAACTCTCCACTTGTAAACAAAATACAGGTTCTGTACACTGTGCAGAAATATGATACCGGTGTACACGGTGCAGAAATAAGCCGCCCGTGGAAAATAACATCTAATAGAGCCATTTTTCATATGCACTCATTTGTTTTATTCGTCGTAAAGCACTTGTAATGGTTTAACATTAGTAAACGTAAGATACAGTTGTATTACATTGTATGTAATTAAGTTACCTGTAGAAATTCGTTCCTTATAAACATGTCTTTCCATGAAAAGTATTGAATTTTACCTGTAAATCTTCCAAAATGTAGTGCACCAAAACTACACCTGCACCAGACTGTCTTATTTTGATTTTTTGCTGGCCGCGGTGGCTCAGTGGTAGAGCGTTCATGTCTGGTGCATGGGATTCCTGGTTCAAACCCTGCTCCTGTCAAGTGAACTTTGTGGTGGACAAACACCGTGTGCGTGGGTTTTCTCGGGATTCTCCCGTTTCCTCCCACTTTCTTCATTCCACCATTTTCATTCATCTCTCATCATCACCGTCTCCTTTAGCCTAACCGGCATAACCGTGGGACGTAAAACTCAAATATTTCATTTTCATTTTCCGAGTGTTAACCCTTTCTCCTGACACTGTTTCACGATGTGTAGGTACAAAAATTTGGACATCGGAAGTTTGAAAAAATTTAACAATTTAACATTAACATCTGTAGAAAACCATTAGCGACTACTATTAAAACTTTTTTTTTGAGGAGAAAAGCTCATCATGAACGAGGGTTCGAAAAAACCCTGGCTTTTTTGAAAAAGCCAAACCCACCTGGGCCCATTTTTTCCGGATTTTTCGAGTTTAATTGGGTTTTTTCAGGTTTAATCGTTTTTTTTTTCGAAATATTTCAATGTCTTTGGGGTAGAAGTGTTAAAATGTGATTTATATTTCAATATTGTCATTGTCACAACTTGCAACAATTTTCTACTCACTGCCGTTTTGAAAAAATGGCCGCCATTTTGATTTTTTTTTACATTGGACCGCCGAGAAAATCTACACAGCAAATTTAGCATATCTTGTGCTTCTACCGTCAAAATTTCAACTTAAAAGACTGAAAATTGCGCTTCGTAGCGTAGATACTCGTTCATTTGACAAAATGGCCGCCATTTTGATATATTACGTTGGTACGCCGCCAAAATCTAAACAGGGAATTTAGAGTGTCTCGTTCTTGTACTCTAAAAATTTTAACTTAAAAGGCCGAAAGTTGAGTTGATTTTGTGTTTAACGTCCCTTTCAGCAGCGAGGCTATATAAGACGGGACCTACTGATTAAAGTGGAATCCGAACCACGTGAGCTCTCTCCGGGAAGCAAACCCGGGTCACCCACGCCTAAGACGCGTACACTAACCGCTCAGCCATAAAGGAGCTCGGCAGACAAACGAACAAATGTAAAGTTATAGTTTTGTGATTTTTTTTTTATAGCGTTTCTCAAAGTTATGTTCATTCGATTGAATTCTTATTACAGATGGTTTGTGTTTTAGATATGTTACTCAAATTGACTCCTAGGAGAACATAAAATGTATTTGTTTTGAAACTTTTATCATTTTTGCCCACCTGATCGATTTTACCTGTAGTTTATTTAAGTATATGTGCATTTTATTTGTTCCATTAACTAGGTTTTATTTTAAGATGTAATATTTTGTATTCAGCCGAATACAAAATTCTCAATTGCCAATACAATAGTGTCGCAAAACCCTGACGCGTATCGAAGTTCTATTTCAAAGTAATATAATGCTATCTTCACTAAATATAATATTCTATTTTAATACATCTTTTTGTCTGGTGAGGGACTTAGGGATTTATTGTTTAACTTGCAGCTTCAAGGTAATGTTTCAAAGATTTCTCAAGAAACTCAAATTCCTACCATTGGATATACGGCAGGATTTCTTTTCTTTTCTGATTTTCGTTTGGGATGGCAACCGTACTGTTGTAATAAAGATTAACCTTTTGTCACTCGCGCCAAATTTAGTAACATAACTACTCGCGCGTTTGATTTTTTCCAACATTGACATTTTGAGATACAAACAATATATTTAGTAAACTTATTTGAAGTAATGCATGCAATTGTTGAGTAAATACTTAGGATATTTGGAATTGTTGCTATAGTGCTGTCAAAATGTCTTGATCCGTGGCAAAAATGCGAACTAAAGTTCAAACCATCGACACATCCACGCGTTGAGCCAATAAGGATTCAGCTGTTGCTAAACGAGAGATCCTTGGCGAAAGGGAGTGAATTCCTTAAGCCGATAGCAACGCTTGGAACAGAAAACTAGGTGTCAAGTCAATGTGGTATATCTATAGCTTGTCAATATCTCTTCTCTGAGATCGGCTTTCGAAATCATCGAATCTAATGCCCTGAGTAGCAGTAAAAAGCTCGTGTAACTCATTGCTGCTCTTACGATTGGAATTCCTGTTCCGTCACATGTCCACAGTGATCGTACATCATCACGTGCTCCTTTCTTTTGGCAATCAAATAAAGACGTCGAAATAAAGTCATTAATTTTGCTCTTGAAGTTGCTGTACAGTTGCAGTGCGTTCTTCGCCGAAACTTGTTCGTAATTTATCCAAATAATTGTTAGTACATTTTACAATTTCATCAATCACGGCTATATTGATAAATTTCGAAAAAAAAAAATTGTTTACTCAGTGATACCCTTAGCGGTTCTAGCATCTTTTTCACAATGTTTTTACACTTTGTCTTTGCTGATGCTGCCAGTTACTATTTACATTTTGTTTTCCTGTCTTTCCCAATGAAACAATATTTTCACTGTAACTGTAATTCACATCCATATCGTTTGCATCTGAATCTGCATCTACACTGTTCTTATCTGCTTCACTATCGTGATCAATATCATCTTCATTCACTTTTTCATTACTTCAATTCGCATCACTTTCAGCAGCCACTAATTTTCGATAGTTAACATCAGACTCATCATTAATATTGTCAAGCCACTTCTCTATCTCACTTCTATTCAAGAAGCGAGACGTTGCTTAGAAAAACAAAACTTCACTCATAAACAATAATTATCACATTAACGATCGCGCGTTGGAAAATTTCAAACTCCATAAAAATATATGTTTGCTAGTGTTATCACGGAACTACTCGCGCGTTTGAAAAAAGCAAACGCAGACAAAACTATTTCCTCAACCTGTACTGGAAGCTACTACAATTGCAGCACGTCAGCAAGCTTTAGGGTGAAAGAGGGGAAGGAGCCACTTGAGGAATAGCAGTGAGGGTGACTCCGCTAATGCGACCCCATTCGTAAAAATCATTAGTTTTTACTCACCTGTTTGTTTTTTTCCAACAGCGCGAGTGACAAAAGGTTAAGTAAAAGTTAACTGTTTCGACGTAATTGAATTCTTCATCAGTGACTATAGTTTTCATTACTCTTACAGGTTTTCTTGTAACATATAGCATCTAACATATAGCGTTGAAGCCGGTTCATTGCAACAAGGTCTATTACACTGTGTAGTTTGGTTTGGTTTTGGTGTGATGAAGTATATTTTCGATTGTAATAAATATACGTGATGTGCCAACGCCGTACACATTGAAGAGTATATTTTACAAAGCATTATATTTGTTCTATTTTAGATAGTTCATTTATTTCTGGAAGCAAGGGGAAATGTTGCTCAAGAAATGCAGAAGTGTTGCAATGGAAGAAGACCCACAGAGAGCAGTAGCGTAGCCAGGATGTGTGTTTGGTGGGGCAAGTGCTGTTATAGGTACATATGGAACAATTCCAAACAAAAAATATATAAACATAAAAATATATAAAAAATTACAAACATCAAACTACATTGTCGGACCTCTTTGGGGGGCCCGGCCTCTCTGGGCCCCCCTTCCCTACGCCACTAACGGAGAGTATTGACAAAAATCATATGTACTAACATCCTTAAGATATTTGTGAAGAGTGGTAGGATACATGTGGGACTACAGTTTTTTTTTCCTTTTAGAACGGGTGAATTTCATTCAATCATAACATTTGTAAAAAAATTCCCATTTTAATGCGGTTTATTTCAAATCACACGGGAATTATGGTCATCACCTACCTTTCAAGCGAATATTGAGAATTACGGTTTTGAAATTGATTTTTGTTTTGCCAATATTACCTTAGTCTCCCTATCCCAGTTTTTGTCGTTAAATTCTTTTTTTATTATTACTTCATCTTTTCTATGCAGTGTTGTAAAATTTTCTGTATCTCTCTATATTCTCACAATCCTGATTCTGAGCTATTTAAATTCTACATTACTATTTCATAGGTTTGAAGTTTTCTTCAATTATAAAGACAACTGTTGTTTGATATTGTTCTTAACTTTTTTTTTTTTTGCGTGAAATCAGTTAAGAGAAAAAGTGTAATTATATTTCTCAGAGTACAAGCTCCTTAACGGTACCATCGCCTCCTTTCTTTTCTATCCCATTGATTTGTAGGGGAAGTATTCTTCCTTTTCTTTGAAATGAATAAAATTTTTGATGTTCTGATTTTACTGATTTCTTCTGAATATCTATTTAAATGTCCCTTGCTTTGTCAAAATGATCTTTTAGTATATATAAGTATATTATTATTTAAATTAGATGTCATTTATGAATATTAAAAACATACAACACAGAATTTTATTTCCACAAAGTAAGAGACATTTAAATAGACCTGAAGAAAAATAATAAAAAGTAAAACCCTTAAAATGTCAAAGAAACAGAGGAAGATTTCCTCGTATATATCAATGGGCTAAAAAAGAAAAATGGCTGAGTTATTCAAGACAAAATATGGATAGCAGGAATTCTTTAGAATAATATAGTGCTTTTTTGAACATTGTAATCACTTCATATATATTTGCTTTTCTGATTTTACATACTGTATAAAGGCTATCTGTGTTAAAACTCAATGTTATGGAATGCTACAAATTTCTGTTAAAAAAAAAGTAGTAGTACATCCGAAGGTATATTACATATAACTTCTAAATGATGATAAGGTTCATTACATAGGCTAATGTATATAAGTTAATACGATGTGCATTGTATTTTGTTAATACAATTTGGTGTGTTTTTAGTGCTAATATAGACCAGAAAAAAATTGTGATCTTCCCTTCATTTATTCTCTTAAAGAATTCCTTTAAAACAAAGGATCTTTGCAAAGTATTATGTTAAAACACTTCATTTTTTATGTAAATGACTTCATTAACCTTTTTTCTCTATATAATGGGTATGCACTATGAGTATACTGTACATGTGGCTGTTTCATTTACGATATAAATTATTTTCTCACATTTTTCTGTTTCATTGTATACAATTAATGTATAAATCATATAGGAACGAATTAAATGAACAATTAGTTACCTACTTAATTGTTATTTTATCTTAATATTATTTCCACTTTTAAAGTGTATTTAAATAAATATTTAAGGCATAGAGTTAGAACTGACAGCTTAGTCGTTAGAACTTGTGTTTAGTGCATTTCAGTGTTTGGTTTCTACGAATATAGTCATGGGTGTAAGCAGACAAGTGATCGCTCCAGCCACTTTTTTTTTTTTTTTAAATACCAAAGTTACAACAAATGCAGAGACCTTTTGGCTTGGCTGCTTGGATACACGTCTCTGTTTTCCATATATTGACAAACTAACATCGTTACTGTCCACCTTTTTCTTGTTTACTTTAACTTTTTTTTTTTTTGCGTGTAGGCTCGGTTTGAATCTCTCCGCCACCACATACCTTTTATTACAGTATTTTTATTTATAATTTTTACTTCATTAATTTTTATTTAAATCTCATTTTCCATTGGGAGTGTGACCCCTGTACTTTAAAAAAAATTAGAAAATCATTGACGTTTAAAATCCTTTTCCAATAGTTGATGGGAAAACGACAACCTAAAAAGACCGTATTTCCGACGGATTGCTGCGGCTTTTTTTTTTTTTTCCTCGAAGAAAGCGTTTGCAACTAGCAAATTTTGATTGCATAGAACAGTGTTGTTCCTAGTGGTCGTGATAGTGAAAGATGTACTTTCAGGGGGAAAATGTACTGACTGTTATAAGTTTTTCACATTAGGCGCACAGACATGTTAATTGAATTATTCTTAACGTTCATTATTAGCTGCTCAGTTGTTATTTTTAGTTCGCTTTTAAGCATTTGTAAGTCATTCCCAGATACTTTTCCTCTATATAGCACTTAAATCGTACTGAGAATTGTAGAAATGTACTGCGTATGTACCGAGTGCAATATACTGGTGGGGGAGGGCCGCGGTGGCTCAGTGGTAGAGCGTTCACCTCTGGTGCCGCCCTGCTCCCGCCTAGTGAACTTTGTGGTGGACAAACACCGTATGCGTGGGTTTTCTCGGGGTTCTCCCGTTTTTTCCCCACTTTCTTCATTCCACCATTTCATTCATTATTCATCATCACCGTCTCCTTTAGCCTAACCGGCATAATTGTGGGACGTAAAATTAAAGATTTCATTTCATTTTTATTACTGGTGGGAATCCGCCATGATTTTCATTGCAGTGCTACGCATCTTTTCTGCTGTCTGTCGACTGGTCGGAAAGGCAACTTTCCACCGGAGGCGCTGGCGCATTTTATGCGCCTTTCCGGTTGTTTGCCGACTGCTCGAAAGGACCTCTTTTCGATGTCAGCTTCTCAATTCTCCCACAGGCGGCATCCGACCTCTTGCCGCAGTCGAAAAGTAGCCCTTTGCCGACTGGATATCAACCCTTCAGGAAGGCAAAATTTTCACCACTTTTTAGAGTAGCTTTGCCTAAGTTTGCCTCCGTGCTATGATTTCTCATGAAGGGCACAATTGCTAGTTCTGAAAGTATATAATACTTCCATGTCCCATTCAATTTCTTGTTTTTTTGGCTGAAAGTGCTGCAAAAAAAGCAAAAAGAACAAATTTTATACTGGGACACACAAAAAAATGCAAGTATTATACTTCAAGAACTTCCAAGGGTGCTCCTTGTCGAGAAATCATAGCATGGAGGAAGACTTAGGCAAGACTAATGTAAAAGCTGATGAAAATTTTGCCTTCCTGAAGCGTTGATTTCCAGTCGGCAAAGGGCCACTTTTCGACGGCGGCAAGAAGTCGGATGCCGCCAGTGGGAGAATCGGGAAGCCGACGTCGAAAAGAGGTCCTTTCCAGCAGTCGGCAAACAGCCGGAAAGGCGCATAAAATGCGCCGGCGCCGCCGTCGAACAGTTGACTTGCCGAGCAGTCGGCAAACAGCCGGAAATGAGCATTAAATGCGCCGGCGCCGCCGTCGGAAAGTTGCCTTGCCGAGCAGTCGGCAAACAGCCGGAAATGAGCATTAAATGCGCCGGCGCCGCCGTCGGAAAGTTGCCTTGCCGAGCAGTCGGCAAACAGCCGTAAAGGTGCAGTAAATGCGCCGGCGCCGCCGTCGGAAAGTTGCCTTGCCGAGCAGTCGGCAAACAGCCGTAAAGGTGCAGTAAATGCGCTGGCGCCACCGTCGAAAAGAGGCCGGCATAAGGAGTCGGCAGAGGGTCGGAAAGAGGTCTTTCCGACTGTTTTGCCGACTCTGGCGGTCGGCAACAGTTGGCAAAGAGTCGGCAAAGGGCATTATTTTTTACGATTTTCGACCGCTTGCCGCCTCGGCAAAAGGTCGGCAATTTTGAACAAGTAGATCGTCGTGCCGCCGCGGACGGGTGCCGGCTGCCTACCGGCGGCCTGCCACCGTCGACGGCGGCAATCCCTCTTGCCGACCGCGGCATCCTGATGGGGTTCCTGGCTACCACATATATATAATGTGTTTGTGTGTGCGGTTTAGTCAAATCTTGTAAAATTCCAGGCACTTCCATATTAAATAGAGTTGGGAAAACTTGTGCAAACACAAATCAAACAAATCTCATGACAACATAGTATTTTCACATAATTTTTATGTGAATAATAATATCAAAATAGCTTTATTTACCTCTTATAAGACAATGGATGCAGTTAAGTCACAGTAGTTTCCATAAAGCTTCCTTCGATTTTTTTCTTCTGCCTCGATTACTTTCCTAGCAACTTGAGAGGGTGGTGTTTCTTCCTTGTGATATCCAGCGCTTAACGTACAGGAGGGGTTACGGACAATGGCAAACCATTAATATTTATTGTCATTAAAGATGACACACTTCTAACCGATAGCGCGTTTCTAGTTGGCGTGACAACATTATTCATTACACTGAAACCCCTCTCACACTCAGCATTGCTGACTGGTATCGTTTGCACACACTGCATTAGTACCTTCATTCTCCCCAAGACCTGCCTGCCTCCACTATCCTTAAAGTCGTGATAAGTTTGAATAGTTTCTCGAAAACACAAAGAAAACAATTCACACAATTCTTTCAAGTCTTGTTCGCTATAATCGACATTAATATTTTCCGGCCAGTACTCAGGGTAAATAATTTTCATCATTTCGGTGTACACAGTGTCCTTCTCAGTCAAGCACCTTCTGTTCATAGAACTGTCCTTTGTTAATTTCCGAAGCGTTGTTTTTACTGCCACTCATTTTCAAGGGAACTTCTTTAAAATGTTTCTCTTTTATGGCTCTCTGTACTTCTCTCCAGTATATGCCACCTCTCTCATTATGGGCCTTAAACACCTCGATTGTTCTGTATATGAGCTTGTTTGCCTTCGGTAGGGCTATAGTCTTTCCTTGCAAGGACTCTGAAAAGCTAGAAAGCTCACAAAAGACAGTAGAAGACTTCTTAGTTTCTGTCACTATCCGCCCCCCACTCCCCAAGGATGTTATAGCTCAGCTATAGCACCTGTTGAAAAACAAATAGAAAAAAGAAAACTACCAACTGCGACCGGAGAGAAAAGAACCTTGTTTCCGCTATTTTTTCACTCCCCGGTTGCCTCAATAATGCACTTGAATTTTACATTAATGTGAGCCACCGAGCTACCGAAACAGTGACAAAGGAAAGTTAAAGTACGGATTTTATCAACATTATTTCAGATGCGGAGAAAATTTTTAAAAAAGCAACGACAAAAGATCCGGAGATGAGAACCAGTGGGCCCCGGCTGAATGTAACCACTGAGTAAGGGACACTTCTGGATGGTACACTTTTGCCGTAAATTTCCATATGGGTGTAACATTCAGAAGTGTTCCTTACTGTACATAAAAGTATTAGGCTTGATATAGTGTTATAGCCCTGTGCATACTAACTAGGGTTGCCAAAAGCCCGTTATTATATATTGCGGTTAATTTTATTAAGGTCGGTGACCAGTACACACTATAAACTTCTTACCAGCCTCTTTATGATCACTATTTTGAAATTTATAATCTAGAATAAAACATTAATCATCCTAATTCTTGAACAGTGTCTTATTTGCAAATACAAATTTCCATTGTATTATACATTCGGTGATTTTTTTTAAACCTAGGGCAGTTCTTTTCATGATTTTCATTTTGAGTTTAACATCCCTTTTAGCAGCGATGCTTATGAGTGTTCTTTTCATTTATTTAACAAGAAATTTAATAATTAAATTTTATTGCGAAACATTGTTTTCGACAATAGATACAGACAGGGGCGGATCCAGAACCGACTTCTGACGGGCGGTGGGTTGTCATACTGCTACTTTTAAAGGCTCCAAACTTTGGGATGGGTTTTATTTATATATATAAAATAAGAAATTTTTCTCTTCTGGGGGGGGGGGCGATTGCCCCGATCGCCCCCCTTCCATGCATCCGCCCCTGGATACAGAAGTGTTTAATTTGTCATAATTGTGCGGCATATATATAGCGTGAGGATTTGTCCAAAATTGACACGTACAGATTAAGATACTATTTTTTCATCTCTCGATAATTTTAAAGAAGTAGCAGTTACTGGTAAATAGAAGAAAATGATCGATACGACTTCAGAACACAATGTATATATAACGCTTATAAGTGCATGTATTAAGGATATGCAGAATACGGGTCCTAATGCATTTTGGTGGCCCCGCGTAGCGAAGTCGCTAACGCTTTCGTCTTCGGTGTGAGAGGTCCCGGGTTCGATTCCTGGTGGGGGCACTCGGCCGAAAATGTGTAAAACGCTTTTTCATGCCAGCCATCCTGAATGAGGTTTTCCTGGGTTTTCCTCATTCACACCAGGCAAATGCCAGGGTGGTACCTAACTTTTAGTCCTAGGCTACTTCCTTCCTTTCCCAATCCTTTCTTCCTTCCCTTTTTCCGGATTGTGTGCTCGCCGAGGGACGTCATCCCTCAAAACGTGAAGGGCTAAATGACCTTAAATGCCGATAGGCCAGAAATCTAAATCCTAATGCATTTTGTCCAGGATAGTACATTTCCTTCCCATGGACGGGTTCGAAGAGAGAGACTTTTTACTTAGGCCTATATCACAGGAAATTTTGAGTGGGTGCCGGTATTTTTTTTTCAGAGTTGGTAACCATATTACTCACCCATTTTAATTTTACGAAAGAAGAAGCATATATGGGGATGATGGGTAACATTATATGTTTGAAAACAGTTGCGCGTATACCTTACCAAAAAATTATATCCTTACTTTCATGCCCACCTGCAACGGGAGTCAAGGAGGATATTGCCCCCTGGATTATCAAAATTGGTTCGACTCCTCAAAATACATATCAAAACAAATTTGCTTATTCACACACATTACTATAGTAAACTTACGCCATGAGCGTAATTAATTGTTTTACATGCAGTAGAACTTATATTGTGTGTTTCAAGAAGCTTGTATTTGCAATTTTGCTTGTATGTCAGCCTCCCTCCCTGGAAAAAACCCCGCGGGCGTTACTGCTTAAACTACTGGTGTTTAATATTGTGTGAGCAGTGATTTCATGGTGTGGCCTGAGGATACTTCACCAGAACGACGAAATTTCCGTGGGCATTTCTCTGATTGGGCTTAATCTCTGGGAAACCAGTATTTTAGTAGTACTGTACTACTTACACTCGTTGCTTATTCAGTTTTTCCGGGGAGAGACTTCTGAAATCGTCAATGTGTATGTTTGTGTGTGTTTGGGCATATAGCGTCAGTTGTGAGGAGAACAAAGACGAGGGTCATTCAAATAGTTACAAGGCTCATTTTATTATAGAATGCTATTCTCACAAAATTTTATTTACACTATGCATGAAACACTCTCTTGTGAATGCATTTGTCCCATCTACTTTTGGAAAATAGTATGGAATCAGTTTTCCGAAAGATTGTTTCAGGTACCCATCGAAGACTTGTTGAGGCTTTGAGGTAGTGTTGGGTAAATTACTTGTAAAAATGTAACGCGCTATAAGTTACTTTACTTCCCCTAGAAAAGTAACTGTTATCCTACTTCGAAAGCAAGACAAGTAACGCGTTACTTTTATGTCCGGAACTTTGAATATAATCATACACAAAAAACACTCTTATCATTAAATTTTTCCTACTACTATCACTATTATTATTATTATTATTATTATTATTATTATTATTATTATTATTATTATTATTATTATTATTATTATTATTATTATTATTATTATTATTACACATTCTGATTTTTCCCGATCGTAATAAATGTTTAGAACTGTAGGTTGATAATAGTAGGGCTGCTATATCCCTTCATGCGGACAGTTTAGGCTTGCTCATCAGCGTTAATTATGGCACCCATGAAACATATCTACACTAAAAGCAACAATAAACAATACGCTATTATTGAATTGCTATACTGCACTGTAAAAAAATGCGTAAACTGCAACTTTTGATCACTTCTTTTACATTTATATATGTGTGGAACAGAAGGAGTGAGAGTTGAGTTGAGTTGATTTTAGTTTAGCGTCCCGTTCAGCAGCGAGGCTATATGAGACGTGGACCTACTGATTAACGTGGAATCCGAACCACATGAGCTCCCGCCGGGCAGAAGGAGTGAGAAGCGTGTACAAAACGTGTGAGAAATGTGCACGACTTGCACCCTTGGAAGTTTCTGCACATTTCCCATACATTTTGTCAGAATTGCACTCCTGTTGCACACACACACACACACACACACACATATATATATATATATATATATATATATATATATATATATATATATATATATATATATATATATATATATGAAAATAAGTAATTAAAAGTCGTTGCAGTTTACGCGTACATGACTTTTAGGGATTATCCCAAAAATGATCAAAAGATTGCGATCTTGGGCAAGAACTTTAGGAATGATTAAAAAAATGCATCAAAGGATTGCGATCTTGGCTAATAATCAGTTTTCGGATCAGGGATCAGAAAATTTTTGAACGGCCTCTAAATTGAGTTTTCCTTATTTTTTACGGAATGAGCATATCATACTGAGTTTAGAGACAGTTTGGGTTCAATTGGATCCAATTCGCTAAGGATAAAAGTCAATGGAGAGCTCTTGTGAACGCGGCATTGAACCTCCGGGCTAAATACGCCATAGAGTTAGTTAGTTAGTTATATGTAGTTCTCTAGATGTAAGGCATACAAGAAAATTTTTGATGGAAATATATTGGATCTTTTGGGCTAATTGGATCAGGGCCTACTAAACTTTTGAACATTTTTTCGTATTTTTTTTACGGAATGAAAAAAAATAAAATCTTTGAGTTTTACGTCCCAAGGTTATGCCGGTTAGGCTAAAGGAGACGGTGATTATGAGTAATGGGTGAAATCGTGGAATGAAGAAAGTGGGAGGAAACAGGAGAACCCAGAGAACCCATTCTCACGGTGTTTGTCCACCACAAAGTTCGCTTGGCGGGCTCCTGGGATCGAACCCGGGACCCCAAACACCAGAGGTGAACGCTCTACCACTGAGCCACAACGGCCCCCCTTTTACGGAATGAGCACATTATACTGAGTTAAGAGATAGTTTGGGTATGTCTATACTCCATGTAGTTCTCCAGATATAAGACATTCAAGAACATTTTTGATTGAAATATATTGGATTTTTAGATCCAAAAATTGTGGGATTTCTTTACAGTGTCTGTGATGTACTATTAGTAGTTGCTATAGCATATTGCAAACATGTTTATTTACAAATAAAAATATTTTAATATATATATATATATATATATATATATATATATATATATATATATATATATATATATATATATATATATATATATATTAACAACCTTCCACCGTCGTGCCTAGATTGCATGGGGATGAAACGATAATTGACGGTCGAAGATCGCTGCTACTCACCATCTAGAATGAGTAGGTTAAGGATGACTGAAGTAAACCACATTAAATTAACTTTGAATTAAATCTTTGTATTTCCATAAATATCGTGTATTACTGTAACTGATCGTAGACTGTGTATAAACGCCAGATCACATATCGTTAAGCATCTAAGAAGTTAACCACGAATAACTCGAACATAGCTGAGATACACGTACCTTCGAGTAGATGATGCCTGGAACTGATGTCGACGTTCTGGATGATAAAATATCTTGCTGTCAATAGTCTGTAGTAGCTGACTATTGTTAAACCATAATCCACTTTAATGGTTTACTGGAAACTATTAGATCTCCTGATCTAATCGTAGACTGGAATCACAGCTAAGTGACTACTGTGATACAAATATCCGTGGTTCTCAACGATAGCTCGTCTTATCGTAGTCTGCTCCTTCTGATCCCAATCCTTTAGGACCATGAGTTTTTATACTCGGATTCCAGACATCCTGGAATTCATTGTTGTTGTCTTTCTGTATATCTCAGCTATTGGTAAAACATTGGTTTCACCCGAATTACATCGTGATCAAATTCTCAGACCAACAAATTTCTGCAAACGTAACGATTATGCCACAGTCAAAGTGTGTCAATGTTATCGTATTACAACTTGATGACAATTCATTCCTGAATCAAAACATTACAAATTACAAATTACAATAGCATACAAACTGACGACTTAGCGTCTAGCCGTAGCAAAACATAACATTCATCACATATACAAAGCATTGATGTAAACACATAAACACACACACGTGTTTACGTTATATGACAACATTGAGTTTCTTTATTCTGACATAACATTCAATAATTAAATATGTTTCCTTTCCCAAAATAATATATTCCTAAATAATATCAATCATATGTATCAACATGCCCTTCCTTCAAAATGAGAGAACTCCGTTCTCGAATCAATTTCTTACCAGAAATTGACTATAAAAACAATTGAGTATATTTATCCATCACCCTGTATATATCTTTATATTCATTTATCACATTTAAAAGAAATCATAAAAACATCATTTATTTACAATCATTGTTGTTCTTTTTAAAAAAAATACTTGTCAAGAGTCCTCATAAAAGTATCGGCTCCTGCCATCTGTTGAGTTATATACATAACTAATTGTAATTGTCTAGCATTTCCTGTGCTCGGAACTGCACATACATATACTTTCTTGTTCTCGTTCTCGGAAACTTTCCGCTGTATTCAGTTGCAAAGTACAAACCAGTGTTTATTATCTCTGCACTTGTTTCACTAGTATCAGTGTCCATATCACTGATGCTTCCAATGAATATAATACACTTTATTATACACTATTTATGTTGTTATAGTACACTAATATACTAATAAACAACGTCTCTTGTCGTTGCATGATTTTAGAACACAAAAATAAAATTTGAAAAATATTAATCACTTCACTAATGGTAAGTTTGTTATCCGTTGAGTTAGCAACTCTGATTCACTTCCTTCCGTAAAATGTTGTGTCAGCAACGTTTTTTTTTGACACTGACATTGAAAAATCTCCACGTCTCATCCTATTTGCCGCGTCGCTTCGATAGTTAAAGTTGACTATGAAGACGTGCTCCGCACTTTTCGTTAAAATTTCGGAAAATTGTTCACAGGACTACCACATTACAAGGTCGAACGTAAAGTTTTTCGCTTTTCGAGTTTGTGGGTGAAAGTCTATCCGAGTTTTCCGTCTCGAAATTGGATAATTCCGTGATTTTTAGTGCATCCCTCTTCGTTTTGGTGCAGTGTAACCTCTTATGTATATCAACAGTGTCTGAGTTATTTTGTGATACCTCCGTATGCTTGTGATTGTGATCTGCATTATTTTTAGTGTTAATTGTGTGCTTTTTAGTGTGATTTTTATCTACTTCTGCATAAATTGGAAATAATCCGCAGTTTTCTATGTTACTAATATCGTCATATACCTTTTTATTCTCTACACTTCCTTCCTGTTCTTTCTTTCTACTAAATCTACGTAATTTAATAACTATATATATTATGACTATAGACGTCGCTAGTACTAATACTGTTAAAGATGTTAATGCAATAGTAAGTACGATAAACTTCTTCTCCATATTGCCTGTAAATATAAATAACTAAGTGTGAAATCCCATTTTTATTTTTCTTAAAATCTAATATTGCTAAATCGCGGTCTATGACTCTCTTCTGTAAAATTATTACATTCTTTTTGCATAGGCCTAGTCTTAATGTTCAAAAATCGTTCGTTATTCTCTATAAAATGCATAATCGATGCATATTCTAAATAATGACTAGTGTTCTAATAGTTATGTAACCTATTCGGATACAAAAATGCTATCCTCGTTACATTTTCATTCGTTTGACGCTGACTTTGTCATTTTTTTAAGTCGTAAAACCCTACATTTTCGTGCATATTTATGTTCTCAAATACATTTTACTGCTAGTTTTAACGCTGTCTGTAGGTACTATTATCTTTATTGATGTTTAATCTATCTCACTTTAACATTCCAACATTCTCTGTACTTAGAAATCATTCATAAAGCATCAAAATCATTGTGAATGAGAGAGACTCGTCATCAGTAGGAGTGGCCTGTTGCTATATGGCGGCCATGTTCTTATAAGCTCCGCCCCCTAGCAACCGATCCTTCTCTCTCGCGCGAGAGAAGCGAGCGCAAGGATTCAGCCGATCAGCGAGTAGTAGCTTGTAGTAGACAGAAAAGCTACAAACTGAATCTTGTATTTACATGAATATTGAAGATATTCATGAACTGAATATTTTAACTTATTATTATAAAAATAACCCATATGCCAATTGATCATTCTATAATATTAATAAATCAATAATTTTCCTCTCATTTTTAAAAAAAAACTTGAATTTAGAAAATGAATTTTGACAAAAATAACGTGTTTACATACAACTTAGTGATAATTATAGACATGAGGCATTATGACTGTATTCTATTTTTGACTATTTCTCGTCTATTATCTATGATTTTCTTACTTTTCTATTCAAACTATTTACTTCTTTTAACGACTTTTTCATACTTTTTTCGTACTTTTTACGACTTCTTATTCTTGATTCGTAAGCTTACTGTACTAGATTATATCACTAGCATCTACATTAACTATTACTTATCTATTTGTCTAGCTTTACTAATAGACAATTCTTTCTATTTTTTCTTCTTTTCGCTTTTGTTTTCCATAGCTTGGAGCTACTGATTTCACTAATATTATGTTGTTATTTAACCTAGCTATTATCTATTTACACGCTTGTATCTATTTTTATTTATGATGATCTATTAACTATGCTTATTTTCTATTGCTTCTTTTTCTACCAAAACAAAGAGTTTTGCCGTATTAGTACTGCGTAACCATTTTTATTCAACAACTTAATCGTTCCACCAAATCAAATAGACCAATCCTAGTTTTATCTAGGATGACATAACCAAAGGCTTTTCAACTCACAACTACCTCATGTTGTAGGTAAGTATTTTGACATATTACCAATTGTTTTAAATGTTAATCCGATATTCCTTTTCAGGTTTTTATTGCAACTTAGATTTTTTTCAAATAAACTCCATTCTTCTTCATATCCAAAAATGTAAAAACTTTTTTTTCATAACCCAAGGCACATACAATATTGATTTACATACTATGCTTACTTTATTATTACTTGTTGATGATTATTATTATGATTATTATTATTATTATTATTATTGATTTTGAATTTTATACTTCCGTATTGCTCTATAAAGCTTACAATACAGTACTAATAACAATATTGTCGTCAAAATTAATGATATTATTACTCCAAAAATTACATACATGATATAATCTGTTTTTAGATGTAGTTATGGGATTGACGTATCGACTTTCAATTTTAACAATTTTTCAGTTAAACTATTTAACTCTTGCGTATGCAAGGTGAAATTTACTTGTCTCTCAGTCCAATTACCGATCAATTTAATATGTTTATTTTGAATTTGAATTATCCGCTTGGTTGGAATTACCAGTTCTCCTATTATTATGTTATCAAATTTATCATAGTTTATGAAATTTGATTTAGCTTTAGTTTGATCAAGTTTTGTTGAAGTAACTTCTTGATGTACACCCACTTTTGTCATGTACGCTTCTTTTTCAACAGAAGAATACATCACACCAGCGTGTGTATATCTGAATATCACATTCCTCAAAAATTTTTGAGAATTCTGCTGGCATCCTTCCAAAGAATTATTTAAAATGATATTATTCAAACATTTTGATTCACGATCCATAGTTATGCTTTCACAAAAATATAGAAAACTTTTAAATTCGCATTTACTTTTATCCAATGAATGAAATTTACCTTCCGCCAAATAAACTGCTTCCGGTAATTCATAAAATATTCTGGTATTATTTATTAAGTAGCCCATTGATTTTACGTCATACATTATTGAAATACTAGTATCATATATTATCGGAGTTTTTATTATTAAATCAACATTATTTTCTTCATAATGATATTTTACTAAATATACGCTAGACATTTGGTAAAACATCCCAATGTCTGACCTATAAATAGTATTCTTCAATACATCATGAAGACTAATTAACCTTTTAACATCAGCATTAGATAATATATGATATGTTAACTGATTATTTAATATGCTATTTACTATTTTATTTACTCTCTCCTGTACAAGATGAGCTAACAAATTTGCCATTATCTTGCGTTGGGATTGATGCAAATAACAGTATAGCTCCTGAATTTTATTTTTAAAATCTTGCAATACATGTTGCACTTTTACGACAATTCCGTGGACTACTGTTATCTCATTATTAAAAGATTCTTTTAGATTTTTAATTTCATTTGTTAATACATATTCATGTTTATTTAACTTATCAATAGACTGAGACAACTGTTTATTATGTATTAATTTATACGTCGATAAACCAATAGACGATAATCCCAGTAACCACGAAAATATAAATCTTTTATTTCTGTGATTATTATTACACCTAGTTTTACCATTTTCATAGACAAAATGGCAGGGTAATAAATTTACTATGTTTTGTCTAAACTCTTTCTCTTTTACTGCATATTCATTAAGAATCTCGTATGCGTCAGTACATTTATCGTGTACTGGCACCGATTCTTGGAAATTCAAATGCATTTTGACAGTAGTAAACACAATATTCGTAGCATGAACAGCATATGCATTCTGCGTCAAAGCTAGTCCAATCTCTGATAATGTTATCTGTTGATGTTCTTCCTCTGCTACGCCAATACTAATCAATAGTATTTGAAAAATGAAAATCTTGAACATGATGTTAACTGTAAACAATTAAAACTTAGAATTACTATCTGAATTTAAATTATTTATTTTAATTATTTCTATATTTCTTATTTATTTAATACTTATGTTTTTATTTATTTAATTTAATTTATATGTGTACCTTGGATTATTCAACAATTTAAACATATTTACTAGATATCTCTAATTTAAAAAAAATTCTCTAATTTCCTAATCACTTTACGCTCTGTAAACAATATATTTTTACCAGTTAAGGGATTTTCAGATGGAAATCAACATTTACTTTGATTTCGGGACACGGACTTTTGTTGATAAAGAGCGGTCCATCTCGCTGTTTCACTGATAAAAACATTTTGTCTACAGATACCTAAAATAAAAAAAATACAAACTTGTATACTAAAACTTATTGGTGTTTAATCGTTGCAAATACTTTTTAACTTTTCGTGATGTAGTCCTTTGAGTTTTAAAAATCTCTTGGTTTTTCCACGAGATGATTTTTTTTCTTTTTAGACATCACTGTCTAAATCCGACTCTTCCTCTTGCCTATCCGAATCTTCCTCATTCGCGCTAACAAATGGTTTTAAACGTCTTATATCAACGGTGTCCGTCTTCTCTTGTCCTTTCTTAGTCTCATATTTCACCTTATATGAATTATTATTCATCTTTTGCACTATTACTCCTCGAGTGTTAAATCTTTTTCCAAAGCAAGCTGGAATGCCTGCTCTTGGCATTTCACGAATCCAAACTTTTTGTCCTACGTCGAAGTTTGGTTGAGAGAACTTCTTCTCAATCTGTTTCTTTTGGGATTTAAACCGCTTTTGCAAATTCTGGTACGCTACCTTCCTTGCTTCCTTTACAGTTCTTATTCGCTCTTCGTTTTCTACATACTCACAAGGTATGTCCAGATCCTGTTCCAAGAACGTTCTGGGTTCACGCCCTGTAAGCGAATAATATGGCGAGTGTTTTGTTCCGTCATGAATCTATGTATTCATGGTAAACACTATAGAAGGTAAGATTTCGTCCCAGTTTGTGAATTCACGGTCTATATAGTGCTTCATAATCTGTTGGATTGACCCTATAGCTCTTTCCGATGTTCCGATATTATAGTGGGCATCTGTATTGGCAAAGTTTAACCTCATACCAAACCGCTCAGCCATCTCTTCCATTACTCGGCTTCGATGTGTGCTATGCCGGTCCATGGCTAAAATCTCAGGAATTCCATGCTTTGTAATCAATTCTTCAAAAATTACTTCTGCTATAATTTCGGAAGTTATAGCGGGAACTGCCCTAGCAATTACGTAACGAGTGGCACTGTCAACGAATACAATTACATATTTATTCTTATGACTTTTAGATCTTTTAAACGGCCCAATCTCATCCATAGTTACATGCTGGAATGGCATATAACTCGGGTATGTTTGTGGATGCAGTGGTGTCCTACCAGCTTTACGTTTCTGAATTTGGCAACTGATGCACTGGCTGACCTTCTCTTGGAAAAATCTTTTCATATTCGGGAAATAAATGGATTTTAATGCTCGATTATAACACTTCGTGTAGGAATAGTGTCCACCTCCATATATCGAACAATGCAAGTTCTTGAAAACTTGTTCCCTTAAAGAAAAAGGAATGCATAATAGAAATTTCTTTCCATTAGCCATCTTTTGAGTTCTGAAAAGTTTTCCGTCCTTAATTTCATACCAGCGAGCTTGCTTTTCCGCTTTTTCGTCTGCTTCTTCTGGATGTTCTATAGCCTTCATTATTGGCCCGAAGAAAGAATCTTTCCTCTGCAACTCAGCTACGTCCACATCTTTGTTGAACGTGATGTTGACCTCGAGGTCTTCGGTCTTTACTGGTAACGCATCCAAATCAATGTATTCCTCGGTTGGTTGAATATTCGTGTTTCTTGATAATACATCGCTAGGGTTTTTCTCACCTGGACAATGCACTGGCGTATATTGGTATTGAGCCATCTCTAAACTGTACCTTAACAATTTTGGTGATAATTTTGGCGTTGCCTGTAAATATTTTATACATCTGCAATCAGTGTATAACTCGAATTCTTTATTATACAAATAGTAGTTGAATGCTTTAAAGGCACTCACCACAGCCAAAATTTCTAACTCCACTATATGTCTTCTCGTTTCATTTGGTCTTAACACTCTGCTATAATATGCTATAGGTGTCCATTCTCCATTCACTTGCTTTTGCATAAGTACAGCCCCTATTGATTTTGTAGACGCATCGGTATACACTCTCGTTTCCAGATTTTCTCGGAAAGGTGCTAATAAAGGTGCATTCATCAACGCATCTTTTAATTTTTCAAAACTAAGTTGGTGTTCCTCGGTCCATACGAATTTATGGTTTTTTCTTAATAATTGTTGAAAACTAGCTGACATTTCTGCATAGTTTTTACAAAACTTTCGTACGTAGTTAGTACACTCAAGGAATGACTTAAGTTCTTTCGCGCTTGTGGGTGGCTTACAAGCTTTTATTGCCTGAATCACTTTAGGACTTATTTCATAACCAGCTTCGCTCACGATGTGACCTAATGCCATTACTTTTTCCTCCATGAAGTGACATTTTTCTACCGATAACTTTAAGCCATATTTTCTTAGTCTTTGAAAAACTGAATGCAATACCGATACCATCTTCTCCTGATTGTTTACATATAGGAATACATCATCCATGTAATACGACACCGCCTCCGGATGAACGTTAGCTAATGTCATAGCCATGATTTTTGTATATATAGCGGGCGATTGGATATAACCCATTGGCAATTTAGAGTATTGATAAGCACCGACGCCAGGAATGTTAAACGCCGTGTACTTCCTAGATTCCTTCGAAATTGATACCGTGTGATAACCACTCTTAATGTCAAGTACACTAAAGAATTTGTGACCACCCATACATGTTAAAATCTGATGTATAGGCGGCAACGCCACAGAATGGAACTTTACGTGCCGATTGAGAACCCTACAATCCAAACAAGCTCTGATCGATCCATTAGGCTTCTTGACAAATAGCATGGGTGAGTTATACGAGCTATTACTCTCCTCGAAGATGTTTTGTTCGAGCAAGATGTTTATCTGTTCTTTAACTTTATCTCTCATAGCTATAGGTATTGGATACTGTTGACGTCTGAACGGGACTTCCGTTTCCAACTCTATCTTATGTTCTACTCCCTTAACTCTTCCTAATTCATTCTCTCTCCACGCAAAAACATCTGCGTAATCATAACATAATTTCTCTAATTTCTTTTTAATTTCTGGTTTAGTCTTATCGCCAAATTTTAACCGTGTTTTATCGTAGTTTTTTCTCGCATCTAACACCTCTTCAATTTCATCCTCTGTTAATCCTTCCTGTCTTAATTCTGATTCACTAATGCATGCTTCTGCATCTCCCATTTTTAAATTTCTCGTTAACATGATTGTCTTATTTGATGGATTGATTATTTCTAAACACCGATTTTCTTTCGACAATATCGCTCTAGGTACAAATATGTTATATTGAGACCCTAACAATTTATCTGGTTCTAATAAAAACTCGTTGTTCGCCCAAGAGTTGACTAGGTTAACTTCAACAGTTGTCCTAGTTCTTGGTAACAACTTCACTCTATGTCCAAGGACCCATTTCGGCTTTAAACTTGTTTTTATACTAATTGCGATATTATCGGAAACTGTTCTGGTTTCCTGATCACTTCTACAAGGTTTAATCGGTTTCCCGAACCTTTGAACTATGATTTTACCAGTTCCATAATCAATTCGACAATTCTGTGTCTGCAAGAAATCGTTCCCGATTAACATTTGATATGGGAAATCTTTTATTATCCTAAATTCTTGGTGAAAAGTTTGATTTGAAATTTTGAACTTGATTACTGCTAATTTATTAATTACAAGAGTGTTTTGCGTGATACCTTTGATCTTTGCTTGTCGTGGAATTATTTTCGCACTCAATAATCGAAATTTGTGACCCGCTATCGAGTAACGCTTTAATCTGTCTATCATCGATTTCTAATGGTAAATATACCATATTGTTTTCCAAATTAACTGAGGCAATTATTTCTCTTGTTCGTACATTTCGATTGCCTGTAAATGTGCCTCGCCCATTTACAGATGTGTTCCGTTTAAATTACTCGGACCTGCTGTTTGATAATAAGTAGTACCATTTACTTGTGCTGGTACCACTTGCACAAATCTCTGCTGATTCTGATTCTCAAAATTATAGGATTGGTGACAACACGAATTCTGACAATTTCCTTGCCAGTTTCCCTGTTGACCACGTCCTCTATTATTTCTCCAATAACCACCTCGATTACCACGCTTATTGTAAAACCCATTATTTCCTCTATTGTCGTTTTGACTTCTGTTATTATTATTATACCAATTCTTATTCTTATTTCCGCGGTAATTATTTTGGTTATTACCTCTATTCTGCCTATTATTTCTATAATACTGATTCTTTCCTTGTTTTCTTCCGTTATTTTCGTGTTTCTCTTCATCTTGTGTTTTCGCCGATAATGCAAGCTGTAATTTTCTATCTTCTTCTCTAACTCCGCGATCTGTGTAATACTCTGCGGCTCTTGTTTGATCTTATTCTCTTCTTTATTTTTCCTTACGACTACGTGATCTGACTCAGATCCACTTTCGTCATCTTCTACTTGCTCCCTAATCTTTTTAACAAGATCTTTAATCGTGACTTTACCGGTTTCTTTTTTCACGCGTTTTGCAATCTTACATTTATTCTTTTCTATCTTTTGCAAATCCTCAACGAATTTGTCTAGGCTAGAGTATTCTCGCGTTCCTACTTTTTCCATATAGTATGGATGTAATCCTCCAACTATAATACCTATTTTCTTAATGTCAGTCATGTTCGAATCTAACCGTTCACAAAAAACGAGCATGTCATATACGTATACATTAAACCTGTTCTTAAAACTAAAATTATTCCGTTGCGGGATTCGAACCATAGCTTTCCATCACCATAACAATGGTGAGAACTACACTAGCACACACACCCCGGGCTCGAACCGAAAGTATCTCCACCATAACAACCTTCCACCGTCGTGCCTAGATTGCATGGGGATGAAACGATAATTGACGGTCGAAGATCGCTGCTACTCACCATCTAGAATGAGTAGGTTAAGGATGACTGAAGTAAACCACATTAAATTAACTTTGAATTAAATCTTTGTATTTCCATAAATATCGTGTATTACTGTAACTGATCGTAGACTGTGTATAAACGCCAGATCACATATCGTTAAGCATCTAAGAAGTTAACCACGAATAACTCGAACATAGCTGAGATACACGTACCTTCGAGTAGATGATGCCTGGAACTGATGTCGACGTTCTGGATGATAAAATATCTTGCTGTCAATAGTCTGTAGTAGCTGACTATTGTTAAACCATAATCCACTTTAATGGTTTACTGGAAACTATTAGATCTCCTGATCTAATCGTAGACTGGAATCACAGCTAAGTGACTACTGTGATACAAATATCCGTGGTTCTCAACGATAGCTCGTCTTATCGTAGTCTGCTCCTTCTGATCCCAATCCTTTAGGACCATGAGTTTTTATACTCGGATTCCAGACATCCTGGAATTCATTGTTGTTGTCTTTCTGTATATCTCAGCTATTGGTAAAACATTGGTTTCACCCGAATTACATCGTGATCAAATTCTCAGACCAACAAATTTCTGCAAACGTAACGATTATGCCACAGTCAAAGTGTGTCAATGTTATCGTATTACAACTTGATGACAATTCATTCCTGAATCAAAACATTACAAATTACAAATTACAATAGCATACAAACTGACGACTTAGCGTCTAGCCGTAGCAAAACATAACATTCATCACATATACAAAACATTGATGTAAACACATAAACACACACACGTGTTTACGTTATATGACAACATTGAGTTTCTTTATTCTGACATAACATTCAATAATTAAATGTTTCCTTTCCCAAAATAATATATTCCTAAATAATATCAATCATATGTATCAACAAAATATATATATATATATATATATATATATATATATATACAGTGGCGTATTTAGGGGGGTTTCCAGGCTTAAGCCCCCCCCCCGAAATCTTACTTACTATAGTAAAGTATATGTAATATCTTGCAGAATTTTCACATTTTCAGGCAAAGCCCACCGAAACACAATCGTAAATACGCCACTGTATATATTAACCGCGATTCTTAATTATTGATTTATAAGGATAATCATATCCTATAAAACATTTTAGAATATTTTTTACGTCAAAGTTTTTACGTTTCGATGATTATCTTAAAACCTACTTTTCAAGTTGAAAGAGTATATAGTTGAAAATCACTATATTATTGTCACGATAACCAATCGACATATTACTTCACCTACTTCTACACTTCCTACTTCACCTACATTCAATATACATTTCGTTTTTTTAATCTCTTGAGAAAATGAAATCTTTTTTCTTACTTAATTGCAATTGAAACATTTTTTCGTAGAAATTTCAACTTCCATAAATATAATCAAATCTCCATAAGTATAATCAGAATAGCACTAAACAAGAATGAAGTATTGAAGAAAGTATTAATATAGTATTAGTAAGAGCACGTGTAAAGAAATTATTAACATTTGGACAATAGCTTTATCCGCAATGCTTGTGTGGGTACTGTTTCGGTATACTCTAGAAATAATAATAATAAAAAAAACTTCAGATGTTTCTTCAAATATGTAGACGAACTCCTGCCTATTGATAAATATTTCCCGCCGGTACACTTCAGACATTTTACTTTTAAATTATGTCCTCATCCTCAGCTTTTAAGAAAAAGTATTTTTTGAAATATTTTCGTTAATCAAAGCTAGACTATCATTGAGCTTGCAGTTCACTCACTGAATGTATTGATTTAGAACTTTAAAAACCTACTACAAAATCTTCCAGGTGCTTGGCTTGCAATCAGTACACGTGATTTCCCTGATGTTATACTCCCCTTCTGAAACCAGCAAGTGGCCCTAAGATCTTATCTGTTTCTTTGTGTGTCGGTGACTGTTGGTCACTGACAGTTCATGCTCCATTGCTCCATTCTAAGAGATTTACAACAGGAAAGAAAACAAAGATTTGTTTCCGGAAAACCATACATATTATAGTTACTCGTCCGATATGTAACGCAAAAGAAACTAAAGCAAACTAGGTATATTCCTTAGAAATTTGTGACGCGTTACCGTTACAGTTACTTTGGAAAAAAGGGCTTAGCGGAATAAGGATGTGAAAGCTCCCCCAAGCATATCTGCCACCAAATTTACAGTATCGATTAACATTTATGAGAAACTCGGTTTCCAAAAGTTTGTCCCCAAGCGCTTTTGGAGGGGTGTTAGGAGGGAGGTAGGAAAATTGAAATTATTTTTTTCTCTCCTAAACGGCTCAACTGATTTGCATGAAAAAAAGATGTTAGGTGTTCTCAGCAAGAGAAAAGTCGGAATTTTTTTTATTTTGAGTTTGAAAATAGGTATTTTTTTAATCTTCAAAAAAATAGTAGAAGACTAACTGGGACACCCACAATTTTTTGCCAGCTTTTTCTTGAGAGGGTCCCTAACAACATATATTGTTTTCATTTTGTTCGCAAGTGTACCTCATAGTGAAAAAAGGCAAATGTACATAGGTCAGCATCTATGTGGTATACGTATGATACACACTCTACACCACTAGGATAACAAATACCTTTGAATGTGGGAGGAGATGAAGTTGTTATAACATTGGAATCTTATGATAACAAGTATTTTTTGTCTTAACGGTAATTGGTCTCTGAGGATGAAGGGGATTCTCGACCATGTTCACACCTCCTTTCGCTACACCACTGCTGCACATCAACTGAAATTATACATTCCCGCATTTTGTGTTAATTGTGCACATAATCAATGTTCTGTGATACATATAGATCATTCTTTAGTAATTGTTCTTGTTTTTTTTTTGTAACAGTTGGTTAATACTATGCCTGTTGTTAATAGCTATTCATGTGTTTAGTTTTTTTCGATGGTACTACTGTATATGTGTGTTTAATATGATCAAATAATGAATGAATAGAAAGAAATTAATCCTCATCATTGTTTCCGTCCAATATTGGAACAATTTCGGTTTTCGTGAACAGAACTGTTGGCTGCTGTTCTCACGTTGCTGCTATTTTGTATTATTTATCATATGCGAGGTACTTATCGAAAATCATTCGACCCGAACGAAAGAAGTTCCACATTCTGACTGTTTGTACTTCTAGTAAGTTACATTGGTTTATCACACACAATATTTTCTAGACCGATACTTCGGTCAGAATCATAGTGCTTTCTCCAAAGTAGGGTCACGATGGCTTAGTGATAGAGCGCTTACTTCTGGTGCGAGATGGACCTCGTTCGGTCCCAGGTTATAAAAGTTCGTGGTGGATACCATCGTACCAGTGAGTCTTCTCGGGATTATCTGTTTTCACTTACATTCTCATTTCACGAATTATTTTCCAATAATTAGCTTCCATCTATTACCTGTCTGTGTTATTGGATCGGATTTGAGTTTAGCATTCCTTCGGTGGCAAAGTTATATGAGCCATGGAGCTACGAATTAACGTGAGATTCAAACCGCTTGCGTTCCTGCCAGGAATCGCTGCCAGGTCTCCTATGTGAAAAGTCCCGTATGCTACCCACATAGCCGTAAGTGATTTCTCTGTCTTCATTAGCCTAGAAGGCATAATATTTAAACGTTTTGGATTTCATATAATTTCAGTTCTTCCTCGATAGCCAATTCTGTACTGAGACAAAGTAGATCAATCAAATATACTTATCTTTCCTTTTTCGAATTCTAACGAGATTCTTGTAACTTGGACCACGTCCTAATACTTTTGTTAGTTGAAACATCGTCTTTAGTTTTAGTTAGTTTAATCGTATGTCATTATACTCAACGTTTAATAAAATATCACAGGATTTCTTCAATTTCTTTGGGGTGACCCTTGCCCCCGCCCTGAACCACATCGAGTTGTGTATTAATGGAAACTACGGCTAAAAATAATAAACATTCCCTTTCCCCCAACTTCGATCCGACATTTTGTTCTCGAGTTATGGCTTTTTTTTTTTTTTGCATCTTCCGACAGATTTTTGGCTGGTCATAGTACCGGAAGGAAGTATTTGTACAACCAGGTTGGTCTATACTTTTTGTCTTATCTTGGTGTCAGGAATCTGCTCCCAAACGTTATCAGTGTTGTTTTGAAACACTGTATATTTCTATCCTGTATATTTCTATCCTTTTTCTGATTAGCTCCTGTCTGCTAAGCACCTTCCAGTTTTCCCAAAACCAACCAAAAGTGAACTACATCCACTTCATCGTCCCCCTCCCTATGCTTTCTTGTTGTATAGTACTTATTAAATATTTACATTGTAGTTGACAGAAATTGAAAATATTGATTAAAATATCTGGTTAAAATGCTAGTAGAGGAATTCTCTCTTTAGTGCAGAAATTCCCTCCTTGTATCTTACCGCCATTTTAGACGAGAAGGGATTAGGCAATATGTGAATTCCCATCTCACCTAAAATAGCTGACATTCTTCTCTTGGAGATATCAGTGACTGATAAATCGTTAGGCGAGATGGAATGGAATCTCTTTTCCTATGGAAGATATTTTTCCTTCTCTGATAACTTACTACAAGGATGCTGGTAACCAGAACGCCATCCAGTTTCCCACCACCCTAATTTCAATACAGCGGAAGCACGAACAAATCTCCTGAGGCAAATTTGTCAAAACAACTGTTGCATGCATACCCAATTAGTGGCTTGATGAGTCAAATAGTAATACACTAAAACAAGTTTCAATGCTTATATTCATAATTTCTTGGCTTTTGTCTTTAAAATAAGTTTATATTTAATTTGTTCATAGAATTACATTGTGATTTTTCTTAAACATAATATTGTGTCTTAATTTTCTTTTTCAACAGTACCTTTGTGGAAGCTTCCTATTCGGATAGTTCTGAAGATTCTCCTGGATCATCAGACTGTGTTGAGGCCACAAATATGTCAGAAGATACTACTGTGAAATTTCCTGTAAAACTGTCACCAATGACGAAACGCATGATGATGTAATTAGAGTTCCTCAAACACACAATAAAAAGCGAACGTATTAACAAAGATCAATAGTAAAGTATCTTTAAAATAGCCGGCTCTGCACACCAGATCATGAAGAACACATTACGAAAAGGATTGCAAACATGATAGTAACAGATCTACTCACAATTTAATTTATTGAAGGGAAAGGGTTTCGGGAGTTAATGTCTTTTCTTGAACCAAGATATAGCGTACCGTCTAGGCGGACACTATGGAGACGCTAGCAGCTTTTCTATTCTGAACTGAAAGAGCAAGTACAAAAGCAGAAGTAGTTGCTTTAACGACAGATATATGGACGTCTCGAGCAACATATTCTTACATTACAGTGACATGTCATGCTCTGTATAGGAACTTCTGTACAGAAGATTTTGTTCTCAATACAATTGAACTAGAAGAACGACATACAGCTGAAAATGCAGCTAATGCTATTAAACTGTGTATGGAGGAATGGTGCATCAAAGACAAAGTAGTTGCATTAGTTCACGACAATGCATCGAATATTATTAATGCTGGACGTTTGTTGCCGGTTTACAATGTATCATGTTTGGCACATACATTGCAGCGATCCATACTGACCAGTTTAGAGAAAAGCGCATTTCAATCTGTAGCAAAGTGGTAGGGCACTTCAAACATAGCACCACTGCTTCAGTCGCGCTTGAAAAGAAACAAGAAATTCTGAAGTTACCAAAGCATCGCCTTATTCAATATACAAAGACTCGCTGGAACTGTGTATATTCGATAATCGAACGGTTGCTGGAACAAAGAGAAGCAATAATTGCAATGTTCTCTGATAGAAATGTCACTAAACCTATGGATGCAAGGAATTTACAATTAACTGAAGACAAGTGGCAAATCATGGAAGATATCGTTCGAGAACTGAAGCCACTGCAAATGGCTACAACAGTTCTTTGTGATCAAAAGTGTTCCATTTCTTTTGCTTTACCATTAGGCTATGGTCTTATTTCTAACCACCTGAAGGAATGTCCTTCAGATTCTGAAATTGTTAAGAACTTGAAATCTTCAATATCAGTTGACTTAGGAAAGCGTCTTGAGCTCGATGCATTATCCGATTCTGAATCATCAGATTTTTTGTCAAATAGTGTTCTGAAATGTTACCTCTTAGCAACATTCTTGGACCCAAAGTACAAATCATTACCATTTCTGAATTTTAAAATGCAAACAAATATCCATAGATGGGTTCATGATATTTTCGTAGAGTCTGAAGAATAAGATGATTTATCACAGCAATCGTCCGGTGGGTCATCAGCATTAGACTATTTGCTTGGAATATTTCCATCGTGTTCAAAAAGTCCTAGTGTAACAGATGAGCTTACTCTTTATAAATCAAATCAGTGTCTTTCGCAAAGTTGCAACAGCCTTGAATGGTCGAAACTTAACGAGAATCGGCTTCAAAAATTAGCATGTCTTGCTAAAAAATTCATGGTGATTCCAGCAACTTCAGTCGAATCTGAACGAGTATTTTCAACTGCTGCTAATATCGTTACTGCCAGTAGATCTAGACTTCTCCTTGAAAATGCAGATATATTAATATTTTTGAACAAATATCTAAAACCTCTCGCTTGCAAACCGCAATAGGTTGGAACAAGTTGCAGTGGTGAATTAAATTTTAAATTAAAAAACGATTAAAATGCAATATGCAAACACGATTTCACAATCAAACTCAACTCGTAAAATTTATGTTTAGTGAAAGTTTGATTTTAAGTTTCCTTTCGGCATATTTTCTTACGTTTCTTTTCTTGTTTTGAATTGATAGAATTCACTAGTGTGTATCTAATAAAAGTCGTTGTCCTTAGGGTTTATTTTATGTAGGTTTAGTTACTGGCGTAAGTAAAGTATTCAATTTTAGGTGAATGAATATAATTATTTGATATCTTTCTTTAGTTTTTGATAACATTCTATTATTTTCCAATTGAATGTTACTGAACATTTTTGAACTTGCTTCATTAAAAAAAAACTACAACTGTCCGTTAACTTATAACTTTCGCAAAATATGGAAATTTGAAGCAGTAGTTTGATTAATGCTACTTAAGCAGTGTCGCAGATCGAAAAATTTCGTCGATTTCTGCATTGAATTTTAAGTTGACATGGGACAAAGAATGTATAAAATACAGAATGATTACGGTAATTTTCATAAAGTACAAATTAAACCCATAATAAATAATAATATCCATCCATAACGTTTTCTTATTTCAATTAACTGTTTCTAACGCTTTCAATCTCAATGAATCAATGCATATACATGCAGTTTGTATTTGTTTTTGTTTGACTAGTATTGGTGGATGGCAACTGCTTCACCTGCAGATATTAATAAAGTTTAGGGTGCTTATATCTCAAACTTTGGTTTAAGCTCAGGGGGAGAACAGAAGCACCTTTTTTTTCGCTGCGTAAGTAAACAGAAGTGTAGTCCTTGGTTCTATTGATGTATGTGATGCATGTGAAATATTTGCATAGGGCTTTGATATTTCGCCGCATATACGGTACGTTAGTGGATAATGAAGTAAGATAAGAGTAATATTAGTAATGTTACATTGTTATTGAAACTTGTAACAGAGGAGAGGCGCTTTTGCTATTTTTGATCTAATGTCGTTAAGAAGAATAAAGGTATGATATATCCATGAATCTGTGAGATGTATTTCATTTCTCTCTTTTGGTGAATTTTGGCAAGTTTATGTAATTTATACATTATTTCAAATAATGACATTCCCAGGCTTGTGATCATAAATTTCCATGCAAACAAAAACATTTGTATATGTAAAGAAGCAGTTCTTGTTTTCATTATCAGTGCATTTTTAGGACAAAAGCTCAGTTGTCTAAAAATGACTTTCAGAGCTTCATATTGTATTTTCGTGAGTGATTGTAAAATTTATTAAGAAATCTGGTTGCTTTACACTACTTGTGTATAATTATCAATTTCTTGTAGTGTTTTTGTCTGTGTGAAGTATTTTTGAAAATAAAATAACTAATTACATAGTACAGCATTAATATTTAGAAAGAAACTTTTTCATAAAATGAAATAACTACTTCATTTCTTTGTAATGAAGAAACTTGATTTATTTCGAGTTCTAGAAACTTGATGTATTTCGAGTTCACAAATTTTGTAAATGTCAACGCGTGAGAGGTTCTTTTATCTTGCTTTGATTCTAGATGTAGAAAGTTTGAATTGAAGTATATATCTATTACGTATGTATCTTCCTAATAAACTTCTAAAGTGTACCAACAGTATATATAAACATTTAAAAACAAAATAATATAACTCTTGTATCTTTCAACACAAAACTCCACAATTTGCAGACAAATAAAACCGGTTTTGTAGGTTCTAAATAGTTTTGTAATTTATTTCGTACTTTCTTTCTACTTGTTTAAGAGCATGTAGGTTAAAAGATAATATGAGCAGCAAATTTAAACGCATAAAGAAGGATTAAGGTACTAGCAAATGGCTCCACGACACCACGTATGGAGGATATCTTAGCAAACCATTCTGACATTTTTTTGATCCCTTCTACGTAGCTAAAATCAAAGAACGCAGAAATACGTATTCGTTTATTTTAAATGAGAGGTTCAAATTACATGTGTGTAACCTTAAAAGTTTACCTCACATTTAGCGAAACTCACCGTATTTTTTTATTTGTTTATTTATTTTTTGGTGAGGTTTACTTGGATCGTTGACGGAACTTGCACAGTACAATATTTTAAGTTTCTGTTTGCAAATAAACCTACATCTGTTTTATTTTCTGGTTATAATCACCATAATTTGCATCGTTGGTTTCTCGAGCAATGAAGAATTCGTATTTTCCATTGAACCGATGTTCAACGTAGTAGGACTTTGCTAGTAGTAGTTTGTAATTCCCATCTAAGCGCTTCACATCGTTTGGACTTAACAGTACAAATTCTCAAGACTGCGTTTCGTTCAGTTTGACGAGCTGTCGTGATTGTCTAGTCAAGTTTTCAGATTTTACTAGAACCTCTAAACGATTGGGTTTATTTATCTTTACAAGCGATTCGTAAGGGTGGAATAGAGTTCGATCCCAAGACCTTTGGCATGCAGTACAACTGCGTTTACCACTCGATCATCTGTCTTATGTGATAAGCAGCCTCTTATTAGACTTTTATATTTAAAATATCAACTTGGTCCAAATTTGATTACCAGTAGTTCGCTAATGGTATATTTTCACAAGGCGAGTATAGGCTTCTTCTAAAGGTCTTACTAAATACCATTGAAAAATATAATAAAAACTCAAACATCGTGTTTTTTTTAAAGTAAATTTTTGCATATTTGCGTACTTTTCCCGTAAACGATAAGGTTTATTCCAAATTCAATTTTCGCGCCTCTATTTGCCCATTACCCAAAGTAATATATACAGAATTCGCGACGACAAGAGATATTGATCTGAATAATAACATGAATTCCCTGCTTTTAATCGACATTTAATTTATTCGTGAATATGGTTTTCGTCTGTTACTATTGATCCCAGATATTTGAAAGTATTCACTTTATCAAAAGTATTATTCCATATTTTTACGCATCCATAAGTTGCAGTTTTACGATCCTGACCAATTTCCATGTATTTAGTTTTCTCTGCATTTACTTCTAATCCTATGACCCTGTAAGCGTTTAATAAGACCTCTGCATTTCCTTCTACTGTTTTCCTATCATCCCCTATTAAATTTACATCATCATACGGCATAACCTGGTGAATTCCATTTAACTCTAGGCCCTGGTTGCTATGTTGCAAAGTTGAATAATAATGGCGACAACGCATCTCCTTGTTTCAGGCCTTTCTCGACGTGAAAGCTCATGGATATAAATTTTCCTACCAGGACTTTACTTTGTTATTCATTTAAACATATCTTAATTAATCTAATTAGCTTCTTCGGTATTTCAAATTATGTAAGAATGTCGTACAATGCTTCTCTTCTAACCAAGTCGTAAGCCTTTCTAAAATCAATATAGAGATGATGTACCGGAATATTTACAGTGAGCTTATGTCCGGTTAACTTTTGTCCGCTTTTGCATTAATATAGGTTAACTTATGTTCGATGAGGTTACATCCGCGACCCGCCACTACATGCAAGAAGAACATAAGGATGGAAAACTTGCTAACTTAATTTCAAATATCTATATGTTAATGATAAAAGATCACTTTGGAAGAACTGGGAAATAACGAAACAACCCCTTCCCCCCCTCGATTCTGCCTTCCAGATGCAAATGTGTCGCCTGGGGCAGAATTCAAGAAATAGGTGTCTCCTTAGGAGAAAGCGAACTTTTCTGAATGTACAGCTGCCGACTTGCCAGACGAACAACAAACACAGTCCCAAAACTCTAGTATTAGTGATCATCTCATAGTTGACCTTCCCTCCTCTCCCTCCGTTTATACATAAGCTCTGTGAGTGAAATCCTCGTAGTGTTGATAGAACAACAGCAAAAGGCAAGGATTCATCCCTCTCCCAGCACTCAACCATGCGTCAGTCTTCGGCAACAAATTTCCAAGAAAAAGCGATGTACTTGCCAAAATGAAACATCTCATTCCAGTAGAAATGTTGATGACAAACAATGCAAGCAACGCTTGCATTAGGAAAGAATGTGCGGAAACAAGTAAAGGCGGTGATCACGGTATTGAGGTACATATATATATATATATATATATATATATATATATAGAGAGAGAGAGAGAGAGAGAGAGAGAGAGAGAGAGAGAAAGAGAAGGCTATTTACATCAGCAGTGGATTTTGTTTCGAGAGAGGCTTGAGGAACGGGTAAAAATATTTGTGTTGTAAGTGTAATGCGAAGAAATTATCACAAATTTATTTCGGCAGGGGGTTGAGTCCGATAAAGACTCCTAAATACGCTACTGTACATGAGTCAACTGTTCCCATATTATCTAGCAGCAACGAAACAAATTTTGAGTAAAAGCAATTTTAATAGCTGTAAATATTCGAGACGAGACCGATTTTTAGAGACTGACCTAAGTCTCGTCTCGATTTACAGAGGTCTATCTCGGTCTCTGTCTCGTCTCGGTATATAAAATTCTGGGTCTCGGTATCATCACTACTTTATTTGCCATAGCATCTGCAAAGCGAATATAGTTAAGTTTCCTGCCTACTAGCTACTACGAAAATGTCATCTTTGGTTAAATACTTTTTTGGAGTTTCTTCTAAATATATAGGGTGTTTCAAAACAACATCGATAACGTTTGGGAGGTGATTCCTGACACAAAGATGAGACGAAAAGTATAGATAAACCTGGGTGCACAAATGCTTCCTTTCGGAGTTATAGGCTACCGAAAACATGAAAAAATGAACTTTAAAGGTCCATAGGTCCTAAACTATGGGACGTACCGTTGTCGGGTCAAGACTTTACTTAGGCACTAATATGTGCCCTATGCAAAAATGCATGTTTCAGAATCCTAAGGTACTCAACCAATAATTTTTATAGAGGGACTTTGGCTACAGGCATATAAGTTCAAGTACTCACCAATTACCTCTATTAAAATTGTTGCGAAAATGCCCCAGAATTCTGAAACATGGATATTTGGATAGGCCACTTATTAGTTCCTAAGTGAAGTCTTGACCCGACTACAGGACGTCCCATACTTTAGGAGCTATGGACCTTTAAAGTTCATTTTTTCATGTTTTCGGCAGCCTATAACTCCGAAAGGAAGCATTTGTGCACCCAGGTTGGTCTACTATTCGTCTCATCTTGGTGTCAGGAGTCATCTCCCAAACGTTGTCGGTGTTGGTTTGAAAACCCTGTAGAAGTTGGTGAAAGGAAATATCTCTGTCAAACTTCCTTCAAACTGTACTTTCCTCCGTTATTTGAACTAACTAACTAACTAACTAACTCTATGGCCTATGGAACCCGGAGGTTCAGTGCCGCGTTATTTCAACTCTTAGTGCAAAACATTCTTATATTTTTTTTTTGTGATTTACTTGGCGGAAGCCAACTCAAACCAACATATACTGCATTTTATCTTTATCTTTACCCGATAACTTGAAGTAACATATTCATGTATGTACTGTCTAATAAATTATATATATATATATATATATATATATAATATTTATAGTATATTTATTATAGGTAGTGCAATTAATATTCCTGATCAGTGAACTGAAGGCTAAAGCTAGCATACATAACGTCTATCTGTAGCCGCGGGTTGGATTCTACTCGTAGTAACACTGATTTCAAACTTCATGCCATTTTAAAGCATGGCTTTTTAACATAACTTGAAGAACAAAGAAAAAGCTTAAAAACCAATATGTTTAAAAAAACTGCTTTTGTAGTAAACGAATCCGGTTCACGGAGAAACCCGAATCTCCACTCTGGTGAGAAACGAAACTAGATTGAAGAAACTTGAGACCAGTTTCGCTTAAATCCGAACCGCTTTTGGAGAAAACAGAAACCGGGCTTGGAGAAAAAACCGAACCGCTTTTGGAAAAAAACGAAAAAGATTCCTGAAAAAACCGAAACCGGTTTCGGCAAAACAACGAACCGGTTTTGGCAAAAAAAATGAACCGGTTCCGGTGAAAACCTAACCGGGTTTTTGAAGAAAACCGAAACTGGTTTCGGCGAAAAAACGAACCGGTTTCGGTGAAAAACCGAAATGTCGGTTTTGGAAAAAAACGAAACCGGTTCCGGTGAAAAACCGAAATGTCGATTTTTTGAATTTCTATATTTTTAGAAGCCGATTTCCGGTTTTTATAAAAATCGGTTTTGCCTATCCCTAGTATATACTCGTATACTATACAACCACATATATATCTATATATAAATATATATACTATAACATATATACATATATACACACACGTATATAGAGATAACTAATATGGGCTAATAAATACATAAACACGTGTGGGACAATCAATATATATACCACATTATAATAGATATATGTATTCATATCTTATACTTTAAGTGTTTTCAACAACCTATTCCACTGTTGGTCGACGATCAGTCCTGAGTTCCAGTTCGTAGCTTTATTACCCTCCATTTCCATAAACCGTGCCTCCTTCCATTTCCTAACAATGTTTATTTTTTCCTAGCCTAAAATTTTTACTTCATTCCAAATAACTCAATGTCCCGTGCCCTTACGTGTTTGTAGACCGCATTTTTGTTCCTTTCTAGCCTAACGTCATCCTTATGTTGTCTTATTCGCTCTCTTAGCCTCTTTCCAGTTTCCCCAATATAACACATATCACACTCGCCGCACTGAATTTTAAAAATCAGTCCTTTTTTCTCCATCATTACCCCTTGTTCTTCTTCTGTCTTCTTCCTTCTTTTTTCCCTTATTACATCCAGAAGCCTCTTGCTCCCTTTACTGTAAGTTGAGATGCTCCCATCTTCTTAAGCATTCTTTTAATGTTTTCTGTTTCTTCTCAAACTTTCTATCCCCCACCACATTTTTCTTCTTTCTTCTATTCCTCCTTCACTTTGCTCTCCTTCTCGGCTTATTTCTTTTTCTTCGTTTATCTTCTCCCATCTCCTTCTGTATTTTAGCCTCTTTCTATCGTATCCATTATTCTCCACCCGCTTATGGAATGACTGTATACTCTGTTCCGCCTTGTCTCTTTCACTGGTTATTTGTTCAATTCTTTTCTCCATGTTAATGATGAAATTCCTCTTGGTCGAGTAATCTACAAAACTTCGGGTGTGGCAATAGTTTCCCGACGCGCAACTTTTTTGATACCATTCTGTGTATATCACTCCTTGTTTCCTCCTTATTCTCATATCCAGGAAAACTATAGCCTCTTCCTTTTCTACCTCTAGCTCCAGTTGTATGCCTTTCTCTATATTCTCAATTTCTTTACAAACTTTTCCAATTGCCTTAAAGTTCCTTTCCAACTCCCCAAGCAATCATCAACATATCTAGCAAAAAACACTAATCTGTCACTTCCTTTCATCCTTACTTTCTTCTCCCAGTCGTTCATAGTAATTTCTGCTAGCACTTGACTCAACCTGGAACCTATGCTTAGTCCTTCATTGATTTTCAATAAATTATCACCTATAACACAATAACTGTTATTCCATATAGTCTTCAGGGCCTCATTCAGTCCTTCTCCACTCCAACCATTGATCTTCCTTATCCTTCATCAATTCAGTGATGACTTTAACAATGTTGTTTCTTCTTAGACTTGAAAACATAGCCTTCACATCGACACTGAAAATGATTGTTTTAGCTTTGCTCTGTCCTACTTCCTCCAACCTTCTTCTTAACTCAACCGAGTTTTTCACACTGCTACTGTCTTGTTGCCTCCTTAACATTTCCACAACCTTCTTTAACTCCTCCTTCAATGGTTCAAATATATTTCCTCGGCAATCTAATACTGGTCTCAGTTTTGCCTCCTACTTATGAACTTTTGGAAAACCTTTCATTAATGGTATCCTACCTTCTTTATTAAGACCTCTTTCAAAACCTGCTTTTGTTAGTGATACTAAAACTATTTCTTTAATTTCCTCACACACATATCTTTCACCTATCACCTCGTAAGTATCATCACAGATATCATTCAATGTTTCTTTGTATCATTGTTTTTCCGTCACCACAATGGCACCACCTTTGTCCGCTTGTTGCACACATATGTCTTTTCGCTTCTTTATATCCTTCAACACACTGTACTCGTGTTTTGAAAGGTGCCTCTTTGGCTTCTTTATGTTCCTTTCCACAATCACCTTAGCGTTTCTCCTTATCTTATCCCTTATCCCCTTGTCCTGAACTTGAACTATGGCTTGCTCTACCGAGTATATAACCTCTTCTGCGTCCAATCTTTGCTCTTTCACTTTAAACTTATAGCCTAAACTTAACACTTTCTTCTCATCATCCGACAACGTCACATCACCTATTACTGCCACCTTTTTGTCAATGTCCTCCTCCTGATTTGACTTCCACCCTAACCGCCTTCCCTTTTAAATTAATATTTTCTTCACTTTCATATTAAATTTCTCTTCCCACACTTCCAGTCTCTTCATAACTATATCCCTAGAAAATATCAACAAACTATCACTAATGTCACTTTTTAACTGGTATACACATGGTATAGTATTGATTCTCCATCTAATATTCCAGAACATCTAATCATAACTATTTATTACAAATCTTTATGTGTCACAATGACATTCATGTATGTTCTACCAGGTCGTCCTATTCCCCTCCCATTCCAATATATTTCTAATAATTTCCGACATTACCTGATCTCTTCCAATATTAACATCCATAGCCGCTCAGACCGAGAGAAATTGCTTTTAACAATTGTATCACTGCCTCCACTACAGGCTTCATTCAGCCATTACCAAAACCAATCCGTTCCTGATCTAACAGTACTCCTGACATAGTGATCACATGATTTCTCGCCCACAGTATTTTCATCTACATTCTAGATCCTCTGGAATGTAAATCGCTACTAAACTTACTAAACTCATACAATGTCAGCGACCTATCCTCCTTTTACTGAAAATGAATTTAACCCTTCGAATACCAAGACTGGATCAATTTGGCCCAGATGATGTTTTATAAAGAAATGCTACAATATCAAAGAGAGGTAGTGGGCTAATGTTTTAGGTATTCCTCCATTAACCATTCCGCAAGCCACGTGATTCTTTACTCCTCAAAGGTATGTAATCTGTCACATGCTTGCTTTCAAAGCGCACTGCCCAAGCAAACCGCTCTGCAAGGACCAGTGTTGGGCAAAATCAATTGAAATCAATTGCAATTGATCAATCAATTGAAAGTAATTGCTCTGAAAATCAATTGAAATTGATTTCAATTACAATTCATTTCAATTTATAATTGCAATTAATTTCAATTGCAATTGAATTCAATGATAAAATTTGCAATTAATTTTTTGTCAATTGTTAATTGTTAATTGGTCACCAGGCAATTGAAACTTTTAGTTGTTAATTGTCAATCGGAAAGAGTGCAATTGAAACATTTAATTGTTAATTGCAATTGACAATTGAAACTTGTAATTGTTAATTGTAATTGTTAATTTCAATTGAAATCAGCAATTAAAACTGAAAATAAGAAGATATGTGTATATTGTGTTGTCCACTTGTTACTGTTTTACATATATTTAAAAAAAAGTACTTATAAGAAATGCTGGATAACTACCATCCCTTCGTCCCTCCTGGGAAGAAAGCCGTAAAACTAAGCATTTTTTAAATATATTATGTTTATGATTCTATCACCCTCGAAAGAACTTTATATGCCTGTCATGTATACAATAGGGATGAGCACAAGCGAGTTCGAGCGAGTTTTCTTTAAAACTCGACTCGACTCGAAGCAGACATCTTTGAGCTCGACTCGAGAACTCGGCTCGAAAAATTTTTCCCAACTCAACTCAATTCGGATCGAGTTTCCAGTCGAGTCGAGGCAAAACGAGCCAATTCGAGCTAAATCCTTTGTGTAGTTCCAAGTACTACTCTCTTCAAGTATCCTACATAGACAATATAATTATCCATACTACTACTACTACTACTATAACTAATTATTATTATAACACCGTGTATGAACATGGAATATAGGGGGTTTGTAACTGAATATAATAATTAGTTGACTGTCGATCTCGGTCGTCAAGAAATCTTCAGGAGGCAAGGACATCGGTCACGAGGTTCTAGGTTTGAGTTCAGGAGGAGCAAGTACTCGGGCTCGAGCCAAAAATTGTTAAAAGTTATAGGACTCCAGGCAAACATGTTCAAAACTGCTCGACCCGGGTTTGGGGTTGTTAACGACTCAAGCGGCTCTCTCACAGCTCATTAACTTATCGAGCCGAACAGAGAAGTGAGCCGAACCAACCGCTCATCCAACCGAGCCAGGTCGAGCCGGTTGCTCACACGAGCTGAACCGAACCGACCTGATTGCTTACCCCAACCGAGCCGGTTCGGGCCATCGGCTCAGTTGAGCTGATTCGAACCCAGTCTATGGACTCGTTTCAACGGAGCTGGTTCGAGCCATTGGCTCCAATCGAGCAGAGTCGATGACTCGTCCCAACCGAGCCGGCTCAAGCCATTGGCTCAATAGAGCCCAGTCGATGGGTCATCTCAACCAAGCCAGCTCAAGCTGTTCGCTCAGTTGAACCGAGTCGAGCCGGACATCACTATCCCGGTTGGGCTTCTACTTTGGCTAAAAAAAATAGACCGTGCAGTTCTCAGCCTTGATGGTGTACTTATATTGGTGCTCACGGCGTAATTAACTTGTTCCGCCACCAACGAATTTCGAGGTATTTTGTTTTGCATCTTTTGTGCGTGTTTGTGTCGCTTTGTGAGCCTATTCCTACATTTTGTGCGTCACCGGAAGTGGGTCAAAATGGGCCTATCAATATGGCGGAACAAGTTATTGCTGTTCCGCCACCAATGAATTTCGAGGTCGTTGCCTTCACATCGTTTTGTGCCGTTTTGTGTGTCTACTTCAACGTTTTATGCGTAATGGGAAGTGGGTTATAATGGGTCCCCAAGGTGGGACGAAAATGAATCATTGTTTCGTCAGTAACGAATTTCAAGGTTGCTTTTTTCGCATCGTATAGTGCCAGTTTCCTGCCGTTTTGAGCGCGTATTTTCCCGTTTTGTGCGTTACCGGAAGTGGGTCAAAATGGGCTTCCAAGATGGGATGAAAATGACCGAGAGTTCCGTTACTATCGAATTTCGAGGTCGTTAATTTCACATCGCGTACCCTTTTGTGCGCCTATTTCGACGTTTTGTGTATCACTTGAAGAGGGTCAAATGTTCCTCGAAGGTGGGATGAAAATGACCAATGCATCGCCACTACCGAATTTCGAAGTCCTTCCTTTCTCATCAACTAGTGAATTTTCATGCCGTTTCGTGCCCCTATTTCCACGTTTTGTGCGTCACCGGAAGTGGGTCAAAATGGGCTTCCAAGATGGGATGAAAATGACTAAGAGTTCCGCCACTATCGAATTTCGAGGTCGTTAATTTCCACATCGCTTACTCTTTTGTGCGCCTATTTCGACGTTTTGTGCTTCACTGGAAGAGGGTCAAAATGGGCCTCGAAGGTGGGACGAAAATAACCCACTGCTCCGCCACTACCTAATTTCGAGGTCCTTCTTTTCGCATCGACTAGTGAATGTTTCGTGCCGTTTCGTGCCTCTGTTTCCACGTTTTGTGCGTCACCAGAAGGGTGTCAAAATGGGCCTCCAAAGTGTGAAGAAAATGACCCACTGTTCCGCCACTACCGAATTTCTAGGTCGTTTCTTTCGCATCGTTTAGTGAATATTTTTAAAAAAGTTTTCTGTGCCTACTTCCTCGTCTTGTGAGTCACCGGAAGTGAGTTAAACGGGCTTTCAAAGTGGGAGTTAAATGACTCACTGCTCCACCACAACCGAATTTCGAGGTCCTTCTTTCGCATTGACTAATGCCTGTTTTGTGCCATTTTGTGCCCCATTTCCACGTTTTGTGCGTCACCAGATGTGTGTCAAGATTAGCCTCGAAGGTGTGACGAAAATGACCTACTGTTCCGACACTATCGAATTTCTAGATCGTTTACTTCGCATCGCTTAGTATCTTTTTTTTTTTAAAAAAAATCTGCATCTGTCTCTCGTCTTCTGCATCACCTGAGGTGAGTTAAACGGGCCTTTAAAGTGGGAGTTAAATGGCTCACTGTTCCGCCACTATCGAATTTCGATCGTTTCTTTCGCATCGTTTAGTGCCTGTTTTGTACGTTTTGTGTGTCACCGGAAGCGGGTCAAAATGAATCTATGAATATAACGAAACAGGTTAATGCTGTTCCGCCACCAACGAATTTGGAGGACGATTCCTTCACATCGTTTAGTGTGTATTTTGTACCGTTCTGTTCGCCTACTTCCATGTTTTGAGCATCACCAGAAATGCGTCAAAATGGTCCATCAATGTGTGAGGAAAAAGAGCCATTGTTCCGTCACTATCGAATTTAAAGGTCGTATCTTTCGCATCGTACAGTGCCTGTTTTGTGCCGTTTTGTGCTCCTATTTCCACTTTAGTGCGACAAGAAAAATGGGTCAAAATGGCCTACAAGTATAGCGGAATAACTTAATGCTGTTCCGTCACCATCGAATGTCGATGTCGTTTCCTTCACATTTTTATGCATGATTTGTGTTGCATTGTGCATCAATGGAACTGGGTCAAAATGGTCCTTGAATGTGGGATGAATATGTCTTTTTCTGCCATATTTGTAGGTCCTCTTTGACCCAGTTTCGCTGGTGTACAAAACGTGAAAATATGCGCAGAAACGGTGCAAAACATGCACTAAACAATGCGAAAAAGCGACTGTGGGATACTGGTGGAATAGTGTGTCATTTTTCTTCCCACATTGAATGCCTATTTTTACCCACTACCATTGATTCACAAAACGTGGAAATAGGCTTAGAAAACGGTAGCGAGGAAATAATTATCAATGATAATTATAATAATTACCTATATAATTGAATTCATTGTAATTTGGTCCATGACAAACACTTTACCATTTCGCACTAGCTGTTATACCCGTTCTTCGCACGGATCAGATAAAATATCAATGCAAACAAACTGAACAACGGGAGAACAATTAAGAAACTTTTCTAAAATTGGATATATTTTGTGTGAATATATATCCACCAACGTACATGTGTTTCCATTGGGAAGGCCGATGGTGACTGAATTTGAACCTAAACACTATCGGGAATATCACTATACATCTGAGCAACATATGTATTCGACACAAATATTGGTCATTTTGTACAACTTTTACATGTCCCGGTGAGCGCCCCCTCAGACCCCCTTGGTTCAAATTGTGAAAAAATCTTCTTTGTCCCCCAGCCGATACCGCGAAAACTATGAATGTGACACTAACATCTGTCATTTTCTACTACTTTTTACATATCCCGGTAAAAGCCCCTGTGATCCTCTGGTTCCAATTTTCAAAACACAACGCCATTGGCCCGCAGCCGATGGGGCTGCATTTAGAAGTCAATGCCTGTGGAAGTATCACCATTCATCTCAGCGACAGTGAAAACTATGGATTTGACACTAATATCGGTCAATTTCCATTATTTTTACATGTCTCGCAATTCTCCACCCCCAGTGACTCCCGGCCATCATACAATGGTGGCTAAATTTGAAAATCATCGCTAATGAAAGTATCACCATTGATCTCAGCGACCGCGAAAACTACGGATTTGACAATAATATCACATCAGTCATTAAGGGTTATTTTTACATGTCTCTTGATCCCCTTTATAATGCCTCCGTTTCTTAGCTAATGGGAGCTAAATGTGAAAGTAAACGCGGTCTTGAGTTTCACCATTGAGCTCAGCGACCCCGAAAACTATGAATTTGACATTAATATCGGTCATTTTCGATTATTTTTACATGTCTCGGAATTCCCCCCTCTGGTGACCTAAGGCCCGCATACAACGGTGGAAGAATTTGAAAGTCATCGCTAATGGTAGTGTCACCATTGATCTCAGCGACCGTGTAAACTATGGATTTGACACTAATATCGGTCATTTTGGATTACTTTTACGTTTCGGTATCCCTCCCCCCTCCCCGTTGACCACCGGCCCGCAGCCGAATAGGGTGAATTTGGAAGTTAATGCGATCGGAGTTTCACCATTGATTTCAGCGACTGCGAAAACTATAAAATCGACACTAATATCGGTCATTTTCTACTACTTTTACATGTCTCTCTAAACGCCCCCCTAATACCCCCTGGTTCGAATTTTGTCAAAAACGCTTTTCCTTGGTGTGGGACCAAGGTACCCGTGACCAAAATTTGGTTACTCTCGGTCAACTTGTCTGGTCCCTAGGCCGTTCCCGGAAAACGTCCTCCTGAGACCCCCTTAGTTCGAAATTTTTAAAAAAACTCCCCGTCTTGATCTGGGCCCTAGACCAAGCTACCCGTGACCAAATTTTGAAAAGATTCGGTTCACTCATCTGGTCCACAGGCCACACAAAGATAGACAGACAGACGCAAACAAACTCTTTATTTTATTTATATTAGAAAGGTCAGATCCGCCGTTATTGTAATAGAGCGGTACTTGAGCGATTGATTGTAGATATTCAAACTCTGATGAGTGATAATTTCATAGGCTTGTTTTATTACAAGTTTAAACTCTTTAGTCAGTAGAGGAGAGGGCGTGAATCATGGGTCAGAGTTGATGACAATAGGTTTTGGTGGGTCTGTGGGTCACAGTGGGTGAGAGTGGTTCATGGTGGGTGGTGGGTCAGAGTGGGTCACGGTGGGTCATGGGTCACGATGGGTGGTGAGTCAATTGGTCGTGGCCAAAGTTTTCATTGTCCCAAGCCCTCTCTGAACTACAGTGTTGAAAATTAATCAGTGAAAATCAATTGCAATTGATCAATCAATTGAAAGTAATTGCTGTGGAAATCAATTGCAATTGAATTAATTGCCAATTGATTTCAATTGCAATTGAATGACTGAATTCAATTGCAATTACTTTCCACTGCAATTACTTTCAATCAATTGATTAATTGCAATTGATTCTCCATTATTAATGGCCAACTGCAATGATAACCTACTTACTTCAATTGTCAATTGCAATTAACAATTAATTTACAGATTAATTGTTAATTGTTAATTCAATTGAAATTTGCCCAACACTGGCAAGGACTGTCAGGTGTAATCAAAATACAATGTGTGATAGAATTTATTCCTAACAAAGACAGCGTATTTCTATGTATCCTCGTCGCCATAAGTGCCTTTACATCGCAGTGACGGGTATGTGACCGCGCAGTACTCCAAGGAAGGGATGGTTGTATAAGAATTTGTGATTAATTTTGAAGAGTTTTTATTTTGACTAGGGAATTAACATAGGTGAAGGGAGTAAAGACACAGATTTGAAGCATCAGTTCACTGTTATTGAAGCAACAGTGCACGAAAAGATTCGTATTCTCAGTTTTTCTATTTATTGTTTTATATGTTAAGTTAAACACCACAATATGTATCACTGATATCGCAGATCGTATTAATTTTTAAAATCGTGTTTGTAACTTATTGTCAAAACATTCATCTCCAGACATGATGTAGAGAGAAGAGAAAGAGATACGTCATCTGTAATATATGTATATGTGATTCACTAAGTAACTGTAGAAATTAGTTAAAGGACACATAAGAGAGCGAAAAGGAGGTCTAAAAGTCTGAACTTTTTAGAGACGTCCTAGATAGGTGAAAATATAGTTAAAAATTGCAAAGGGTATCATGTAATTTACCTTTCTTTTCTTATATTCTAGTATACTTTTTCTTTCACATCCAAACATCTCTATTCAGAATTATGAGATAAAGGTGAAGAGAGAAACATTTCCATTTCAAGAATTATATCAGGAAAAAAATCGTTTGACTTAGACTAGACTCGAACTCGCAAACCTTGAATCCATGGCTCAGCGTTCTACCGTTTGAGCTAACAACTTCTGTTGGAAAAGCCTGATTTCTACAACTACCGGTTGTAGAATGGTGTGTATTAACCAAGTTTGCCGAGATAATTGCTTCATGTAGCTATTGCAATAATAATAATAATAATAATAATAATAATAATAATAATAATAATAATAATAATAATAATAATAATAATAATAATAATAATAGCAGAAGAAGAAGAAGAAGAACAGAATTTAAAAAGTCGCATATGTTAAAAGTTTGACGTGCAGAGTAAGTCCTAATGCGAGATTTTATTATTTATATATAATAAATGTAAGCGTGGTTTATTCGTGCGTGCTACTCAAACTGCGCAACTCACTACCTAGTCCCATAAGAAGAGGTATCGTCATCCGCAAAAAAAAGTTCGCATATACTGTAACTTCCACATTTTCATTAATAACTCAGTTTTCTTAATATATTATCGCTTCTTTGTGCTTTCCTTAACAAAGCAGTCTAGTAATGAATAATTATTTATGATTTTTGTGAAAAAATAAAGCAAAACAAGAAAATTATAAGCAAAAAACTGTGATTGTTATGAAACTTTAGTCTGTCAGATAATTACGCGAAGAATATCCCGAGGGAAATTCACTCCATACAGTGCACAGGTATTAGGAGCACTCACAACTACGTAAAATTGAAGGAACAGAAAATAATGTATTTTTGAGATGAACATACAATTCATACTTCACGTGAAGTTCCAATATGGGAAATCAATCAATATCTTCAGTTGAAATTACTGAAAAAAAAATGGCTATTTAAAACTCCAAGTGTAAACCTGCGCTTGGAGCGAGTCTATTTCTAATATCAGAACGCGCTATTTCGTAACGTGCCTGCGTGGCCAAGCGGGTTTAGCAATGCTGTTAAAATTCTAGAACCGAAGGGTGGCAGTTCGAGCCTGAGCGCGGAACGCTTTTTTTTTTAATATAGTGAAATATTTTTTAAAATATAAATGTCTAGTTTGAAGTGTTTAAAAACACAAGACCAGATGAACAATCACTTTTCAAAGCTCAGTCACATTTATTCACTATGTTCATCAATTAGGCTATATACGAAGACACTAAAATGTGGAACGTTAACGATCCTTATTAACGTTAATACCACATCCGTTATAATGAGAACAGATTTGTGATCTGAATACCAACCTTAAACCATACGTCCAAAATGAAAATTATTCATGTTCTTGATACCTATTGCAACACTCAGTTGTAATATAGAGAGTGAGAGTGCGAAAGAGAGAGATAAAATACTGTATATAGGGTGCGGAAAAATTCCCGGAACGGTCCAATATCTCGCGAAGTATAAATATAACCAAAACAAAAATAACACATTTTAAATAGTTTTAAAGAAGCTATCCAATGACAGAAAACGCAATCACCTATCCCTACCTCCTTGGGGACTACGGGGGATAACTTTAAAATTTTAAATGGGAACCCCTATTTCTTATTTCATATGTGGATTTTCCAGAAAAAGTGATAGTGATTTGATCAAAAATTGAAAACAGTGTTTGCGAAGATGAAGTTACATGGAATACAATATCGATAATTGTTTTGCAAAGTAGCTTTATGAAGTAGTTCTTAGTAGTAGGGTTATTTACAACAAAAATAAGCCATTTTTGTCACCATTTGTATTTTCTTGCAAATTAATAAATATGGACAAATGCATTATTTTATGGAAGTTAAAATGTATGAATTCGTTATGTGGGTAAAAAAATCACATAAAAGTTTTACTCTGCGTGACCTTTCATGCCGCAGTCCCGTACGCTAACCGCATGGCCCAGAGCTCGACGCTGAGAGGCCACATTTTCATAAAGATTTACCGCCTCCATTTTTTATGTGTCGATTCAAGTGCTATCCGTGAAGGCACTGTTTTCAATTTTGGGTCAAATCACTGTTACTTATTCTGAAGAATCCAAATGTGCATCAAAATATGGGGATTTCCATTTAAAATTTTAAAGTTACCCCCCGTGTGGGAATGGAGGGTTGCGTTTGGTATCATTGGATAGATTTTTCAAAACTGTTTAACACGTGTTATTTTTGTTTTGCTGATCTGTATATTTCGCGAGATATTGGACCGTTCCGGGACTTTCCCCGCACCCTGTATAAGCTTGTATTTTTAATTAAAACAGTTAGTGTAAATCATAATCTGGATTTTTATAAAGTAAATTAAACAATCATATAGAAAATGTATACAGTTTAAAATTGAATTAAATTGCAATTCCAGAATCTGTAACATTATACATTTCTTATTTATTTACATCGAATGTTAACTTATTGTATAGTTTATAGCATGAGTATCAGCTGATATGTAACACAAAATTATCTATAAATTGAATTTAAATATGAAATGATATAGTTGCTATAAGAACAAGTTTATGAAAATGAACTGTATAATAATGGTTGTATTTGAAACAGAGTTTGCGTAATGGAGTAAATATTTACACCACCAGCTTTGCAATACTGTGCTGTTTAAATTGCCAATCTCATCAATTTTACTTATTTCGCTTGAATGTTTATGGAATTTAGTATAGCATTATGAAACATTCAACAACTGATCTAGTAGTGAAACATATTTAATAAGATTACCGCACATTACGGTAGAGTCCGAGATCGCTCCCAGCTTTGCGAGCACTTGATAATATTTTGTTATTATATTAGATAAAATATTATGTGGAAGAGCTAAATTAAATTAGAAAATGAAATGAAATATTTAACATCCCACTATTACGCCCTCTAGGCGGGAAGGTTCTAGATTGCTGGTCCTCACATAGAGGAGAATTTGGATTAGTAACCAGTTTGGTTCTTTCCTTTATAAAATCTCAATACACAATTCATATAGTAACGTCGAGCAAGCGATAGCGAGTGAAGGCAGGTTAACCAGGTTGATTGCTTTCTTCATCACCACTCAATTGGTATACGGACCAGTGTTCTAGAATCCTGCTATTTTAGGCTAAGGGAGAAGATAATTAAAGTAAGAAAAATGATATAAGAATTGGTGGAATGAGAAAGTGGAAGGAAAAGGAAATGCTGTGAGAAAAGTCACGGACATAATGTTGTCCACCACAAGCTTACTTGGACGGAATAAAACCAGAGACCGCATGCACCAAAGGTAAGCGCTCTACCAGTGAACCATCGCGCCCCATAAATTAAATAAGAAAGATAAGTAGTAGGCATTTTATAATTGAATATTGTATGTAAGAAACTTATTGTCTATAAAGATTCTTTCTCTTCAAGCTTTTGTAATTGATGTTGCAAATTGTCCGATGCTTTGCAATGCGGGTCAAAGGAATAAATGCATTTTTTCGGGATAGTATCGTCTGCCCCTTGCTGCTATTGGTGGTATAAAAGTAGTGTTGAGTTGATTTTTAGTTTCTTGTTCCTTTTGTTATGTGAATATATCTAGACTAGACCAAAATTTTTTACTGGTGTCCATTTCAGGATCACTCGGTAGCATGTTTTTAGTGGAGGAATGTTACGTGAATATAGATTACACCAAGTCACAAATATTTTGACAAAGACACACATTTTTATTACACAAATAGTTTCTGCTTTTCCTTTTACTGCAAATGTTTGTTTCTAATAGTGATTTTTATTCTTATTGTATCCGTGAATACACATTCAAGACTTTTTTTAAAAAAAAAATAAGTTGTTTAATAAGGCACTGAAAAGTGTTGGATTTTGTAACACTCTAACACTTAAAAACATAATACTGAGTGATCGTGAAATGGACACCAATAATTAATTTTTGTCTAGTCTATATTCACGTAACACTTTCAACAGCGAGGCTATATGAAACGTGGGCTTACTAATTAACGTGGAATAAAAATAAAAAAGTCTAGTGGCTAACGCGAGTGTTTTTGGTTCTTGTAGTCTCGGGTTCGATTCCCCGTAAGGGTCGATTCAGGTTAAATTTTCAGGGGAGTTTATGGGAAAAACGTAAAAAAATATAATTGCAAAAGTCTGATGCCAGTGTTTTGTAAGCTATTGACAAAATAAGAGAAAGACAGGAAAGAAATTCTCTTGAGAACTGAAAGTGAACAATGTTTTCGCATTTATGCTTAATTTGCTACTAGCGTGACACATTAAATTGAATATAATATAAATATTAGACACAAAATTCGCTACTTCACGGTTGATAACATGGTAAATGCTAGGTATTGTTAAACATTAAACGTAACACCTCAATTTTATATCAATAAATAACTTAAATAAATAAATAACAAGACAGAACAATACTATTAACCTATATTTGCATAGTATATAAATTAAAAACATGTTATATGAATTGTGTATTATCATAACGAAATGAATTATCGTATTATCATAACGAAAAATGGCTGAACCGTTTGAAATGAATTTTATTAACATAGTTAACACCTACCTCGGACTCGGTTGTTGTCACGCCATTTTTATTGAAATGCGTATCCAAACAGAAGAGAGGGGTTTAAAATGTATGCCAAAAATAGAATCTCTCACGTTTATGAGATGAAATATGATACATAAATTCCTTATTTAAAACGAGTGTGCACGTGTCCGACCGTGTTTAGAAATTTCGGTACTAAATGGAAAAGAGGGGCAATTCGTATCGGTTTTGCTCAATATTTAAGAATGATGACATCGAGATTGTGTCTTGTCTTCACAGCAAAACGGATGAAGCACTTGAAATTATCTTTTAAATATACGGTATTTAGCATTTGGTCCAGTCGGATTCATTAACACATATGTCGTAAGAGGAACAGATGGATATAAACACCTTATTTTAAAATATGTGAGCCCATCTTCCGTTGTCCTTAAAAATCCACTTTTGAGGGGGAAATGGGGCAAGTTCCAAATAAGGCGGTCAATATGTAAAAGTGACGTCGTGTTTGTCTGTCCGATCATCACGGGAAATCAAATCAGCCGTTTGAAATAAATATTTGAATACATTTAGTATTAATACTTGGAAGAAAATGGTTAGCTGACGTTCACTAGAAACTTGACAAAACTTCGATACAAATTAGAGGATAGTCAGCTATGCCTAAATCTAATATTGTAGGTGGAAGTGAAAACGACGAACGAAGTAACAGCGGATTAAAATTTAGCATTAGAAGTCATTGAAAAACAGAATGTGATGCGCGAAAACGAGAAAAAAAGAAAAGAAAAAACGTAACGTTGCCGACAACAACACACTGGATGGTGCTTATCGAAAGACCCATAAACGCTATTCATTAGCTCATTCTTCACGGTTTGGATTGCAAGAAATAAAACTATTTCTTCGTGCTAATACGCCTCTCAAAACGAAATGTCATATTTCTGCAAAATTTGTTTTTCTCACATGACTTGATAATTTTTTAAAAAATTATATTGTGCTGAAGAAAACAAAACCATATGACAAGCTGTATTTGATCTGAAGACCCCATGATCTTTACTACATGTTGTTATTCATTACCTCAGCGAGACGTTGTTTGCAATGACACTGATATATTAAGTGGTTTGTTCGAGAAAGTTGCTTGTCTCGATTTTGTTTACTCTTTAGGCTTTTCGTAGAATACATGAAAAAGAAATACATTTTTCGCTTAGATATCCAGGAATCCTGTTTTAACTGATCAGAAAACAGCAATCTACTGGTGAAATGATATGGGGTAATGTGTAGCATTTTGTTTTCACGCCATCGATAGCAGCAAGGGGCACATGAATTACATAAAAAGAGAGTGTGTTGTTATGAACTACTAATATCTTTTTCCAAAAAAAATAATAATAATAATAATAATAATTCTACGTGTTACTTCGTAGCTCAGGGGATAAGCGAGAGATTACAATACACAAGTTCGCACGATCGAGTCTTATCCACTGCTATTATGTTTTTTTTTTGTTTTTTTTTCATTTTCATTGAAAGTAACGTAGATACATTTTCATTGGCATTCAAAAAAAAAGAAAAAAAATGGAAGGGAATACGTAGCCCTGAAAAGGGCTGTTTATATATAAGTGTCTAATAGGAGGTCCAATGACCTTCTACATCGATGACTGCCTGGAGCCTTCTGGACATGCTTGTTTGACTACAAGGGAGCACTTCACAACTGATTACTGAGTGATAAGATCTGTGGTATTCTGTTCAACTTTCCTTTAGGCAATTTTAAACGTAATAGACAATATTTGTCTGACCTTGTCAGTGCCTGAGGCAGAAGACAAAATCAATGAAAATGTTTTCAACATAACATTTTCGATTTATGTTTATCTCCTATCCGTTTTTATTACGATTGCCTCCTTTAGAAATATCAGCTCTCTTTTTTTTTTTGGCCCGTATAAGGAAATGCTATTGCGGTTTTCCAACGTTCAATATTTTTGGCAAAATTAACACTTTCAAATAAAGCTAAAAAGCATATGTTTCACAGACAAAACAATATGTAAAGTTCTACTTTCCAGTTAGGCAACATTCCTTCAAAAAATTGCAACTATAGTTTGCATCTCAAGTAATTGGGTAAATATGCCAGTAGTCGACCATTTAAGGAGATTTTCAACTTTGTTAAAGTATAAAAAAATCATTTTTTACTAATAACTTTTACTGCATATGTCATTAGAAAGAACAGTGTTTAAATTTTACGTTTGTGTAGCTCGCATAGGAAATCTTTTATAAATAATTACACAGGAAAAAGAAAATACCAGAAACCCTGAAAAAAACAGTAGTCGGCCTATGAAAACCAAAGGTCAGCCATTACTTTAACCAGTACTCAGCCACACTATAGAATTGACTTTTTTCATGGAATTTTAGAGATCAATTCCTCAGTAGCAAATTAAGGGACAAATATATTGCACTCAGAGTTCCTACAAAGAAAAACTACGTGCAAAACAGGCCCGCAACTAGAGGGAGCTAGGGGGCCTGGCCCTCCTAAACTTTTCGTGGCCCCTCCAGACCTCAACACAAAAAACACAATTTAGATATGTGTAAGAGATTTTTAATGACTTGCCCCCCCCCCAACATATCTATGCCCCCCCCCAAACCTCTGTGGCTAGAAGCAGGCCTGGTGGAAAATATATTGCGATACAGGAAAAAAGACTTCTTGTATGATATTTACCATAAACTAAGAAAAATGTGCCTCGGCCTAGACTAGCCTATTTAAAACTAATATATAGGCCTATTTATATTTACATTGATATTTATATTTAGCTATGACATTAACCCTTTAATATGAAGTTCATTAAGCACATTCAGGACACATAAGCACTTGTTTAGCAGGTTCCTCGTACGATAATTCACTGAGGCACGTGCATTTTAAGTGGTACCAGTGATCACAAAAGTGACACCCAATATATTTAAGTGTATCGTTCTCAATATCACTTATGAATTCTTCTTCAGGCCTTAGACGGCATTTCAACAACTTCTTGCGTCTCGTCTTTTTAACTACTAGTGCTACTTGGCTTGACAGTCCTTTTCTTTTTGTTTGACTTTAAATTTTTCCTTTCTTTTGTATTCTCTCCCTTTTTCATTTTAGACGTTCCTCTTCTAGTTTTCTTTTCTTTTCATTCTTTACCATCTGATAATTTCTCCATGCTTGGGAGGATACTGCACTTTGAACTTTTTCTCTGGGCACATGTTTGGTAGTTTTGTTTTTGATTGGAGCTAGCCAGAAAAGATGCTAATCAAAGCCAGATGATATGGAAGTATTTTACGAAGGTTTTCTTTGAATTTCTTCTGAGATCATATGGAGTTATTTCTGGCTCTACTGACTGTAGAAACAGAAGCAGACCTTTCACCTTGCGTCGCTTCAGTACAAGATGCCATAACGGATATGTTGTTTTCCTGGTTTGAGTCAGACGTAACGTCTATTTCTGATATCGAAGATATATTTGTAGGATCTAGACGGCCAATTGCTAAAATTTGGTATGTTCCAGGACTAAGATATCGAACATTTCACTAGCAAGTATCTACTGATAGCAGATCGATCCTCTTCGGACAGAACAATAGCCTTATATGTGTTCATTAGTGTAAAATAAGAAGACTCTTTGGATAGAGTATCCTCAACGCACCTGATTGCAAAAACATCTGACACTGAGTCTATTCCAGTAGATGTCTTTGGACTGGTTGCAAGAAACGCTAAATCACGCGTTCTTAAACTGTTAGACATATTTTCCTCACGCTCACAGTGAGTTAGAATGTAAATATTTATGATTATTCTGTATTGTTTCGGCAATCAGGCAACTCTAGGAACAGAGCAGATAATAATAATAATAATAATAATAATAATAATAATAATAATAATAATAATAATAATAACAATAATAATAATAATAATAATAATAATAATAATAATAATAATAATAATAATAATAATAATAATAATAATAATAATAGTTGAAGAGCAATTGCAGCCTTAGAATTAAAAACGTGCAGAAACGCGACATTGTGCGGAGTAATTTAAAAAAATAAATCAATTAGATATTGATAACCCTTACTTCCTCATAGCTACCTTAGATTAAAAGACTAAGCTATGATCAGGGTCAAGGGCGTCGATCCTGCTTGGGCCGGGGGGCCCGGGCCCCCAAAGCTTATGTGGGCCCCCTATTGTATTTATGAATATACAATATTTGGCATAATTTGAATGCAATTTGTCTTAAAATCCTAACCTTCCGCATCCGAATGACCCCCAAATTTACAGGGAAATCGGCGCCCTTGATTAGGGTAAAATAAATACTCATTACCTGTCCTTTTTAAATTTTAGAGAAATAATTCAGACCAGCCATAAATCCTTAACCTTTTTTCCCTCAGTTCTAGAAAAATACAAGAATTGAAATGGTTACAATACCAGACTGATATTAAAGTACGGGACAAAAATAAACGACCAACATCGTCATAAGTTTTAATGGCATTTTCGATCGTTTAATTTTGTCCCGTATTTTATAACTGTATTATACTTGTATGATGCAATGAGTGACATCATAACAGTTACTTTTTCATTACATCGTTAGAAAAGTCTTCTACGTATTAGTTAAGTGTCTTAGTTGTATGTCATGTGTCATTTAAATTGAATGAATGATAAGTGGATGACTACTGGAGTATATGTATCCAGTAGCCGTCCGTTGAAAGTAATGGGGGGGGGCTGACCACTGGAAATTGAAGTGAAGAGTCATTTCCAGTAGTCAGCCCCTAATGGCTGACTACCGGAAAACTTATCAAAAATGCAACTTGTAGTCAGCCCCCTTATTTCTACGCAATATCTTGTTTTGTATCATAAACCACGAATTTTTAATAAGCTACGATACATTCATGCATAGAAGAAAGCAATAACTCGTACTATTTTACAATAATATAATTTTAACTTAACTTTGAAGTAAAGCTTCTTCCTTATTTTTTTATTAACAAAATGCGCACTTTGCTCACTTGCATCAGCAGACCTCAAATGATAATTTTTCTTTTCTACCATGAGGAGTCACACCAGGCCAGAACAAATGAGGTTGAATACTGGAGCTCTGATTTAAGTTGTAGTTGATTATTTGTTTGATAACACGCTACTGTATGTTTATTTAATATGCTTTTTACTGAAAAATAGCTGACTACTGGAGACGGCTGACTTTAGGCACACTTACCCTCCTAACTAACTAACTAATTCTATGGCCTATGGAACCCGGAGGTTCAATGCCGCATTCACAAAAGCTCTTCACTGACTTCTATCCTTAGCTAACTGGATCCAGTTTCTACTTTGTATTCCTATTTCTGCGAGATCCATCTTAATATTGTCCTCCCATCTGCGCCTAGGTCTTCCTAATTATAAGCTCAAGTAATATGTAACATAATAATAATAATAATAATAATAATAATAATAATAATAATAATAATAATAATAATAATAATAATAATAATAATATCTTAGTATCAAACTTTAAGCGATTTTTATATGATGCATATATTCATGAAAATAGTCACTATTTGTTATGTACTCATTTGGTGTTCCCCTAGGGTTACTAGGGATTGAAATCAGGATCTCTGACTGTGCAGTCCAGTATGCTAACTGTATGACCACAGAGCACGGATCTGACAAAAAACATTTTCATAACGTTTTGCTACCCCTCCTTTTCCCGTATCGATTAAAGTGCCATCCGTGAAGGAATTGTTTTCAATTCTGGGTGAAATCAGTCACTTTTCTCTGGAGAATCGAAATGTCCAATAAGAAATGGGGGTCCCACTTTAAAATTTTAAAGTTACCCCTACCGCCAAAGGGAATGGGGATAGCGGATTTTGTTTGGTATAATTGAACTATACATATAAAGCAGAAACATATATTCTCATTTTGGGCGTGTGTTTTCAATTTGATATTAACTTAGAAATCTATTTGAACTTTGGTAGTGCTAGCATTTCCAAATGGGACTAATGGGAAATGCGGCACTGAAAACTTACGCTTCGACTCTAATATTCGTTGATTTCGATATTTTTTGTCGCTATGTAACCACCCTGGGTGCTAATGGGAGCTTAATTGGACTTGAATTGAAAGTAGAACTGTTTACCTAAGCGACCACGAAACTATGGATTCGATACTAATATCGATCCTTTTCTAGCATTTTTGGTATATATCCCGACAGTACTCTTTTCCAGATTGTAAGAAATATGGTTAAAATTGCTCTAGACATATCAGAATTATGTCGAAACACATTCATACATCCACTTTCATACAGAGTGAGCGAGCGAGAAAGTGAGAGAGAGCGACCAAAGGCATCACCACTTCCACATTGCAAAAGCATATATCAGGTATTGAATTGAAAATCTATGTAAAGACCTTCTGCTGTGGCATGCTTCATAAGGACAATTCCAGTCTGCTCACGTGACCTTTGGGGTTCATGAATTTCTTGCGAGCGTTCCGACTTTGGATTCTCTGTTTATACCCTCTTTTTATGCCTCGGATAATTTTTCAAGAATATCAATGACATGCTGTAATACGAATGTTCAGAAGTAACCCCTATATGACAAATATCTGCAAATAAATACACTACATAATTTATTTATTGCGATGATATTATTTTCTTAATTTGTATTTAACATTCACATATATCATAGAATACCAACGTACTGTGAACACCTGTTATATTTTAAACATAATAATCACTATGTTCTGCAATGATTATATGTTATATATATACAACTGACATATTTTAATGTAATTATTTTATATAATTTTTCATGCATTGCGGAAAATAGAATTTCATAAAAAAACATTGACTCAGATCGGAAGCGAACCCTCGACCTTACGATTTGAAACCCAACGGCATACCACTGAGCTAACACAAGCGCTCCACGAATAGTACTTCTAGCAATATATAACGGTATTTAAGATAATAATTACATTCATATCCACTGCAAACGCTGTTTTTGTTCTACTTTGACTCTTATTTTAGTACTCAGGAGAGAATAATGTTCTATGTGTTAACTTTCACCATTCTTTTACATATGGAAAGATTCGTTTACGTATCTAAATATTCCATTAAGTATGGAGAGCAAAATGACAAACAAGCATGTGCTGGCATTAATACAGTTTCGAAATATTGTATCATTAAGTATTTCAATCAATGTTGCTTTTTTTATATATAATTGGTAACAAGTCTTATTATATTTAAAAGAAGAAAAACACATCTGCAAGATTTTTCCCGATTGCAAAGGTTGGCTTCGAGGTTCGAACCTAGTTTACTTTTTCCCGAAGATACCCGAAGTTGGACTTAGAAAATTTTTGCCTCGAAACAGCAATAAAGAATGCGCTCAACCTTTTTGAGACAAGGTGTACCTAAGCAACATCGACAGCGTCACTATTCATCTGCGACCACGAAAACTATGATTTCGATACTAATATTGTTCATATTTGACTACTTTTACATGTCCCTTCTTCCCTTATTACGAATGACTTCAGTGTCTCGCCTCACTGGAGCAATTTCAACAAACTTAAGTATAGCTATAAACCACCACCTGTAAAATAAATGTGCGGGTGAGATTTTTCGGAGAGAAATTCATTAGCTACTTTTCCAAAGTGGTGGCTTTATTCGCTTCCCATGCTAAAGATTGCCAAAGAGCTCAACTTTGTTTGCACCACTGTGCTATGAATATAGATTTTAATGGCATTTACTTTACTGAATGCTCGCTTAGGTGTTGCTCCCGTCACAGGAAAAATGAGATACCGTACTGTTATAAATGAGTAGGGATATAAACAAATACGGAAAACTATTAGCAATGACACCACTTGAAATGAGTTTTCGCAATATCATGGGGCAGTATTTTATTCGAATGTGAAGGAAATCATTGCGTAAATTGTCCGTTCCCCTTCTTAGAAATCTAAGCTACAATACGTATCTAATAATTTTGAATTAGAAATATATGCATCGAGTTTCATATCCTTAACTTTAAGGTGTCCTGAGTTAAGTAAATGAATAAACTTCCTGCTAACGAAAGAGTAAAGCTTTGGGCTTTAATAGTATCGGGAGTGTAATTATTCATTTCAGCGACCCCAAAAGCTATTGAATAGACACTCATATCTTTCAATTAGGAATTTTTAATTTTCACCCCTCCCATTAAACCTCCATGCCGATAATGCTAAACTTTGATGTGAACGATATAGAGGGTATCATACATAATTCATGTACTCAAAAGCTATGGATTTAACATTAATATCGTTCATTTTCGATTATTTTTACATGTTCCTGTGTCTCCCATATTAGAACTAGAGGTGATACGGGTTTCGATTCCCGTCAGGAGTCGTGTGGTTCTGGTTCCACGTTAAGTCGTAGATGCACGTCTTGTATAGAGTAGTAGCTGAAAGACACGCTGAACTCTATATCACCTCACCTCGTGAGATATTCTACGTTTGCATAATTTCTAAACCACTTTTCTTTCTTTCAATCTCTTCCTTCCTCTTAGGACACGCATAGGTTCAAACCCAAATATTCTTCACGGTTGGAGGACGCAAGGCTACTGTACCTACCCTTATGGGACTAGGTAGTGAGTTGCGCAGTTTGAGTAGCACGCACGAATAAACCACGCTTACATTTATTATATATAAATAATAAAATCTCGCATTAGGACTTACTCTGCACGTCAAACTTTTAACATATGCGACTTTTTGAATTCTGTTCTTCTTATTCTTCTTCTGCTTTATTATTATTATTATTATTATTATTATTATTATTATTATTATTATTATTATTATTATTATTGCAATAGCTACATGAAGCAATTATCTCGGCAAACTTGGTTAATACACACCATTCTACAACCGGTAGTTGTAGAAATCAGGCTTTTCCAACAGAAGTTGTTAGCTCAATCGGTAGAGCGCTGAGCCATGGATTCAAGGTTTGCGAGTTCGAGTCTAGTCTAAGTCAAACGATTTTTTTCCTGATATAATTCTTGAAATGGAAATGTTTCTCTCTTCACCTTTATCTCATAATTCTGAATAGAGATGTTTGGATGTGAAAGAAAAAGTATACTAGAATATAAGAAAAGAAAGGTAAATTACATGATACCCTTTGCAATTTTTAACTATATTTTCACCTATCTAGGACGTCTCTAAAAAGTTCAGACTTCTAGACCTCCTTTTCGCTCTCTTATGTGACCTTTAACTAATTTCTATAGTTACTTAGTGAATCACATATGCATATATTACAGATGACGTATCTCTTTCTCTTCTCTCTACATCATGTCTGGAGATGAATGTTTTGACAATAGGTTACAAACACGATTTTAAAAAATAATACGATCTGCGATATCAGTGATACATATTGTGGTGTTTAACTTAACATATAAAACAATAAATAGAAAAACTGAGAATACGAATCTTTTCGTGCACTGATGCTTCAATAACAGTGAACTGATGCTTCAAATCTGTGTCTTTACTCCCTTCACCTATGTTAATTCCCTAGTCAAAATAAAAACTCTTCAAAATTAATCACAAATTCTTATACAACCATCCCTTCCTTGGAGTACTGCGCGGTCACATACCCGTCACTGCGATGTAAAGGCACTTATGGCGACGAGGATACAAATTTCTAATGTTACCGTACTATAATTCAAGTATTGTTTGAAAGAATCACGAGCCGCCACTGACAGTGTATACTGCGTATAAAATGTACTGTAATATAAAGAACGATCAGGTACATTGCCCTTTTTATTGTACGTTAGAAATTTGAACTCCCTGAATGAAACTTGATATATATATTTTTTACAAGAAGCAGGAATGGGTCAAAATAACTCACTTTACCTAACATTGTAAGCTTGGTATTCTAAGGGTTAATCCACTCTAATCTTTACCACCAATCATTCAACTCGCAATTGAGCAGTTCATCTCTCAAACCGCATATATATCACCTCACCATCCTAAAATTCCTCCACGCTACTTTCGTCTAGTTAAACACTCACATCAAATGTATACAGAATATGTTTGCACTGGCAACCACGAAGCTCTTTAGCATCATAGAGCCCTCCACCGAACATTGTTTAATTATCTTAAAGTATATAAATTACGACAATGGATTAAAATTTGATACACAATTTCTGCCATATCACACCCTTCGCAATATTCGATGCGTTTCAACGCATTAGCTGGTAAATTTACCCAAACCTCTTATTCTCTCTTACATCACGATCAGGAATTGCACAGAGACCAAGAAGAAGCTAAAACCTTTGCTTCCTAATTATAGGAGATTTTCACACCTTTATCATTCACTTAGCATTTTAATTATCATCCTGTAGACCATTTCAACTTCAATTCACCACATATTCATCTTCAACCCAACATACCTACTCACAAAGCACTCACTACCTTCATTTCTACCACGCAAATCACTAATGTCATCTATCATAAATGTTATAATGACCCTGAAATCAATAACTTCTATCGATATGTAAGACAAAGTATACCAATACCGCTCAATCTTAGAAATCATCCAAATTTCTCTTGTTTTTTAAAATCAAGAATACCGTCCGATACAGTTCAAAAGAATCTTCACCAAAATCCTAGGAAAAAAATATCGTCAAATGACTTCGTGTTCATCTTTCTCATTACCATCTTTACCACACCATCAAGCAGGCTCCCGCCCACAAATTAGTATCAACGGTCAGCTTCTGCGTCTCCTCAACTGCATCCATAAGCAGTATAATACCACCAAGCCATCCTGTCTGGTACTCTTTAATTTAGAGAAGGCATTTTTTGACGTGTTGCGTTAGGGTTTGCTTTTAAAACCTCTACATTTTCGACTTCTAATCGCATATAACCGTTTTATTTACACTTTCTTGTTTGGCCACCGTACTTACGAATACATTAATCAACAGTCATATCAAACAATATTTATGCACTCAGGCATATCTAAGGCTCTTTACTTTCACCCTGTTTATATCTACTTTATGTGGTTGACATGCCTCTTCCCCCACAAAATATTGTTATTTCCATACGCTGATGATACAGCTTTTCTTGCAATTTGCCGTATTATTCACTAAGTAAACAACGCCTTACAACGAATAATACACACTTTTGTTCTGTGGTGCAATAAACGGAGACTGAAATCCAATGCTGCTAAAACCGAAACTATAATATTTCTGCCTCCTAAGAAACGCTCCAGATTTCACAGTAATTCACACTTACTTCCATCGCTCTTAACGAAAATCGTCTTTGAATCTCCAAAACCGTTAATACTTAAGACACACCATAGATAGATACCTCAGATGGAAGACTATGTCCAGGACATAAACAAAAAGACATATAATCGACTCAATATATTAAAACGACTAACTCGCACAACCTGGAGTATTTCTGCAAAACTACTCTTGAGCACTTATATAGTCATCCTTCGACCTGTGCTTAGCTACGGCCATACCGTTAGGTTTTGGCAGCTGCTCACTTTTATCAAAAACTTAAGGTTCTCGAAGATCACACACTCAGAATTCTATATCACATTAAACTCCCGATCTCTGTTCCAGAGCTCTATGCTCGCGTGACTTTTCCATACATTTGGTTCCATGTAGGAAAACTTTGCCTCAAATACGTCTGGAATGCTCAGTCTTCATCATCCACTCCTCTCCGATTCCATCAACGCCCATATCAATTTTTATATCGTTCACAGCATCAGTCATTCTACCTCTTCCTCCTCTTTACAATGTATCATTATTCCTTACCACCGAATCATCAAGATCTTCCGCTCATCAGAAAGTTTCTTCTCTATCACCCTCCGCACAATATCATAAAATCATATTCTACACAATAATTCCTTTGTCACTAACAGAGTTTCGCACTTCCTTTGATTAATGCTTTAAGCAACCCCCAAGGGAGAAGAATAACATATATCCGTCATTTTACAATATTTTATAGTTAGTATCGTCCAAATGCACGTCATCTCATAGATATTTCACTCATCAATGCAATATGATGAAATGTAAATCCAAATACTTTCATCATGATGTTTGTCATTCATTCTACAATTTCCTTTCTCCACCGTCACTATGATTACGATTGTAAAGACCGTAATGTTCTATTTACTTACGTTTTTATGACATAAAGTTGTTATAAATTGTTGAAAATACCTTAGACCATGACTAACTCCTTTCTCGCAGTACCCTTGACTTCTCTTTCCCCCGTGGAAGGCATAATCCTCGAGCGGGTGGTTAGCTAAAACAAACATGCGCCATACCTTTAAGTTATAATTTCACTTATGATGTTATTTCGAAATGGTGTTTTATAGGTAATTTTTGTCTTGAAGCAACATAGAGTTCTTTGTTTTATACTTTTATCACAAGACTGATGTCGCTGTGAAACCGAAAATAAAATTTTGCTCAAGTATGTAGCTCCTTGGCACTTTCAGTTAATGAATGTTTTATAAAATTCCGTATCAGGGAGCCGACAAAAATATAGGGGAAAAGTGTGAGGTTTGGGAAAGTTGGAGATGTGGGACAGTGATATATCTCTCTCGTGATTTGTGTAAAGTCATAGTGGTTGCTAGGAGATCTGGTGGCAACATTTAATGAGCATTGCTACCAGGTTCTGAACGTGCACAAGGTTTTAGAAGCAAAGACAAATTTTCCTTCACCGCTGAAAACTATTATGTGAGATGTATATTATAAAAATATTTGACAATATGAAGAGGTAGTAGAGAGTTTAATATAAGAGTAGAGAGTTAGGTATTGAAAGTATATTTAAAACATTTTTGTATGATTCTAATACCAGAGTTAGTGGCTTTATAGTGACAGTAGTAAAAGTGGGTATACAGGGAGGATTATGGCATGATGAATTGAGGAGGATTGGGACACTGTCTCACTCCTTTCAACTCACAAGTGAGAAAACATTAGGTAGCTTTATTATAACTCCTGTGTTTCCGCTTGGCTAACGCTATATTTATTTAGTATTTTTCACATCTGTTTCAGAAAAATGCCACGAAGTGGAGGAAGATAAACCTAGACTACATACAAACAGCAAACAGTGATATTCTGCAAGCCGTAAAGATAGTAATAGAGAAAAAGAAGAGTATACGAGAGGTAGCAAGAGAACACAACATATCGAAATCAGCCTTTGCTAGACATATTAAAAAGTACAAGGAAGACTCAAATAGATATATCAAGAAAATCAATTTGTGGGAAACTCTCCTTAGTGCAATTAAGATGAACTGTGTGCTTAGAACGAGGTGTGGACGAACTTTGACTCACGCATACGAAAATGCCTTGAAGAAGAATATGGCAGAATCTTAAACTGTGCACAAAAGTGCGGGATATGGCTGGCTTAATGGTTTTATGGAGCATCCTCAGGGACGGCGTTAAGGGTGGGCGGGGGTGGGCGACCGCCCATCCGATGGATGGCCTCGCCCACCCCAACAGAAGTAGAATGATGAAGGTGACAGTGCCGGATTTAGGGTTGATGGGGCCCTAAGCTATTGAAGATACTTTTCTAGCTTTCTTTTTCAGCGACCAAATTTCGCCTTCTTTTGTTTGAAATGGACCTAATACATATCTACAACGTTTTCATATATATTTCGTTAACTTAACTTACTGTTTTGAAGACATTACAGAAAAACTATAAAATTTGTAAAATTATCGGTAGTTTAATTTGGTCCCACCTGCCGATCTTCTCTAGTTTCTTTTTGCACCAACTATGATCAACGCTCCACCCCATGCTTCTACAATATGTGGAGGCCGCATCATTTCTCATTTCAAGTTGTTTCTATTCAGTTGGGTAAAGTTTGAAACGTTTCCAGAGATCCGAGTAAGTAAATACAGCCTGAATATCATCCAGGGTTGGTAATTACTGCCTGAAGCTCAACTAATCGTGTGAGTTTTTTCCAGGTCAGGTTACTAGAGTAACTCAAAATGAAATGCAACCCTCGAAGATTACACAAGGTGTAATACTACACAAATTCGCTGGAAGCAGAGGCGAATCTAGAAGGTTAAAACAGGAGGAGGAGCAACTAAAACCCAGATTATGATACATATATCGTGAGTTTACTATAAACTTTCAAAAGTATATAAGTAATGTCTGGAGGCTTAGACCTCTCCGACCCCTGGTGAGATACGTCTCTGGCTGAAATATTGCTAAAAAAACCTAAATATTGCAATAAAATTATTATAAGACCTATAAATGTAGGTAGCATCTTTTTACTGCGACGTGAAAAGATGTTGGTACCTTGCCTTGCTATGTAGTAACTAGTGCCGATAACCTAATGCATTCAGCCTGCTGCATACTAACTTACTACACAAGGTAAATTCGGGCAGTTCTGAACTTAACAATACATAAAATACTGTTAATATATACAAACGAACGACTCATATGCATAGAACGAGTGGATGAAATTACTATGATTCGTGCTCTTATTCTTTCCTTTAGTCAAGGGCGGATCCATTCTGAATGTTTGCGGGGGGGCGACAGTCGTTCGAAGTCAATAGGTTTTATTTTACGTTTATAATACAAAGGTGAAAATTCTTAGAATAGGTTTTATTTTTAAAATTAAAAATATTCGATTCTGGGGGCGATCGCCCCCTGGATCTGGCCCTGCCTTTAGTGATCCATTATTGAACACTATAATTCATTATATGAGCTCCTCTGTGGCTAAGCGATTAGCGTACGCACCTTTAGCGTAGAAGACCCGGGTTCGATTCCTGGCGGAAGCTCCTGTGGTTCGGATTCCACGTTAATCAGTAGGTCCCGTCTCATATAGCCTCACTGCTGAAAGAGACGTTAAACTCAAAATCAACTTAACTCTATAGATCACTATGAAAATCAGTGTCAGGTTCTGGAAGTTATGAAAATACTTCTGCACACTACTTTTCATACTTACGTACAGCGAAATATCTATAATTTCGCGATATAAAGATTATTGCCGCTTAGGGCTGTAATTCCTTTATATTTTACTATTATTTCACGAGCTTGTCGTCCCATGCCTTCTTCTTAAGCATCCACTGTTACCAGACTCAGTTTGTTTCCAAATAGTACATGAAAGGGTAGCACGAGAGTTCTATCCACATACAAAATACTGTATCACTTATGCTGTGAAGTCTTATTAAAGTAGCTAAGTGTAATGGCTGGAAAATAGGGTCCCCATTACAAATGGGGCTCTGAAACAAGATCCCCATTACAAGCGGAGCTGGGAATAGGGCTGTTCCGATAATCGAGTAATCGATAACAATTCGATAACATTTCAAAACCGTTTCATCGATAAAGAATTTTAATTTTATCGAATTATCGAACTTTCGGGACTCCCGAAATGTTTGAGACTCTCAAAATGATCGAGACTCCCGAAATGTTCGAGACTCTCGAAATGATCGAGAGTCCCGAAATGTTCGGGACTCTCGAAGTGTTCGAGGCACTCGAAATGTAAGAAAGATTTGACAACTTCGAGATACTCGAACTGTTCGAGAATCTCGAATTGTTTGAAAGCAGCAAATGCAGAAATATATCAATATGATCGCGTTTGTCGAGTCGCTTGAATATTTAGAAAAGTTCGGGATTATCGGAGTGTTCGAAAGAAACGATGTATTCGAGGTTATCATAATTGTATATAATATGTATTACATATATGCAGAGTGTTTTATATATATATATATAACTTCTCTCCTTAACAATGTAGTGAAGGAAAAGTTTTTTCCCCACAGATCTGTACAAAGTTTAAGCAGTCTGTCAGAAGAGAGAAAGAGGAAGAGAAAACATGAATAACCCGAATGGAATTGGAATCCAAGACAACATTAGTCTACTAATAGTCACTTTGCCGATTGCGCCAATAACGGGGCAGGCAGAAAAATAATTTTACATATGATTTCGACAAATACAACTTTGCAATAACTAATCAGATGAAAAAAGTTGTTTGACTAGTTTGGCTGCAAGAAGAAATCATTGAAGAGGTGAAGGAACCGAACTGTTCATCACTACTTTTGATAATACCAAAAAACTTCGATAATACTCGAAATGTCGATAATACCCGAAACTTCGATAATACTCGAAATGTTGATAATAAAAGAAACTTCGATAATACTCGAAATTTCGATAATACCCGAAACTTCGATAATTTCAGATACTCGAACGGTTTCGAGTAACCGATGACAACTCGATAAATTTTCACTCCCGAAGTTCGATAGGTCTTCAGCCTTATCGAACACCCCTAGCTGGGAATCGAGGGCTACATTATAAGTGGGGCTGGGCTATAGAAATCCCATTGCAGGTGGGTTGGAAAACAGGGCCCTATTACTTGCTTCCTGAGAGCTTAATACATAACAGTACAGAACATCGTTGTTGTATGTGCGTTTTATCTTATTTGCTTTTTGTTATTATTTGGAAATGACATTACAGCCATTTTTCTTTAAATTTTTTAGGGCCACAAAGAGAGCGGGGCAATGTCGCCCTAGTTGTGGTTTCCAAGGGGGAGGCAAGTACAAGCGACATTTCAAATGTAGTCTCAAATTTTGCGGTAACTATTCAAAAATATCTATTGGATTTTCGATCTTGCGATTGCACAATTTTCTCTGAAGGGGGGGAGGAAGTGTCCACTTTGCCCCCCCTGATGGGCGCTCTTGGAGCGAGGCCCTAAGTTATAGCTTGTTTAGCTTATACGTAAATCCGGCACTGAAGGTGACATCCTGTACTTCAAAAGCAATAGGTATGACTTTGATTGAAATGTAATAGGTTCTAGGACTCTGTTTAACTCTGTAATGAACAGTGATTTTAAGACAAATACTTGTAGTAATATAATGATACCAAAGTCGTGATTAATGAATTAAAGTTTAACACACGCACACACACAATCGTGCTATTGAAACGCCAGTGTTTGTATGTGCTGCACTGAAAAAAAAAGTTGTGCTTCTTAAAAAGCCGACTAATGAATGGACAGGACTGGCCAGTATTATCTATTGTCTCATTTCAGAAAGAGAGGGAGGGGACTAGTGGTTTCCGTCGGCGTGATAGCTTCTTAAAAAGGGTTCCAACTTGCAATTGTTTCCAGCAATGCACCGCATGTCTTATCCGTGTGGCATTAAACAAATTTGTAAAAACCCTTATTAAAGCATTGTTGAGTTGATCTCTGTAGCGTCAGAGTCAGAGGTCTCTGTTGTTCAGAAGTCTTAGCGGTGTGCTTGTTCAGCTATGTCAAAAAAACCTAAGAACAATTTCGTCTTAGGCTCAGTGTCTTCCTCGTGTTCAAAGAAGCGTGATTTTCAATCCGATCACGTTAGTGATAATCCTTCTTCAATAGAAAAAAGACAAAAATAAATAAATAAATAAAATACAAATACATTTGACAACCACGATTTGCAATTTGAAGTGTTCGAATTCGAAGAAAGTGAAAATGAACTAGATGCTGGAGAAAGCAAAGACGACAGCATTGCTTCTGAAGATACTGACAAGGGCGCCCATTTTGTGGTTTCCAAGGGGGGTAAGTATAAGCAACATCTCAAATATAGTTTCAAATTTTGCTGTAACTAATATCAAAATTCTATTGGGTTTTCCATATTCCCAAGTATAATTTCCACTTAGGGGGGCGAGCGCCCCACCTTGCTCCCCCCTGATGGGCGCCCTTGGATACTGACTTATACTTTTTGTCTCTTGCTTCCTTGTAATAAATCCTTCAAAAATTAAAATGTTTGCAGTAGTCTATTTTATCCTTGTTTTACTTTACCTACTTATTGTGTATTTTATGTTATTAACGAAACGTTGAGTATTATCTGTTAGTCTGTGTTGTTAGAAGCTCCTTTTATTTTTATGCATTCATGTGCATTCTCGGAGGGAGAGGAGTTAAAGCTGTCTTCATCGACTACACAGTACACACCGTTATTATTGCTTAAAAAAAATCTGAAGTAGAGGTAGTATGTCTGCCACGCGGAATTCCATAGGTCGAGCATAGACTATAGCCACGAACTCCCGCAGCCCATCTTAAGTCCTGCAGTCCCACCAGGCGAATGCCGGAATTGTACCTTCTATAAGGCCAAGACAGCTGTTTTCCACATCCTTGTTCCTCCCCTATTTCGGTCTGAGCCTTAGCTAACTAAAGAGTTTAAAAATTGAAATTTAATTATTGTCAAAAAATGTCTACATTGCCCAGTTCTCATTTTCATTGTCCGCCCACCCAGCAACTAGGTCCGCCTCTTTCCGCCCACCCCATCAAGCGTTCCTGGTGCCGTCCCTGAGCATCCCCCTTAGTTATCACTGCGATCTCTGGAACCAAAAGTTTTTCAAGAAGTACCAGCTTCAATAAGCAGACTTTTTGAACAATTTGAAGTTAGCATATGAGAAATGTAACTTAACTTTGAAGTGTACTTTTAACTCTGATCTAACTGGATTTCGTACCGTACACACAGTGCCACGTGTGATAGCTTCGCGAGGACAGAAACAAGTCGGACAGGTAACTTGAGCGGAACGTGCTGAACAAGTGACAGTCCCATGTACCTTCAATGCAGTTAGGAATAGCATTCCTCCAGTTTTTCTATATTCGAGAGTATGGTACAAGGATTTCTTCCTGAAGAAAATACCACCTCATAGCTTGACATTAGCAAGGGTCACTGGATGGATGATTGCGGAATTGCTAATATATTTGGTGTTTGTTTAGAACACATTAACCAAATTTCAAAATATTCGAAAGAAAATCCAATCATATTGCTAGTCTAACACGACAAAACCACGTAAATATCATTGAAGTAGAGAATGCTTACCAAAATGGCGTGTTATGAACATTTTCTTCGAATTGAGGTCACAAAATGCAACTGTTGGAAGTTTCGGTTCGTGGACCTCTGAAGATCCATTACAATCGGGTGTGCAATGACTGGCTGATTAATAATCCAGGAAAAAACTATTTCTCCTCATTCTATCGATGAGTTTATAGGACGGGTATACCCCTGTGCTACGACACAATAGAATATCGTATCTGAATTTAAAAAGGCTGTAAAATACCCTTTCAACAATGTTCCTTTTACAGAAGACTAATACCTGATATCTTCAGTAAATGACCGTCCAAATCCCTCGTTGAACAGAAACGCACCTTCTCACCAACGAAAATTATAGACAATCTTACCGCACGGAATATTGCTGGCACATCTGAGGGTATGGACAATGAGTCATCAGAGCTTCTGCCTGAAACCTCGCTTACATTAGCTATCCAAGAAACTACATTTGTTATATTTTGGAGCAATATCTTCCACCACGTTAGTAACCACTTAGAATATCCGTCCTTATCCGAAGGCTGCCTATCCCTCTTAATAAAACCAACCGTAGGAAAAAGAGTAGTGGTCGAACAAGAATACTAACAGCAACTGCAGAAAAGATGAAACCAAACAAGAAGGCTTTGCAAAGCTAAAGCGAAAGAGATGTCTGTATTAGAATTCATTTACAACAAGCAATAGGAAGGTTGATACAAATTCAGAGTCCTAAATCGAAGACAGTATTTTCTGTCGAGAACACTGTGTTGATATATTCTTTAGTAATTCTGTTAGTGATGTAGATCTTTCAATGAACGAAATAGGATGGGAAAACATTAATGTGAATGTTGAAAAAAGTAATATTATATTTCTTAAATTTCACATCAAAAAGTGTGTAGTGTATTATGTAGGAATTGTCTAAAATGTTTAGAGCAGTGGATGCGAAGTGAAAAGGATGCGTAACAAAGTCGGATGTTCTAAATTTGTTTCTCGTAAACAGCAAGATACTAATTCGGTTGAGCTTCAAAATATAGTTCTGAAACTAACTTATCCTGTCATGGGTAAGGTAACAGTACGTGTGCTGTCTTCGTATTCGTTTTGCCTTAACCTCTCTGCATATAATATCCATTTAACAGTAACCTTTAGAATAGAGATTATTCTTGTCCTCTTGTAATTCAATTTATTCTCATATTCGCTGTATACTGTCCCAGAAGATTCGAACTCAACTACGATAACGTGTGCATTGCTTTGTTGGCGTATTTTCTTTTCTTTTTAATTCTAATTTTCGGCTTTAACCCTATTTTTGGATTTAATAAAAAAAAAGCGAAACTATTGTCACACAGGAAAGTGGTAAGATGCCTGCTTACCTTTATTGGCAGAACTATTATTCTTATTCTCAAACTGAAATATTTAGTAGGATGATAGCGTAGTACACAATATTGTTTAATCACTTTAAGTATAGCAATATAATATACTGTATTTCTCGCCACTTTGTTTTATTTCTGAATATCATTTCATTCTGTCCCATTCCTCTCTAGGGTCGACAGAAATGAGACAATTCGGGTAGTGCCTAAAAGAATTCAATATTTTCAGAGTACTTCAAATTAAAACGCAGTTAGTTTATATATATATACAGAGTGAATCAAAAGTCTAGACATGGTGGAATAATTCGAGAACTTAACTTCGAATCGAAAAACAAGAAAACACATGTTTAGTAATATTAAAAAAGCTATCTGGCGAAACCAAACTCGCCCCTCTAGACCCACCCTCTGGGGGCTGGGGTAGGGTCAACTTTGAAATTTCAAATGAAAACCCAAATTTTTGATTGCAGATTTGGATTCTGCGGCCCAAGTTATGTTAGGTTTCATCAACACTTTTCCGTCGATGCATAATATGGCGCTATAATCGGCGAAAGTAAATTAACTGTTTGGGATCAAAAAGAAAAACATTTTGCTGTTAGACCGACAATTGTTACTAACAGTTCCGTCACCGTTAAGGACCTGCCACTTATAAACGAATCGTTCAGGTGAACGTCGCTTTAACGTGTGAATGAACGAACGAGCAATTCATCCCAATGTTGCAATCCCATGTCATGTGTCACTAAACGTGTTGCAATTCACACATCCATACATTGCATGTGAGAAGAGAAAACAATAATGAAACGAATACACACACACACACACACAGGTATCACTTCTTGTACAAATACTCCACTATAATGCGGAAATTACAGGTTACGCCTATAACCTTCGTCATGTGTATCCCGAACAAAAGGTCGATCAAGGTACTTAAGAGGCTTGCATGCCTCGAAATTAAGGTGGTACAATACATACGTATTGAAATGTGCACTCTGTTCACACAATGCTCTTTAACAGTAACTCTTTTAGTTTTGAAATTGTATTGGAACGGCATAATCAAATCTTGTCTAGGGTCCAATGTGATTAATTTGTTCATGACACATAATAGACATTTTAAAATTAAAGGATGAAAGGATTAAAAAGAAAAAGAAAAAATACTACAACAGACTACTACTACTACCATTACTACTGCTATTAACACTACTACAATACTACTACTACTACAACTAGTACTATAAATGATACAATTATTACTACTACTACAGCTGCTACTAGTTCTAGTACTATTACTACTACAACTAATGCTACAATTCCTATTACTACTGATACTACTACTACTACTAGCAGATAATATAAAATGCAATAATAATAAAAATAAAAATAAGAAGAAGAAAAGGAAGAATTCGGTAATATCAACCATCTAAAACTATGCGAGACCGCGAGCAGTATCGTGGGACTACTCGCACAAGTCAGGCGAAACGATGGCGAATATCTTCATGATGCCGTCACTTCGGGGGACGACGTCGTGCCCTTGCTGGGCCGAAGACAACCGTCAGTCTCTTAGCTTAGGGGCCGTGACGGTGTCCGCTGCCAAGCCGAGAAATAGGCAGCCGCTTTTGAACCAGCACTAGCTCACCCTTTTCGCTGCTGCCACCCAATAACCGACGACGGTCGGACGATCTTCGTCGGCAATTGTTCATGGGGAACGTCTCGGTTCCAAAACCTAATAGAGGTTCGGATCCCACTTTCAACTGTAGGTTCACTCTCTCGCGTCCCACTGCGGAAAAGGAACGATAAACACCCTAACAAACCCAATACTCACACATTTTCTTTTGTTTTTTGGTTGCATGTATACTTATTTCACAATGTCCACAGCATTGAATCTAATTAAAGTTCATATAGGAAGTTCTCCTGATTTCGCCATTAAGGCGCCACGTCACACAGTGACAACGATGTTTCGACTAAATCTTATACAGGTTTGTGCGCAGAATCCGACTCTTCAATAAGAAATAAAAGCTTTGATTTCAAATGTCTCAGCTAACCCCACTTAGCGGTAGGATGCGGTATACTGTTTGGTACCATTGAATAACTTTGTTGATCCGACGCGTATTTCTCAAAATACTGCACCGTGTATAGATGGTCGGAGCTAATATCAAGCTCATGAACGAAGAGGGGAGTATCTAATTTCGCCGATTACAGCGCGATATCACACATCGACGAAAAAGTTTTGATTATACCTTACAATATTTGCGATGTAGTCTCCGAATCTTCAATAAAATATTGGAGTTTCCATTTGAAAAATCAATGCCCGCCACTCCCTTCCAGAAGGTGGAGGTAGAGTGTTGCGTTTGATATAATCGGATAGCTTCTTGAAACATATTGAATACCGTACCTTTTTTTGCGTTTTTTTGATCAGAAGTGTATTTCTCCAGTTACTCTACCGTGCCCAAACTTTTGGTTCGCCCGTTATTTCAAACATAAATTAGCTTGACAGTTACAAACTATTTTTGATAATTTCACACCATTCGAACATTTGCACATTATAGGGCTAATTCTACACTATCCTGATATATTTTAATTGTCAGATAAGGTAACACTGGTTGCAAGGTCATGTGTTATTTTGTGTAAGATGAGATCTACTACCGCGACAAGGTTGGATCATTCCGATAATTTATCTTTATCAGAGAATGGTGCAATCGACCCTAATGAATGTCATATTTTAGCGATTAGGAAACAATTATATCAATATATTTTCATCTTAGATACATAAGTCAAAAAACACTATAGTGAAATAAGCAGATACTTCAATAACTATACTTTTCTGTAATTTTCCTTTTACTTTTAATTGTTTTACTTTTTCCCTCTACTCGCTGCTTTTGAATTTTCTGGTTTGCAACACTGATACTTCCCGAAGACCGAATGAAGAAGATGTGCCTTTCTCTGTGTCTTTTGTCTAGTGTGTAGTGTGCTTTTTTCCAGTGACAAGAAGGAACAGAGAATTGAACCAGTGACACTGAACGAGAACAGAGATCGGAGAATACTACCAAGCGCATGACCGAAATGGGAGTATTCAAAGGCCATTTACTTTCCCCGATTACTGCAATATGTTATGCATCGACGGAAAAGTGTTGGTGAAACTTTACATAGTTTTGGCCGTAGAATCCAAATCTGCAAGCAAAAATTCGGTTTCTATTTGAAATTTCAAAGTTGACCCCACCCCAACCCTCATGGGTGGGTCTAGAGGGTCGAGTTTGGTTTCATCAGATAGTTCTTTTAATAGTACTGAACACGTGTTTTTTGGTTTTTCGATCCGAAGTTTAGTTCTCGAGTTATTCCACCGTGTTCAGACTTTTGATTCACTCTGTATATATATATATATATATATATATATATATATATATAATAACTATAGTTTGTAGTTTATTTATATATTTAAATAAGTGTTACAAGCCAATATCTCGTGAACTATACATCAAGAAAAATATTAGGAGTCAATGTACAATACAGAGGGGCCTAAGAAATGAGTCAAGCACGAGCTTCCCCCATTTTATGGGAGGAGAATGTACATGAAATGTTCAAATAGGAACATAGCTCGAGTGATACCTCGTCCGAAAGAGCTTGGAAAATTGAACAATTTTTGTAGGAAACATTTTTTGGTATGGGTCACCGTTTTGAAGATGGAACCAAAAAATGGTCTTGTGTCAAATAAAATTTCCAGTACTTATAAATCTGAAACATCTGACTAGAAACAGATGAAACAAAAAATGAAAAAGGAAAAAGCCGTAGTCAACGCGGAATGGTATTGTTGCTGTGTTCCCATTGCTCCCATCATGTGGCCCCGGAGCAACTTGAAAATTTCAAATGAGAATGAAGATCGAGTGATATCTTCTTTGATAGATGGTTGAAAACCAAACAGCTTAGTACAAAACTTATTTTGTTCTCGGCTAGCCTGTTTCAAAATGGCCGCTGAAAATGGTTCCCCATTCAAATACAAAGAGCAGTATTCAAATTGAATGTTACAAGCCAATATCTAGCAAAGTGTGCATCAAATAAGAAATATGTTAAGAGTCAATGTACAGCTCTCGGCATAGAAATTGTTACAAAAATTCTAAGTCCAATTTGATAACAAACTCTTGCCCCGTTTTCTTATGCATCCAGAAATGCATGTTTCAATCCACTAGTTGTTTCTAGTATTCAATACAACTCCTCCCCCTTCTCCACGTCTTCTTGTCTAAAACAGTGAGTGTGAAATAATTCACTCTTTCCATTCAGCTTGAAAATAAACAGGAATCAAATTTACAACGTTAAAACTTTAAAACAGTCTTTTCCATTCGTCTGTTCTGAAATATTTTTAAGAGCTTAAATTTAAAAAAGTCACACAATGTACCCAGAGCTTCATAAAGACCTTTAGTTTCATTCTTTCCCTTCTTTAAAGACTGCAAACTAGTAAGATGCTCCCTAAGAAATCTATGGAAATTGGCAATATCGGCAGTAGGTTTTGTGCTTCCTAAAGTCGGTAATGCACGCACAGAGTTCTAAAACTTCTACTGACAGAAATGAGTATTATTCAGTGATTCATTTCATTTCATTTCAATAATTGCAAGCAAATGTTCCAGGGGGGTTATTTGGGCAGGACAGGAGGGTGTAATTCCCCCTCCCTTGAGTTTCATAAATACATATTGTTTGATCAAATGTATAGTAACACACTAATAAAAAAGTGAAAATCTTATGTCGGCGGAGGAACCCCTCCACAAATAAAATCTAAGAGACACTGCTTTCAGCAAAAAGCCTGTAGAGTCACGAAAGCACATTGCTAGAGTGCTTACATTTGGTTTCAAGAGTCGAAGGTTTGATCTCAAGCCTTATGAGTACCTGGGCGACATTGAGAGAGAGGGAGACAGACAGAGAGATACAAGTATGGAGACAGAGAGGGATGATTTATATACACAGATTTAGAATTGGGGAAAAATGATCGGACATCATTCGTATTATGTGATTTTGTGAAACAGAGGAAGTGAAGGTTTCGAACTGCGAGGATCATATTAGGCAGTTGTCGGATTAAGTTAGAGATCTCTTTTTTTCAGAATCAGATGATTAGGAAGGCAGAGAAAGATCTTGAGAACTGAGGAATTAAGAATTTAAAAAATCTGAAACTGGCGAGACAGGTTTCGAACCATGAATCTTTTACTTATCGAACCATGGCTTTATCCATTCTGCTACGAAGAACTCTATGTACTCGTTTACATGCGTTTCCTTTAGCTATGTTGAAAGCAGACTTAATGGGATATTCCAAATTTGACTAGGTGGATGCGTCGTTTTGATAGGAATGAAGAATCTTGTAACTTAGTTACAAAGTATCGTTGCGGATATAAATCGATGATCAGGAAAAGGCGACTGCTTTGAAACAAATGCAGAGAATGAGAATTAGATCAGTCATATCTGTGGTTTCGTGTGGGGAAGAAACCATCTTGTGAACCAAAGGTTTAAGAACAACTCAAGTTATTAATATAAACTTTGCCGAATATTATTCAATTATATCATAATGAAAGGAATACGAAACACGTTCTGAAACGAAGAAATACAAATTTGCGAGCGGAGGCAAAGAAACCTAAAGTAACGAGACTAAAGTCGAATTATTTACCGCGTAGTGATCGTGGTTCTGTGGTCAAGGCGCTGGATAAGTAATTTCGAGGTTCTTGGTTCGAATCCACGTCGGGCATTTTTACTTTAGAATTTTTGATGGTGATTGATTGGCAATGACACACGTTTTGTTATATTCAGATATTTGAATACTATGATATTTCAATACTTGAACTATAAAATCTTCATGAATAATAACAGCAATAACAATAAACTAGTAGTAATTACTATTATCTTGTAGAAGATTAAAAGCTAGGAGGTAATTATCGCTTAGTTCATGCTATTACAAGCTGAAACTTGAAATTTGGCAAGATTATTTAATATTGCCCACGAGAGGATGAATTTTTCATCTTTTTTCTATAACAAACTAAAAGATGAGAATTTACATTTTACATTCGAGACGGGACAAGGCTAACTCAAATTTTTGTCTCACTTTGGAGATGAGAATCGAGACGAGACGAAAAGTATCGTAAACATTTCTCGTCTTGTCTCGATTCTGGAAATAGTGCATAACCATTCTTTATGTAGCAATTACTTTGTAGACTGAATGTTATAGGTTTTTTGTCTCCTTGTTTTTCAGAGCTCATTAAATTATGGTCTGTATAGGTATTTTTATAGCAACGCTTTTATAATTACCCCTGCATATCCTAAAAATTAGTTTGTTATATGCCTTACTGTTGAGTGATATTCAGTTATTTTTATTACAGTTATTTAGTTATTACAGTTATTACAGTTACATACAGTAGAATACTTTCTACATGAAACTTTAGTGGAAAACTTTTGTTTAAGATGTGGGTAGTTGTAGAAGCGTGTTTTGCAGGTATGGAACCCCTCTCCGAAGTCTCTACTTTTAAGTAAGTTTTGCCAAATTTTAGGAGAACTTTAAAAGTTTTAATACCATTATTATTATTATTATTATTATTATTATTATTATTATTATTATTATTATTATTATTATTATTATTATTATTATTATTATTTAAGTGTTATTAATTTAATGTTTCACTCTGTTCTACCAGCTCCCGCCTAGTGGGCATTGTGCTGAACAAACACCCTGTGTGTAGCTTTTCTCCGGGTTCGGATTCCTCCCACTTTCTTTATTCCAATATTTCTTTCTTCTTATCATCGACGTCTTCTGTAACTTAACCGGCATAACCATTACTTAAAAACAAAATTTTCTTATGGCTCTTGTACGGTCTGTATCCCTAGTTTCTACATGAAATTTACCTCGAAACTTTCCGTTATAACATTTAGCTAGTTGTAGGGACCTGATGGTCCTGACACGTCTCTCCAATCCCGGCTATTTTGTATCTTCTGTCTAACACTACGAGCGATTTTGCAGATTTTAATACAATGTGTCCCCATACAGATTTTGTCTTCTATATTATTATTATTATTATTATTATTATTATTATTATTATTATTATTATTATTATTATTATTATTATTATTCATCTTCGAGAAGTACGCAATTGAATAAATAGGTCAAACTTTGAACTATTATGTCTATTATCTTTCTTAGCATGTTATTAGAAAACAAATATATATCCTCACTATTTGAACCGTTTAATTTGTTGACCACTGACAGTACAGTTCTAATATTTAAAATGGTCCAAAGAAAATGAGTATTAGGTTGATCAATATTTGTCTGTGTCAATAAGCAAGCGAAATCTACTTGTAAACTAATGCCATTTTTGGACGTACCAGTTAGTTTGAGTAGTACTCGCATGACTTGGCTTAATATTGTCGCCCCACTAGTGGCGTCAACGTCCCAACAAGTTTGCGCCCCTGGCGTCCGAGCGGCCAGGGCAGTGACCTAGAGGTACTTAGCACCATCCACCGGTAGGGGTATCTTGACCCACCCCCTAAATTTTGGCAGGGGTACTTAGGACTATCCTCCTTAAATTTTGGAAATTGCCAAATTTAAAAATTTGGTGTGGTACCCTAGGACCATAGTATGTAAATATAGTATTATTGGCGGTCTATTCCGTTTCCATTCGTGGGTAAAAAATTTCCAACAAATCAAATTTCGGTGGTTTTTTACCTAATTTATCCCCTTTCATGAGGTATTATTACTTTATATGGTTATAGGGGCGTATACTGGAGTCCATTCTCTTTTAAAAGACATGTGTATATTAATGCACCCCTTTAAATTTTGGGGAGGGATACCTTGGCCCACCTTTTCAACTTTGGAAATTGCCGAATTTAAACATTTGTTATCATAGTACAGGACTCTAATCTAGATCACTGTAAATTTAGGTGGTCCACCTCGTTCCCTTTTAGGGGTACAAAATTGCCAAAATATAAACGTAATCAATAAGGTTTAACACGTGTTTTTTTGGCACAATTGTTCCCCTTTGATGAGGTCCTATTACCTTATATGGTTGTATGTAGTGATGGGTAGTGGGAATATTCCCGGTGGGAAGGAATTTATTTTATTTTATTTACTTTATCTTCCAAATTATAAGAACAATATGACTAATTACTTTATTATAATATATTATGATTTAATTCTAGGTTTTAAAGAATTTGGAGGTTGATAAATTTAAAATTCTTTGACTGTACTTTATATAACTAATAATATAATTTTTGTTCCATTTTCATTTGCACTAAAAAGTAAGGTAATTGTTTAGAATTGGGGCCAAAACTAGCAAAAATTAGGATAATTTACGGAAGAAATGAGTTGATAGTGATGTTCAAGTAGTCAAGAAAGTATCGAACACATGCTTTTAGGGCAGTAGGAAATTTGTACAAAACGGAAAGGTAAGTGGAAGTGATTTATGTGAGAAAAGAAAATGAATTGTTGGTATCGAAGATAGAAAACAACGTGCTATGCGGCGCTCTAACAAACCTTCATTCGCTAACGCTCGCTCTGCAACGGTGTCTGATTTTAATGTTGGTAACGTAATTTAACGTATGAAACCATAAAACAAATCGAATAGAATATCGCAAAAAAATAGGTGCAAATCTGGCCCCCAATGCTAAAGAACAGAAAAAAATAGCAAAGTTCTAATTTACAAATGATGAAAAGGAACCATTTTGTAAAGTAATTTAGAATTATGTAGAGATAGAGTTGAAGTACTATTAATAAACCCCGATCCATTATTAGTAATAGACGTCGGTCTGTCTCCTCTCTCTGACTCCAATTACTGAAAAAGGACTTCTTTTACACGTGAATTAACGTATGGAATTTCGAGAAATAGGTAGAATGGAAGGTCGTATGGCAATATTACCTGATAAAATATAAAGATAAGTAAGTATCTTGCAAATTTTGTGAACATAAATATGTACGCGTAAATGTTGATAAATTGGTGGGACATGTATCTTATAGCATTTACCCAATCTAATTAGTTTATAACATTTATAAATTAAATGTGTTTATTTTATCAGCCATAGAGTCAAGTTGAGCAATTCCACTTACATATGATTTTAAACTGTTACTATATAATTTACTATATAATTTTTTCACACATATTTAATTGATAGAACATATTGTAAATAAATATATATTTATGCGTACTTTCTAAATATAATAAAGTGTTAATAAAATAACATGGTACCGTTCAGAATATACATTTTAAAGGATCCTCTGTGGACAACAGTAATAATATGCTGTGATATAAAAATTAATTCAACTTTGAAATCATAATATAGTAATAGAAAGCAATTTTCTTTCTGATTCAACGTAAATTCCCGGATAAATTCCCATTTTGGGAATCATCCCGGGAACATTCCCGGGAAATATTCCCGAAAAGTATCTTCCCGGGAATTTACCCATCACTAGTTATATGGTCATGTATAGGGGTCCATTTTCTATTAAAAGACATCGGTACATGTGTGCACCCCTTTAAAATTATGGGAAGGGTAAATTGCCCCACCCCTTCAATTTTGGAAATTTACCAACTTAAGCATTCGGTATTATAAAACAAGACCTTAATATGATTCATGATAAATTTGGATGGTCCACCTCGCTTCCCTTTAGGGGTGAAAAATGTTGAAAACTGTTACGACCATGTGTTTTATTTCTGTCCCAATTTATCCCTTTGATGAGGCCTTATTACCTTATATGGTTAAATGGTCGTGAATAGGGGTCAATTTCCTATCATAAGACATGGGTAAATTGATGCACCTCTTTAAATTTTTGGAAGGGGTACCTTGGTTCACCCCATCAATTTTAGAAATTGTTCAATATAAGCACTTGATATCATAGTACAAAATCTCAATATGTACCAGTATAAATATGGATGGTCCACCTTGTTCCCTTTTTGTGGGTAAAGAACTACCAAAAATCAAATTTCGGAGGTTATTGACTCCCATTCCATCAGGATTTAGCACGTTATATGGGAATGTACAGAAGTTTGTTACATTTATATGTTTATGTTCCCTTTTAAATTTGGGAATTATCAAATAACAAAATTCGGTAAACATTTTCTAGGATCCATTTTAAATGTTGGTGTCCCTCTTATGGCCAAATATTCAAATTTTAAAAGTTATTGACCTATTTTATCTTTTTCATTATTGAATGCGTACGGCTTTATTATTGAATGAGTAGAGGATTTATTACTTTTTCATAAGACACAGGTGTATTTGTGTACCAATCTTAAATTTTGGGAGGGGTACATTTCTTATTGCCAAATTAATAATTGTTCTTAGAATTGGGTGGTATCTCATTCTTTGGGTAAATCATTGTCAAATATGAGTATGGTCACGTGATCTGTTATTGACATATGATGAGATTAGGAGTCCAGGACATTGGTACATTTAAACTTTGTTGGATAATTTGAGAATTATCAAAATGAAATTACGTCATTGGTTTTGATTATTCCCGCTTATGGGCCAAATATAAACGTAAGCAATACGATGTATCATGTGATTGAATTGTGTACAGGGATTCGTTTTCTTTTTAAAATTCGAGGAAGTTATCAAAAAACACGTTTCTAGACAACAGTTCGTTCTGCTAAGGTAAACAATTGGCCTAATTGGGACCTGACTACAACACGTAATTACATTATTAATTCTAAGACTTAGGGATATCGAGAGAGGTACGTAGGACCATTCTTTAACTCTTTCGGGACCGGGGTTTTTGTGGTATTTTTTAGACTTTCAGTTAAGCATCTACTGCATCGTCACTATTTATCCTAGGATCATGGTTCATACCTCATTCCCTTCAGAATGAAGCTGCATGCCCATATCATATACCAGAAGGGAAAAAATTGATGTCAAAAGAAAAATTTCGGAGGAATTTTTTTTAACACTTTGGGCACCTCTGGAACGGCCCTGTGTGAACGTAGAGATCTAAAAATTTTTGATAAATAGTTCTCTGTAGATTGAATGTGTGTGCTAAATTGCAAGTCGTTATCTTGAATACTAAGGGCGGGAGAAATTTTATCAAGAATACCACAATGCCCCAAATTACCACAAATGACCATGATCTCAGGTTAAAATTTCCTGAGACATCTCTAATTACCCTAGAGTGATGTTTTGCCCATCATTCTTATCAGAATAGAACTGCCTTTCAGACGGTAGGACTCACGTGTCTCCATCGTGTATATAAGGCGGAAAAATCCCGAAGAAATGATTTTTGTCTAAATATCCGTTTTTTCAAATTTTGCCCCTATGGCCCCCCATGTTTTAACGCAGTGATCTGAAAAAAATCTGGTAAATACTACTGTGTGGGCTTAATGTTTATTCACAATTTCAATCTTCTAGGTGCAAAAGTAAGTCTGCCAAAAAATATAACGACAATATCCCATATTCCCGTATACAGAAGTATATTTTTTAAAAAAATCCTTGAGACATCCCTAACTACCCTAGAGCCATGTTTTGCACATCATTCCCTTCAGAATACAACTGCCTTTCGGACGGTATGACTCACGCGTCTCCATCATGTATCTAAGGCGGGAAAATTAACGAGGAAAGCATTTTTTGGTAAAATATCCCATTTTCAACTCTTTGCCTCTCTGGATTCCTCCTGTTTTAACGCAGAAATCTGAAAAAACATCTGGTAAATACTACTCGGTGCACTGAATGTTTGTGCAAAATTTCAATCTTCTGCGATCAAAAATAAGCCCGCCAAAATTAATGAACATGGGTTTAATACGAGAAAATATATATATTTTTTTAAATTATGACGTCTTTACCTGCTATGTCTGGACGCAGGAAGGTGTGTAAAACCATACGTAAGGTCTTTTACAATGCCTCTGGACTTGAAAAACATAAAATATCTGGACGAATAAGCTCAAGTAGAAGAGTTAAAAGCCAATGTACCATGAAACCCCCGTATGTTACCAATTGTACCGTAGGATCCCCAACATTATAAATTCTAAGACTTATGTATATCGAGAGAGGGACGTAGGACCATTCTTTAAATTTAGGAATGGTGATAACAAAATTTTAGTATGAGGCGCGAAAATTTGAAACAATACTTTGAACTTTAGTCATAGATCATAGTCTAAGATCATTGGTGATGGTTGATTTTACCTTGAGTTTTCAGAAATCTGATAGGTAACTTTATTGAATCTTATGACTCATAGACGAAAGGCAACACATGCTACAACACGTTGATATTTAATCACAATGGGACGTAATTTGATTCCTTAATCACTAACAAAGTTATTGTTGATTAAATTGGATTGGTTGATCACTATCTTTCATACAATCTGATTGGTTGATCACTATCTTTCTTGCAATCTGATTGGCTGATGATTTTCAAATCTTTGCTGCATTCAGTTTTAAGTTTTGTTTAACATTTATCGATTACTGTTTAAAATTCTTGGTTTGAACACTTTCCTTCAACATTTTGCTGACTGATAAATATGATCAAAACCGTTTATTTGTTAATCGAATAGTTAAAAACCGCATAATGTTTGACGGTTAACCGTCAAACCTAAATTATTTTAGTTGAAATTTTTGGTTTGAAAATTATTTTCCTTTTAAACTACATTGGAATTTTTTTCCAAATTTTTGTTTGAATTTTTTGTTTCAAAATTTTGTTTGAAAATTTTTGTCTCAAAATTTTGTTTGGAATTTTTTGAAAAGTGTTTGTTTGTAAATATTTCGTTTGAAATTTTTGTAAATTTTTTTTTCAAATTTTTGTTTGAAATATTTTTTGTTTGAAATCTTTTCGTTTGAAAATTTTTTGTTTTGAAATTTTTGAGTGAAAAACTTCTTTAGTATTTGGTTTGACATTTTTAAGTTTGTGTACTAATTAGTAAGAACCGTTTCGTAACTATTTAGATCAAAAATATCTGGCAACATTTATTATCATGATGCAACAGTACACGTCAGAATATGGTAATGACACGTCATCAGTTTTGCATCATCGTTCTTGATAGTATTAATGATAACGTCATCATGGCTACTTTTCTGAAGTTTCTAATCTCACGTGATGTGATGAAATCATTTACCAAGATTACCGATTTACAACAGAGTGTACCTTATAGAATCTTAATTAGCCAAATGATTCCTACAAAGTTTGGATTAAGAATCGTAGTGAAGTTTGAAAATAATAAGGATATTATTTTACCGGCAAGTTATTTACCCATGTAAGCATTAAAACAAGAAAAACTATTACGTTTCTTAAACACTAGATCTGTATCTTTATGCTATAAATGACTCGTTGGATGGAGTCATCAATTTGAATTTAGTACACGGCCGGATCTGTGAATTTGATTTTCGTCTGCAAATGTGATGAAATCATGAATTCAAAAGTCAACACATTCCTTTTTAGTGACGTAAGCCGTAGCTGTATGATGAAATCATTAATCACAGAGTGCGATCTATGAATTTGGTTGATCAGCATAACGTCAGCAAAATTGATGAAATCATGAATTCAAGCGTCAGCACATTCCTTTCCAATTACGTCAGCCATTGCTCTTAGAAATCGGCAAAATCCGTGTCAGCCCATGAAATCATGCGAGAAAGTGTGTTTCAGCAGGAAAGATGTGTATTTCTAACGATAAACGATTCCTCTTCGCAAGCTATTATCCGATAAATATATTTAAAACAAAACATGTGATGGTTGTTATCTGTGCTACAACGTTTTGAGCCTGTGATTCGATTTGGCAAAGAAGAACAATTTGCTGTAAAACTGAACTTTGAAAAATGGAAAATATTATGTACACTTATCGACCAAATGAATGATTATTTTCGTGATGAGCTAAATGTGACCAGAGTCAAATCATTAGGTTCAAATCATGCGGTGGTGCTGCGTGCAGTCCTCGAGAAGAAGATGGTGCTATTACGTAAAAAAGTACATTCCATGAAGCCCGCAACATGGCGTACCTAACGGAAACGGAATGGAACAAATTCATCAATCTATTCCAGTGTGTTAAACATGCAGTGGAAGTGTGCAACAAAACAAGTATATTCCTGAAAAAGTACTATTTTGAGAAATGTCATGCATATTGTACAACATGTGTCTAGATGTTGTAATGTTTGTAAACATCCTTCGTGGGTGCATACCTGTATTGATAAAAAGTTTATTTGTGAACAAATGGACATTGAGTTTCCACCAATTGACATTGCAATAGACCTTAAAAGACTTCACTTGGAATTAAAATTATACGCTAACAGTAAGTACGCCAGAAATTTTTACTTGGGGAGGTGTTCAAAATAAAAGGGGGTGTGCTCTCAGAATAATGAGAAAATTTTTAAACAAACTCAAACAAAAAAACAGTATATTTTGTTACGCAACTATTGCAATACTACTGCTATTACTACTAGTACTACTAGTACTACTACTACTTTTACTACTACTACTACTACTACTAATAATAATAATATCAGCTCTTCGCAGTGGTAGGATCAATAAAGTAAGTTCACACATTTGAGCATTTATTATTATTACTAAACGGACATCGGTGGAACCGATTATTTGTCCGTAAATGACAGGTGTCCCTAAAAGGAAGGGTTCTCTCTCATAATGCCACACCACACACATTTATGGCATGCAAGAATAACAAAGTTTGTCCTCTTATGATGTCTATTATTGAGAGATGCCCGTTAAGAGAGGTTTCACTGTATTAGGAATTAACCTCCACTATTTTACCCAGTAATTACATGTGAATTGATTACATACAAATTTGTGTACTTATTTTGCAAAATTCTGCTATTATTTCAATTTTTTCACCCCCAGCAAGTTTTAGTGGGTGATCTTTTTCCAAATATTAATTGGAAAAAAATCCCTCGTTCCATGTTGAAATCACATTCGTATAATAATTAATACTGTATATAGTTCCAATTTCATTATTTTAATATTCTTACCCTGTTGTTAACGTTAATTGTTGTAATATTATTTGACCTCTTAATCTCCGTTCCTGCCCCTTCCTGGCTACGTTTTTCGCTCTGAATATCTTTCATAAGAAAATTTCATTGATTTAGTTGTTTTCCGGAAATCCAGTTTCTCAATTTACACATATTTTGTATTTTCCTGTTTTGTCTTCTTTAATATGCCTTAATTTTAATAATTTCACGGCTCATAGTGGTCTGGTCTCTCGTAAATAGTTCAAACGTGACGAAAAATGGCCAAAAGCACACGAAAGAGTGACCAAAATCTCATCATGCCCTTTTTTTCCTTGGTCAATTTCTCCATCACCTCTCTCTTCGTTTGTTGTTTTGTTTCTTGTTTACTTCTTCTTTTTGAGCTTCCTCCTTTCTTAGGTTTTCAAAGTATGCTTTGTAGTTACGGTAAGCGGACTTAGCAGATGTAAAAAGCTTCTGAGTAAGTGGAACAAGTTCTGGCCTATTTCTGAATTTCTTCATCCCAGACATTATATTTAACTTCGCATACAGAGTTCTCAAAAACGTGAAATATTCAAATTCATCACCTACTCTTAAGGGGGCAGACTACTAAATATTTTTGAAAAGCTAACAAAGTTTATTTCACTCGTTTTTTGTAAGTGAAAAGAGATAATGAAATATAACTTACCACAATATTAGATAATGGTATTCTACATACGAAAATATGAATCGGAAGAATTATCAGTGTTGTCATCCATAGAAATTACAGTGTATCCAAATTTTGAATTACCCAAAAATCTAGGTTAAGGCAACGACTAGAAAAATGAACTCAACGGTAGTTGATTACTTGTCATATTGTCTTGGTTCCTTGTTTACTACTTTTTAAATAATGTTTGTATTTATTTTGTAATAAGTTATTTATTTTGCAATAACTTCTGTAAGTTATTAAAAAATAAATACAAACATTATTTAAAAAGTAGTAAACAGGAAAGCAAGACAGCATGACAAGTAATCAACTACCGTTGAGTTCATTTTTCTAGTCGTTGCCTTAACTTAGATTTTTTGGTAATTCAAAATTTGGATACACTGTAATTGATATGGATGGCAATACTGATAATTCTTCCGATCTATATTTTCGGATGTAGAATACAATTATCTATTATTGTGGTAAGTTACATTTCATTATCTCTTTTCACTTACGAAAAACTTGCAAAAGAAAATTTGTTAGCTTTTCAAAAATACTTAGTAGTCTGCCCCCTTAAGAAGAACATACAAGAAGCATAACACAATACGAACATGATGAACCACACAAACACACACACACAACATTGAATGGAGCGTTAACTATTAGAAGAGAAAACTAAAAGATTATTATGATAGAAGAAAGAATAGACAAAGAACGGTCCTCAACCCCACCTTCAGAGCTTAAGCATCCATCAACCATCCACTGTGCTTTAGAAACAATAAAAGTTGAAGTGAGAATAAAATTGACTGTTTCACATGTGGCAACAAGTATTGAGACTTTCAGAAGAGTAATGAGTAACAAGTTTTTGCCTTTTTCCATTTGTTTTTATATTTTTCTTAGAAAACTGCCAATGCAAAACATAAATCACACGAAAAAGTCACTTTACCTCTGAAAAAAGTAACTTTTAGTGACCAACTTGAAAAAAAAAGTAACTTTCAGTGACCAACTTGAAAAAAAGTAAATTTTAGTTTTTAAAAAAGTGACTCGTTATGAGCTCTGTTCTGCTTAATGAATTTACGTGAAGAAAAATACACTTTACAGAAACGAGCGCGAAATGCGTTCCTGCATAAAACTAGACTCAGTCTAAAATATATATAATTCTTACTTCGATCGATCTCTTAATTTCTAAAAACGATTTGACTACACACTTCTAACGTCCGTCCGTTGATAAACCACTTGCAGAGCAGGCTCGAAACCAGCCACAGAGTTTTGGAGGGCCATGAATATGTTAGGAGGGGCCAAGTCATTAAACATTCTTTTACAAATATCTAAATTGTGCATTTTGTATTGAAGTCTGGAGGGAACATGAAAAATTTAGGAGGTCCAAACCCTCCCTTGCCCCCCTCTGGTTGCGAGCCTGTTGCAGAGTAGCACTTGTCAACTGAATGTGGTGTGGGTCTATTACTATATTGTCACACATTTCCTTATAGAGCAAGAGATAGGTGAATGACCGCTCAAGACGTTGCCAATTTCCGTCATCTGAATCTGTCCATCAATATATTTTCTCGAAAACCAACGCCGAGCCCAGGAGGGTAGGTATCAATGGTCTGTTTTGTCAATTGTTTCGATCAAAATACTGCCCGAAACAAATGAGGTCATGAGGTTCTCGAAGCCGTTTATGAGAACGAAGTCGCTTCGTATTTTCAAATGAAATAAATAAATAAGAATATTGCCTTCTTTTCTAAACGCTAAACCTTTTTTAACATGATGTAATAAATAACCTATATGATACTGACTGATACAATTGGATTTGGGAGAGTATTTCTTTTCCATCCAGGGGTGTGTGTAAAGAAATTTGGAGGGGTGTTAGGGGGGTGTTGGGAGGGCGTAGATTACTCCCTGTACGCTAAAGACAAACTAGTGCAAGAAGTTCAAAATACATTGTATCGACAATATCCAGTTTCTATATCAGGTATGGATGTATGTGATTAGCCAGTGCAGTGTAAAAAATGATCCATTTCAATGATTTGTGTTTTTTCATTTCAAATACAACCCCATGTACTCACGTGTACTATTGCATCATGATAAAAAAATGTTGCCATATATTTTTGTTCTAAACAGTTACGAAACGGTTCTTTACTAATGAGTACAGAAACTTAAGAAATGTCAAACCAAAGACTAAAAAATTTTTCAAACAAAAATTCCGAAACAAAAGATTTCAAACAAAAATTTGAAACAAATAATTTTACAAAAAAATTCAAACGAAATATTTACAAACAAAATATTTAAAACAAAATTTTTCAAACAAAATTTTGAAACAAAAATTGTCAAACAAAAGTTTCAAAAAATTTTGAAACAAAATTTTGAAGCAAAAAATTCAAACAAAAACTTGAAACAAAAATTTTTCAAACAAAAATGTTTCAAACCAAAAATTTCAACTAAAATAATTTAAGTTTCACGGTTAACCGTCAAACATTATCCGGTTTTTAACTATTCGATTAACAGATAAACGGTTTTGATCATATTTATCAGTCAGTGCAAAATGTTGAACGAAAGTGTTCAAACCAAGAATTTTAAATAGTAATCGATAAATGTTAAAGAAAACTTAAAATTGAATCCAGCAAAAATTTAAAAAATCATCAGTCAATCAGATTGCAAGAAAGATAGTGATCAACCAATCAGATTTTATGAAAGATAGTGATCAACCAATCAAATTGCATCAACAATAACTTTGCTAGTGATCAACGAATCAAATTACGTCCCCTTGTGATTAAATTTCAGTGTTGTAACATGTGTCGCCTTTCGTCTATGAGTCATAAGACTCAATAAGATTACCTATCAGATTTCTGAAAACTTAACGTCAAATCAACAACCACCAATGATCTTAGACTATGAGCTATGACTAAAGTTCAAACTATTACTTCAAATTTTCGCGCCTCATACTAAAATTTTATTATCACTATTCCCAAACTTATACCGAATGTTTAGGTCTACTGTTTACCTTAGCAGAACGAACTGTTGTCTAGAAACGAGTTATTTGATAACTTCCACGAATTTTCAAAAGGAAATGAATCCCTGTACACAATTCAATCACATGGTACATCGTATTGCTTACGTTTATATTTGGCCCATAGGCAGGAATAATCAAAACCAATGACGTAATTTCATTTTGACATTTCTCAAATTATCCTACAAGGTTTAAATGTACCAATGTCCTGGACTCCTAATCTCATCATATGTCAATAACAGATAACCATACTCACATTTGACAATGATTTACCCAAAGAATGAGATACCACCTAAGAACAATTATTAATTTAGCAATAAGAAATGCACCCCTCCCAAATTTAAGATTGGTACACAAATATACCTGTGTCTTATGAAAAAATAAATCCTGTACTCATTCAATAATAAAGCTGTACGCATTCAATAATTAAAAAGATAAAATAGGTCAATAACTTTTAATATTAGAATATTTTACCATAAGAGGGACACCAACATTTAAAATGGATCCTAGAAAATGTTTACCGAATTTTGTTATTTGATAATTCCCAAATTTAAAAGGAACATAAATATATAAAGGTAACAAACTTCTGTACATACCCATATAACGTGCTAAATCCTGATGAAATAGGAGTCAATAACCTCCGAAATTTGATTTTTGGTAGTTCTTTACCCACGAAAAGGGAATAAGGTGGACCATCCATATATATACTGGTACATATTGAGATTCTGTACTATGATATCAAATGATATTGAACGATTTCTAAAATTGATGGGGTGGCCAAGGAACCCCTTACAAAAATTTAAAGAGGTGCATCAATTTACCCATGTCTTATGATAGGAAATTGACCCCTATAGATGACCATATAACCATATAAGGTAATAAGGCCTCATCAAAGGGGATAAATTGGGCCAGAAACAAAACCCATGCTCGTAACAGTTTTTAACATTTTACACCCCTAAAGGGAAACCAGGTAGACCATCCAAATTTATCATGAATCATATTAAGGTCCTGTGCTATAATACCGAATGCTTAAATTGGTAAATTTCCAAAACTGAAGGGGTAGGTCAATGTACCACTCCTAAATTTTAAAGGGGTGCACAAATGTACCTATGTCTTATGATAGGAAATGAACACCTGTATACGTCTATATCACTATATAGGGTAATTAAACCTCATCAAAGGGGGATAAATTACGTAAAAAACCCCGAAATTTAACTTTTGGCAATTTTTTACCCATGAAAGGGAACGAGGTGAACCACCCAAATTTATCATGACACATAGTAGGGTCCTATTCTATTATACCGAATGTTTAAATTGGTCAATTTTTAAAATTTAAGGAGTGGGCCAAGGTACTTCTTCCAAAAATTTAAAAAGGTAGTTTAACATACTCATGTCTTATAAAAGGGAATGGACTCCTGTATACACCCAAATAACCATACAAGGTAATAATATCTCATGAAAGGGGCTAAATTAGGTCAAAAACACCTGAAATTTGATTTGTTGGCTATTTTTTACCCATGAAAGGGAACGACATAGACCTCCATTACTACTAGATATACATACTATAGTCGTACGGCACCACACGAAATTTTTAAATTTCACAAATTCCAAAATTTAAGGGGATAGTCCTAAGTGCCCATGCCAAAATTTAGGGGGTGGGCCATGGTACCCCTACCAGTGGGTGGTCCTAAGTACCCTAGGTCATTAACCTGGGCGCCCGGAAGCAAAAGTTTGGTAGGGCGCCTTCGCCACTAGGGGGGCAACAAAAGTTAGGTCAAGTCATGAGAGTGCTACTGTTTGTTTGCACTATTTACAAAATATTCATTGAATTTATTTGGGAATACTTTTATCGAGTCTTTAACCACCTATTTTCCGACCTGCCTGTAAATAATAGACCACTTCGCAGAACACGAATATTTTTTTAATTATTTATGAAATTCACATTCCCAGCAATTTTGGCCATCTTATTTTCTTTTCTGTACAATTTTCTTTATATGTTATATTTCTCTTTGTTACTGGCTGACCCTGTCGTATTAGCTATGTTATAAGGAGCTATTACTTCATTCCTGAGCAGTTGAAGGCGAGGTGTAAAACATTTGGTATTTCCTCTGGTCAATTTGTTAACGCTCTTGTTGGAAGTAGTTCTTTCGTTTACAGGACAACACATCATTTAGTCAAAGTCCAGCGAGGTGTAAAACATTTGGTATTTCCTCTGGTCAATTTCTTAACGCTCTTGTTGGAAGTATTTCTTTCGTTTACAGGACAACACATCATTTAGTCAAAGTCCACATGAAATTATGAAATACTTCAGAAACATGTTTACCGTTTAAAACTACACTAAGAGAGTTAGTTCCTCTTAGATTCCTCGTAATGTTTGTATGTCAGCTTCCCCATTATTCTAAACATTTTAGTTCTAATATAGTTAAAATTCATGCACACTGTCATAGGAATCAGAAGCCATAAACCTTCATTATCAGCGGCTGTATTATACCGCACGTAATTTTGGTCTTATCTTCGTTGGTAAGTACATTATCTAGGCATGCAGATTTTCTAGTTGGTTGATCGTTAACTTAATAATAGTTGTGAAATCTGAGGATATCACAGAAAAGACTTTGCATCGGTGAATTAATTAGAATGTCAATGTTCACGTCACCAATAAAGAATACTTTATAATTTTTGTATTTATTATGATAAATGTTTAAATCTTACCAATTAGGAATAAAATATTGATATCTGAGTTTGGGATTCGGTATATAGAAACAAATAGGCCTATTACTTTTGTGCTTTTTGGTAATATCCCAACTACTTCAAACCTCTGTTCAATTCCAAAACATTCTAAATTCAACACAGTGTATTCAATATTAAACGAATTTTTCAGATATATATGTACACCACTCCTGTAGTATTGAATCTCTCCAGAATATAGTGGCTAACTTATATCCTATTAAAACATACAAATGTATTTCTTCATTTGCAAGCCAGTGTTCATTGATGCATAATATATCACAGAGAAATGTATCTAAGAAAATTTCAAGTTCAGCCAACTTGTTTTTTATTGATTGTAAATTTAAGTTGAGTCTTAGTACATTCTGCAGGGCTTTGTTAGTACCATAGTTAATAGAAAAGCTATTATTATTATTATGTCTTGCCTCTATTATACCACTTATATCACCAAAATGAAGAGACGTCGTTAAACTTGAAGTTTTCACCCGGTCCCAAGCAATTTTATTCATAGAGTCGGGTGAATTTACTTTTTCTGTGCTACCCATGGCTTCGCTATTTCTTTGTTACTTTCAAAGTTACTAGCTACGTCCTTATCAACTATTTCGCAAATCTTAGTACTTAATTCATCCTTACCCTTTTGATTGAGATGCATACCGTGCTGAGTGTACATTTCTCTACCTAACTTACTGATATCCACAATTACAACATTCTTAAAGTGATTGCACATTGTTTTTAATTTTAAGTTAATGCTTTGTACAGCTTTATTAACACACGAGTCTTCAGTAAGATCGTGGCGATAAGGGATATTTATCACAATTGTTTTACAGTTATTCAACATAGAGAGTTGATTTGCAAATTCTAATAACCGCCTCACTGCTTCATTCTTGGACACATCATTTGTTCCACTTAATATTACTACACAATTATCTTCCTTATTTACAATGTTGGGATTAATACCAGACAACACAACAACGCTTTTAGCTCTAGGCTTGATATTTCCTTACACTGCCAACTTGTGTTTAGAATTACTATTCACTTTCTCGGACAGTCCACGACCGTGACAATCACCATATATGTGTACACTTACGCGTCTGTCTTAGGCTTTCTTCTTGCATTAGTTTTATTGTTTGTAACTTTCGGCACGTTTGGTTGCCTAATAGTTTTCCCCTTCTACATCCTTGCACTATTCCTCTTTTGTGAGTTTCTTACCGATTTTTCATTTGAATTCACGTCTCCTTCACTTCCGACGTTTTCAAACACACTCTATCTGTTTTCGGATACAACTGTTTTACCTGATACCACATTAGAATATTTGGGTCTGAGCGTACTGTAACTTACTTTTGCCCACTGGTTGGAGATGTTTTGAGTTTCAGCAAATGATTCTACTGACTTCACGTTTTGTTGCAATACTTCATTTTCTGATTTTAGTGTCTTCATGTCCTCTTGTAACATATCCATTATTTGTAAAACACTGTCAATATCTTCATTAACATCACAATGGTTGATGTTTACTATGTTTGACTGCATTTTTCTCCGTTGCACTTTATTGCTATTAATCACGTTAGTAGTAGTTGCCGCACTATATCGAGCCGAGTCAGCAAAAATTTTCTCCATTCTGATTGGTTGAGAAAGGTCACGCGACTTTAGGCCTCGCCCAAGCGGGAAGTTCAAATTTCCAGGTCACGTGCTATGACTAGTGATGGGTAAATTCTCGGGAAGATAAGTTTCGGGAATATTCCCAGGGAAGATTCCCAAAATGGGAATTTATCCGGGAATGTATGTACAATGAGAAAGAAAATTCCATTCTATTACTATATTATGATTTCAAAGTTGAATTAATTTTTATATCTCAGCATATTATTACTGTTTTACCCAGAGGATTCTTTAAAATGTATATTCTGAGCGGTACTATGTTACTTTATTAACACTTTATTATATTTAGAGAGTACGCATAAATGGATATTTATTTACAATATGTTCTATCAATTAAATATGTGTGAAAAAATTATATAGTAACAGTTTAAATTTATATGTAAGCGGATTTGTTCAACTTGACTCTATTACTGATATTTTAAACACATTAAATTTATAAATGTTATAAACCAATTAGATTGGGTAAATGCTAGAAGATACATCTCTCACCAATTTATCAACAATTGCACATACAGATTTATGTTCACAAAATTTTCAAGATACTTATATATCTTTATATTTTAGCACGTAACATTGCTATACACCACCTTTCATTCTACCTATTTCTCGAAATTCCATACGTAAATTCACATGCAAAAGAAGTCTGAGTACCTCTTCAGAAATTCGAGTCAGAGAGAGGGGAGAGACTGATGTGTATTACTAATGGTGGTTCAGGGTTTATTAATAGTACTTCATCTCTGTTTTTACATAATTCTAAATTACTTTACAAAGTGGTTACTTTTCATCATTTGTGAATTAGTACTTTCCTAATTTTGGCTGTTCTTTAGCATTGGGGGCCAGTTTTTGCACCTACTTTTTTTTAGATATTCTATTCCGATGCGGTTGTTTAATGGTTTCATACGTTAAATTACGTTACCAACATTAAATTCAGACAGCATTGCGGAGCCAGCGTTAGCGAATGAAGTTCGGGTTAGAGCCCTGCATGACACGTTGTTTTCTATCTTCGTTACCAACAATTCACTTTCTTTTCTCACATAAATCACTTCCACTTATCTTTCCGTTTTGTATAAATCCCCTACTGCCCTAAAAAAATGTGTTCGATACATTCTTGACTACTTGAACACCACTATCAACACATTTCTGTCGTAAATCATCCTACTTTTTCCTAGTTTTGGCCCCCCAATACTAAACAATTACCTTACTTTTTAGTGCAAATGGAAATGGAACTTAAAATCATAAAATTAGTTATAAATGTACTGTCAAAGAATTTTAAATTTTATAACCTCCAAATTCTTTAAAACTAGAAGTAAATCATAATATAATTTTTTTCTTTGTTATAATAGCTAAAGTCCTATCATATTGATATCCGCGCAAATTGGTGTGGAATACCAGTTTCATTTATCAACTCCTCTTAGTTTTGGTCTTACTGATGACGGTCGACTTGAATCATAACTGACAACGGGCGATAAAATATCATAGGCGAAACGAAAGAAAATAACATCAAGAAAAAGATACAGAAAAGTAGAAAGAACGAAAGAAAGAGCAAAATGACGCAGTTCTTACATGGAATGAAATTTGACAAATACAGCATTATTTCCGAACAAAGAGCATAAGAAAATGGAAAATCAATGACATTCTTAGAAATGGTAAGAAAGATTATTGTTGTACGTGAAATGCGAAAAACTAACAAATTTATTTCAGGGGATCTTGAGCCCCATAGCCCCCTAAATACGCCTCTGAAGACAATTCTACTCCCTAGATCCTCTACATCATTGTTTTTCAACTTCCTAAATATTTTAAACATCGGTCATATATATATATATATATATATATATATATATATATATATATATATATATATGTATATAGGAACGGTCTTACCCGTTCCTCCGTTGTTGAAGACAGATTTGCTCCGGTGTGTGGGGGCCAGGTCGAAGTCTTTGTAGCCCCACCTCAATTATTTTTCTTTATTTTTGAAACGGTTAAAGAACAAACTTTGATACTCTAGAACAAATTACATCAAGCTATTAAATCTTTATATCTATCTATATCTATAATTATCTATCTATCTATCTATCTATCTATCTATCTATCTATATATATATATATATATATATATATATATATATATATATATATATATATACCTTTGATTTCAAGGATACGGGTGGCAGGGCGCCCTCTTTCTAGCGTCACCACAATTATTTTTCTTAATTTTTCTGAAACGGTTAAATAACAAACGTTGATAATGTAGAACAAACTAGACCAAATGGAGCACAAACGATTTAAAATGCTTTCATACATTAACTGATGATTTCATGGTTGACGAAGTCGTTCTAGCCCCACCACTATTGATTGTCAATTTACTTGGAGAGTATAACTGAACTAATTCTGTTTCTTTGGAACAAATTAGAACAGATGTAGTACAAACGAAATAATATGTTTTCTTTGTTTGTGGCAGATGAGTTGGGGGAGGACGACACAAATGCAGGGTTCTTCTCTTTGGAGTGTTTTCTGTAGGCGGGCGAAGGGCCATATGCATAGTTATTCTATGGGCTACTTATGAGCCACGTACGCGACACTTGATAATTTGCGTTACAGAGTTCTCCCACAGGGTCAAACCAGCCCGCAACCTCCCCGTAAGTCAAGGGAGAGGCTACGGGAGCTTCAAAGCACCCCTTAGTAGCCCGTAGCAATCTGTTTTCTAATAGAAGATAGATATGCTTAGTCCAAAGGATATATTTTATAATAATTTAGAAGATTGAACAAGTGGATGAAATATCTAGAAGATATGTACTCTAGAATGTCCATTTTTTAGTACATCGATTGAGTACAAGATCTGAAATCCAGCTGACTGTCATTCTAGAGTACTGATGAATACTAGGTGAGTGATATGGTAATTTTATACATATAGGCTATAATATAATAATATTTACAATATTGTCCGTGCAGAAACTTACGTTCAATGTTAAACCAATATTACTGTTTACCAATCAAAATAAGTTTGGTATCATATTATTTCTAATTTTCACCTGGATTAGGCAGCTAAATATGAGTAAAATTTAAGCAAAAGACATATTTGTAAAAATGACTAAAGTAACATGTCGAATATAAAATATCCCACACAGCAAGGAATATTTTCTCAACCAAAGAAAATATTTTCCTTGGTTTCCAAAAGGTTTTCCTCCTTTGGAGATTTCCATGCTGGTTTCCCTAATGTATTCCGAATATTTCCGGAAAGTATTTTCCCCAAAATGTTTAGAAAACATTTTAGAAATTACCGAAAGTACATTTTGAGAATGTTAGCCGGAAAGTATATCCAGGAAAATATTCACAAAATGTATTAGAAATATTTTATTGGATGTAATCTAATATTTTTTCACTGTTGAGAAGGAAAATATTTTCGAAATGATAATAAAAGTGTTTTTAATATATGATATGGGAAACAATGAGAGGAAATATATTCCATATATTTGAAAAATGTTTTCTAATAGGTTATTTGCAATATTTTCTATTTTTACAAGAAAACATATTGAATATATATTTTTAAAACGTTTAGAATGTTTTAAAAATAAATTCTTTCGTAATATAAGAAATATTTTTCAGAAATGTTTAAAAAGGTTTACTTAATTTTAACAAAAATATTTTGGTAACCTTCTGTTATAACTTTAACGGAATGTTTTTGTACAATATTTTAGTCTTATTTCCAGAATATTTTATCGAATTTTGAATATAAAACTTTAAAACAGGGAAAAGAAATCATATTAAAAATGAATAGAGAATGTTTTCCGTTATGTTTTAGAAAATATTTTGTGTTTTTAGTGAACAACATTTTCTGATATATTATAGAAATATTTTTACATTGTTTTCAGAATATACTCTTCCGTTACTGGAAAAAATATATTCCTTGTTATATCTGAGAAATATCCCAAATATTTACCGGAAATATTTTTTTAAAAAATGTTTGGAAAACATTTTATGAAATACAATAAGTATATTTTTAGAACCTTAGAAGGGAAATAATCTAAGGAAAATTTTCACAAATTCTACTATTGTGTTGAATGTAATGTAATATGTTTTCAATCTTGAAAGAGAAAATGTTTTCAAAGTAATACTGAAAATGTTTTACATACATGATATAAAAAAAATAGGAAATATATTCCATAGATTTTACAAATGTTGTCCAACGTATTACTTGCAATCTTTTCTATTGTTACGAGAAAACGTATGAAATATAATTTTTAAAATGTTTCGAATATTTTAAAAATAAATTCGTTCGTAATATGAGAAATATTTTCCAGAAATATTTTTAAAACGCCTATTAATTTTGTATGGAAATGTTTTTGTTACCTTCTCCTGTAACTTAACCCTAGGAAGTCCAAGAATGTTTTTTGTCTCAAGTAGATCCAAGGGGAGGCTCTTCGAACCCACAGTATAACATACTATAATTCACATAATGCCATCTAACAACAAATGAATATAGAATAAGCATTCAGAACTTACTCGTGGCTGATATGTTGTTTCCCAACATAAGAACACAATTATTGTTAAATACAAACGAAAAAATCTAAGTTCAGGAAATATACTTGTAGAAAATATGTCACATGGAAGTCCAAGGAGGGGGTTCGATGAGCCCACTATTTAGATATATTTTTTAATTTACAAGTTACTAAATAATAACGCAAATTAATGATGTGGATTTATCAAAGAAGTAATAATACACAATAAATAAAATTCTCAATATTTTCACCAAGACAACGACGGTTTTTTTTTTCAAGAAATACAAACGAGTGGGCTCGAGAATCCCCCTCCCTTGGACTTTCTAGGGTTAAATAAAATATTTTCATACAGTATTTTAGAATTATTTTCAGAATGTTTTATCTAAGGTTTAATTAAAAAAGTTAAAACAGATATTAAAAATGAATAGAAACTGTTTACTATCATGTTTATGAAATATAGTTTGTGCTTTTAGCTGATAGTATTTTATTATATATCAAAGAAATACTTTTACATTATTCCCATAATATATGATTCAGTTACAATAAAAGTACATATTCCTTGTTATACCTAAAATGAATTTTACCGGAAATGTTTCTGAAACATTTTTCTAATTTAAATATGTTGAAGATTATACATGCATACGTACATATATATATATATATATATATATATATATATATATATATATATATATATATATATATATATATATATCGAGAGAGAGAGAGAGAGAGAGAGAGAGAGAGAGAGAGAGAGGAAAGTTTCCAATATCAGCCCCCTATCCCTAATCCGGCGCCCCAGTTTCTAGCGTCTCTGTGAAGCGTAAACAGCCAAGTGTTGTGCTGGGCACATTACGTACTCCGATTAAGAAAAGACGCTGATGTTAGAAAGTAATCCTACACAGTTTGGGGGCTGAGAATCAGTAGGCATTGTGATTTGAGTGACTTGCAAGTTTTGGTAGTGTCAGAGAAATCAGAAGTTTCACGATAAATGAGTATGAGTAGGCAAAATTTTCATTATAGTAGCTAATTAAGGAACTACAAAGTTAGTAAATACGTGTTTAGTAATGCACTATAAGCTTTAATTGCGAAACTATTACGTTTGTTTCCGCCAGGTGCTGGAATCCTAATCCGGCATTTACTTTGGAGTCCTAAACCGGCACCCTCTTTAATGGCATATATGTCATTAGTAGACCCTATAGCTTCTAATCTTTATAGGCTATAGTCTTATATAAAATGAAATAGAGTTGCTCGAGTTCTGAGGGAATTTTTCATTGTTGCAGCGCCGAAAAGAAGCCGCCTTAATTAGAGAAACGGAAAGAAAACAACACACTATAATCACAATTGGCCAAAAGAAAATATGACTGAGGCCATAACTGCTGTGAGATCGAAGGAAATGTGATGAAAGGACGCTCAGTATCTCAGAATTCAGCTCTCTTTTCAACACTTGAAATTCTCATTGAATACACTGTTTCACCAGAAAATGATGTTTCATGTATGTTCTGTTCAGACAATGATGAAATGTGCGTTATGCGTCTTATGTGTTCAGACTGGGCACATGTTGAATGTATTGGAGCTGACAAAGACGATTACATATGTGACGTTTGCCGATGATTGTTTGTATGGTGCTTTTTGTTTATTTGTTTATTGAACAGTTTTCATAATTATATTGAATGTTTACGCAAGAAGCGCATACATACAATGAAAATAAAAATGTTTATATTTTTTCAAAATTTTTGTTTCATCAGTCAAATTATTTATATTTTCTGAAATAAAGTCATGGTACGCCATTATCTGGTCATATTTAATTTTCTTCAGTTTAGTTGGTAATACTTAGGTAACTCACTGCTAGTAATATACGAGGATGCTGATTTAGGCTACCTTTTTCAGACTCATGAATTTGATAGGTTTCAGAAAAACCTTTATAGCTTCAACCACGTTAGGCTTATCAACTTTCTACTGCAAACTGAGCATAAGAAACTTGTTTAACATTTTATATTGAATACCTAAAAATGACAAATTCTAATTCTATCAATTATAGGACTGAAAAACAAACTGGGGTGCCGGCACTGCATGATTCGGGCTCAGGCGGTCCAGCTCTGCTGTTTCCTTAGCCCAGGCTGGGCTAGGGCAGGCCGGCGCTTCAAGGAGGGCTGGGTTCGGGCGATTATTTGTAGTTCTCTAATAATTATTGACTCTAGTTAAATGATAATTGCAATAAAACTAACGAGGAGTGAAAGGTATTACAAACAATGCAACGTTTACAGTTTGTATTGATTAGCGGCTCAACTTTTTCTATATAGAGAATTAATTGTTCACCCTAGTGACCGACCGGGATTGGGCGAGTTGGCTCCACTATTAATTTGGGCCGGGCCGGGCTTGGGACAAAAATTTCCAAAATTTTCCGAGCTTGCATGGGGTTGGGTCGTGCTTAGCTACATTCGAGCCGGATTAGGCTCGGGCCGAAAAATTCGGCTCTTGCAGATCTCTAATGTATACATATATATATATATATATATATATATATATATATATATATATATATATATACAGGGTGCACTGTTCACAGCGTTTGGGAGGTGAATCTACTCATCGAAACATGAAAAACTGTTTATGAACATGTGGTCAAAAGCAGGGATGCCACATTTTGTAATTTAGTACTAGATTTAGTGATTTGCTATTCAACTAGTGATCTAGTACGTACTTCGGGTAAATCTGCACATTCCAGTGATTTTTGGCGTTTTATTTCTGATGCAGACAAATGGCAAGGAAATGGTTCTTAAAATAATAGGAAGAAATATATCGCAGTTCGAACGAATATAGAAACTTCAAATTATTCTTTCTTTTCCCCTCTGACTGAATGAAACCTCTGCTGTTAACGACCTTTAATAAACAGTATCTATCTTTGGTCCGCTACCTCCGTTTGTTAGCAGATATGAGATGGACTAAAATTGTAGTTTTTATTTTAAGAAAGTAAAAAAATCCCTTAATTATACGGTACATTTACGTTTTATCACGCACACAGGCACAGTCTTTACTTGCCTCCCAATGAATTTTAGGAACATAAATAAATAAAACGTAAGTACCAGAAAATAGAGTCAATACAGACATTTTCATCTGTAACACATTTGTTGACAACTATAGTTGGATGTCACGTGTAAGTCCTCTAAACATGTTCCATCCTTTAATTTTATCCGTATAACAATTCCTGATTTCAGGGAAAATTCCGTTAAGGATGTCATATGAAGTTCTACACTCTTGTACTTTATGTATGTGAGATCACATGAGAAACCAAGAGACAATACTAACAGGTTTTCTTCCAGGATCAAAGTCTGTGTGTGAATGTGCTGAACTGGGACTTTAATTGCGTCCCTTTTACAAAAATAACAAGTAATCCCAATGTTTATTTATTTTAGTCCTTGGGGGGAGATGGAATCTAACCCTCGGAAGGATTTCTAGAAAAAAAACACTGGATTCTAACTGCCACTGTTTGTTATATTACACAAAATATGGTTGTGGTGATACGTAAATGATACTGCGTTTTCGTCAGGGCTTTCATTCTGCAGGAGAGGAGGATAATGATACCTGGAGAATATTTTCTATTATCAGAGTATTGAAGATGATTGCATTTCCTCCATTCTAACTTGGCCAAGCTAGGTACATTATATATAAGGATTAACATAACCTAAAAAGCTTTTTCCATGCTTTTATACTGTACCCAACTACCCATGCTTCTTACTTTTCGGTCTATGGGACTCTGTATTCCGAAATTTTCGACGGCTGCGAAGTAAGAACATAAGTGTACCAAAGGCATAGCCTGAAAAGCCTTTATATGTGTGTGCATTTGAGACATGGATCTACAGTTTAAAGTGGTATAACAACTACATGAGCTCCCAGCGGAAATCGAACCATGGTCTCCCGTGCTCGAGGAGTATATGCTAACCACACAAACACAAACACACACACACACACACACACACATATATATATATATATATATATATATATATATATATATATATATATTGTTGAGTTGATATTGAGTTTATCGTCCCTTTTAGCAGCGAGGCGTGGACCTACTGATTAACGTGGAATCCGAACTAAATGAGTTCCCGCTGGGAATCGAACCCGGCCCAAGTAGCACACTTATGTCATAACAACGTTAAATGTTGGTCCTTAAATTCCAAAAGACGTCAAGCGAAGAAATATGGCGTCATTTGTTACGTTAAATAATGGTAACAAATATAACGGAGATACGACATGTGGACGTCTTTTAGGCCGCGCCTCTATTACTTCCGAATGCGATTGCGAATGCGAATTTCCCAGCACGTGTAAATAAATTAGAGAGGCCTCGACTAGTTCTGACCAGCAAATTACGAAAACCGACAAAAAGGTTCGAATGATCCCAACCTTGGGATTGTTCGTCCGAATACGTGCGAAGGAGAGTTGTCTGTAGAGGACAGCATTGCCAGATGTAGCATAATGATGCTAGACCTTGCATAATTTGTATGTCTTTAGCATCTAGCAACTTGCTTTTAGCATCCTGCCCAAATCTAGCATAATTTCAGCAAGTTTATCAAAAAGCCGTAAAACCTGGAGATGAGAAAGAAGTTGGTCGTGGGGAGAAAAAGAACGGCAAAAATGTATCCTCTTCCATTGATTCATACAGTCGGTAAACCATACAGGCAGTCTTATTTTCCGAAGTAGGTTAGAAACGGCTTTTTTTTTGTGGCTCCACCCATGGTTTTCTAATCCTTTAACTGCGAGGCATGGGCGGAGCTATGGGGGCCATTCTCCCCTCAATTTTTTGACAACTTCACCATCTTTATTTCTGACTTCATTACCATCTTTATTCCTGAAATTACAGGTCCGAGACCGACCAAAAATCTGCCCCCCCCCCCAGGCAGACAATTCCCAACTCCGCTTATGCTGCGAGGTAATTTTCTTTCAAAATATGTAAACAAACACTTTGCAAACATTTTCATGCCGAGTGACCGTTAGCAAGTGGAGACGGATTAGTGCTCCGCAGGGCACGTTGTTTTCTGTTTTTATTACAGCTAAATGGGAAGAGGGGTCTGTGTTCTAGAAAATTGCTGCCTTGTTCGTTATGTCACTTACCGTTACAGTAAACAATAAAACTTTCTCCACGTTTCTTTATAGTTATTTGCTTACCACATTCTCTACAATTTATTTTTAGGTTTATTAAGCCATGACTTTTACTTACTTTTAATGGCTTTTCCTGATTATCACCAGCAATGTTTTCAAAAACAAATGCTCATTACATTCCCATAATCCAACCATGAAGTAACCTTGTGCCATGTAGTTCCCTCCGCTTGCCAATTAGTTCCATGCTTAAAACCTTGCCAAGAAAATAAACACAACTTTCGCTTTCCTTATACATTATGAAGCACACGAACAAGCAAATTTATTTCTTGCCGGTAAATTTTCAAAATTTTACTAGATACGGACGACCAACTTTGGAACTTAACCCCACTAACACATACAATGCTTTCACTGTTACTCAAGATTCATTTCAATATGCTTTGCAGTGTGCACTGACAGTAATTACTTATATTCACACTGTCATTCCGTATGGAGCAGGCATGTCAACGACGGTGGATATGCACGTAACCGAGGGTAGTGCAAAGAATTTAAATCCCATACAACTATGCCTTACATCTAATATAGCTTCACTTCACTCCTGTGGTTCTGCATCATCACTTTACATAATGCCTTGAGTTCATAATAGCTTCGTTACGGAGTACTATCCATTACGTACTTCTACCTATGATAAATATTATAATAGATGTAGGTTCCGATATATAGTTACATGCAGATTGCTATTGCAAACTGAATCAACATATAAATAACATAAGTGTTTGATGCCTTCCATTTCAAATCAGCCAAAAAAGTAACATCACCATCTCAGATATTTTTGAAACTTTTTTTATAGCAACTAGACATGTTTTTTCAATGACCCGTATTTTTTGTGTTGTCGGAAAAGATTTTCCGGCTAAGTAATGGGCCATCAAAACGGGAAGTACAATTTACGAATTTTAGAGGACATGGAAAATCGTAAACTTCGTAGCCTCACCATTCAGCTATGGAGACAGATAGTTATAATTCTTGTTGTGGTATGTACAATCGTGACCAAAATTATTTTCGAATGTCCATAAATATGTTGTTTTAGGAATATAATTTGATAACGAATTCGTCCGGTATTTCTTATAATGTTAGTATGTGTATAATCGGCAAAGACATGTATGTGGCAAATTTCATGTCAAAAGAGCAGCAAATAAGAACAATCACACTTTCTTGTCCATTTAGCAACATTTTGTTTTACTCATTCTAATTTTCGTGTTTGTAATTCTTTTCCTCTGAAATTTACTACGAATATATATTTCCCGATTATACATGTAGTATCAGTATCAATAGTACCCTGCAAAATCATTATCAAATTATATTCTTAAAGGAGACAGTTATAGATATGCGACAATCATTTTGAACATGAGTGTACATAGGGATATAAATAAAATATATTTTATTATAGCTTAGTTTGCGCATGCATATCTGTTGGTACATAAATTCAGATAACGTCAGTTTATCTGAAAAGTCGAAGTTTCAAAAATCACCTTTTTCGAAATTACCATAATTTAAAATCCTGAAATGTTGTCAAATTGTTTAACTTTACATGAATAATAAACACACCAAATAGCATTCTCGACCAATGCTTCATGAATGAACTACAGCCTCTTGAAGTTAGCGAAGTTTCATTAACTTTAATATTACCATTGGCAACACTGAAAACAAGGAAAGTGCAACAATTTGATGATGTTTGTGATTCACATTCATTAAATAAAGGATAAAAGTTTTTCCTGGCTCCTTTTTATTATTTTGATCAAAAAGGCTCTCTGAAATAATATGACGAGCCTCTCCCTACTCCTCCTCCGTTTTCTTAAACCGGTGTAACCTGAGATGAAAATTACGATTACGAAACAAATTTTAAACTTACTTAAAATGGTTTTCGGAAACAAAGTTTCACTGATTTTTTCCACACTGAAGTAATTGTTTGCTTGCTTAGTGTCTTCTTCGCTAATAGCATGCAACCATTTCAGATGCTCCAATAGGTGTTGGTGCACTCACAACTCGTAGCACGTTGTCGATAGTCACAAAACACTTATATTCACTTCTCTTATTCTCTTCTGGAAACCTATACCCTGTTGAAGAACCATGTGGAAACAAAGAGAGAAAAATGAAATGAAATATTGGAGTTTTACGTCCCACGTTTATGCCGGTTAGGCTAAAGGAGACGGTGATTATGAGAAGTGAGTGAAATGGTGGAATGAAGAAAGTGGGAGGAAACGGGAGAACCCCTAGAAAACCCACCAGCACGGTGTTTGTCCACCACAAAGTCCACACGGCGCGAGCTGGGATCGAACCAAGGACCCCAAGCACCGGAGGTGAACGCTCTACCACTGAGGCACCACGCCTCCTGGAAACACAAAGAACACATTAATTTCATGTAATTTTTGATTTATTGATAATATATCTGCTATCCATCACTGGTTATCATATATGTATGTAACAAAAGTTCATTTTTGCAGATTTCTTAAATCTACACTTTGAATTGCAGAAGCTCGATTTTGGGAAAAGCATGAAGTTAGTCCATGATGACCCGTTACTGCAATAAAAGCCAAAGATGAATTTGGTAAATACCAGTTACCGGTCGCACACTTTCCCACTTTTTTTTTTTGTTTATTTGTTTAATTGTCGAATTCGGTTCTTGGCAACAAGACGAGAGCAATACCCGGAGTTGGTACTTGCACTATACTCACGAATTCTTCTGCAGGTTCAGGGGCCGCGGTGGCACAGTTGTAGAGCGTTCACCTCTGGTGCTTGGGGTCCTGGGTTCGATCCCAGCCCCCGCCAGTTGAACTTTGTGGTGGACAAACACCGTGTGCGTGGGTTTTCTCGGGGTTCTCCCGTTTCCTCCCACTTTCTTCATTTCACCATTTCATTCATTAGTCATCATCACCGTCTCCTTTAGCCTAACTGGCATAACCGTGGGACGTAAAACAAAGGTTTCATTTCATTTTCAGTTTTCTTCTGCAGGTTTAATACTGTGAATCTGTTTTTCGTTTTGCTATGTTGCCATATTCTTATCCCCCCTCTCCCCAATACATCGCAGAGACCCTTACCACGGCCGGTTTCACTGAAAAGCCACTGCTTTACCGGACCTGTCTGCGTTTTGGACATCTGAAAGCAATTTTTAAAGTGGAATGCAGCACCATCAGAAATCACTGAAACGGTTTGGTAAATTGTAGACACTTATTTTCACTTATTCGAACCTTTTTCTATAACTTATATTTTCGCTTTTCTTCGAGTATTTTTAGAATCTTATTCATGGCTATGAGTACGAGCCGAATCGTGTGTTTTGTCGTCGCTTATTACAGCAAAACTCTCAGTTGTTTCATAATAATATATCACTCCCGTGAAGAAGGAGATTTGCATGTTTCTCCAGTGATCACTCTGAACTTCCTTTTGCAGAATAACAGTCCAGTTTAAGCGAAGTCCACATACAGTAAAATAGAATTTGTATCTTGAAATTTTACACGATGCTTTGCGGTAGCATTTTTTACACTTTCTTTGTTGCACTTTCATTGTTTTCACTGTTGCCAACTGTGACTTCAAAGTTAACGAAAGTTCGCTAACTTCAAAAAGCTGTAGTTCGTTCACGAAGCATTGGTCGAGAATGCTATTTGGTGTGTTTATTATTCATTCACAGCTGAACCATCTGACAAAATTTAAGAATTTTAAATTATTATGTTTTTGAGAAAATGGCGATTTTTGAAAATTTGCCGATTTCTCGAATTTTTTGCGATAAAACGGTTGCACACAGAAGCGATACAAATTTTTTTTGGGGGGGAAAGCGGGTAACTAGGTCTTACCAACCGTGAAAACGGAATTTAAAATTCGAACCGTAAGTGCTCAAAAAAAGCACAAACTTCGACTTTTCACATAAACTTACGTTCATTTGTTAATTTATGTACAAAAAGATACGCATGCGCAAACCAAACTATAATAAAATATAGTTTATTCATATCCCTATGTACACCTTGTCTCAAAAAGGTTGAGCGCATTCTTTATTGGTGTTTTGAGGCAAAAATTTTCTAAGTCCAGCTTCGGGTATCTTCGGGAAAAAGTAAGCCAGGTTCGAACCTCCAAGCCAGCCTTTGCAATCGGGAAAAAGTTTGCAGATGTGTTTTTCTTCTTTTAAATATAATAAGACTTGTTACCAAGTGTTTAAAAAAGCAATATTGATTGAAATACTTAATGATACAATATTTCGAAACCTTGCACATGCTTGTTTGTCATTTAGCTCTCTATACGTAATGGAACATTTAAATACGTTAAAGAATCTTTCCATATGTAAAAGAATGCTCAAAATTAAGAAATAGAACATAATTATCGCCTGAGTACTAAAATAAAAGTCAAAGTAGAACAGAAACAGCGTTTGTCATGGATATGAATGTCATAATTATCTTGAGATCCGTTATACATCGGTAGAAGCTTAGTCCTAGAAGTCCTTGTGTTAGCTCATTGGTAAGCTGTCGGATTTCAAATCATAAGGTTGTGAGTTCGAATCCCATCCGGGTCAATACCTTTTTTAAAATTATATTTTCCGCAATGCATGAAAAATTATATAAAATAATTACATTAAAATACATAAGTTGTTTATATATAACATAATAATTGTAGAACATAGTAATTATTATGTTTAAAATATAACATCTGAGATAATTTTCACAGTAGGTCGTTATTATATATGAGAATGTTAAATACAAGTTAGGAAAATCGTTTAATAGCAATAAATAAGTTATGTAGTGTATTTATTTGCAGCTATTTGTCATACAGATTTAACTTCTCAATATTCTCATTACAGTATGTTATTTATATTCGTGAAATACAGTATATTCCTACGGATATAGAAAGTGTATAAACAGAGTATCCAAAGTCGTATCCTGCTTCAAGACACAACTTTTCCCGATCCCCTTAACGTCACGGGAAGAAACACAAATTCTCTTTAGAACGGAATGTCGTTACTTAGAGTCTCATTCGAATACGTTGAATATGCTTTTGTGAATTCATCTCTCTCTCTCTCTCTCTCTCTCTCTCTCTTTCACTTTGTTTATGTGTGTGTGTGTGTTGCAGAATATCCCAAGTTGAATACAACATTTGCAAAGTATATGAGCATCATTGTCATCGAATATCAGAAATTGAAAGTCGTGTTTCTTCGGGTTAGGTTTACGTGTTCATGTTAGCTCACTGGTAGAGTACGGACTTGCGACTGAAGAGGTCTTGAGTTCAAAGCCTACAGCTAATTATCATTCTTTTGTTAGTAGGATTGCACAGAAATCGGATACAAGGAGTGGTTTACTTCTAGAAATATTTTCAGAAGCGTTTAGGTAGCCCTGAAAAGGACTGTTTTCGGGAGTTAAGGCGGGGTCATTAATATTGTGTCCAAGACCCTTCTGAATTTATTACACGCTCCATTCTTCTGGGCATGGAATCTATTACATGGGTGACAAATCTATCTCCTTCCCCTACCTCCAGCCATGCTTCGGAAACAAGATGCCACAGGTCATCCTGAGTTCTTGGTGGATCTGCCTCAGGCCAACTTTCCCTTAGAGTACGCTTCACTTCTGCTCACATATTTTCCATGAGATTGAGGTCTGCTCCACGAGGCGGCCAGTCGATTAAATCAATCTCAGGGTGCCCTGCGAACCATTCCTGAACCACACGGGAATTATGTATTGGCGACTGGTATTGCTGGAACTGAATTACACCATCAGGTTGAAACAGATGGCACCATGATATTACTGATAATGTCTAAGTACTGAGCATTGTCCAGATGTCCTTCAATTCTATGAAGCTGTCCTGCTCCGCGACTGGAAATCCAACCCCAACATAAAATAGATACATGGCCACTGCGATTGCAAGCAGCCACATATCCATGGTCATATCGGGTGCCTCTCGGACGATACACAAAACGGCGTCCCTCCTTTGATGTTGTGAATATGGATTCATCTGAGAAAACTACGTTTTTCCAATTGAGACCCACATTCGCCTGTGCAAACGCGAGACGGTAATTTTGTGGTCGTCTGAGAGTTTTTCCTTCACGGCAGCAACACGGCCACGTAACCCAGCATGACGAAGCCTTCGCAGAGCTGTATGCTTACTACCAGGAAAGAGAGAAGCTTCCCTTATCTGTCTAGACGTCCTTAGTGGGTCTAACCGGGCTTCGTTTACTAATCTCGCATCTTGGGCTTCGGTTGACACATGCGGACGACCAGGAGATCGTAAATTACCAGTCTGACCTGTAGCACCATATTTCCGAATCCATTGCCTTCCTGTAGAGGCCGGGACACCTACTCGCCTGCTAGCTGCAGTTGCAGAATAACCTTCAAACTCCCATAAAGTAATTACTGCTGTACGTCTATCCATAGTTACCAATGTTCTGAGCTGTGAGAAGAAAGCAATAGGTAAAAGCTAGTACCTGACGTGTGATTGGTTACTTGCACGACAAGCCTATTGTGGGGAACAGCGTTGCCAGATCTAGCATAATGATGCTAGATCTAGCATAATTTGCATGTCTCTAGCACCTAGCATCTTGCTTTTAGCATCCTGCCCAAATCTAGCACAATTTCAGCAAGTTATCAAAAAGCCGTAAAACCTAGAGAAGTTGGTCGTGGGAAGAAAAAGAACGGCAGAAATGTATCCTCTTCCATTGATTCATACACTCGGTAAACCATACAGGCAGTCTTATTTTCCTAAGTAAGTTCGGAACGGCTTTGGGCTTTTTTTTTTTTTTGTGGCTCCACCCAGGGTTTTCTAATCCTTTAACTCCGAGGCATGGGCGGAGCTATGGGGGCCATTCTCCCCCCAACTTTTTGACAACTTCACCATCTTTACTTCTGACTTCATGATCATATTTATTCCTGAAATGACAGCTCCGAGACCGACCAAAAATCTGCCCCCTCCCCCAGCAGACGATTCCCAACTCCGCTTATGCTGCGAAGTAATTTTCTTTCAAAATATGTAAACAAAAACTTTGCATTCATTTATACGATATATACGCCATTGAGTTTGGCAACGACTGCAGTAATTTAGTTGAGTTAAAATTTTGGTGCGTGAAGTGTTGAGTTCTATCCATGCATTCTTGCTCTCTGTGTATTTTAAGTTACGTTATCGTATCTCAACTTTGTTTTTTTTTTTAAACTCCTGAATTAGTAATTATGAGGATCTAGCATAATTTGACCGAATCTAGCATAAGTTCGATCAGGTTTTGGAATAATTCCGAGCTGTGAGTCTGGCAACGCTGGTGGCGAACGACTTGGTCAACGACTCGCGAAAGAAATCTGAAAATGGTGCGCCGTAATAATAATAATAAAAACAGTTTTTATAAAGGAATATTAATACATACGAAAAGCTGTTTAAAGAATGAATTGTTATACTGCCTTTACACGTATAAAAACATATACCATATACCAAACAGATTGAGCGATATGATTATAGCTGTTTTGAGACGAACACTTTCGAAGTCCAACTTCGGGTGTCTTCGGAAAACAGTAAACTAAAGCTGCTGGTTCGAACCTCCAAAGCCAACCTTAGTAATCGGGAAAAGATGTACAGATATGTTTTTCCTTCTGTTAAATATAATAAGACATGTTGAAATGGTATTAAGTGTAGAAAAAAGTAACATTGATTGAAATACTTAATGATACAATATTTCGAGACTATGTATTCACACTCTCGTTTCGTCATTGTGATTTCCATACGGAAAAGAGCATTTACGTATGAGCTCAGTTATATTTCAGAAGCAGCTTCCGAAAAGCGGTCATGTTAGCTCAGTGGTACACCACCGAGCGTTTAAATCGTGAGTTCGATACCCGTTCAGGTGAGATTCCTTTATGATATTCTACTTTCCTCAATGCATGAAAATTATGTAAAATAGTTACATTACAATTCATCAATTGTATATATATTTTCATATCATCAGTTGTATATATGAGTTGAATATATATATTCATATCATTTCACGACATAAGTAATTCTTATCTTTAAAATATAACATCTGAGGTATTCACAGAACGTCGGTGTGTTATGTGTGAATATTGAATACAAATTTAAAAAATCGTGTAATAGCAATAAATAAGTTATGTAATATATTTATTTGCAGCTACTTTCATCGCAGATAACTTCTCAATATTCGCATTACAGCATTTAGGTAGAGCATATCGAAAATCGGATCGTGGTTCAAGACAAAAAACTAGCTAGCCCCAAACTGTCACGTAAGAAATTTACGAATCGCAAAAGTAAAGTGAAGAGATTGAGAGCGGTAATTCCTTAATCGCTCTCTCTCAACTCTCTCTTATCTGCATTTATACATATAAAAGTGTATGTATGTATGTTCCATCATAACTCATGTATGCCTAGAGCAGGGTTTCTCAACCTGGGAGTCGCGGCCCCTAGGGGATCGCGAAGATAGGCGGAAGAGATAAATATAGTTAGAATCTAATACCAGAAATTATTTTTAAATATTATTTTTAATTTTGTTCTGATAGGCATACTTTTATTTTTTATACACACTGTAAAGAACAATAAAAAATAAGTCTACTGAACATTTTCAAAGGGTGTAGAATTCGTGTTACTATTCGGTTCAAAGTCTCTTGTCGTCGCGAATTCTGTCGAGAAATTTGAAGCTTAAAATATACAAAACGATAATCATGCCTGTTGTTCTGTATGGTTGCGAAACATGGTCGCTTACTCTGAGGGAAGAACATAGACTGAAAGTATTTGAGAACAAGATCCTTAGACGAATATTCGGACCCAAGAGGAACGGGAATGGGGAATGGCGGAAACTTCATAACGAGGAACTACATAATTTATACGGTTACCCAACATTGTTAGGGTCGTCAAGTCTAGGAGGCTTAGGTGGGCAGGTCAGGTAGCTAGAATGGAAGAAAGTAGAAACGCTTTCAAAGTCTTGACTGGAAGACCAAACGGAAAACGACCATTAGGAAGACCTAGGGGCAGATGGGAGGACAATATTAAGATGGATCTCGCTGAGATAAGAATACAAAGTAGAAACTGGATCCAATTGGCTAAGGATAGAAGTCAGTGTAGAGCTTTTGTGAACGCGGCATTGAACCTCCGGGTTCCATAGGCCATAGAGTTAGTTAGTTAGTAGAGTTGTTTAAAAATGAATTTAAATCAAAGAGGTATGATATAAAACTAATGAGAACTGTATATAGAAATACTAGAAAAATACACATGAAACAAAACCTGCACATTGAAATACAATTAAAATTAAAACCTAATGAGATACCTAAGCATGGTGTAATTTCACTAGTGCAGCAATGCCCGGTTCAATCTTCATGACGAATATTATCAAGCCGTTTTCAACTGATAAGCGATTTCTTATCTTTGTTTTAATGTTTACCATAAAAAAAAAAACACTTTCGCACAAGTACGATATAGCAAATGGAATTATTACTTTTAAAGCAGCAATCACCAGACCAGGATATTCTTCTCTCCTCATCAGGCAGAACTTGTCCAAGTCTTCGTTACAGAAAACCAGTTGCAAAGACTTGTCGCATGATCATTCTATTATTTGGTCAAGAAGTTGTGGGCTTAGATCGGATACGTTAATGGCCTCTTCAATGAAGGAGTTTAACATCCATCTTGAACCAACACCTTCGTCGTTGGGAATATAGATATTACAGTTACTGTATCCACTGTCAGTGCCGGGCGCCGAAGAGGGGCCACACATTTCGGAGGAAGTGTGTTACTCAAGTTAGGAAAGTGCATGTGCACATGTGTAAAATAGAAGGAAAAACGTAATAAAATGTACTCAAAATTAAGGAAAGGTAGGGTTTATTTTGAAAATGTTATTGAGCTTCGTGCCAACCATGGTGGCGCTTCGTAGCTAGTCTGTCGACGTCACTCATATATACGGTGACATCGTACTATACTCTCGCCCCGGGCAATGATTTTCCATGGCACTGTTCACTATAAACAAAAAAAAAATGGATTCTACTATTATAGAGATAGGTATGTTAAAAATCCCACACAAGCTTATTATAAAACAAATTATAAAAGGGTCGCTGGCAAGAGCGTGTGATAAAAGGGGATCGTGATAGGAATTAGATTGAGAACCACTGGCCTAGAGTAATTTTAACCACATTTCTTATAGTTTCAAAAAGAGTGCTGTCGGGTTACCTATGGTGAATGGGAGGGGGATACATATAAAAGATTGCTAGAAAATGATCGATATTAGATTCATAGTTTTCGGGGTCGCTTAGATAAATAGTGAGACTTTCAATTTCGCTTAACTCCGATTAAGCTCTCATTAGTAGGGATGGGCACGAACGACTTTTCTTTGAAACTCGACTCGACTCGAAACAGACATCTTTGAGGTCTACTCTTGGACTCGGCGCAAAAAATATCTTCCAACTCGACTCGGATTAGAGTCAAGTCGAACCAAAACAAGCCAAATCCTGTGTGTAGTTCTACCTAGACAATACATAGACAATAATTATTCTATCATCAATTATACTACTGTTACTACAAATAATAATAATAATAATAATAATAATAATAATAATAATAATAATAATTATTATTATTATTATTATTATTATTATTATTATTATTATTATTATTATTATTATTATTATTATTATTATTATTATTATTATTATTATTATTATTACAACACCGTGTACAAACATGAACGATAGATGGTTAGTAAAGGAATACTAAAAGCTAGTTGACTGCCGACGTCGGTAGTCATGAAGTCTACAAGGCAAGGACATCGTTCATTACCCTAAGCTGTAAGCGTCGGTGGACTACAGATGGTCAACTATTAACCTCTCGCCAGAAATTGGTGGCCCCTCAGCGACGATCCGTGATGGCCCAAGTTCGATATTGAAAACTTTACTACCAGCGGCAGAGACGCGATGAAACGCCAACGAACCACAAAATTACTCTCCCAAAATATGTTAAAATGCCTATATGTGTGATTTGTTTATATTTAGGTGAAACAAAAAAACACAAAACAAATACCCCGGGGTGGACGCGAACTATCAATATTACGATTACTAGGCACGTGTTCTTCTGACTTCCCCACGGAAACGATCATAAAAAGCTTGGTTGTTGAAGGATAAATCATTGACGTCTTAATTTAGCCAATCAGACAAACCCCTATATCTCGAGTTCTAGGAGGTCATACCGTGAACCGTTTCAGATTTATTGCTTTCTGGTGGAGTACTATCCATGCGCAAAATTTGAGCATAATAGCCGACATGCATCTTCGGTGCCTCTTATCTTTAGTACAATTTTAACCAGAGATGGTGTGGGTCAATGAAAATTTGATCCACGACCCACCATGACCCACTATGACCCACCACCCAAATGACCCATTGGCCCACTCTGACCCATCAACCATCGTGATCCACTCTGACCCACCACCAACTATGAACCACTCTGAACCATTGCGACCAACTCCGACCCACCAAAACCCATCGACATCAACTCTGACCGATGACCCACGTCCTCCTCTCCATTGACTAAAGAGATTACACTTGTAATAAAACAAGACTGTGAAATTATCACTTATCGGAGTTTGAATTTCTACCGTCATTGGCTCAAGCACCTCTTTGTTACAATACTGGTGGGTCTGACCTTTACGATATATAATGGCAAAGTGTTTCTCATCTTCCGAATTAAAATGAATTTAAATTTATCATATGTAATTATTTCTTTGTTGCCTTACAGACACATTTCAGTAGAAAATAGGGTGAAATTTAAAAGTTTCGAATCAAGGAAAAGTAGACCAACGTTAAAAAAAAAGAGAGAGAGAGAGAGAGAGAAACTAATTTTCTATATAATTAAGCATGCCGTACTAATTGGAAATGCCCATGTAATTAAGTTTAGAATAGAAATTTTATGGCCATTTTTCTCTAACTTTATGGCTTGATTTCCTTATGCTCGGAACGCTCCATATATTAAACACCAGCTTCAGCAATTATAAATAGAAAGCAGTGGGTATAAAATTCAAAAAGAACTTTAGTTTGCATTACTCGATTTTTTTCTCAACTAATATCAATCGTTTTCGATTATTTTTACAAATCAACCCACTACCAATTTCCAATATATAGAAAATGCACCCCCGTCCCCCCGCTCATAAAAGACAATTTTAAAAAATGCCAGGGCATATTCTCTTTATTTTTAATAAAGAGTTATATGCTGAATTTCAGCTCTCAGTTGAACGGCTTGTGAGATACTAAATTTTTCGCAAAAATTCGGACTTCTACTCCCCCTAAGGATATGTATTATAATGAAAGTGACACGCGTATGATAACTTCCCAGTTGGGATTGGAGCCTGATTATATACCAAACGTCAATTCATTTGACTTTGCAATTTGACCGTGATGATTACGCAGACATAGTTACTTTCAATTTTTTATGATACATATCCTTATTTCATATGTTACAGATGATTCAAAAATATTTTTTCAAGCAGTTAGCTCCTCTAGAATCTCACAGGCTGCATCCCAAAATCCAACTCCTACTATCCTATGACAATCCAAAAGTGACTGAACTTTTTTATTAGGAACAAATGACAAAAGAAAAATGGAGATCTTGAAAGTAAAATGTAGAAAAGCTCGGTGCCCCCAATAACTCCATATTTCTCCGCCCCTTCATTCCGAACTTAAAAATAAAACTTAATTCGAATATGGTTAATTAGTGAATTTATTACAGTTAAATTCCACTCACTACATGCTACAGCTACAACTATGTAAGAAAAAATAACAACTGTGAAACATGTTCTGAATTACTATTACATTTCTTACGCTATTATTAAACATATTAGAATAGTAAAAGAGGATTGTTCGTGAAATAGTATATTTGCTCATGATTTTTAACTTTTTCATACGGAAAAAATTAAAATATTATTCAAGTTTTAAAATTTGCACTCTGCAAATATGTTGCCCTCTAGGCAATGGGACTAATGTGGACTAATGGGAAATGCTGCACTCTTAGCGGCGCTGAAAACTTATGAATCGATTGTAATATCGGTTGATTTCGATATCTTTATGTCGCTACGTAACCACCCTGGGTGCTAATGGGAGCTTAATTGGACTTGAATTGAAAGTAAAGCTATTCACCTAAGCGACCACGAAACTATGGATTCAATAATAATATCGACCCGTTTCTAGCATTTTTGATATGTATCCCGACAGTACTCTTTTTCCAGACTGTAAGAAATATAGTTAAAATTGCTCTAGATATATCAGAATTATGTTGAAACACACACATAAATCCACTTTTATATTTTGTATAAATAGAGAGAGAGTGAGCGAGCGAGAGAGGGTGACTCAAGGCATCACCACTTCCACATTGCAAAAGCATATATCAGGAATTGAATTGAAAATCTATGTAAAGACTTTCTGCTGTGGCATGCTTCATAAGGACAATTCCAGTCTGCTCACGTGACCTTTGGGGTTCATGAATTTTTTTGCGAGCGTTCCGACTTTGGATTCTCTGTTTATACCCTCTGTTTATGCATCGAATAACTTTTCAAGAACATAAATGACATTCTATATTATGAATGTTGAGAATTACTCTCTATATGACAAATAGCTGCAAATAAATACACTGCATGATTTATTTATTGCTATTGAACAAGTTTCTTAACTTGTATTTACATCCTCATATATAATACCGACCTACTGTGAAAATTATCTCAGATGTTATATTTTAAACATAATAATTACTATGTTCTACAATTATTATGTTATATATAAACAACTTATGTATTTTAATGTAATTATTTTATATAATTTTTCATGCATTGCGGAAAATATAATTTTAAAAAAAGTATTGGTCCAGATGGGATTCGAACTCACAACCTTATGATTTGAAATCCGACAGCTTACCAATGAGCTAACACAAGGACTTCTAGAATTAAGCTTCTACCGATGTATAACGGATCTCAAGATAATTATGACATTCATATCCATGACAAACGCTGTTTCTGTTCTACTTTGACTTTTATTTTAGCACTCAGGCGATAATTATGTTCTATTTCTTAACTTTGAGCATTCTTTTACATATGGAAAGATTCTTTAACGTATTTAAATGTTCCATTACGTATAGAAAGCTAAATGACAAACAAGCATGTGCTCATATTAATAAAAGGTTTCGAAATATTGTATCATTAAGTATTTCAATCAATGTTGCTTTTTTTAAACACTTGGTAAGAAGTCTTATTATATTTAAAAGAAGAAAAACACATCTGCAAACTTTTTCCCGATTGCAAAGGCTGGCTTGGAGGTTCGAACCTGGCTTACTTTTTCCCGAAGATACCCGAAGCTGGACTTAGAAAATTTTTGCCTCAAAACACCAATAAAGAATGCGCTCAACCTTTTTGAGACAAGGTGTACATACCACAACAAGAATTATAACTCTACATGTCTCCATAGCTGAATTGCGAGGCTCCGAATTTGACCACTTTCCATGTTTTCTACAATTCATGAATTGTACTCCTCGTCCTTGATGGCCCATTACTTGGCGGGAATTTTTTTCCGACAAAAAAAAAAGCGTCCCAAAATTAAAACATGTCTAGTTCCTATAAATAAAAGTTTGAACAATATCTGAGATGGTGATGGTACAATTTTATTTTTTCCATTGCCTGAATTGAAATGGAAGGCACCAGATATCTAATAAGGACATCTAATTTAAGTTAAAAACAACTGAAGTTTCTCATTAATTTTTACGATCTATAAAGATGTGACTTAAAATTTGTAAAATACTGTACATATTTTAATTTTTTGCATTTTCTTTTTCTATAATAGATTATTAGAACACAAGGTACAAAACATAAGAAATGTTTATTAAGTATTGACCTGTTCCGAGAGATCAGGAGAAATGAATACGAGCTGGTTTTGGAATGAAAATGGTGTTCTTTATGCTATGTATTAAGTAGTTCAGGAAGTGAGTATTTATTGAATGTTTTATTATTATTATTCGATATGCCCATTAAACCATATATTTGAGAATCTATTCTATTGATAGAAAGTTGAAACACTATAATATTAAAAAATGTTCATAGAAATAGGCACTAACTATACATTTAAATAGGAAGAATTGGTCAAATAGTGTTTACTGTAGGCAGCCAAAGACACCCCAAAATAAACAAACTTTTCTTCTTTATAATATATCGAACGTAAAGGAACGACATGGGTTGATTTGGCGCTTTATTGATTCATTTCGAAGGAAAAAAGAGAAGCAGGACACGAGGCAATGCTTCGAGAAGACGATCCGCCCAAGAAAAGGAGAAAATTCCCGACGAGAGCTCACGTCGTGGTTCGGATTCCACGTTAATCAGTAGGTTCACGTTTTGTATAGCCTCGCTGTTTACGGGACGTTAAACTCAAAATCAACTGAACTGAAAGAAGAAAATATATTCAAGCTGATGAAAGAATTCGCCGTGCAGAATTTTGAAACTGTTGACATTGCAGAATAATGCTGGATTTGGCCCATAATTCCGTCATGGTAATTGTAACATAAGACAAAGTAAATTATTCAATAGGTATATTAGATTTCACTGTTTACTTCTTGTTTCACTGTTGTTTCCTTTCCAATTGTCTGTGTTGCAAATACGTAGTAATAAGCAGTAATGCAGTGTAATGAAGTGGTATGAAGTTATGAATATCCTTTACGTTAGAGATATTGTAAAGATAACTTCACAGAAGTTTACTTTGGGGTGTTGTAGGATGCCTACAGCAAATTTTATTTTAGACCAATATAGATTCATGCTGAAAAAAAGGTTCTGCAGGTCATTGTCTCCGATTTTCCTGAAACTAGGATATATCATTCTAAAAACAAAATAATTAGACCTATTTTTTCTGCATTATACAAAAATAGAACTAAATTAAGCATTTGTTGCAACTGAGACTTTTAGTGACTGTTTGCCATAGGAATATAACGTAACAAAAATTTAGTTTTGAAGATGGCATTTTAAAGAAAATTTGCATCAAATAAACCTTTCCGAACTTCTTAATTTTAGGTTGTGCAGTTATATTTTTTTTTTTAGAGTTTTAGTGATATTAGTGCCTATTTTTAAGGCTTTTACTAAGTAATCATCCGGTTTCTATTTTTGAAATGCATTATAACCCATTTAAGTAGATTAACCTATTTAGATATACGGCTTTGCGTCCAAAGGTCCTGCTCCGGTATCACAGGGTGGTATAGGAGCAGAGGGCTGGTGTTATTTATCACTAGCCTTTAAGATATATATAAGTGAGCATAGTGAGAAGGACCACATATAGTTCTACCTTATTAATTTATACAGTATGGTGCTAAATTCGGTGTACAAAAGCAGAGGGGTGATTCCTTAGGATTCTAAAACATGTATTTTTAGATAGAGCACATACTAGTTCCTAAGTGAAGTCTTGACCCGACTTTGGTAGGTCCCATAGTTTTGGAGCTGTGGACCTTTAGAATTGATTTTTTTCATGTTTTCGGCAGCCTATAACACGTGAACGATGGGCTTTTCGCCCTAAGTTTATTGGAACTTTTTTGTTTGTTTTACTCTCAGGAAACACTTCTCTGCTTTTGTACGTCGAATTTAGCGCCATACTGTAAGTATCGTTTAAAAATGTAAATATTAAGCTACTCTTAATCTGCACTTTTTATAAAAGTTTATATCTCTATTATTTTATGGCAAGCATGCAAATAGCGGAGTTGGGATTAGGGCGCCAAAGTCCAGCGGGCAAGCTCTGTGTCGGTTTTCTACATTATTTATTTACAAATACTGAACAAAAATTCAGAATAAATTAAATCTTTTAAAAGTTTTTTTCTTTCTAACTCTTTTTAAAGCGAGCTTATCTTCTTTATCTCTTAAGTCGAAGTTGGAAATATAAACCACCGAATGATTTCTGTGTATGAACTCTGTCAAACTCGTAACCCAGCTGAGTTACTTTCCTTCTTTCGCTCAGTAATACTCATGCATCTACAGTTTCGATTTTCATCCTAAGTTAAGTTTATTGTGTTCTGTAATATCATTATTTTAAGTTTGGATCATAGTTTCAATTCTATATCTACACTATAACTTTATTCAGCGTACCAAATTTGAGTGACAGTTATTGAGATATTTAGTATATAACTTCCAAAAGTATAGGAAACAATGTGTTAGTATTTTGGATAGCCTGAGGTAATATATATATTACAAAAACTCATAAAACGCTTCGTTTGACTTAACCTTGATTCTGAGATATCTTTCGTTTTTAAATTTTGCCACACATGCTACAAATAGTAATTTTACAACAATTGCTTTATTTTAGGAGTCCACTGTGTTTGGAGGCTATCAACCGAGATGATTTCAAGGTACGCCGCACACAGGTACTACATAGAGGGTACCAAATTTGACCGTAAGTAAGGATGAATCCCACAAAAAGGAAGAAAGTGTTGTGACTCACCTAGCATGTCAAAGTGTCTTCCTATGTGATGAACTATCATCAACCTCCCATCATTAGCGCGCGGCTTGCTCAATTTGAAGATTCGACAAAAAACGTTTTATATAGAGAGAGTTTGGCTTAGAGACATTTAGTGTAGGAAGCCCAAAATTCATAGCGTCAACATAACACCAAATTAAAAATCTAGACTGAAGGTCTACTTAATTTTTATTGACTGTGACTTTTTTTATTGGCGTAGCTCGCTTCGTGTGATGCGTATGGTACACATTTAAGTTAATTTGCGTGCATATTATGTTTAGTTTTAATTTATGGCAATTAACTCACACTTCAGACTCTAAAGTAATGTATAATATACGTACTTCGTATCGTTAAATATATTCTTAGATGAAGGTGACAGAGAACTTTTCAAGAAATAGTTTAACTTATTTTGTATGTGTTGAGGGGAGGGGGGACGTAAGTAAACGCATGATTCTGCTGCTTGGTTTTCGGTGATTGGTACAGTTATCTTCTGAACTACAATACTAGGGTGTGGAGAAGAGTTTGTAAGGTGCAACTCTGTTCGAGATTTTCTTACAAAGTAAGTGTTTTTTTTTAAATATTATATAACACTTGTTAAAATTGATACACTGATGAGGTGTATATACTTTTCAAACTATTATAATGTACGGTATGCAATTAGTAGACTTAAATTAATATAGACTTTTTGTTTATGTATTCACATTAAATATATTGTGTACTACAAATGTATACTTAATGTAAAATTAAGTAATTATTACTGTAATTATTCTCAATATATCTACAGGATTTTATTTTATGTATTCTCTTTTAAAGGTTCATTCCTTTATTTGGCTTTCGGTTTGTTATGTAATCATAAGTAATGTAGGATGGTGGAATTTAGATCATTTTAAGGATAATTTCTCTATTATATACGATAACTCAAGGAAATAATCGATTGTATATCGCATTAAATATTTACATGATATAACATAAGTTATTTTCCCCATTTATCATGTATAAATCTTACCACCAATGGAGTTCTGTAGTATAGACACTGGTTGTCCAAGTACTTCACAAGTTGCGGTATAGTCAATGCGGTCTGGTTGCTTGAGCACTGACTTCAGGAGTGGTAGAATGAATGATTATTCGGAAACAGTGAGTAGCCTAGTGGTTAGTGCATCGACACGGTAAGTTGAAGTTACAGGTTCAAATCTTAGTCCATTCTTGCGTTTTCTTTCCTTTTGTAATTATGTACTTTAACTTAGTAGAGCTGATTTCTTTATACTTGAGTTATTTCATCATGACTTTTAACACAAGAACGACATGAACCACTCACATGTTGATACCTGGGATGTCTTACTTGTGCTCTGTCATTTATTCTACGCACTACAATAGCTGTTTTAGTGTTGTGTAAAACATACAACGAAGAGCACAATTAAGACACCTCGACTGTGAACATCTGAGTGGTCCACGTCGTCCTTGTGTTAAGAGTCATGGTGCAATAAATTGGTTTCATGGTGATATGATCACGTTTAATAGTGATTCTTTATTAAAAAAAACTCACTATATACACGTGTTTGTAAGTTTCGTATATTTTTAATACTCTTTTAAGAAAGTGAACTATAGCATTTTTTTAAGGAGTTCCATTAAGAATACTTTTCACAAAATGCATGTGATTTGTTTCGATTGTTATTGTTCCTCCATATCATTTTTCAATGAATATTGGCATTGATATAATGTAGTGTGTCCGAGATAATTTATTTTTCTCCACTTATACTGCGCAGTGCCCCCTGTGGTTTCACCTGGTAATATTAAGGGATCCCGGGTACTTGACAAAATATTTAGAAAATATTTTCTGTACTGATAGAAAATATTCAGAGAATATAAGGTAGACATATCAAAAACATTTTCAAATTACTTTTCTTGGTGTTTTGTGGCAGTAGCAAATGTTAAGAAAATATTAAACTAGTTTCAGACGAATTTGTGCTAACAAAGAAAATATTTACGATTTATTTTTCAAAAATTGATATGTTTTTGATTTGTTATTGTATGTAGTTTCAGAACGTACTCAAAATATTTTTTAACATATTCTGGTTTTCGCAGAGAAATATTTTAAATTATTTCTGAATATTTTTCCGTCATTACCACCAACACATCCTACAGTTTGAAATACATTTCTTTCTTCAATCTATAAGTTAGAATACTAGAATTTATTTCCACAAATTTATGTGATGATAGAAGTTTCCGTGTGTTCTAAACCGGTTCCAACATACACAGACTTCTACCACCCCATCAATTTGTAAAAGTGAAATCCAAATATATTAACTCACAAAAGTTGGAAAACTGTTCAGTATGCATTTCCTTCAGTTCTGAAGAAAGAAATTTATTTCAAACTATAGGTGTTATCGTGGTAATGACGAAAAAATATTCAGAAAGAATTTAAAATATTGTATGTGAAAACCAGAATTCCTTAGAAAGTATTTTAAGTACGTTCTGAAACTACATACAATAACAAATCAAAAACATATCAATTGCTATTTGAAAAATGAATCGTAACTGTTTTCTTTCTTAGAACAAATTCATATCTGAAACTAGTTTAATATTTTCTAAACATTTTCTACTGTTACAAAACACCAAGGAAACTAATTTGAAAATGTTTTTGATATGTCTACCTTACATTCTCTAAATATTTTCTGTCTTGTACAGAAAATATTCTCTAAATATTTTGTCATGTACAGAAAATGTTCTTTAATATTTTCCTGTCATGCACAGAAAATGTTCTCTAAATATTTTCCTGTCATGTACAGAAAATGCTCTCTAAATATTTTCTGTGATGTACAGAAAATATTCACTAAATATTTTTGTCATATATAGAAAATATTTTTGGTATGAGTGGAAAATATTTTAAAATTATTATTTTACAGAACATTAATTTTTGTTAAAAATGGATTAGAAATCTTCAGAAAATATTTCAACTAAGTACCCAATACATTATAATAATATTTATAAAAAAAATCTTTATTTTAGACAAATGATTTTCAGTGTTATTGGCAAGTGATTTTAAAATATTCCATGCGAAACATTTTAAAAACCATTCCGTTAACATTGTATAAAACGTTTGAAATACATTTTCAGTAATGTGTGGAAATGGTACAGACAACATTCTTTGGAAAACTTTTCTAACGGCGTATAAAAAATTTCTACAACGTTTTTAAGTATATTGCGAAAATATTTTCAGTATTATTTGGAAAATGTTTTCAACAACATATGGAATATATTTCCTTAAGGGAAGTAGGATACATTTTCTGAAGGAAAATGATGGTACATTTTAGAAACGTTTTGAAAATATTTCATTGCTGTGTGGGCACTTTCGATGTGCATTATCCTCTTCATCTTCATTATGCTATATGTGTGATAGAAGCTTCCAAACTTTGAATATTTGTGATACTACAACATCCTTTGTATGCAACACCCAGTAATAAATATGGTATTTTAAGTCTTCGTTTGAAACGTTGATTTGAAATATGTAATAATCTGGCGTAGTGCCATTTGAAAAACATGAACTTTATATTGGGTTGGCAACACTGTTTGTTGGGAGTTTGTTTAATACATGCAAAGATGTCCCCCTCCTTATAGTTGCTTCGTGTAAAGTTTCGCTTTTCTCTCTCTTTTAGTTTCTTCATTATAGCGGATGATCTAGATAAATTGTCCACTCTCTCTCTCTCCATATATATATATATATATATATATATATATATATATATATATATATATATATAATATCTCACTGGTCAAATTGTATCATATCACGACTCACAGAGAAAAGGAAGTTCATGACAGGACTGACTGTTTCAGTGATCACTTTTTAAACTGCAACTGATTACCTTTGACATTTTATAATCACTCTTTCTTTATCATTTGCTATACTTTAGAACAATATTACATTTAAAGCTAAACGAGAATACTTTAACTTGTTTATTCATAGGTGAAAGGAGATAATGAAGTGCAACTTACCGCAATCATAGATAATGTTATTCTACAACAGAAAATGTGAACATGAAGAACTTTTAGTGTTACCAGAATAACATAATACTTTTTAATTAACAGTTGTATTTAGTTTGTAATAAACAAAATGGTTTTAACATACAGTTATAAAAATTAAATAATGTTATTTAAAAAGTAGTTCACAGGATTCCAAGACAACATGATACGTAATCAAATGCAGTTGAGTTCGTTCCTCTAGTCGCTGCCTCAACTTAGATTATGGGGGAATTGTTGTTCTGGCAACACTGTAGTTTCTATGGATAGTAACACTAAAAATTCTTTAGGTTCTCATTTTCTGTTGTAGAATAGCATTATCTATGATTGTGGTAAGTTGAATTACATTATCTCCTTTCACTTATGAATAAATAAGCAAAAGAAAAATGGTATTTTTGTATCATTTTTAGCATATCAGGGTCTTAACATAGAAACTTATAACACCTTAAAAATATTAAACTACTAAGAGTAATAATACTGAAAACAGGTATCTCTCTCCGTGAATGCAAACGAAAAGCTATCGGATAAGCAAAGCCCTGAATCAATAACAAAACGCCATGAATTCCATATTTTGTAATTCTCGCAATATTTTCAGAAAGAATTGCTGCTTTTTTTCACTTTATCTTTTTCTTGTACGCTTTATTCACACATGAATTACAGTATGTCAAAACAAGACTTATTTTCCACTTATATTTAAAATGTCAAAACTAGATCCTTCTAGGAAAGATGAAAAAAATGACTGAGCTCAAGTATAGTGTATTTATGATGCAAAGGCTCAGAACCTTCCTCAAGTATTCTCGAATTCTATGTCGAGTAGTAACAATTTTCTGAATGATCTCGATGAAACTCCAAATAATGGATATTTCTTTGTGGAAGTTGCGAAATGTTTTCTTCAGACGTTTTGTACTCAAAATAAAATGTTTCACTCAAATTGTGTTTGAGAAGAATTTACATTGATCGTCTATATAACAAAAATGTTAGTTAAATCCATGGATGGGTTGTTGACAAAATATATATGGATTTCAATTAATGAAATATTTAAAATTTTCAACCCTGTTTCTTTGCTAATGCTATAACTGGAACTTTGAAAATGTTAAAAGGCCTAATCACATACTTGATTGCATAATATGTTTTCGAAAATCTAAATGCTACGGCACAGTTTTCTTCCAGAATTATGACGCTCTGTACCCATAAGTTTAATACATGAAAGTTTTCTTACAGATGGACTCGCACACATAAATATCACGGAAAAAGTCCTTAAAATTCTATTCCAAAATGATGCCTGTCATTTGTCTGCCATATAAAATACATGAAATTGCAGAAGAAGTGCGTTCTCATTCCTACAACGTTGGTTCTTTTGTGTCAAATGTAAACAAGATATTTCTGAATGCTTTCCCTCGAACTAGACCCTATGAACTTCCGCTCCCACCCCAGTTCGTCTTAACGAGTTATATGCATTGAGTTGCTGGCTATAATGCTCAGTCAAAAGAATTATTGATACTTTTTATGAAAGCAATGCGCTTCAATTAAAATTGTTGGCGTTTACTGACAAAAGAATTCCTTGTAAACGGACACAGCTTTCTTTGATCTACATATTATCAACCATGAAAAAAAGCTTACATATTGATCAACTTACAACATTTACCACAGGTTGCAAAATTCTTTAGATACAAAATACATACTCAATCTAGTCTCTAAAAGTTTGCTATAATATGAAATAATAGGTATCAATATATTATGCAAACTGCTAATAATTATACAAGGCAAGTAAAAATGATGGACCCGATTTCAGAAAATTATTCTGTGAAACCTAATAAACATATGTTGTGAGATATGCGCTTGGAAAGGCCAGCTTGTAAAGTTTAGTTTTCACCCAAGGTTTCCACTTTCTACAGCCAGGAATCAGCAGAGAGCAGTTAAGGAAAATGGCATTGAATGGAAGGCAGAGATCTTTATGTGTATTTCATTATCATGTAAACAAATCTGTGATTAGTGCGCACATGACTTGACTCCATGTAATTTCTTCATGTGGGGTTTTGTAAAGGTTCATTTTTACGTACCACCACTTCCAACAACATTGAATGACCTGCGTGCTATTGCTGATATTGAACGCAACACCTGGAAAAGGTTTGGCAGGAGAGAGACTATCGGCTTGATATGTGCCGTTTTACGTGAGGTGTTCACATAGAGCACTTGTGAATATGTTTGATAGTTCACCTTCCTTAGCACATGTTTCATAATAACATGTTTGTTAGATTTCACACAATAAATTTCTGAAATCAGATCCAGGTTTTTTGACTTTCCTTGTATATAGCATTATTAATATTACATTATGTTCAAGGATTCCGATCCTTCGGGGGCCGGGGCTCACCAATGCTCATGGAGGCGCCATGAATTTTTATAAATATGTAATTTTATTGCTATATGTAGTTTTATGAATATACAATATTTTGCATAATTTGAATTCCATTTGTCCTAAAATCTTCATATATGCCTTCTTAGACCCTTGTCTGAAACCAAACACATCTGAATGGGGCCCCAAAAGTTGCAGAGAAATCGGAGCCCTCGTTATAACCTATACACAATACAATTGCAGCTACTAAATGTATTTATATAATGCCAATATCATCATAGTAGGCCAACTTGTTCATTGAGACAGCAGAATTTTATAGAGCCGCAAATAAATGCTAAATCTATGAATAGTTACAAAGCGAAAGCAGATTGGAGAGTAATAATAACGGCATCTCATGCAAAATAATGTTGTCTAGCACAATGCGTTTCCACTTTTCGATTATTGTTGTCTATTTTGAATATATTACAGAAAAATATGTAAAATTAGCTTAGTTTAGTTTCATCCCAAATACGCCCCTTGCAGATCTTCTCTGCTTTGTTCTGCGGCAACTATGATAAACTCCACTCCATGCTTCTAGTAGTGGAGGTCGCAACCAGCCGGTTCGCGAGAACCGATTGTTAAAATAGATCGAGTTCGCAGAACCGTTTCTTGTACCAAGTCATACGCTCATACACACACACACACACACACACACACACATATATATATATATATATATATATATGTTCGGATTAGTTAACCTACCGTCTACCCGTCAATATAAGAATCGTGACACTAGCTTTTCTAAAAGCTGCACGAGAGCCCTAGTTTCACTAATGAATAACATTAAAGTGAGTGTATTACCAACACTTTTAAATGCGATTTACTCAAAACTATGTTTTTTGAGTAGTGGCACTTTTGTACTAAGGGTGCGAATTGATCTGTTTAATGAACCTCACTTTGCACTGCACATATCAGAAGATTAATGGCGGGGTGGGGGAACGGTAAATTTTGTTTTATCTTTGCTTCTAGCTTAGAACAAGATATAAGCGTTTATTCCTCAATGCCGTGCCGTAGGGGAGCGCCTGCCCCCGGCGCAGAAAGTAAGAGGCGCAAAATTCAGTAGGAAAGAAAAGAGAGAGTGAGAAAGGAAAACTTACTTGGAGTATACTAGTATGTACTTAAATCCTCTGACTGCTTTAGGAAATGGTCCTATAATGTTAGCCATGTTAGGAAAATGCATGTGCACATATATAAAATGGAAGAAAAAAATGAATAAATAGTGCTTAAAAACAAGTAAAAGCAGAATACCTTTTTTGAAAATTTTGTTACCCATCGCGCCAAACATGGTGTCGCTTCGACGCTGGTCTGTCGATCTCACTCATACAGTAGGTACGGGGTCGCCGTCGTACTCTCGCCTTCGTCGTATATTGTAGCCTCGCTGATTTTCCACGGCACGGCACTGTTATTCCTAAATCTCAAATGCTCAGATGTCAAGAATGAGAAGTGGGGTTATTTGTGAAGTGGCCAGTGTTATTTATATTTGAAACTCCAGCAACTCTCGATACATTGCTGGAAGAAGGCCTTCCCAGTGCGTTTTGATAATCATGTATCTTGAACAATTCGTTTCCAATAGATTCTCAGTGGTACATAATTTCGTCACACCATATTGTATTAGGATGCTGTGTAGGTCACTATTTGTCACTTGTGGTATCTAGTAAAAGCTTTGATTATGTCTACTTTGTATAGTTGTTTCCTAAGTGAATTATATCTATCCATCTAGTGTCCCTCTCTCATATATATTTAGAGAGAAAACCGGTTGTTAAAAAATTAGAATAGCACCATGGTCGCAATATTTGTAATTAGAAGTTGTTTCTATTCATGTTTTCTTGGTGAAGTTTCAAACGTTTCCAGAGTTCCAATGCAGATAAATTCAGTCTGAATATCACTGAGCGTTAGTAAGTACTGCCTGAAACTTAACTCCACTTTCAACCAATCGTGAGTTTTCTCAGGTCGAGATACTAGAGTAACTCAGGCCAAAATGGAATGGAACCCCCGGAGATTACACGAGGTGTATATAGTACCATTCAAATTAGTTGAAAATAATCAAATATCATTGAAAAACGTCTTTGTTAGACTAAAATTGTTATAAAACCTATAAATATTATACTTATTTTCTCTTTACTGGGGCGTGAAAAGATTTAAGTACCTTACCTTCCTCCGTTGTAACTAGCCAATAGGTCTAACATATTCGGACTGCTGTATATTAACTTACACAAGATAAATTCACTTCCGCCCTTCTGAACACAACAATACATAACAAAATACAATGCGCTGTTAATATTTAAAAACGAACGACTCAGATGCCTAAAACGAATGATTCAACTTCCAACTCTTTCCATCAGTGAACCTCTTAGGTACTCAAAATTACCTCTTAGATAGGAAATTGTTACTACTGGAACCACCTCCACTCTAAATTTAGTTAAAGTTTCAATTTAGGCACATGGAATAAATTTCTTGCTGGAAAATAAATTATAAAAAGTGGATGATCCAGAAAAGTGGTTTGAGAAGGGCTTAGCTAAATGTAAGTAGCTAAATTTAATGGTTCCAAAAAATCCCCATTACAAGCAGGACTCTGAAACAAGGGACCTATTACATGCATGGTTGATGAACAGGTGCCCTATTACATGCGGGGTTTGAGAACGGGGCGCATTATAATGAATTATTTCAAGGTTCCCGGTGGGAGGCCGGATGTCGTCTTTCTAGGCCCACCCCAATTATTTTTCTGAAACGGTTAAAGAACGCACTTTGAGACTCTAGAACAAATTGGATAAGATAAAATATGCTTTACTGTCATTAAACAACATTTGTTCTAATAGACATTGTCTAAGATAGCACACACACACACACACGCATATATATATGCGTGTGTGTGTGTGTGTGTGTGTGTGTGTGTGTGTGTGTTTTCACACTATCAGCCAAGTTTTATTTATGTATCATTGTTTTTGCTTTCACCTCTTGATACAGATTTCTTCAAATTCAGAGATACTATATACAGAATTGCTTATAACGATGGATTTACAAAAGTTTTTGAAGTTGTCCTGATGCATTGTGCGTACATTTTGTGGTAATACATTAAATAATTTCATACCTGTATACTTATAACTCTTTTGAATAGTGGTTAACCTAACATGTAACATATTAAGGTCGTCTTTATGCCTAGTATAGTCGGAATGAACACCACTTCGGTGATAAAATTATCTAAATTTTCTTTTCTTAAAAAAAAAGGCACTGACATAATTTGAGTTTCCTTAAACACTTCCTTGCATGATGCAGTTTGAGACAATTATTTTATTATTCTCACTACTTTTTTTTGCCATTTGAAAACATTCTGTGCACCAGAAGAATTACCCCAGAATATTATTCCATACTCCAAATGTGATTGAAAAAAAGCATTGTACGATATTATAAGATATTTCTCACTAATTACAGTTTTTAATTTACGAAATAAAAACAATACTCTGGATAACTTTCTACATAAATTTTCTGTATGTTCACTCCAATTTAACTTTGAATCGGCGTACATTCCTAACAGTTTTACAGATTTGCGTGTATCCGAATGATTCGTAGAATTACAAAGATTAATGTACATAGTTTCTGTTTTATCCTGATTTACTGTAAGACCATTACATTGATTCTTAACACATTGCTCAAAAACCTTAAATATTATTGACACCAAAGATATTGGGAGATAGTTATTAAGCTCAGTTTTGTCATTTTTCTTGTAAATCGGAACTGTAGCAGTCAATTTAAATCACTCCGGAAATTCACCTTCGAGAAGTACGCAATTGAATAAATAGGTCAAACGTTCAACTATTATGTCTATTATCTTTTTTTAGCATGTTGTTAGAAAAGAAATATATATCCTCACTATTTGAACCGTTTAATTTGTTGACCACTGACAGTACAGTTCTAATATTTAAAAGGGTCCAAAGAAAATGCGTATTAGGTTGATTAATATTTGTCTGTGTCAATAAGCAAGCGAAATCTACTTGTAAACTAATAACAGTTTTGAACGTACCAGTTAGTTTGAGTAGTACTCGCATGACTTGGCCTAACTATTGTCGCCCCACTAGTGGCGTCAACGCCCCAACAAAATTTTGCGCCCCTGGCGCCCGAGCGGCCAGGGCAATGACCTAGAGATACTTAGCACCATCCCCGGTAGCGGTATCTTGGCCCACCCCCTAAATTTTGGCAGGGGTACTTAGGACTATCCTCAGTAAATTTTGGAAATTGAAAAATTTAAAAATTTGGTGTGGTACCCTAGGACCATAGTATGTAAATCTAGTAGAATTGGCGGTCTATTTCGTTACCTTTCGTGAGTAAAAAATTGACAACAAATCAAATTTCGGGGGTTTTTGACCTAATTTATCCCCTTTCATGAGGTATTATTACTTTATATAGTTATATGGGCGTGTACAGGAGTCCATTCTCTTCTATAAGACATGGGTATGTTAATGGGAAGGATTTTTGGGAGCGATACCTTGGCCCACACCTTCAAGTTTGGAAATTGCCGAATTTAAACATTTGTTATCATAGTACAGGATTCTAATATAGATCACTATAAATTTAGGTGGTCCACCTCGTTCCCTTTTAGGGGTACAAAATTGCCAAAATATAAACGTAATCAATAAGGTTTAACACGTGTTTTTTTTGCCACAATTGTTCCCCTTTGATGAGGTCCTATTACCTTATATGGTTGTATGGTCATGTATAGTGGTCCATTTTCTATCAAAAGACATAGGTAAATTTGTGCACCCCTTTAAAATTTTGGGAAGGGTAAATTGCCCCACGCCTTCAATTTTGGAAATTTACCAATTTAAGCATTCGGTATTATAGCACAGGACCTTAATATGATTCATGATAAATTTGCATGGTCCATATCGTTTCCCTTTAGGGGTGAGAAATGTTGAAAACTGTTACGACCATGTGTTTTGTTTCTGGCCCAATTTATCCCTTTTGATGCGGCCATATTACTTTATATGGTTATATGGTCATCTATAGGGGTCAATTTCCTATCATAAGACATGGATAAATTGATGCACCCCTTTAATTTTAGAAATTGTTCAATATAAGCCTTTGAACCTTTGGGGTTTGTAGTACAGAATCTCAATATGTACCAGTATAAATATGGATGGTCCACCTTATTCCCTTTTCGTGGGTAAAGAACTACCAAAAATCAAATTTCGGGGGTTATTGATACTTCTTTCATCAGGATTTAGCACGTTATATGGGTATGTGCAGAAGTTTGTTACCTTTATATGTTTATGTTCCTTTTAAATTTGGGAATTATCAAATAACAAAATTCGGTAAAGATTTTCTAGAATCCATTTTAAATGTTGGTGTCCCTCTTATGGCCAAATATTCAAATTTTAAAAGTTATTGACCTATTTTATCTTTTTTGTTATTGAATGCGTACTGCTTTATTATTGAATGAGTACAGGATTTATTACTTTTTCATAAGACACAGGTGTATTTGTGTAATAATCTTAAATTTGGGAGGGGTACATTTCTTATTGTTAAATTAATAATTGTTCTTAGGTGGTATCTCATTCTTTGGGTAAATCATTGTCAGATATGAGTATGGTCACGTGATCTGTTATTGACATATGATGAGATTAGGAGTCCAGGACATTGGTACATTTAAACTTTGTGTGATAATTTGAGATTGTCAAAATGAAATTACGTCATTGGTTTTAATCATTACCGCCTCTGGGCCAAATATAAACGTAAGCAATACGATGTACCATGTGATTGAATTGTGTACAGGGATTCGTTTTCTTTTTAAAATTCGAGGAAGTTATCAAAAAACACGTTTCTAGACAACAGTTCGTTCTGCTAAGGTAAACAATTGGCCTAATTGAGAACTGACTACAACATGTAATTACATTATTAATTCTAAGACATAGGGATATCGAGAGAGGTACGTAGGACCATTCTTTAACTCTTTCGGGATCCAGGATTTTTGGGGTATTTTTTAGACTTTCAGTTAAGCATCTACTGCATCGTCACTATTTATCCTAGGATCATGGTTCATACCTCATTCTCTTCAGAAAGAAGCTGCATGCCCATATCATATACCAGAAGTGCAAAAATTAATGTCAAAAGGAAAATTTCGGAGGATTTTTCTAACACTTTGGGCCCCTCTGAAACGGCCCTCTGTAAACGTAGAGATCTTAAAAAAATCTGATAAATAGTTCTCTGTAGACTGAATGTGTGTCCTAAATTTCAAGTTTTTATCTTGAATACTAAGGGCGGGAGAAATTTTATCAAGAATCCCACAATGCAGCAATTTACCGCAAATTTCCATGATCTCAGGTTAAAAAATTTCCTGAGACATCTCTAATTACCCTAGCGTGATGTTTTGCCCATCATTCCCTTCAGAATAGAACTGCCTTTCAGGCTGTACGACTCACGTATCTCCGTCATGTATCTAAGGCGGGAAAACCCCGAAGAAAAAGATTTTTTGTCTAAATATCCGTTTTTTCAACTTTTTGCCCCTCTGGCCCCCATGTTTTAACGCAGTGATCTGAAAAAATATCTGGTAAATACTACTGGGTGGGCTTAATGTTTATGGACAATTTCAATCTTCTAGGTGCAAAAGTAAGCCCACCAAGAAATATAAACGACAATATCCCATATTCCCGTATACAGAAGTATATTTTTAAAAAAATTCCTGAGACATCCCTAACTACCCTAGGGCCATGTTTTGCACATCATTCTCTTCAGAATACAACTGCCTTTCAGGTGGTTTCACTCGCGCGTCCCCATCGTGTACCTAAGGCAGGAAAATTAACGAGGAAAGGATTTTTTGGTAAAATACCCTTTTTTCAACACTTTGCCCCTCTGGATCCCCCGGTTTTAACGCACAAATCTGGCAAAACATCTGGAAAATACTACTTGGTCCACTGAATGTTGGTGCAAAATTTCAATCTTCTACGTGCATAAATAAGCCCGCCAAAAAATAATGAACGTGGGCTTAATAAGAAAAAATATATATATTTTTTTAAATTATGACGTCTTCACCTACTATGTCTGGATGCAGGAAGGTGTGAAACCATACGTAAGGACTTCTACAATGCCTCTGGACTTGAAAGGACTGCGGTGGCTCAGTGGTAGATTGTTCACCTCTGGTGCGTGAGGTCCCGGGTTCAATCCCAGCTCCCGCCATGTGAACTTTGTGGTGGACAAAAGCCGTGTGCGTGGGTTTTCTCGGGGTTCTCCCGTTTCCTCCCACTTTCGTCCCTAAACGTGGGACGTAAAACTTAAAGATTTCATTTCATTTCTTTTTTTGAAAAAGATAAAATATCTGGACGAATAAGCTCAAAAAGAAGAATTATAAGGCAATGTAATATGAAACACCCGTATGGTACAAATTGTACCATAGGATCCCCAACATTATTAATTCTAAGACTTAGGTATATCGAGAGAGGGACGTAGGACCATTCTTTAAATTTAGGAATAGTGATAACAAAATTTTAGTATGAGGCGCGAAAATTTGAAACAATACTTTGAACTTTAGTCATAGATCATAGTCTAAGATCATTGGTGATGGTTGATTTTACCTTGAGTTTTCAGAAATCTGATAGGTAACTTTATTGAATCTTATGACTCATAGACGAAAGGCAATACATGCTACAACACGTTGAAATTTAATCACAAGGGGACGTAATTTGATTCGTTAATCACCAACAAAGTTATTGTTGATTAAATTGGATTGGTTGATCACTATCTTTCATACAATCTGATTGGTTGATCACTATCTTTCTTGCAATCTGATTGGCTGATGATTTTCAAATCTTTGCTGCATTCAGTTTTAAGTTTTGTTTAACATTTATCGATTACTGTTTAAAATTCTTGGTTTGAACATTTTCGTTCAACATTTTGCTGATTGATAAATATGATCAAAACCGTTTATTTGTTATTCGAATAGTTAAAAACCTGATAATGTTTGACGGTTAACCGTCAAACTTAAATTACTTTAGTTGAAACTTTTGGTTTGAAAATTTTTTTCATTTTAAACTATTTTGGAATTTTTTTCCAAATTTTTGTTTGAATTTTTTGTTTCAAAATTTTGTTTGAAAATATTTGTCTCAAAATTTTGTTTTGAAATTTTTCGAAAAGTTTTTGTTTGTAAATATTTTGTTTGAAATTTTTTGTTTCAAATTTTAGTTTGAAATTTTTTTGTTAAAAACTTCTTGAGTCTTTGGTTTGACATTTTTAAGTTTGTGTACTAATTAGTAAAGAACCGTTTCGTAACTATTTAGATCAAAAATATCTGGCAACATTTATTATCATGATGCAATAGTACACGTCAGAACATGGTAATGCAACGTCATCAGTTTTGCATCATCGTTCGAGATAGTATTAATGATAACGTCATCATGGCTATTTTTCTGAAGTTTCTAATCTCACGTGATGTGATGAAATCATTTACCAAGATTACCGATTTACAACAGAGTGTACCTTATGGAATCTTAATTAGCCAAATGATTCCTACAAAGTTTGGATTAAGAATCGTAGTGAAGCTTGAAAATAATAAGGATAGTATTTTACTGGCAAGTTATTTACCCACGGAAGCATCAAAAATGGAAGAATTATTACGTTTCTTAAACACTGGATCTGTATCTTTATGCTATAAATGACTCGTTGGACGGAGTCATCAATTTGAATTTAGTACGCAGCCGGATCTGTGAATTTGATTTTCGTCTGCAAATGTGATGAAATCATGAATTCAAAAGTCAACACATTCCTTTTTAATGACGTAAGCCGTAGCTGTATGATGAAATCTTTAATCACAGAGTGCGATCTATGAATTTGGTTGGTCAGCATAACGTCAGGAAAAGTGATGAAATCATGAATTCAAACGTCAGCACATTCCTTTCCAATTACGTCAGCCATAGCTCTTAGAAATCGGCAAAATACGTGTCAGCCCATGAAATCATGCGATAAACTGTGTTTCAGCAGGAAAGATGTGTATTTCTAACGATAAACGATTCCTCTTCGCAAGCTATTATCCGATAAATATATTTAAAACAAAACATGTGATGGTTGTTATCTGTGCTACAACGTTTTGAACCTGTGATTCGATTGGGCAAAGAAGAACAATTTGCTGTACAACTGAACTTTGAAGAATGGAAGATATTATGTACACGTATCGACAAAATGAATGATTTTTTTCATGATGAGCTAAATGTGACCATAGTCAAATCATTAGGTTCCAATCATGAAGTGGTGCTGCGTACAGTCCTCGAGAAGAAGATGGTGCTATTACGTAAAAAAGTACATTCCATGAAGCCCGCAACATGGCGTACCTAACGCAAACGAAATGGAACAAATTCATCAATCTATTCCAGTGTGTTAAACATGCAGTGGAAGTGTGCAACAAAACAAGTATATTCCTGAAAAAGTACTATTTTGAGAAATGTCATGCATATTGTACAACATGTATCTAGATGTTGTAATGTTTGTAAACATCCTTCGTGGGTGCATACCTGTATTGATAAAAAGTTTATTTGTGAACAAATGGACATTGAGTTTCCACTAATTGACATTGCAATAGACCTTAAGAGACTTCAGTTGGAATTAAAATTATACGCTAACAGTAAGTACGCCAGAAATTTTTACTTGAGGGGGTGTTCAAAATAAAAGGGGGTGTGCTCTCAGAATAATGATAAAATTTTTAAACAAACTAAAACAAGAAAACAGTATATTTTGTTACTCAACTATTGCAATACTACTGCTATTACTACTATTACTACTACTACTACTACTTCTACTACTACTACTAATAATAATAATAATATCAGCTCTTCGCAGTGGTAGGATCAATAAAGTAAGTTTACACATTTGAGCATTTATTATTATTACTAAACGGACATCGGTGGAACCGTTATTTTTTCGTAAATGACAGGTGCCCCTAAAAGGAAGGGTTCTCTCTCATAATGCCACACCACACACATTTATGGCATGCAAGAATAATAAGTTTGTCCTCTTATGATGTCTACTATTGAGAGATGCCCGTTAAGAGAGGTTTCAGTGTATTAGGAATTAACCTCCACTATTTTACCCACTAATTACATGTGAATTGATTACATACGAATTATTGTAATTATTTTGCAAAATTCTGCTATTATTTCAATTTTTTCACCCCCAGCAAGTTTTAGTGGGTGATTTTTTCCAAATATTAATTGAAAAAAAATCCCTCGTTCCATGTTGAAATCACATTCGTTTAATAATTAATACTGTACATAGTTCCAATTTCATTATTTTAATATTCTTACCCTGTTGTTAACGTTAATTGTTGTAGTATTATTTGACCTCTTAATCTCCTTTCCCGCCCCTTCCTGGCTACGTTTTTCGCTCTGAATATCTTTCATAAGAAAATTTCATTCATTTAGTTGTTTTCCAGAAATCCAGTTTCTCAATTTACACATATTTTGTATCTTTCTGTTTTGTCTTCTTTAATATACCCTAATTTTAATAATTTCAGGGCTCATAGTGGTCTGGTCTCTCGTAAATAGTTGAAACGTGAGGAAAAAATGGCCAAAAGTACACGAATATGTGACCAAAATCTCATCATGCCCCTTTTTTCCTTTGTCAATTTTTCCATCACCCCTCTCTTCGTTTGTTGTTTTGTTTCTTGTTTACTTCTTCTTTTTGAGCTTCCTCCTTTCTTAGGTTTTCAAAGTATGCTTTGTAGTTACGGTAAGCGGACTTAGCAGATGTAAAAAGCTTCTGAGTAAGTGGAACCAGTTCTGGCCTATTTCTGAATTTCTTCATCCCAGACATTATATTTAACTTCGCATACAGAGTTCTCAAAAACGTGAAATATTCAAATTCATCACCTACTCTTAAGAAGAACATACAAGAAGCATAACACAATACGAACATGATGAACCATACAAACACACACACACAACGTTGAACGGAGCGTTAACTATTACGAGAGAAAACGAAAAGATTATTATGATAGAAAAAAGAATAGACACACAAGGGTCCCCAACTCCACCTTGAGAGCTTAAGCATCCACTGTGCTTTAGAAAGAATAAAAGTTAAAGTGAGAATACAGTTGACTGTTTCACATGTGGCAGCAAGTATTGAGGCTTTCAGAAGAGTAATGAGTAACAAGTTTTTGCCTTTTTCTATTTGTTTTATATTTTTCTTAACTGCCAATACAAAACATAAATCACACGAAAAAGTCACTTTACCTTTGAAAAAAGTAACTTTTAGTGACCAACTTGAAAAAAAAAGTAAATTTTAGTTTTTTAAAAAGTGACTCGCTATGAGCTCTGTTCTGCTCAATGAATTTACGTGAAGAAAAATACACTTTACAAAAACGATTGCCAAATGCGTTCCTGCATAAAACTAGACTCAGTCTAAAATATATATAATTATTACTTCGATCGATCTCTTAATTTCTAAAAAAGATTTGACTACACCCTTCTAACGTCCGTCCGTTGATACACCACTTGTAGAGCAGGCTAGAAACCAGCCAGAGAGTTTTGGAGGGCCATGAATATGTTAGGAGGGGCCAAGTCATTAAACATTCTTTTACAAATATCTAAATTGTGCATTTTGTATTGAAGTCTGGAGGGAACATGAAAAATTTAGAAGGTCCAGGCCCTCCCTAGCCCTCTGGTTGCGAGCCTATTGCAGAGTAGCACTTATAAACTGAATCTGGTGTAGGCTTATTGCTATATTGTCACACATTTCCTTATAGAGCAAGAGATAGGTGAATGACCGCTCAAGACGTTGCCAATTTCCGTCATCTGAATCTGTCCATCAATATATTTTCTCGGAAACGACCGCGGAGCCCAGGAGGGTAGGTATCAGTGATCTGTTTTGTCAACTGTTTCGATCAAAACACTGCCCGAAACAAATGAGGTCATGTGGTTCTCGAAGCCGTTTATGAAAACGAAGTCGCTTCGTATTTTGAAGTGAAATAAATAAATAAGAATATTGCCTTCTTTTCTAAACGCTAAACCTTTTTTAACATGATGTAATAAATAACCTATATGATACTGATTGATACAATTGGATTTGGGAGAGTATTTCTTTTCCATCCAGGGGTGTATGTAAAGAGATTTGGAGGGGTGTTAGGGGGTGTTGGGAGGGTGTAGATTACTCCCTGTACGCTAAAGACAAACTAGTGCAAGAAGTTCAAAATACATTATATCGACAATATCCAGTTTCAATATTAGGTATGGATGTATGTGATTAGCCAGTGCAGTGTAATAAAATGATCCATTTCAATGATTTGTCATTTCAAATACAACCCCATGTACTCACGTGTACTATTGCATCATGATAAAAAAATGTTGCCAGACATTTTTGTTCTAAACAGTTACGAAACGGTTCTTCACTAATGAGTACAGAAACTTCAAAAATGGCAAACCAAAGACTAAAAAAAATTTGAAACAAAAATTTCAAAACAAAAAATTTCAACAAAAATTTGAAACAAATAATTTTACAAAAAAGTTTCAAACGAAATATTTACAAACAAAATATTTAAAACAAAATTTCTCAAACAAAATTTTGAAACAAAAATTGTCAAACAAAAATTTCAAAAAATTTTCAAACAAAATTTTGAAACAAAAAATTCAAACAAAATCTTGAAGCAAAAATTTTTCAAACAAAAATGTTTCAAACGAAAAAATTTTCAAACCAAAAATTTCAACTAAAATAATTTAAGTTTCACGGTTAACCGTCAAACATTATCCGGTTTTTAACTATTCGATTAACAGATAAACGGGTTTGATCATATTTATCAGTCAGTGCAAAATGTTGAACGAAAGTGTTCAAACCAAGATTTTTAAACAGTAATCGATAAATGTTAAGAAAAACTTAAGATTGAATGCAACAAAAATTTGAAAATCATCAGCCAATCAGATTGCAAGAAAGATAGTGATCAACCATTCAGATTGTATGAAAGATAGTGATCAACCAATCGAATTGCATGAGCAATAACTTTGTTAGTGATTAAATAATCAAATTGTGTCCCCTTGTTATTAAATTTCAGTGTTGTAACAAGTGTTGCCTTTTGTCTATGGGTCATAAGACTCAATAAGATTACCTATTAGATTTCTGAAATCTTAACGTCAAATCAAAAACCACCAATGATCTTAGACTATGAGCTATGACTAAAGTTCAAAATATTGCTTCAAATTTTCGCGCCTCATACTAAAATTTTATCACTATTCCCTAATATAAGAATGGTCCTACATATCTCTCTCGATATATTTAAGTCTTAGAATTAATAATATGATTACATGTTGTAGTTGGGTCTCAATTTGCTCAATTGTTTACCTTAGCAGAACCAACTGTTGTCTAGAAACGTGCTATTTGATAACTTCCACGAATTTTGAAAAGGAAATGAATCCCTGTACACAATTCAATCACATGGTACATCGTATTGATTACGTTCATATTTGGCCCATAGGCAGGAATAATCAGAACCAATGACGTAATTTCATTTTGACAATTCTCAAATTATCATACAAAGTTTAAATGTACCAATGTCCTGGAATCCTAATCTCATCATATGTCAATAACAGATCACGTGACCATACTCATATTTGACAATGGTTTACCCAAAGAATGAGATACCACCCAATTCTAAGAACAATTATAGTAATTTAACAATAAGAAATTTACCCCTCCCAAAATTTAAGATTGGTACGCAAACACACCTGTGTCTTATGAAAAAGTAATAAATCCTGTACTCATTCAATAATAAAGCTGTACGCATTCAATAATTAAAAAGATAAAATAGGTCAATAACTTTTAATATTAGAATATTTGGCCATAAGAGGGACACCAACATTTAAAATGGATCCTAGAAAATGTTTACCGAATTTTGTTATTTGATAATTCCAAAATTTAAAAGGGAACATAAACATATAAAGGTAACAAACTTCTGTACATACCCATATAACGTGCTAAATCCTGATGAAATAGGAGTCAATAACCTCCGAAATTTGATTTTTGGTAGTTCTTTACCCACGAAAAGGGAATAAGGTGGACCATCCATATTTATACTGGTACATATTGAGATTCTGTACTACGATATCAAATGCTTATATTGATCAATTTCTAAAATTGATGGGGTGAGACAAGGTACCCCTTCCAAAAATTTTAAGAGGTGCATCAATTTAACCATGTCTTATGATAGGAAATTGACCCCTATAGATGACCATATAACCATATAAGGTAATAAGGCCGCATCAAAGGGGATAAATTGGGCCAGAAACAAAACACATGGTCGTGACAGTTTTCAACATTTTTCACCCCTAAAGGGAAACCAGGTGTACCATCCAAATATATCATGAATTATATTAAGGTCCTGTGCTATAATACCGAATGCTTAAATTGGTAAATTTGCAAAACTGAAGGGGTGGGTCAATGTACCCCTCCCAAAATTTTAAAGGGGTGCACCTATGTATTATGATAGGAAATTAACACCTGTATAAGTCTATATCACCATATAGGGTAATTAAACCACATCAAAGGGGGGAAAATTACGTAGAAAACCGAAATTTAATTTTTGGCAAATTTTTACCCATGAAAGGGAACGAGGTGAACCACCAAAATTTATTATGACACATAGTAGGGTCCTATTCTATTATACCGAATCTTTAAATTTGGCACTTTCCAAAATTTAAGGTGTGGGCCAAGGTACCTCTCCCAAAAATTTAAAGAGGTGGATTCACATACTCATGTCTTATAAAAGGGAATGGACTCATTGTATACACCCATATAACCATATAAGGTAATAATATCTCATGAAAGGGGATAAATTAGGTCAAAAACCCCCGAAATTTGATTTGTAGGCAATTTTTTACCCATGAAAGGGAACGACATAGACCCCGAATACTACTAGATATATATACTATAGTCCTAGGGCACCACACGAAATTTTTAAATTTGACAAATTCCAAAATTTAAGGGAATAGTCCTAAGTGCCCAAGCCAAACTTTAGGGGGTGGGCCAAGGTACCCCTACCATTGGGTGGTCCTAAGTACCCTAGGTCATTGACCTGGGCGCCCGGGAGTAAAAGTTTGGTCGGGCGCCTGCGCCACTAGGGGGTCGCCAAAAGTTAGGTCAAGTCATGAGAGTGCTACTTTTTGTTTGCACTATTTACAAAATATTCACTGAATTTATTTGGGAATACCTTTATCGAGTCTTCAACCACATGTTTTCCGACCTGCCTCTAAATAATAGACCAGGTCGCAGAGCACTTATTTTTTTAATTATTTATGAAATTCTCATTCCCAGCAATTTTGGCCATCTTAATTTCTTTTCTGTACAATTTTCTTTATATGTTATATTTCTCTTTGTTACTGGCTGACCCTGTCGTATTAGGTATGTTATAAAGAGCTATTACTTTATTCCTGAGCAGTTGAAGGCGAGGTGTAAAACATTTAGTATTTCCTCTGGTCAATTTGTTAACGCTCTTGTTGGAAGTAGTTCTTTCTTTTACAGGACAACACATCATTTAGTCAAAGTCCACATGAAATTATGAAATACTTTAGAAATATTTTTACCGTTTAAAACTACACTAAGAGAGTTAGTTCCTCTTAGATTACACCGTAATGTCTGTATGTCGGCTTCCCCATTACTCTAAACATTTTAGTTCTAATATAGTTGAAATTCATGCATACTGTCACAGGAATCAGAAGCCATAAACCTTTATGATCAGCTGCTGTATGATACCACACGACTTTTTAGTCTTATCTTCGTTAGTAAGTACATTATCTAGGCATCCAGATTTTCTTGTTGGTTGATCATTAACGTAATAATAGTTGTGAAAACTGATGATATCACAGAAAAGACTTGGCACCGGTGAATTAATTAGAACGTCAATGTTCACGTCATCAATAAAGAATACTTTATAATTTTTGTATTTATTATGATAAATGTTTAAATCTTACCAACTAGGAATGAAAATATTGATATCTGAGTTTGGGATTCGGTATATAGAAACAATTATGCCTATTACTTTTGTGCTTTTTGGTAATAACTCAACTACTTCAAACCTCTGTTCAATTCCAAAACATTCTAAATTCAACACAGTGTATTCAATATTAAACGAATTTTTCAGATATATATATCTACACCACCCTGTAGTATTGAATCTCTCGAGAATATAGCGGCTAACCTATATCCTGTTGGAAGATACAAATGTATTTCTTCATTTGCAAGCCAGTGATCATTGATGTATAATATATCACAGGGAAATGTATCTAAGAAAATTTCAAGTTCAGCCAACTTGTTTCTTATTGATTGTAAATTTAAGTTGAGTCTTAGTACATTCTGCAGGCGTCTGTTAGTACCATAGTTCATAGAAAAGCTATTATTATTATTATTTCTTGCCTCTATTATACCACTTATATCACCAAAATGAAGAGACGTCGTTAAACTTGAAGTTTTCACCCGGTCCCAAGCAATTTTATTCATGGAGTCGGGTGAATTTCCTTTTTCTGTGCTACCCATGGCATCGCTATTTCTTTCTTACTTTCAAAGTTACTAGCTACGTCCATTACAACTATTTCGCAAATCTCAGTATTTAATTAATCCTTACCCTTTTGATTGAGATGCATACCGTGCTGAGTGTACATTTCTCTACCTAACTTACTGATATCCACAATTACAACATTCTTAAAGTGATTGCACATTGTTCTTAATTTTAAGTTAGTGCTTTGTACAGCTTTATTAACACACGAGTCTTCAGTAAGATCGTGGCGATAAGGGATATTTATCACAATTGTTTTACAGTTATTCAACATAGAGAGTTGATTTGCAAATTCTAATAACCGCCTCACTGCTTCATTCTTGGACACATCATTTGTTCCACTTAATATTACTACACAATTATCTTCCTTATTTACAATGTTGGGATTAATACCAGACAACACAACAACGCTTTTAGCTCTAGGCTTGATATTTCCTTGCACTGCCAACTTGTGTTTAGAATTACTATTCACTTTCTCGGACAGTCCACGACCGTGACTATCACCATATATGTGTATACTTACGCGTCTGTCTTAGCCTTTCTTCTTGCATTAGTTTTATTGTTTGTAACTTTCAGCACGTTTGGTTGCGTAATAATTTTTCTCTTTTACATTCTTGCACTATTCTTCTTTTGTGTATTTCTTACCGGTTTTCATTTGAATTCACGTCTCCTTCACTTCCGACGTTTTCAAACACACTCTATCTGTTTTCGCATACAATTGTTTTACCTAATACCACATTAGAATATTTGGGTCTGAGCGTACTGTAACTTACTTTTGCCCACTGTGTTGGAGATGTTTTGAGTTTGAACAAATGATTCTAGGGACTTCACGTTTTGTTGCAATACTTCATTTTCTAATTTTAGTGTCCTCATGTCCTCCTGTAACATATTCATTATTTGTAAAACGCTGTCAATGTCTTCATTAAAATCACAAAGGTTGATGTTTACTATGTTTGACTGCATGTTTCTCCCTTGCACTTTATTGCTATTAATCACGTTACTAGTAGTTACCGCACTATATCGAGCCGAGTCAGCAAAAAAAATTCGATTCTGATTGGTTGAGAGAGGTCACGTAACTTTAGGCCCCGCCCACGCGGGAAGTTCAAATTTCCAGGTCACGTGCTATGACTAGTGATGGGTAAATTCCCGGGAAGATAATTTTCTGGAATATTCCCAGGGAAGATTCCCAAAATGGGAATTTATCCGGGAATTTATGTACAATGAGAAAGAAAATTCCATTCTATTACTATATTATGATTTCAAAGTTGAATTAATTTTTATATCACAGCATATTATTACTGTTTTCCCCAGAGGATTCTTTAAAATGTATATTCTGAGCGGTACTATGTTACTTTATTAACACTTTATTATATTTAGAGAGTACCCATAAATGGATATTTATTTACAATATGTTCTATCAATTAAATATGTGTGAAAAAATTATATAGTAACAGTTTAAATTTATATGTAAGTGGATTTGTTCAGCTTGACTGTATTACTGATATTTTAAACACATTAAATTTATAAATGTTATAAACCAATTAGATTGGGTAAATGCTAGAAGATACATGTCTCACCAATTTATCAACATTTGCGCATTCAGATTTATGTTCACAAAATTTTCAAGATACTTACTTATCTTTATATTTTAGCACGTAACATTGCCGTACACGACATTTCATTCTACCTATTTCTCGAAATTCCATACGTTAATTCACATGTAAAAGAAGTCCGAGTACCTCTTCAGAAATTCGAATCAGAGAGAGGAGGCAGACCGATGTCTATTACTAATGGTGGTTCAGGGTTTATTAATAGTACTTCATCTCCTTTTCTACATAATTTTAAATTACTTTACAAAGTGGTTACTTTTCATCATTTGTAAATTAGTACTTTCGTAATTTTGGCTGTTCTTTAGCATTGGGGGCCAGTTTTTGCATCTACTCTTTTGAGATATTCTATTCCTATGTGGTTGTTTTATCGTTTCATACGTTAAATTACGTTACCAACATTAAATTCAGACAGCATTGCGGAGCCAGCGTTAGCGAATGAAGTTCGGGTTAGAGCCCTGCATGACACGTTGTTTTCTATCTTCGTTACCAACAATTCACTTTCTTTTCTCACATAAATCACTTCACTTATCTTTCCGTTTTGTATAAATCCCCTACTGCCCTAAAAAATTGTGTTTGATACTTTCTTGACTACTTGAACACCACTATCAACTCATTTCTGCCGTAAATCATCCTACATTTTGCTAGTTTTGGCCCCCCAATACTAAACAATTACCTTACTTTTTAGTGCAAATGGAAATGGAACTTAAAAAACATATTATTAGTTATATATGTACTGTCAAAGAATTTTAAATTTTTTAACCTCCAAATTCTTTAAAGCTAGAAGTAAATCGTAATATATTAAAATAAAGTAATTAGTCATATGGTTCTTATAATTTGGAATATAAAGTAGAGAAATGGAAATAAATTCCTTCCCGGAAATTTATAGGCCAGGGGAAAAACCCGGGAACATTCCCATTTTTTTAAATTCCTTCCCGCCGGCAATATTCCCACTGCCCATCACTAGTTATGACGTCATGAGTCACCCCGCGGGGAAATCTCCCGTTCTCTTTTATGACCGGGATTTTTGAAATCCGTTCCTTTTACGTGTAATATGAGTGCTTTGATACCTGATTCTGATTGGCTGGCAGATGTTACGTGATCTTAGGTCCTGAGATATTTGAAATTCGTTAAATTTTACGGCGTAAAAAGAATGCTTTCGTACCACGATGCTGATTGGTTGATAGAGGTCACGTGATCTTAGGCTCTGGGATATTTTAAAATCCGTTTCCTTTTATGGGTAAGATGAGTGATTTGGTACCTTGAATTTGATTGGTTGATAGAGGTCATATGATCTTAGACCCTTGGGTTTATGAAATTTGGCATATTCTTTGATGAGTACTTTGGTACCTCGATTATGATTGGTTGGTAGAAGTCACGTGATTTTAAGCTCAGGGATTTTCTAAAATTCGTTTCGTTGGGTCGAGGATTCAAACCCTTAGTGACCCGGTAATTCGATAGAGACTCGGTAACCCAGATGATGAAAAGATATTTTGCTTATTTCCTTGCATTTAAACCATATTTCTTTCAGGGATGACCAGCACTGGAGATGTTATCCAAAGAGCACAAAATACTTGACGCTGAAGTTAGCAGTTCATTACATTTTCCAGACCAGGTGTATCGGCCTATTTCTCCTTGTTAATTTGAACTTGCACACGCACATGAAGTGCGTGTGTACGTGAGAGAGGGGGAGAAGTGAAAGAAAAATCGCGTTTCTGTGTTTTAAAAGTTTTCAAAGTTTCCCGCCTGATGTCAACGAAATTTTGTGTAGTTATTTGTTTCTAATTTTGTAGTCAACGTAATTTTGCCTGTTTTCTCTTCTCTTCTAGTTTAATGTAAGTTATTCCTGGTCGAACCATAGTCTGCACCTACGTATTTCCCCGTGTACCAATTTTTCTTTTGAAAGAGGATACTTCGTAAGGAAAGAAAAGTATTCAATTACTGGAATATTTTTCTCCACAATTTTAAGGTTACATCTGTTAACTAAAGAGAATATAACATGCGTCATATTTCTGTAACGATTCATGTAATGTTATTTAGATTATCATCATTTTGCTCAAATAAGAGTATTGTTGCGTCATACATAATTGATATTCTTTCTTCATAGTTTTAGAGAAGTCATTATTTATATTATTATATTATTATAAAACCATTTTAAAGTGGATTTTTGTGGATGCCTAATTAGAAACAGATCAATTATAAGTATTCATGTATTCAGAGTTCAGAATGTGTTCACGGCAGTGATTTGTAATACTGATAAGTACTACTACTACTTCATCTTTATCGCCTGACGCCGTGTGGACTTTGTGGTGGACAAACACCGCACTTTTGGTTTTTGTGGGGTTCTCCCGTTTCCTCCCACTTTCTTCATTCCACCATTTCATTCATTTCTCATCATCACCGTCTCCTTTAGCCTAACTGGCATAATCGTGGGACTTAAACTAAAGATTTCATTTCATTTTCATCTACATCGCCTAATATATAATATACTCTTCAACAGGTTCACTTCAGAAATCAGATTCATTTACCGTAATATGAGTCTCCCTTCCCTAGAATAAGCCTTAAATCTGCTCACTTCCCAATATTAAGACAGGCGAATTTAGGATTTTTTTCAAGGGGCTATGCCAAACACAGGGAAGGATATTGCCTACCTTAGTTTGAGAATCCTATATAATATGATACAAAAATTTAGGAGTGAATCTAACCCGTTATTCTATTCATACAAGAAAAAGGAAGCGCCCTCTTGGCCTACCTAATTTCCCGGGCTAATTATTTCCCCGTTTTGATTTTTTTTTAATTCAAACTTTTCTTTCGTTTAAAAATAACTAAACGATATATATTTTTTTCTTTGTTATAATAGCTAAAGTCCTATCATATTGATATCAACGCAAGTTGGTGTGGAATACCAGTTTCACTTATCAACTCCTCTTAGTTTTGGTGTTACTGATGACGGTGGACTTGAATCACAACTGACAACGGGCGATAAAATATCATAGGCGAAACGAAAGAAAATAACATCAAGAAAAAGATACAGAAAAATAGAAAGAACGAAAGAAAGAGCAAAATGACGCAGTTCTTACATGGAATGAAATTTGACAAATACAGCATTATTTCTAAACACAGAGCATAAGAAAATGGAAAATCAATGACATTCTTAGAAATGGTAATAAAGATTATTGTTGTATGTGAAATGCGAAAAACTAACAAATTTATTTCAGGGGATCTTGAGCCCCATAGCCCCCTAAATACTCCTCTGAAGATAATTCTACTCCCTAGATCCTCTAAATCATTGTTTTTCAACTTCCTAAATATTTAAACATCGGTCGTATATATGTATATAGGAACGGTCTTAACCGTTCCCCCAATGTTGAAGACAGATTTGCGCCGGTGTGAGGGGGGGCAGGTCGACGTCTTTGTAGCTCCACCACAATTATTTTTCTTAATTTTTCTGAAACGGTGAAATAACGAACGTTGATAGTGTAGAACAAACTAGACCAAATAGAGCACAAACGATTTAAAATGCTTTCATACATTAACTGATGATTTCATGATTGCCGAAGTCGTTCTAGCCCCACCACTATTGATTGTCAATTTACTTGGAGAGCATAACTGAACTAATTCTGTTTCTTTGGAACAAATTAGAACAGATGTAGTACATACGAAATAATATGTTTTTTGGTTTGTGCCAGATGAGTTGGGGGGAGGACGACACAAATGCAGGGTTCCTTTCTTTGGAGTGTTTTCTGTAGGTGGGCGAAGGGCCATATGCATAGTTATTCTGTGGGCTACTTCTGAGCCACGTACGTGACACTTAATAATTTGCAGGGTTCTACCACAAGGTCAAACCAGCCCGCAACCTCCCCGCAAGTCAAGGGAAAGGCTACGGGAGCTTCAAAGCACCCCTTAGTAGCCCGTAGCAATCTGTTTTGTAATAGAAGATAGATATGCTTGGTCCAAAGGATATATTTTATAATAATTTAGAAGATTGAACAAGTGGATGACATATCTAGAAGATATGTAACGTCGAGAATGTTCATTTTTTAGTACATCGATTGAGTACAAGATCTGAAATGCAGCTGACTGTCATTCTAGAGTACTGATGAATACTAGGTGAGTGTTATGGTTATTTTCTACGTATAGGCTGTAATATAATAATATTTACAATATTGCCCGTGCAGAAACTTACGTTCAATGTTAAACCAATATTTCTGTTTACCAATCAAAATATGTTTCGTATTATATTATTTCTAATTTTCTCCTGGATTAGGCATCTAAATATGTGTAACATTTAAGCAAAAGACATATTTGTAAAAATGACTAGAGTAACACGTCGAATATAAAATATATCAATTAAGAGGTAAATCTATGCCAACAGAAAATATCAAAGGTAAAAAAGAAAAAGAAAGAAAGAAATATCACTTGCAAAATCTGTAATCGAGCTAAATAAATTTAGGTAGAAATGGGAGCGCAGATTAAGAGTACGAGGCCAATTTTGAAAATGATAATTCACAAAGGAGGAGTAACGTTTAGACGTAAATAGAGAACATGTAAGTCGTATGTAAAGATGAAAACAGCGTAAAAAATGTAGTTAAATACTATAGAGTCATAATACAATGCTATCTATTTGAACAAGTACCACAAGTTAGTCCTTAGATTTCACATTTGTTTTTCTTTATGCGTATATCCATCATCACACGTTCGTGTTCGATAAGGACGCATGAGCAGGTCGTTCAAGCTCGCTTTGCTCTGATTCGGGGTAGATGTAATGCTACTTGTGCTGGCCACGTAGCACAGATTGGTACGGCCTTTGCACTTGTCTTTTTAAATATATAACAAGTTTGCAAGTATACTATAAATCCGTGCAGGAGCGTCATTTCAGACTTCGCTTGAGGGGGGCAAAAGCACCACAGACATAAGACTTTCCGGTTTTGTACCAGTATATTAGTAGACAATCGATTAAAATATATATATTCCTCAAACTCTTGGGGGGGCAATTGCCCCCTCCTGCCCTCCCTAAATGACGCCCCTGGGTAGGCACCAAGAAAATAACAGAATAGAAAGTATTAGGAGGAAAATAGTGAAAAACTTGTAATCAATGGCGAACCTTGAGGGAAGTTACAACAGTAAAAATTAAATTTTTATCACTTCAAATTAAGATAAGAAAATTTACCCAACTTACTAACCATTGTATAGTATACCTAATCAAAACATTAGCAAGTTTGTTAAATTGAATTGAAACGATGGAACTAATTTTAAATGATGTGACTTCCTTCTAAATGCACCATTGCTTATAACTTTTGATGGCGCCTTTCAACATAACTTGTTCCTAGAAGAGTATTGGCATACGCCAAGAAAAGAGTTGTTTAGAACGCATGATGACACTATTCTCTTGAAGGAGTGAGTTACTGTTATATCAATTTAACCGTATATTCTTAATCTGTACGAAAATAAATTATATAATGTCACTGGCGTATAAGCTACCCAATGTGCTGCAAACTCTTTACTTACTCCAATATGTTAATGAGTAAAAGTGTTGACAGCAAAAAGCGCCCGCCTCTGTCCTTCTGCGGCCCCTAAGGATGTCTGACTACTTTCTTAGCATCCCAGAGATGGTCATTTTTCCTAACCCTCCCTCACCCTCACCCTCAATTGACGCCCCTCACCCTCCATCACACTCACCCTGCATTGACGCCCTCCCCTCACCCTCACTCATACTTACCCTCCATAGACGCCCTCACACTCACCCTCCATTGACGCCCTCACACTCACACTCACTCTCCATTGACGCTCTCACACTCAACCTCCATTAACGCCCTCACACTCACCCTCAATTACTTTATCGCCCTCACTAAAATGAGGGGGAGGTGAGGGTGAGGGCGGCCCTCATGAGGGCAAAATGAGGGAGGATGACCATCTCTGTTCAAGGGTGTATCAACCTCCCATCATTCCTAAAGATGAACACATCATGTGATGCTTTGTATTTACCAAGATTCGCGGTATTTACGGTTGAAGACACACAGCACAGAGGGGTAAAATAATTCTTGGAAATGCTGTCTGTTGTTACAAAGCAATAGCATTTTTGCACCTGTTACTGCTGTCCACATCGAAGGAAGGTATGAATGTGCATTACAGTTAAAAAAAAAAAAAAAGAAAAGCTGAAGCAATGAATATAACATTTTCGCACTTCCTTCTTCCTGGCCGAAGTCTATATGAATTGTTAACAGAGTACAAGTAACGTTTTAAGCAAAATATAACACTTCTTATTATTCTGATGCACCTTTGGTCAACGTGGTACCGGGTTCAAATCCTGGCTGGCGAAGTTTTAAATGCATTACGATAATTAAGATTCCACCTTAAACTGTAGGTGTAGATCTGGTGGTGAAAAGGGACGATAAACTCAAATCCTTTGTAAATCAGTAATCGAGTAAAGTTTGGCCTTTAGATTCTACAATGCTTCTATAGAATATTGTATTAATATGATCGTAGTAAGAAATGGAAAAAGAAATAGTGGCAAGCAGGAGAAAAGGCAGGTAGGCAGGCAGATATTGAAATACTGTCTCCAAAGTATTTTTCAAGCAATGCTCTGTTTGGCCTACTGCGTTATAATTTTCATAATGTATGTTCGCTATTTCATTTAATTTTATTATGTTTGTAAATAAGTAAAATAAATACATAAATAAATTTGTAAACATACATTATGAAAACCATAATGGACTAAGCCAAATATAGCATTACTGACAGAAACCCATCGGTTCGGAGAAGAAATCTTACTGTTTCAACAAAGCTAGTGATGTAGTGCATGATAAAGCGAGAGATATTATTATTATTATTATTATTATTATTATTATTATTATTATTATAAAATATTTTGAAGTAGTTTGATATCTATATTGTAATATTTTATTCTTTAATATTGAAACCGGGATTATGTCTACCAATTCCTGTTTAAGTAGGCTATATATACAGAGATTGATTAATATTATTGGGACGCATAATTGATTAAAGAAAACTGATTCTTGCTATCTTTTTGCAGTTTTCAGTCTGTAACCTTCAACGTTAAAACCGGAAGTGGTAGCTTTCTGCTACTTCCAATTTCAATAGAGGATTAACGGAGAAGATGGAACCTATTCTTGAGACGCTTAATCCATTGAGCAAACCCACCTCTTTCTACACTTTTAAAATCTCTTTTGATGTATGTAGTTAATATTGAAGCCGGAAGTTGTAGTGGACTTAGCTACTTAAGGTTATATATAGTAGATAGTTGAGAATGGAAAACGTGTTCTTGAAGTACCTAATTGATCTCGCTATCTATTACCGATTTTGTATTTTTCGGTCGTCATAGCAACCTTTTAAACAACTATTTGCTATTACAATAAAACTTTTCCCTAACTATTTTCTACACTGCTGACCATATCGCCCATTGTACAGACTTTTTTTTGCAATCTCTTCTTCATATCACTGTAGATGTATCTTAGTCATTCTAAGTTATTTTTTCGGTATTCATTGCGATGATATTATTTTCTTAATTTGTATTTAACATTCACATATATCATACACGTAATCTGAATTACCAAAAACTAGACAGAACACAAGTTCTCGCTACCCTGCCCTGTCTTCCTCTGGCTACGTAAAACTAGCGCTATTTTAATCTCGCCGGACCCCTTGTTCATTCGGGAAGTGATCTGCAGACCCCCTTTGCAACAACTCAAACCGTCAAATCTACTATCAAATCTATTTTCTAGTTCAACCATATTCTGCATGCACTCATTTGCTAATTTAGTTACGGACTGTTTGCATTCGCCTATTAATTAATCTCCAATCTATACTAATCTGTCAAACTATAAAATACACTATCAAACATAACGGATCAGCAGCTTGAAGAAAACATCCGAACCCTATTATTATCATTATTATACATCCTTTTCCTACCACGACCATTTCTTCTGAACTTATTATTCCGTTGGTAACGGTGCCGTCAGATTCCTCACACAAGCCGTCAATTTTTCAGGAGAGCAGAAAAATAAATGTCCGCTACATTTTAAACTGTAATAACTTTTTTATTTTTATTTTTATTTATTATTATTATTATTATTTTCTACTTTTATTTCTTAGTTGATATTGATGAAAACTGCTGATACCCGAATTGTTAATAGGCATGGTATTAATGTAAATTGTAAAATAAATAAGTCAATTTCTGCTGTTCTCTTATAGCATTGTACACAATCTATTTACTTTTTACAGTACTATTTACAGTATCTATTTACTTTATTTGAGTCTCGTTTTTATCACATAAAATAATAATTATTTGCCCATTTACAAGCACCTTGTAGGGAAATTCGTACAAAACACTGCCTAACAGTATATAAAATAGGTGCCGGTATCCAGTGTCCGTGTTTTGGAAAATCAGCGCCCGGGACGAGAGTATACGACGGAGACCCCGTAAATATGAGTGAGGTCGTTAGACCAGGCGCAAAACGTCACCATGGTTGGCGCGACGCGTAAGAAATTTTTCAAAAATAAACGCTGCTTTTCCTTGATTTTGAGCACTTTTTAATAGTTTTTCCTTCCATTTTATATATATCTTTAATTTTTTCCTCCTGAATTTTGCCTTCTTACTCTGACGCCCGGGGCCGTCGCCCCGCTTCCCTCTTCCCCACCCCACCACACGGCACGGCACTGCTGGTATCACAGGTATTATTTGATCGAAATGCACGTAAGACACATCTTCAACAGTCTTGAAAATTTTACCGTAATCACTTACGGTCTTCATACGAATTTCCGTGACTTCCTCGTCCTCTTCCACTGGGCTTTGTGCGATAGTTGCATGTCTGTATGTTTTCTTTCTCTCTCCACAACAGAAAAATTCTATCAACAAAAATGTTCTTTCTGTTATATCTTCAACAGCTGGCCTAACACAAGCTTTGTTAACATGCAAACCTAAGTCGTCGCCCAGGATAGCTTCATGGCTTTCGGAATTATCATTTTCAGAATCGAAATAATAACAATAAAATTTTGCCAGGAAATTAAAGATTTTACACGGATGAAGATCTGATTTAAAAGTTAGACGAAGGGCAAATTGTCGCTGTCAAATTGCAGGAAAAAAGTGTTTTCATTGGAGACATTCAACTGACAAGAGCATTTTCCCGTCTTTTAATTAAAGCGTCTTTTTTTTTTTTCAACTTCTGCTGATGATAATATTAAAACAGATATATTTTGAAACGAAGAGCTTAAAGCTGCTACGAAATCAGCAGCACATTCTACAATTACTTTCTTTTATTTCACGAAGTTCCGTACTGGCCTTTGTATATGTATTCCAATACCATGCACTTCTCCCTTGAAACGAACAAAAAGGTGACGCTAATGATAATAGTTATATGACACTTATTTTAAATTAAAAGATAATACTGACAGTAATATATAATCTTCGATTTAAGTAAATAATGTTTATGCTTAGATAACGTTATTTTAGTACACATGGAATTATTTTCTATCATGAATAACCAATGTACACAAGCATTCCCACCAGTGCCATGCCCACTGTCATGGGCAGGACAACTTTTCAATTTGAAATAAATCGAAATATATTATTAGCATTAGTCCAAAATTTGGTAAATGTGAAGTACAAATGCAAATTGTTACTTCTACTAAGTACGAACCACATTCTCAAATTTAGTAATTCAGTACAATAACTTTTGGTAGTTTTCTGTCACGGGCAGGACACTCAAGTTGACGTTTATATCTTTAATGAAATCACAAACAATTTTTATCCTGTAAACACTTTTTCAACTGGAGCTTGTAGCAAAAAGAAGCATCTTGGATAGCTCGAAGTTACTTCAGCCAAACATGCACAATATACCGTAAAATGTTGCCGATAACAAGAATAAAAACTTCTTCGCAGCTGACATATTACAAACTCACAATTTAGACTTAAAATTTTACGTAAATTCTAAGTATAAATAAGTTTTACTTTGTGAAAAAGTAAATTTCGTTTTATTTACTTCATATATATGTAAACATGAATTGGTTTTGACAGTTTTCGAAAATTTTGGTTCAGGCTTACTTTTGCGTGACCCTTAACCTAAATTCCAGAAACCGCTTGTCGATAGCTTTTACCGTTTTAGGTCTGTTAATATCAACACTGACTACCACTTCCGGTTTTAGTAAAATACAGGAATAGAGGTAGTTTGTTTCCATGAAGCAATGAATCGATTTCCGAAAACCATTTGTCTCTAGTTATTGCCGTTCCCATAATGTTGAAACCGGAAGTGGTCGATTTCTATCATCCCCGGTTTAAGTAAGAGGTTGTTGAAGGAGATGGAACCCATTCTTGGGATGCTGAATTAATTCTCGAAACCTCTTGTCGATAGCTCTTACCGTGTTTGCTTGATACCTGTTGACAGATGGACAGACGGACGGAGATAGCCGTTCTATAAGATTTGTTATATTTAGCATAACATAGTTGGAAGTTATATATATATATATATATATATATATATATATATATATATATATATATATATATATATATATAGGGCCGGATTTAGGGGGTGCACAGGTGCACTCCCCTCCGATGTAAATATATAATGTCTAAAATGGGAAGTTAACAGTGAAAACAGCAACTTTTTCCGAAAATTTCTGCCGCCTTTCCGTTTGAGGCTTAAAGAAAAGCGGCGTTTTGCAAAAGCAATAGTTTAAGTCGATTTCCTGAAAGCTGAAGGAAAAGGATTCACCAAGCAAAACAATATAATATATCTCAAAAGAGAGGAAAACTGCTACACTCTTCTCCTCCGTTCTATGCATCAATGTCGTCAGGGGTAAATGCTGTCACATACCACTTTGAAGAGTTTCAATGTGATTGGTAATTTGTTTGTTGTTTTGTGGTGCACGAGTTATTGGTGCACCCCTGTCAGGAAACCCTGAATCAGGGCCTGTATGTATGTACACAGGGCCGGATTTAGGGAAGTGCACCCCCCTCTTCGTTGTAAAGTTACACTATCTAAAATGAGAAGCTAGCAGTGAAAATAGCAACATTTCCCGAAAATGTCATGTTTAATTTTGGGGCAGTTCACTCCCCTCAGGAAATCCTGGATCCGTTCTGATGTTATACCTTAACATAAACACAAATGAAGTTGATTAACCACGGTCTTAACATTACATTCGTTGAGATATTTCATTGTCTAGCTCCAAAGACTATTAGGAGGCTCTAGGACGTTACGGTGTTCGGGCGTTTCGGTGTGAGGACGTTTGCTGTAAAGGACGTTTCTCTCCAAGGGCGTTTCGCGGGCCCGTATTTATATATTGTGCGCCCCTGTGCTCTAAATAATTTGCCGCCCCCCGCACAAACTTATGTCTCAAAGAAGGAAACAGCCGTGATTTTGTAGACATGCCAGCTCTTGTTGAGAAGCAGTTTAGGTATTACAAGTTCTCTCAATGATTGTGGTGATATGGTGTTCTGCCCGAAGGCAGGTCTTTGATCCAAGGGTCCTGGTTAACGTGAACCTGTAGTAGTTTGTCATTGCCTTCCATGCAATGATGATGACGTACTGAGGACGGTACCTACAGTTTAACGTGGGATTCGAACCACTTGTGTCCTCACTGGAAATCGAATCCGGGACCCATTGATTAGACGGCAATGAACTTAACCACTCAGCAATCATCCAATGCGGTCACATTCTCTCACTATTAGCATATAATTTATTCACGTAGGGTTTAATTTATTATCCGGTGAAAGTGCACCCTGTTAATTCTTAATCATCGGTTACCCATCTTTTATTTCATAATTTCATTTGAATTTTGACTGAATTTCTTAAACATTTACTCTTAACATTGTAATAGTAAAATATGGAATTAAAAACAACTGGACAGTCTTTTGAGATTATTTATTTTGAACTTATCACATAATTAAATATTATAGTGAGTTTAGTAAAAAGCATTTTATAACACTTTATATATAAAACATTATATTAATTAGTTTACACAGTGAGCGATGATTCTTTGATAAGTTTTTGAGCTACTCAAAGGAATAAGAAAAACACTTCCCAAAGTATTTGCAAAGAAACTGTTTTCTTCTATGTATGCATTTACTTTTCTCATATATTGTAGGTTACTTTAATAATAATAATAATAATAATAATAATAATAATAATAATAATAATAATAATAATAATAATAATAATAATAATAATAATAATAATAATAATAATAAACTACCCAAAGTATTTGCAAAAAATCTCCTATATGCATATTCTTATATGTATTAATTCGAAATTTGAAAATTGAGAAACATGAAATTTTACTGTGTTTTAAAGCTCTCAGAAAAATGATTCAAATGACCTGTTCCAAGTCCCTAGGTCACACCTTAGCGAATATATGGGGATGCAAAGTCCTCATAAGAATAACATAGAGGCATTTTAAAAATACCCGAAAAGGAAAATATTAGAGCTGAGTTGATAGTTTTTGGAGTCGCTGAGATGAATAGTGACAGTTTTAATCCAATTCAATTTCTACTTCTCAGGGGAGGGAGGGGGCGAGATTTAAAAAGTAATCGAAAACGCCAGATTTTAGTGTTGAATTCATAGTCTTCTGCTCGCTGAGTTTAACGGTATCAGTTTTCATGATGTTAAAGTTCATCCTCACCCCTTGGGGTGGGGGTGGGAGAGAATGACTTTTTAAAAAAATGATCAGATAAGCCAGCTAATTAGTAACTATTGTAATTAGAGCGAAGGAAACACATTAACTTATTTTCTCGCGCTTGTGCAGGACTCTGTGAGTTGCTACTTTTAAATATTATCTTATTGTGAATCTATAAAAAAATCCAAAATTTTACCGCCCGCTAAATTCTGCCGCCCTGTGCTCGAGCTCAGAACAGCACTTACCTAAATACGGCCTGGCGTTTCGGTGTAAAAGTATTTGAGAGCATTAATTTATATAATAGTAATAACATGAAGAATAACATTCAAATGTATATCAAAACTAAAATTTACTGCAAGGTATTATTCAGCGCCAACAAATAAATCTATTGCACAAATCCCTGAAACACAATAATCTTTTATATAAAATTCAAAGTTCTGAAAGTCCTGAGTGAGTGACTAACTGATCCTCGTACAGCTCAAACCGCTTAAGTTAGAAACTTGAAATTTGGACAGTACATAGGATTTGTGATGTAGGGTACCACTATGGAAGAATTTTTTGGAGGGGAAATTCGACGGGGAAGTGGGTGGGAAGTATTTTAATAAGATGGCCCTGTCTCCGAACCTCTTAAGCTTAGAAACTTGAAGTTTTGCATTGACTTCTCAATCAAAATAATTAGACACGTATTTCATCGCTTTTAGAAATTCGACGAGGAAGGGGTGAAAAAGAGGTCAAAAGGAAAATAAGGGTGGGGTTGCAATTATTACAAAAAGATGTCGATATGTCGGAACATTTGATGGTTAGAAACATGGAAATTGGAATTAGGACTTCTCATTTGAAATAATTAGACACATCTTGCAGGGGTTTTTTGAAGTTCGACGGGGATAGGGGAACGAAATTGGGGTGAGGAGTCAGCTTAGAAACTTGAAAACTTCAATAAACATATAAAATAACAAGGTAAACAAAGGAATGAACTAAAACTACTACCGTACTATTCTGATAACCCGGTAAAATTATCAAGATCATCAAGTTTGTAATTTGTACCTACAAACGTTGCACAATCTCTTTGTAACATCGGCGTAGTTTTGCTTCTTCTGACTTGACATCCGCCAGTAATTTGTTCCATTCGAACAGCACTGAGAGATTCCTCTCTTTGCAGAGCACCTAGTATCTTCCATAGTGAAGGGTGCACAGCTACTGCATTATACTCGAATCCCTGATAACAAGCTTCAATATTGTTGTTCGTTTTTGATACTTCCATCACTGCTGCAAAATGTTTATTTCATATGTGTATGGGATATCTGAAAATGCAGTCATATACGGCAATATTACTAAGCGTGTCAATTGTACAAAGTTACTATTATACATATAAATAGGAAAATAATATCTTATACTGATTCCTTTGCATATTCAAAGACACACTTCAGTGTACTTTTTCAAACAGTAAATATTGATTATGCGTTATTAATCCATATTTATGTTTTTCTATACATCTCAATCTTTCAATCCATATAGGTTTACAATACACACTGTAAATTACACAGTATCAATTAATGCATCTACTGTACAATACTTACATTTCTTCATCTTATTTAAGTACAAACAAAGGTATTCGTGATTGATTTTAAGTGACAAAATTGCATTCTAGTCCTGCAGTCAAGGACGAAATTAAACAAAATGTGACAATTATTGTACATAAATTACACTTACGTACGCTTACCTTGGGTTTCGTCATCTTCCTCTCCCAGTCGGTCGTCTAATATAACAGTCTTCAAAAGAATCCAATTTAGACTGCAACGTCTCTTCTAATTTGCTGGATAAAACTCCGAAAGGAGTTGAAACGTCCGCTTCTGGCACAAATGCAACGGCAGGTATCATTTTGTTCTGTATAGCGAATTCTACGTCACTAATATATAATTCCTGAAAATCTTTAATCTGAATATTCCTCCACACATCTTCCACACCAGAAAAGAGAATTACCATGTGCAGAATACTTAAAGCAGAATTTAATTTTTATTTTATTAATTCATATTTTCATTTTCATGAATTTATTTCTTTCCAACAAATAACTTTCGTTAGTAAGAGCGGGCGTTTCGGTGTAAAGATTAGAAACTTTACACCGAACCAGTCTTACATCTAAACGTCCTTACACCGAAACGTCCTACACTGAAACAGCCGTATCCCCTATTATTAGACTCCTACAAAATTTATATGGGACCAACTGAAAAGTACACTCTTCCTAACAAAAGAAGAATAAGCGAAACCGGTGCAACTATGTCGAAGTTATGCGTGAACATATCCAGATGAATTGAGAACCTTCTTCTTTTTTTTATTTCGATATATATACAATAATTAAATATATAGAGTATACGTAATTAATAAACGATATAGACGTATGTGCAAGAGGATTAATAACTAGCAACTAATTTATATTAATCAAGTTTAATATTAATAACATATTAAACACAGTATTTACGAAAGGTCCACGTCTCATATAGCCTCGCTGCTGAACGGGACGTTAAACTCAAAATCAACTCAACAGTATTTACGAAATTTTGGTGATAATAGTTACTGGTAGTTCTAAGATTTTCGAACAAAGATGGCATACTCTACATGAAGCATCTTTGAGTCACTTATTCCCCTTCTCCCGCCCCTATCTCTGTTTCTTTTCTTTCGGCGATGTTTTACAACTTGGTATTGATTGAAATCACTACAATTGTGCATACAATTTATATACGAGTACTTGTAAAGTTGAAGGGATGGAAAAATCCTTTTAAAAACAAAATTCGTCATGACTCTTTGTATTCTTCACAGGCCAACAGTTAAAATAATATTCCCCGCTTCCTCAAGATAAGAATCAACATTCTCTTTAGATACGTATTTCATTTAGTTACTCAAATTTCATACAGTTTTGCGTTTTCTGCATATAATTGAAAACCACATTCTGACTCGAGTGCTATTGAATTACTTACGAAATGTATGACGAATCCACTCGTTACTATAAAGTCTAAACATCTAGTCCGGTTCCTTGCATTGGCCCCATAGACGGCCACCCACAACCCAGAGAATTTTTACTAGGACATAGCGAAGGCCATAATCTATACTAATTCACAATAAATTAAAACAATCATCAATTAGGCACAAAGAAATAGAGTACGGGCCACCGCACTAAACTTTCTCTTTCCAATTTCCTAAAGTATGCTAGGTCGCTCTAATTACTGAAACATGTATTTGGGAAAAAGGGAAAAAATAATCTGTTTCTGGTCCCCGAAACTAAACCACCCCTTGAACGTATTGTCAATACACGTATGTCTATATTAGAACAATTAATTAAATTATTGTCTATAAACTGTGAACAAAATCACCAGAGTCATTTTTGAGAAAACCGTGGAGTAAAACCTCACCCCTGGGAGTAAACTACACCTTGCATATTTTTTCAGGAAAGACAAATTATGCCATATTGTTAGGTGATTAACAAAATATTTATCAATTAAATAAGAAGAAAATCGCGTGTGTCGTTTTTGAGAAAATCGTTGGGGAAAAACTCACCTCAAAAGTAAACTACGCATTTTTTCAGGATAAACGAGTTATGCTATATCCTTAGGTTATTGGTGAAGCATTTATTTATGAAATATAAACAAAATCTCCCCAGTCGTTTTTGAGAAAATAGTGGAGGAAAAACTCACTCTCAAGAATAAACTACTCCTCCCAGATATTTTTCAGAAGAATGGCCTATACCACATTATAGTGTTGTGAATTTAATATTAATTTATAAACAAACAAACAAAAAACGTTAGAGCCAGTTTTGAGAAAATCGCATTTTTCGATTTTCTCCCTTTAGTTAACTACGATTATTATTAGGAGTAGGAAGAAAACTCGAAAAACTCTCTAAGTACTTTTAAGAAAACCTTAAGTTTAAAATCTGACACATATACGTTGAACGACATAGCCTCTAGGCGAGTGCAAAGAAAAGTGATAATAATAATAATAATAATAATAATAATAATAATAATAATAATAATAATAATAATAATAATAATAATAATAATAATAATAATAATAATTATTATTATTATTATTATTATTGTTATTATTATTATTATTATTATTATTATTATTATTATTATTATTATTATTATTTTACGATCACCATATTTTATTCTCTGTCTCACGTGTCGCTCCAAAGTAAGAATTAGTACATAAGACTATTGGATTGCTCACAACAATATGGTACGCTGGAATATGATATAGGCCAACTTTGGAATTTTGAAAGCAGCTGTGATAAACAAACAAACAAACAAAAGGATTTTCATCTCTTCCTGCAACTGGTCAGTGACCTCCTGTGTTGTCCTTTCGTCCCATATAGTTGCGGAATCTTGCTGAGGTTTTCCGCTTCAAACTTGCTCTTGTCTAGAGATTTTAACCATACCAAAACTGTTCTTTTTCGGCTTGGGAAAGGAATATCGTTATATCTGTGTAGCTGTGTACATTTGAATTCGACATGGACAATATACCGATTGAAGAATTGGTCTTAAGTGTGATAGTAATGCGTACAATTGTATTAGGCGTATATTATTACACCCTAATGGGAGAAAGAAACGCACGTAGATGAGTTACTGGATCCGACGTCATCATGGACACGGCATTTATTCCACTCTTTTTTCCAGAACTAAGACTACAAGGCTCATTATCGTACCAAATTTTGTTTTCGTTTCTTATCTATCAGTTCTTTCTCGTTTCTCACCAGTATTAACGTTCATTGCATCCATTTTTTATATGCAAGAGTGCATAAAATCATGTTTACTAGTGTAATATGTCACAAAATAATAGGAGAGGTATCAAAACGGATATCCCAGGAAAAAAAATAGATGTAGAAATTAAAGTTCCCATCCTATCTTAGATTGTAGAGAATATAAATACTAACGTGTCCATACAAAAATTTGCTGAAACTACAAAATGTTGGTACTCACGACTAAAGCTAAAACCACAAGTTATCTTGCGTGAATTAAAAGAGCTTGGGCCAATGTTAGAAAAAACCTTATCTATATCATATGTACTACTATGAGCAAAATAAATGACGCGTCTCTTTATTTTAAAGTTTTCTCAAAATATCTACGTTTTCTTTATATGTTCGAAATTTTGGAAAATTTCCCCAGCAGGAAACGTTAATAACAAACTCGTTTTTAATATTTGTGTTAGATATTAGCTTAAAATAAATAAATTAGAAGCAAAAAACATTAAATCGAACGAAATTACGGGAATTACCAACTCTGCTAAAGAGGGAAATTTTCAACAAGACGAGGGAATTCTGCAGTTCAACACAAAGCAGCGATATCTATGTCATTGAGAGAAATGTTGATTAAATCTACAAACGAAACTTTTAACTAAACATTTCTAATATGTCTTATTACGTGCATTATCTGCAAACTCCAAATATATGAATCTATACCAAGTATTAACGTATAGATAGAGCATATAGTGGAAATTGCCTATGGAAAAGGACGAATGGGTAGCACGATCGTAATGAAAAATCACCTTTACCGTAGAACATGGTCAATTTGGGTGAGAAACCAAATAGCTCAGTTAGTTAAAGCAACGAGTCTGTATGCCGGAGGTAACTGGTTCGAATCCCACAGAGGTGCAACTGTCATTTTTATTACTGTGGTTATTTATTTATTTTTTATGTGGGAAAGAATCAAATTGTAACATATGTGAAAACTAATGACAATACCAAAAAAAGAAAAAAAAAATGTTGTCGCAGTTGCATTAGTGTCCCTAATTTTATTTGCAAACAGTTTCGTAATTATTTTCCCTGTGCTCACTGCTCACAATATGCTCGCTGGTGCATAATGAATGTTTCCCAGTAAACGCTAATTCTAATTTGGAGATTGTTATAAAGTTTCAAAATGTTTATCATTAAATAGTCTTATATCTACTTTTTTGAACACTTTAATACCAGATTTCCCTATTAAATGTTTAATTTTCCGTAGATGTTTCATTACGGAAAAGTTTTACAGTGTATTTGTCTTGAATTGAAATTGTTTTGAATTTACCCCATGAGGTAAGTAGCCCGAAGGAGGAGAACTGAAGTAACTGATACAGTGATGTGCCGTAGAGTATAATTTTACATCTATGCGATTGTCTACTGTAATTTATACGTAATCTACATTACACCTTTTCCCGTGTAGATTATGTAGACAACCACTATCAAATGTAAGGAAGAATTTCGTTGCTCGTTTGTTTATATTTCCTCATTCAGTTGTTTTGCTTCGGTGCAGCGAAAGATTAGGGAAACGGCTTACATATAAAAAGTTGAGAGAATTATCTAATCTGTATGTTTTCTCTGCTCTGCACATACTACCGGTACTTCCTTCGATTTTCCACTTCGAGCACTGCTTTTATAATGAAATTCAAAAAACTAATTCTCACCTGTGGGCTTTCAGTCTTGAATCTGCTGTATTTGCCAATTTTTCTTGCATATTTTACAAAATGCATGATATACTTCATTTTCCTTCAAGTCGAAACTAAGTATTAGAAAGTTACTATTCGCTGGTCTAGGCATTTTATTTTGTTCGCAATTTCGCTAGGTAACGACAAAAGAAAGCTCCTTTATTGTCCACGACGCCACATTAAATTACGTGTTGTTGACATATTCTACATAGTCTACGTTGTTTACATTGTCTACGCATAGTTGACACGTAAACGTAAACTATCATTTTTTACGTCTAGACGCACATCTCTGAACTGATATTCTACGTAAAAGCAACCAATTTTAGATTGATGACGCGTCTTACCTTCAGCACATAATCTTTACGTTAGAGAGTCAGAGAGAAAAATCTTTTTTTTCTCCCCTTTGACCACTCATCTTAAAGCTCTACATGTAATGATTCGTGTCACATAATTTCGTCTCTCCAAAGACATTCATGTAATAATAATAATAATAATAATAATAATAATAATAATAATAATAATAATAATAATAATAATAATAATAATAATAATAATAATAATAATAATTATTATTATTATTATTATTATTATTATTATTATTATTATTATTATTATTATTATTATTATTATTATTATTATTCCTGAATATGCCACTCTTACATAATGTAGTAACCTTAGAAATCTTAGTTTAAAGTGCTTTCTTTAGTAATAATTTGAGCAACCACGTAACAAAATTTAAACTGTAGGAGGGGCACGACGTTTTATTTTGCCCCTCTATTTTCAGCACCCTCCCAAAAGAAATTATTTAATTTCTGACAAGCAGGACAGACAAAATGAATAAGAAATATATTTAGAGCATCCTTTCCTCCGTGAGTGGAATATCACGTAGCATTTTTTATTCTACCGAAGATGACTCTAGGCGGTTATGATTAGGTAACAAAAGAAATACGTAATACTGTACATTTATAGCGCCCTTTGGCTGTAATATTACCGCTTCTTTACTTGTTCGAAGGCGCCCTACGCAACCAAGGGTGACAAAAAGAATAGGAAAAGTGTCTAAAGATTATAAAACACTTTATATTTTGTCAGAAGCATGGCAGTGTATGCACAGCATTGCTTTCGTTAACAAGTGTTTCACCCTTGAGTCGCTTATAAAATTAGTCAGAATAAACTTTTGCCGATCGTTGCTCTAGAGGGATTTGTCCAGGATGATTTGGTGTCGGGCTAATAACGATGAGTATGTTTATTTACAACACCGTTAAAGGAATATCAAACTTTCTGAAAGGAACTTACTTAGGAAATGTCAGGTCCTCCTTATACTTAGCCAGAGCCCATTCTGAAATATTGCATCTGGTGTTCTGGGTGAAAGTTCTATGGGACTATTAGAAAAATATATATTCCCGTTTCCACGCTGATGGTAGAATTTCTGAAACAGTTATTGAATTACGTTGGAAGCATTGGCGTAAATAACGTCCCCACAACCTCGTGGCGCCGGGACCGCACAAGCTGCAAAGCCAAAAATATATAGAAAGTACACAGAAACGGACCAGTCCAAATTTTCACCTGGGCAAAGTGACTTTATGGCGCCCTCCCCTCTAGTATTAGCCTTATTTTACATTTTATCCTAGTGTTTTTAATAGTTTAAACCCATTTTTCAAAAAGACATTCATTACCTAGGAAAACTTCACAAAGAATATGGCCTGCTATAAACAATACCAACATAGTCCCCCCTGCTTGGTCTAGTGACTAACACGCCTGCCTTCTCTGGTCCCGGGTCCAATTCCCGGTGGGTTACTGTTGAACGATAAACGTGGTTCGGATTTCACTATAATCAGTATCCACATCTCCTTTGGCCATTAAGGCATAACCGTGGAACGCTAAACTCAAGCAAAGAAACAAACAATACTTACTCCACCTTCACTCTTTATTCTACATGCCATCTCTCCATTTGTCGATACAGTCCCCTTAGTGCTATGAAACTCTCTTCTTCCATGATGAAATGGAAAAAGATTATGTAATTGCCGCTATTTTACAAGAATATAAATCAAAAAAGTCAGTAGGAAACACATAAAATTTATTTTTTGAGGCTCGTTTTGGCATCCCTCTGACTCTGGCGCCCCGGGCAGTAGCCCGGGTTGCCCGGCCCAAGGTCCGACCTTGAAAGTATGAACGCATTACTAAGGGCTGCGGACGTGAGGTTAACCTTCATGTTATGCCACTGGTGTTTGAAATGTTCACTAACTGATCGGTTAGTGAAATAACTTCGACGGTTACTGATATTTAAAGTTTAGCTAAAACAAAGTTACCTAACCAAATACATTTGATATCGCGATGTTACAATTTGATTTTTCCTCACATAAAAAAGAGAAAAACAATTAGGTTCGAACTAACAACCTAATTCGTACAGACTAGTTGCTCTGACCAACTGAGTTCCGATTTCTTACGCGAAAGAAATGAAATGAAATGAAATCTTTGAGTTTTACGTCCCACGGTTATGCCGGTTAGGCTAAAGGTGAAGATGAGAAATGAATGAATTACGCGAAAGAAGTCTGTTATATTATGAGGCATGCTTTCCATTATGATCGTGATGTTAATTTATTCTTTCGATAGGTAATTTCCACTCTTTGCTTTACCTATACAAATAAATGTATGGATTCATATATTAAGTGTCTTTGGGTAATGCGTGTAATAATTTCGCGACAAATATACTTGCTTAAATGTATAGTATGCTATGATTTGCCCTGATTGTCTGTTCACATGGTGGTTGGAAAACAAACGTCAAAACTGTTCGAAGTAATACGAACACAGATTAAGAAGAGGGACTGAACTGAATCATCACTCGATTGACCTTGAGGGCAAAAAACACAAAAGGGTAGCTATAAACGGAAGTTCAGAATGCATTTTTGTGGAGCTCTGTTCTGTATCACGGTTCTCTGGCAAACACGTTTGTTCTCAGGAGTATACATTACAAACCTAACCTTTCGATAGAGCGCAATGGCAGAGAACCAAAGTAAAGGAATTCTTGCCCTTGTTAAGTTGGGGTACCACAATGTGCAATAAAAATTATCGCGTCTCCTTGAAGTGACACTTTATCGAAAATAACTCGTTTTCCTTTATATATTCGAAGTTTCTGAGGGTTTCAAAATGAGGAAACATTACTGACAAACAAGGACGCATTTAGGGGTGGGTTCAGGGGGTCCGGACCCCTTCCGAAATCCCAAATGTTCTGTAAATTTAACCTAATTTTGGGGGTTGTTTTTTAAAAAATATTATAATTTATTCTAATATTGAAGGCGGACCCCCCAGATAACTTTGGACCCCTCCCGAAATAAATTCCTGCATACGTGCCTGCTGACAAATATATTTTCAATATATTCGTTAAATAATAAAGTAAAATAACTAAATTAGGAGCAAAAAGCTTCAACACGGTTCAACTTTTGTCCACTGCCAAATTGTTAGAAGGGATATTAATAGCAAAAACTCCTAGTCAATGCTGAACCTTGGAACTTCATCCCGAACACAAGCATATTTTTGAAACACACTAAGGCCTAGCCAGAAAGCATTGTAAGCGAGTTACGTTTGGCAACATCGCACGGAAACAAATGAATGCTGAATTGCATTGTAACCCGTTCCTACTACTACTATTTTTACTACTAACTTTGCTATGGATCTGTATAGTACAAGGGCAAACTTATTTTAATGAAAGAAGTTTAATGAAAATTTAAAAAAAAATAATTGTTAAATCACTTTTTGAATATTATTTTAAATCTTATTTTTAAACGAAAGAAGTGTTATAAACTTTTTAAAAAATAATTCTCCTTAGGAAGGACTTGAACCCACGCCAAAACCAATCTTTCTTAATTGAATGCTGCGCTAGCTCACTCAGCTACGAGAGCTGACAGCGTTTAGCGTTTACTTTGTGCTATATTCACATCCTGACTCGTGATGTCACCAACAGGATCACGATATAGACGTCATTATTTTTCCTACATTGCAGAGCCCCCGAGATTTGATCATTGTCTACTCGGACTGGAATTGTCATTTGGAACAAACACTTGAATATGAAGCCAAAAATTCCTTTAAAATAGATGAAAACTTCAAAAGTTTTAAGAATTTTAATATTTTTGCCTTTTCCCATAAGGGGGTCATAGCCTTTTCACCGAAAAAGCCCCCCGGGATTTGATCATTGTCTACTCGGACTGGAATTGTCATTGGAACAATCACTTGAATATGAAGCCAAAAATTCCTTTAAAATAGATGAAAACTTCGAAAGTTTTAAGAATTTTAATATTTTTGCCTTTTCCCATAAGGGGGTCATAGCCTCTAAACCGAAAAGCCCCCCGAGATTTGATCATTGACCACTCGGACTGAAATTCTCATTTGAAACCAAATCTTCAATATGAAGTAAAAAAATTAAACTTTTACGTCAATTTGAACTGACTGGGTTCCGGTTAACCAGACTATTATGTTTAGTTTAGTTAAGTGGTAATTTGTGACAGCTTCACATCATCAAAAGAATCCTTCACTTCACCGCTTCCCCCCCTCAGGAATCCGTGCTGGATCAACCAGTAGAATCAATAGACACTTTTCCTATTCTTTTTGTCCCCCTTGGTCGTGTAGGAGCTCCCTCGAACAAATAAAGAAGCGGTAATATTACAATCAAGGGGAGCTATGTATTAGGTATCTCTTTAGTTATCTACCACTAACCGCGCAGGGTTATCTTCGGTAGAATTAAAAATGCTACGTGATATTCCAATCATGAAGGGGGAGAGGGTGATATAAATATAATTCTTATTCATTTTGTCTGTCCTGCTTATCAGAAATTAGGTAACGTTGTTCCTGTTTGTCAGTAACGTTGTCCTTGTCTGTTGGGAGGATACTGAAATGAGAGGGGCAAAAAAACGTCGTGCCGCCTCCCACATGTTTGCTCAAATTATTACAAAAAAATATTATTATTATTATTATTATTATTATTATATGAATGTCTTTGGAGCACCCAAATTGTGTAAGACAAACCATGGTATGTAGAGGTTTAAGATGGGTGGTCATAGGGAGAAAAAAGAGGATTTTTCTCCATCTGACTCTAACGTAAAGATTATGTGCTGAAGGTAAGAAGCATCATCATTCTACAATAGGTTGCTTTTACGTAGAATATCAGCTACTTCAGTTCTCCTCCTTCTGGCTACATACCTCATGTGCTAAATTCAAAACAATTTCAATTTAAAACAAATACATTGTAAAACTTTTCCGTAATTAAACATATAGAAAAAATTAAACATTTAATAGGGAAATCTGTTATCAAAATGTCCAAACAAGTAGATAGAAGATTATTTAATGATAAACATTGTGAAACTTTATAAAATTCTTCAAATTAGAATTAACGTTTATTGGAAAGCATTCGTTATACACCAGCGAAAATATTGTGAGCAGTGATCACAGGGAAAATAATTACGACACTGTTTGCAAACAAAAATTAGGGACACTAATGCAAGTGCGACAACGACATTTTTTCTTTTTTGGCATTGTCATGAGTTTTACACATATGTTACAATTTGATTCTTTCCCACATAAAAAAATAAATAAAATAACCATAATAATAAAAGTGACAATTGCACTTCTATGGGGTTCAAACCAGCTACCTCCGGCATACAGATTCGTTGCTTTAACTAACAGAGCTACTTGTTTTCTTATAACTTAATCTGTTCTACGGTAAAAATGATTTTTCATTACGATCGTGCTACCAATTCGTCCTTTTCCATAGGTAATTTCAACTATTTGCTCTACCTATACGTTAATACTTGGCATAGATCCATATATTTGAAGTTTGCAGATAATGCACGTAATAGGACAAAAGTTTCGTTTGTTGTAGATCTAATCTACATTTCTCTCAATGACATAGATATCGCTGCTTCGTGTTGAACTGCAGAATTCCCTCGCGTTCTTGAAAATTTCCCACTTTAGCAGAGTTGTTAATTCTCGTTATTTCGGTCGATTTAATGTTTTTTGCTTCTAATTTATTTATTAAGCTAATATCTAACACAAATATTTAAAACGGGCTTGTTATTAACACTTCCTGCTGGGGAAACCTTCCAAAATTTCGAACATATAAAAAGCAAACGGAGATATTTTCAAAAAACTTCAAAATAAAGAGACGCGTCATTTATTTTGCTCATAGTAGTACATATGGGAAATAGAGAACCATATAGAACCAAGGAAAATATGTGAAACTATCAACTCAGTTTTTTTTTCACCTGTCAGTTATCCAGGACCGCAATTAGGGGTGAGTAGACGGGGTACGTGCCCCGGGCGCCGGATTGAGAGGGTGCAAAACGAAGAATTTTTTTACTGTAGCTATATATTTACGTTTTACGTTGGGGAAGGGGCGCCAAAACAAGATCTCGCCCCGGGCGCAAAATAGCTTAGTTACGTCTCTGAAGTTATCAATTCACAGAGTTTAATGTCCCTTGCATTCTTCATTTACAGTTACAGATCTGTAGTTCTATAGTAATTCATCATGCTGAATTGAAGTCTGAAATCAAAATTTCGTTATCATTGTTGCTTTTTCAGTAACACAGGGTGTTACATAAGTACAGACACATGTTCAAAAAAGTTCTCTGAGAATGAAATAGTGATTAAGAAGTTACTGGTTTATATTATGCTTTGTAGTGGTTGTCTTTGTTGTCTCTACTGATACATAAGCAGTCGTCTAGTAACATACTGGTTCATGTTTTTCTTGATTTCTCATTCACGAAGACCTAAGTTTTAAGTAAGTAGAAGTAACAGCTTAACCTCACAAGAATCAAAGTCAGTATCAGAGTGGATTCATTGGAAGAATAAAACACTGGTGGAAAATCTTGTTAATAGTGTTGCCACGAGACGAGACTTCAGGCTGTCCCATCTCGTCTCGTGCAAAGCATGTCTCGTCTCGTGTCTTGTCTCGAAAAAATGTGCTCGTCCCATCTCGTGTCTCGTCTCGGGAGGTTACGTCCCGTCTCGTCTCGTTTGTCTAGTTTTGTCTCGTCTTCTCTCGTAAAAATATAGCAACATACCATTGGAACGAAAGTAAAATGTAGCAGGCTGCACCATGCTAATCAATATACAACTAAGTTACAAGTATTACCCAGAACACACAAGACAAGTAATGTCACGGTAGCTACACCGTGAAGCCTTCACCTCTAGTGTATGTGGTAGTCGGTTCGATCTCGGTTAGTGCCATGCGAGCTTTGTGATCGACAAACATTGAATGTGTGTGGGGACCGCGGTGGCTCAGTGGTAGAGCGTTCACCTCTGGTGCTTGGGGTCCCGGGTTCGATCCCAGCCCCGCCAATTGAACTTTGTGGTGGACAAACACTGTGTGCGTGGGTTTTCTCGGAGTTCTCCCGTTTCCTCCCACTTTATTCATTCCATCCTTGCATTCATTACTCATCATCACCGTCTCCTTTAGCCGAACAGGCATAACCGCGGGACGTAAAACTCAAAGATTTTAATTTCATTTTTCGAATGTGTGTGTTTTCTCGAAGTTGTCTAGTATCCTACCACTTTCTTCATTCCACTAATTTTCCCATCATCATCCATTCGGCCAAAGTTGCCTAAAGGTCTTAAAAATAAATTCAAATAAGCTCACAAGGCAAGGACAAATAGTTTACAAGATAATATATCTCTGCTGTTAGTTGTCTGAGGCTTCTCGACCCTGGCTTTTTTTTATCATTCTGAAACATTGAAATTTGTTTCACCAGTTTCAATACACGAATATACAGCAAATTGCTCATAGGTACGTCGAAGATGAAGACACTAATGTTAAATAATGTTTACACGACAAGCAAAGTTCGATGTAAATGTGTCATCATCCCCGATACTATCGTATACTATCAGTCCACTTGCTTTATAGTGTTTGTATATATATATATATATATATATATATATATATATATATATAGATAGATAGATAGATAGATAGATAGATAGATGTGTACACTTTGATTTCATATATTCCAGCCTTTAGGTTTCACAGTGTTAACCCATCACAATTCAAAAACTACTTTCCATTTTAGCATGTTTAGATTTGTTGCAATTATTTTTTTTTAAAAAAAAAAGCTCGTAATGAAATAATTTTATTGAGTAATGGAAAGTATTTGATTGAAATTTTATATGTTACTGCACAGTAAGCTCTACTTAAAGTGCCATAGTAATGGGAGCTGAACGACACATCGGACGAAAGAATGCTTGGGACCAGTCTTCACCTCCATGGTTCAAATCTGTTTCCATCACCGCGGGTGTGTCCTACTATGTGGCGATTGCCCCGTTTGTGTAAGAAACTCATGACCGTACACCCAGATTAGCTAGTGGCTAAAAAAAATTGATTTTTGGTTGGTCATTTTGGATTAAAGTTTCTTATATTGTCGTGATCTATTCGGAATCATACAACGTACATCTTCATACTAAGCCGAGCGGTCTGCGGTGATAGACCATGGCTTGAAGGCCCCGGGTTGAGTCCTGAAAGGGTCATGTGTACGGATTTTAACAGCATTTGTTTTTTCGTATTGTGTCAGGGGGCGAAATCGTACGGGATAAAAGGATTTCAGTCTGAAAAAATTGTAGAGAATATCCTCCCCAGAATACTTTCATGGGAGTAAGGAATTAGTAAAAATATAGGATATACATTTTATAGCAGGTAGCAGATTTAAAAATATGGTTTAAGTATCATATTTCTTTTCTGTTAATTATGTTCTCCAATGTTCGAATTTTGACCATTCTCATGATTTTTCTGCTTTCAACGGAGTTCCATGAATATTATACCAAATATTTTTTAAACTTATCAAGTTCGAGAGGTTTTATATGCCTGTAAGAAACAATTTCTGAAGATAATTCAGGTCCTAATGAATATTATTCACTAGAAAGGGAAGTATTCCCCTCCTCTCAACATAGAAGCAGAGGCCAATTTCGTACTCTGGTCAGATCAAACATTTCCGCGTAACAAAACGAAGGTCCCCCTGTAAAACCTCTTCACCTAAAGTGTTATTGTTAGTATCATAAATTTGCTGAAAGCAAACAATTTGAAGGGTCCGTCGATAATATCTTTGCTTTCTTTGTCCTTCGCCCGCCTTCCAAACGAAGAGGTGAATTTTACAACATGACTGCTGTATAATAAGCGAGCGATTGGTAAAATGGTAAAAGTATGTTTTTATGTGTATGTGTATGTGAGTGTGTTTGTGTGTTTTTGAGTTTGTGTTTGTGTGAGAGAGAGAGAGAAGACAAAATTTTAGTTGCAAGATTACATACTTCAATTGCCGTTTTCGGTTCATATAGCAAAAAGAATACCGCCACCAGAGAATAAAGACAAGTGTAGTCTGTTCTGTTCTCTTCCGCCATCTCAGCCAGAACTTTCAACTACAGCCTGTAAAGAGTGTAGACCTTACCTAGTTTTTAAATTGAATAGATGGTGGTGGTAGTTCGGTTTCTTGACCTTATAAAAATCTTCCCTCTCTTTGATTTTGTTTGTCATCATTCCAGCCAGAAATTTAAAAAAAAATGAGAATTCCTCAGTTTACAGCAAGGGGAATTGGGGACAAGACATTAAGGATGATATTCCTGGAAGCTCATGTATCACGATTGTTTCATTCAATAGACAGAGGACACTTTTCTATGAAGGCTTTTCGACATGTTTTCTCACAAAGGGGATTTTCCTTTTGCAATCTATATGACCACTGGCAATTTCAATCGTGGCCATTCCCGACAGCGTTTTCATTTTCGAGACACGAGATGAGACAAGACACTTCACGAGACGTCCCTTCTCGTCTCGTGTCTCGTCTCGTTTTCGAGACGGGACAAGTAGTCTGTCTCGTCTCCTGTCTCGTCTAAAAGGGTTCTGTCTCGTCTCGTGTCTGTTCTCGTTTACGAGAAGAGACGAGACACGAGAAATGTCTCGTCTCGTGGCAACAGTACTTGTTAATCTTTGAAAATCAAAACTGATAGTGTTGCCAGATATTACATTGGAAATTTCCTTTTCTAAATATACGCCGTGTTCTTTATATATGTATACATACCGTACATGCCGTCAATATTCTTAATATTTAGCAGTGTCATGTACTTATGGGACACCCTGTATTACTGAAAAACTATGTCTGGTAGCGAAATTCTAATTTCAGATTTGAATTCAGAGTAATGAATTATTACAGAAATATGACCCTTGTGAAACTGTGTTATTAATTAAGATGGCTTTCATTCCACCAAATTTAAACCAAAAATGGTGCGTTTTTTCACCTTTCCACCTACCAATTTCATTACTTTTTTCCACCAAAAACTCCTTTCGCTTTTTTCGGTCCGCGGCTTTTTGGTGGGGGCCTAAATTCAGTATGAGGACAGATTGTATTAAAATTTGCAGAACTGCCCCTAAAATTTATGCAAAACTTACAGAAAAGTCGAGATTTCGGGGAGGGGAAACCGAGTGCCCAACACAGCATACGCCCCTGCCCTCAGGCAATTTGCAAGAAATGTGTTATTTTCTTCCTCCACTCTCCTCAGCTCTAACACACTAATTTTTCATGTACATCTGTAATTTTGTCAAATTAATTTCGACTTGAGAGCATCAAAGATGGATTTACGAGATGCTTACATATTTCACATTAATTACTATATAATCTATCTATATATATCTTTGAATTCATGTGCCAGTGTTATTTTAAAATTTGTATAAAAGCCTTATTAATACAGGGTGTCAAAAAATCAACTGAAACTTCGGGAGATGAGTGTTTATATCAAATGAAAGTAAAACGTTTTAATACATATAGGTCTTAAAACGAGTTCTTTCAGTATTATAAGCCGAAAAAGAATTAAAACGCCCTAGCTTAAAAATAATGAGACCTTCTCGCAAGTGGTTGAAAAAATTAGGCAATACCTAGTATTCCCTCTTATCTAAATACCGACGTTTCACAATCCCCTGATATCAACGTAACGATTTGTAAAATTAACTTAGTGTACGAGGATACACTTTTAAATACTAATTGGGTACTCTTTTCGTGGATACCAGAAGACTGTTACACACAAATAATTATTACTAGCGCATAAGAGTTCCTGCGAAATCCGTCGAATCGCGCGCGATAGACCCCAAAACTTTTGTGCTAGAGTGTTTTTAAAACGTGATTTTCCTCATTTTTGGCGGATTATAAATCTGAAAAGAGACATTTTTTGACCTATGTTCATCAAAACTTTTTTTTTTCATTTGATATAAGAAATAACGTTCCAAACTTAGTATGTTGATTTTTTGACACATTGTATATTAAGCTGGGTAGTATGTGAAAATAACAAATCGAATATTTTTTAGGTATATTTCAAAGAACCAAACCTATTTCAAAAATTCAAGGGTGGGGTGAACTGTCCCCTCTTGCTCTCTGCTGCAGGCAGTCATAGTCGAGAGTCTCATATTCCATATAAACATTAGTGAAGGGCAAGTTTTATTTTAGTAGACAGTGACACTGCATTAAGATTCGAGGCGGGCATTGTTTTGCTCGCAGTCTGTCATAAAGAGCCTTCAAAGTTCTGAAAAGAAAACTATTTTTATCTTCATACCAGAAATGAGCACGCAGTATAATGTATTGTTCTGTCTGGTGGAGTATAAACCTTTGAGATCTAGAAAGAAGAACTTGAAAGTAACGTTATCGTAGTATTAGTAGGCGGCTCTTTGAAGCGATCGCAAAGCGTATTTATTGCTCATGCGTATGCTTGGAATACGCTGACCATGTATTTAAATCTGGGTGGCTAAACATAAACGCGAAAGCAATAAAATCGCTGAGAAAACGTCGGCTCGAGCGTACTTGGTGTGGGTCGGAACAATAGACCGCCTGCTGTTTAAAAGATTTCAAAAGGAAGGACAAAAAGGAAAGACGTGCTGCCAGGCAATAGGATTGTAGCAAGAAACAGCTGCTTGGAAGACGCTTTGTGCAGAGATTGGAACACTGCTATTATAAAGTATGTGTCTGTATAACAAAATAAAATTCACAAAAATAGAAAGAAATTCCGAAAAATTAGCTAATCACAGAAAAATATATGTAACACTGTGATTTCTCGTGATACACTTGATTGACAGTTAGCTGGTGCCATGGTGATTTAAGCATTTATACTTTTAACTGGGCCGTTACGATGAGTGCACCCTCTTCAATTCTTGTCGTTCTTTTACTATTTTAGTTAGTCGTGTCTAGTTTACAAAAATTAATTATTTTGTTGCGCTACCTTATATTGTTAGTTTCGGACCCAGTTTTCTGCCTCATGATTATTAATTTAAGCTTTTTATATTTTTAACCGGGCCGGTACGATGAGTGCACCCTCTCCAATTCTTGTCGTTCTTTTACTATTTTAGTTAGTCGTGAGTAGTTCACAAAAAGTTAATTATTTTGTTGCGCTACCTTATATTGTTAGTTTCGGACCCAGTTTTCTGCCTCATGATTATTAATTTAAGCTTTTTATATTTTGAACCGGGCCGTTACAATGAGTGCACCCTCTCCAATTCTTGTCGTTCTTTTACTATTTTAGTTAGTCGTGTCTAGTTTACAAAAAGTTAATTATTTTGTTGCGCTACCTTATATTGTTAGTTTCGGACCCAGTTTTCTGCTTCATGATTATTAATTTAACCTTTTTATATTTTTGACCGGGCCGTTACGTATAGTGCACCCTCTCCAATTCTCGTCGTTCTTTTATTATTTTAGTTAGTCGTGTCTAGTTTACAAAAATCAATTATTTTGTTGCGCTACCTTATATTGCTAGTTTCGGACCCAGTTTTCTGCCTCATGATTATTAATTTAAGCTTTTTATATTTTTAACCGGGCAGTTACGATGAGTGCACCCTCTCCAATTCTTGTCGTTCTTTTACTATTTTAGTTTGTCGTGTCTAGTTTACTAAATGTTAATTATTTGGTTGCGCTACCTTATATTGTTAGTTTCGGACCCAGTTTTCTGCCTCATGATTATTAATTTCAGCTTTTTATACTTTTAACCGGGCCGTTACGATGAGTGCACCCTCTCCAATTCTCGTCGTTCTTTTACTATTTTAGTTAGTCGTGTCTAGTTTACAAAAATTAATTATTTTGTTGCGCTACCTTATATTGTTAGTTTCGGACCCAGTTTTCTGCTTCATGATTATTCATTTAAGCTTTTTATACTTTAACCGGGCCGTTACGATGAGTGCACCCTCTCCAATTCTTGTCGTTCTTTTACTATTTTAGTTAGTCGTGTCTAGTTTACAAAAATTAATTATTTTGTTGCGCTACCTTATATTGTTAGTTTCGGACCCAGTTTTCTGCTTCATGATTATTAATTTAACCTTTTTATATTTTTGACCGGGCCGTTACGATGAGTGCACCCTCTCCAATTCTCGTCGTTCTTTTACTATTTTAGTTAGTCGTGTCTAGTTTACAAAAATTAATTATTTTGTTGCGCTACCTTATATTGCTAGTTTCGGACCCAGTTTTCTGCTTCATGATTATTAATTTAAGTTTTTATACTTTCAACTAGGCCGTTACGATGAGTGCACCCTCTCAAATTCTCGTCGTTCTTTTACTATTTTAGTTAGTCGTGTCTAGTTTACTAAATGTTAATTATTTGGTTGCGCTACCTTATATTGTTAGTTTCGGACCCAGTTTTCTGCCTCATGATTATTAATTTCAGCTTTTTATATTTTTAACCGGGCCGTTACAATGAGTGCACCCTCTCCAATTCTTGTCATTATTTTACTATTTTAGTTAGTCGTGTCTAGTTTACAAAAAGTTAATTATTTTGTTGCGCTACCTTATATTGTTAGTTTCGGACCCAGTTTTCTGCCTCATGATTATTAATTTAAGCTTTTTATATTTTTAACCGGGCCGTTACAATGAGTGCACCCTCTCCAATTCTCGTCGTTCTTTTACTATTTTAGTTAGTCGTGTCTAGTTTACAAAAATTAATTATTTTGTTGCGCTACCTTATATTGTTAGTTTCGGACCCAGTTTTCTGCTTCATGATTATTAATTTAACCTTTTTATATTTTTGACCGGGCCGTTACGATGAGTGCACCCTCTCCAATTCTCGTCGTTCTTTTACTATTTTAGTTAGTCGTGTCTAGTTTACAAAAACTAATTATTTTGTTGCGCTACCTTATATTGCTAGTTTCGGACCCAGTTTTCTGCTTCATGATTATTAATTTAAGCTTTTTATACTTTCAACTAGGCCGTTACGATGAGTGCACCCTCTCAAATTCTCGTCGTTCTTTTACTATTTTAGTTAGTCGTGTCTAGTTTACTAAATGTTAATTATTTGGTTGCGCTACCTTATATTGTTAGTTTCGGACCCAGTTTTCTGCCTCATGATTATTAATTTAAGCTTTTTATATTTTTAACCGGGCCGTTACAATGAGTGCACCCTCTCCAATTCTTGTCATTCTTTTACTATTTTAGTTAGTCGTGTCTAGTTTACAAAAATTAATTATTTTGTTGCGCTACCTTATATTGCTAGTTTCGGACCCAGTTTTCTGCTTCATGATTATTAATTTAAGCTTTTTATACTTTCAACTAGGCCGTTACGATGAGTGCACCCTCTCAAATTCTCGTCGTTCTTTTACTATTTTAGTTAGTCGTGTCTAGTTTACTAAATGTTAATTATTTGGTTGCGCTACCTTATATTGTTAGTTTCGGACCCAGTTTTCTGCCTCACGATTATTAATTTAAGCTTTTTATATTTTTAACCGGGCCGGTACGATGAGTGCACCCTCTCCAATTCTTGTCGTTCTTTTACTATTTTAGTTAGTCGTGAGTAGTTCACAAAAAGTTAATTATTTTGTTGCGCTACCTTATATTGTTAGTTTCGGACCCAGTTTTCTGCCTCATGATTATTAATTTAAGCTTTTTATATTTTGAACCGGGCCGTTACAATGAGTGCACCCTCTCCAATTCTTGTCGTTCTTTTACTATTTTAGTTAGTCGTGTCTAGTTTACAAAAAGTTAATTATTTTGTTGCGCTACCTTATATTGTTAGTTTCGGACCAAGTTTTCTGCTTCATGATTATTAATTTAACCTTTTTATATTTTTGACCGGGCCGTTACGAATAGTGCACCCTCTCCAATTCTCGTCGTTCTTTTATTATTTTAGTTAGTCGTGTCTAGTTTACAAAAATCAATTATTTTGTTGCGCTACCTTATATTGCTAGTTTCGGACCCAGTTTTCTGCCTCATGATTATTAATTTAAGCTTTTTATATTTTTAACCGGGCAGTTACGATGAGTGCACCCTCTCCAATTCTTGTCGTTCTTTTACTATTTTAGTTTGTCGTGTCTAGTTTACTAAATGTTAATTATTTGGTTGCGCTACCTTATATTGTTAGTTTCGGACCCAGTTTTCTGCCTCATGATTATTAATTTCAGCTTTTTATACTTTTAACCGGGCCGTTACGATGAGTGCACCCTCTCCAATTCTCGTCGTTCTTTTACTATTTTAGTTAGTCGTGTCTAGTTTACAAAAATTAATTATTTTGTTGCGCTACCTTATATTGTTAGTTTCGGACCCAGTTTTCTGCTTCATGATTATTCATTTAAGCTTTTTATACTTTAACCGGGCCGTTACGATGAGTGCACCCTCTCCAATTCTTGTCGTTCTTTTACTATTTTAGTTAGTCGTGTCTAGTTTACAAAAATTAATTATTTTGTTGCGCTACCTTATATTGTTAGTTTCGGACCCAGTTTTCTGCTTCATGATTATTAATTTAACCTTTTTATATTTTTGACCGGGCCGTTACGATGAGTGCACCCTCTCCAATTCTCGTCGTTCTTTTACTATTTTAGTTAGTCGTGCCTAGTTTACAAAAATTAATTATTTTGTTGCGCTACCTTATATTGTTAGTTTCGGACCCAGTTTTCTGCTTCATGATTATTAATTTAAGCTTTTTATATTTTTGACCGGACCGTTACGATGAGTGCACCCTCTCCAATTCTCGTCGTTTTTTTCTTTTTTTAGTTAGTCGTGTCTAGTTTACAAAAATCAATTATTTTTTTGCGCTACCTTATATTGTTAGTTTTTTACCCAGTTTTCTGCCTCATGATTATTAATTTAAGCTTTTTATAATTTTAACCGGGCCGTTACGATGAGTGCACCCTCTCCAATTCTCGTCGTTCTTTTACTATTTTAGTTAGTCGTGTCTAGTTTACAAAAAGTTAATTATTTTGTTGCGCTACCTTATATTGTTAGTTTCCGACCCAGTTTTCTGCTTCATGATTATTAATTTAAGCTTTTTATATTTTTAAGCGGGCCGTTACGATGAGTGCACCCTCTCCAATTCTCGTCGTTCTTTTATTATTTTAGTTAGTCGTGTCTAGTTTACAAAAATTAATTATTTTTTTTTGCGCTACCTTATATTGTTAGTTTCGGACCCAGTTTTCTGCCTCATGATTATTAATTTCAGCTTTTTATACTTTTAACCGGGCCGTTACGATGAGTGCACCCTCTCCAATTCTCGTCGTTCTTTTACTATTTTAGTTAGTCGTGTCTAGTTTACAAAAATTAATTATTTTGTTGCGCTACCTTATATTGTTAGTTTCGGACCCAGTTTTCTGCTTCATGATTATTCATTTAAGCTTTTTATACTTTAACCGGGCCGTTACGATGAGTGCACCCTCTCCAATTCTTGTCGTTCTTTTACTATTTTAGTTAGTCGTGTCTAGTTTACAAAAATTAATTATTTTGTTGCGCTACCTTATATTGTTAGTTTCGGACCCAGTTTTCTGCTTCATGATTATTAATTTAACCTTTTTATATTTTTGACCGGGCCGTTACGATGAGTGCACCCTCTCCAATTCTCGTCGTTCTTTTACTATTTTAGTTAGTCGTGTCTAGTTTACAAAAATTAATTATTTTGTTGCGCTACCTTATATTGCTAGTTTCCGACCCAGTTTTCTGCTTCATGATTATTAATTTAAGCTTTTTATACTTTCAACTAGGCCGTTACGATGAGTGCACCCTCTCAAATTCTCGTCGTTCTTTTACTATTTTAGTTAGTCGTGTCTAGTTTACAAAAAGTTAATTATTTTGTTGCGCTACCTTATATTGTTAGTTTCGGACCCAGTTTTCTGCCTCATGATTATTAATTTAAGCTTTTTATATTTTAACCGGGCCGGTACGATGAGTGCACCCTCTGCAATTCTCGTCGTTCTTTTACTATTTTAGTTAGTCGTGTCTAGTTTACAAAAAGTTAATTATTTGGTTGCGCTCTATTATATTGTTAGTTTCGGACCCAGTTTTCTGCCTCACGATTATTAATTTATGGTTTTTATATTTTTAACCGGGTCGTTACGATGAGTGCACCCTCTAAAATTCTTGTCGTTCTTTTGCTATTTATAGATAGTCGTGTCTAGTTTACTAAAAGATAATTATTTGGTTGCGCTACCTTATATTGTTAGTTTCGGACCCAGTTTTCTGCCTCATGATTATTAATTTCTGCTTTTTATACTTTTAACCGGGCCGTTACGATGAGTGCACCCTCTCCAATTCTCGTCGTTCTTTTACTATTTTAGTTAGTCGTGTCTAGTTTACAAAAATTAATTATTTTGTTGCGCTACCTTATATTGTTAGTTTCGGACCCAGTTTTCTGCATCATGATTATTAATTTAAGCTTTTTATATTTTTAACCGGGCCGTTACAATGAGTGCACCCTCTCCAATTCTCGTCGTTCTTTTACTATTTTAGTTAGTCGTGTCTAGTTTACAAAAAGTTAATTATTTTGTTGCGCTACCTTATATTGTTAGTTTCGGACCCAGTTTTCTGCCTCATGATTATTAATTTAAGCTTTTTATATTTTAACCGGGCCGGTACGATGAGTGCACCCTCTGCAATTCTCGTCGTTCTTTTACTATTTTAGTTAGTCGTGTCTAGTTTACAAAAATTAATTATTTTGTTGCGCTACCTTATATTGTTAGTTTCGGTCCCAGTTTTCTGCTTCATGATTATTAATTTAACCTTTTTATATTTTTGACCGGGCCGTTACGATGAGTGCACCCTCTCCAATTCTCGTCGTTCTTTTACTATTTTAGTTAATCGGGTCTAGTTTACAAAAATTAATTATTTTGTTGCGCTACCTTATATTATTTGTTTCGGACCCAGTTTTCTGCTTCATGATTATTAATTTAAGCTTTTTATACTTTTAACTGGGCCGTTACGATGAGTGCACCCTCACCAATTCTCGTCGTTCTTTTACTGTTTTAGTTAGTCGTGTCTAGTTTACAAAAATTAATTATTTTGTTGCGCTAACTTATATTGTTAGTTTCGGACCCAGTTTTCTGCCTCATGATTATTAATTTAAGCTTTTTATATTTTTAACCGGGCCGTTACAATGAGTGCACCCTCTCCAATTCTTGTCGTTCTTTTACTATTTTAGTTAGTCGTGTCTAGTTTACAAAAAGTTAATTATTTTGTTGCGCTACCTTATATTGTTAGTTTCGGACCCAGTTTTCTGCTTCATGATTATTAATTTAAGCTTTTTATACTTTTAACTGGGCCGTTACGATGAGTGCACCCTCTCCAATTCTCGTCGTTGTTTTACTATTTTAGTTAGTCGTGTCTAGTTTACAAAAATTAATTATTTTGTTGCGCTACCTTATATTGTTAGTTTCGGACCCAGTTTTCTGCTTCATGATTATTAATTTAAGCTTTTTATATTTTTGACCGGGCCGTTACGATGAGTGCACCCTCTCCAATTCTCGTCGTTCTTTTACTATTTTAGTTAGTCGTGTCTAGTTTACAAAAATTAATTATTTTGTTGCGCTACCTTATATTGTTAGTTTCGGACCCAGTTTTCTGCTTCATGATTACTAATTTAAGCTTTTTATATTATTGACCGGGCCGTTACGATGAGTGCACCCTCTCCAATTCTCGTCGTTCTTTTATTATTTTAGTTAGTCGTGTCTAGTTTACTAAAATCAATTATTTTTTTGCGCTACCTTATATTGTTAGTTTCGGACCCAGTTTTCTGCTTCATGATTATTAATTTAAGCTTTTTATATTTTTAACCGGGCCGGTACGATGAGTGCACCCTCTCCAATTCTCGTCGTTCTTTTACTATTTTAGTTAGTCGTGTCTAGTTTACAAAAATTAATTATTTTGTTGCGCTACCTTATATTGTTAGTTTCTTACCCAGTTTTCTGCTTCATGATTATTAATTTAAGCTTTTTATACTTTTAACTGGGCCGTTACGATGAGTGCACCCTCTCCAATTCTCGTCGTTCTTTTACTATTTTAGTTAGTCGTGTCTAGTTTACAAAAATTAATTATTTTGTTGCGCTATTTTATATTGTTAGTTTCGGAACCAGTTTTCTGCTTCATGATTATTAATTTAAGCTTTTTATATTTTTGACCGGGCCGTTACGATGAGTGCACCCTCTCCAATTCTCGTCGTTCTTTTACTATTTTTGTTAGTCGTGTCTAGTTTACAAAAATTAATTATTTTGTTGCGCTACCTTATATTGTTAGTTTCGGACCCAGTTTTCTGCTTCATGATTATTAATTTAAGCTTTTTATATTTTTGACCGGACCGTTACGATGAGTGCACCCTCTCCAATTCTCGTCGTTTTTTTCTTTTTTTAGTTAGTCGTGTCTAGTTTACAAAAATCAATTATTTTTTTGCGCTACCTTATATTGTTAGTTTTTTACCCAGTTTTCTGCCTCATGATTATTAATTTAAGCTTTTTATAATTTTAACCGGGCCGTTACGATGAGTGCACACTCTCCAATTCTCGTCGTTCTTTTACTATTTTAGTTAGTCGTGTCTAGTTTACAAAAAGTTAATTATTTTGTTGCGCTACCTTATATTGTTAGTTTCGGACCCAGTTTCCTGCTTCATGATTATTAATTTAAGCTTTTTATAATTTAAGCGGGCCGTTACGATGAGTGCACCCTCTCCAATTCTCGTCGTTCTTTTATTATTTTAGTTAGTCGTGTCTAGTTTACAAAAATTAATTATTTTTTTTTGCGCTACCTTATATTGTTAGTTTCGGACCCAGTTTTCTGCCTCATGATTATTAATTTAAGCTTTTTATACTTTTAACCGGGCCGTTACGATGAGTGCACCCTGTCCAATTCTTGTAGTTCTTTTACTATTTTAGTTAGTCGTGTCTAGTAAAAAAAAATTAATTATTTTGTTGCGCTACCTTATATTGTTAGTTTCGGACCCAGTTTTCTGCCTCATGATTATTAATTCTTAAATTCTTGTCGTTCTTTTACTGTTTATAGATAGACGTGTCTAGTTTACTAAAAGTTAATTATTTGGTTGCGCTACCTTATATTGTTAGTTTCGGACCCAGTTTTCTGCCTCATGATTATTAATGTAAGCTTTTTATATTTTTAACCGGGCCGTTACGATGAGTGCACCCTCTCCAATTCTTGTCGTTCTTTTACTATTTTAGTTAGTCGTGTCTAATTTACAAAAATTAATTATTTTGTTGCGGTACCTTATATTGTTAGTTTCGGACCCAGTTTTCTGCCTCATGATTATTAATTTAAGCTTTTTATACTTTAACCGGACCGTTACGATGAGTGCACCCTCTCCAATTCTTGTCGTTCTTTTACTATTTTAGTTAGTCGTGTCTAGTTTACAAAAATTAATTATTTTGTTGCGCTACCTTATATTCTTAGTTTCGGACCCAGTTTTCTGCTTCATGATTATTAATTTAAGCTTTTTATATTTTTGACCCGGCCGTTACGATGAGTGTATCCTCTCCAATTCTCGTCGTTCTTTTACTATTTTAGTTAGTCGTGTCTAGTTTACCAAAATTAATTATTTTGTTGCGCTATCTTATATTGTTAGTTTCGGACCCAGTTTTCTGCTTCATGATTATTAATTTAAGCTTTTTATATTTTTGACCGGGCCGTTACGATGAGTGCACCCTCTCCAATTCTCGTCGTTCTTTTACTATTTTTGTTAGTCGTGTCTAGTTTACAAAAATTAATTATTTTGTTGCGCTACCTTATATTGTTAGTTTCGGACCCAGTTTTCTGCTTCATGATTATTAATTTAAGCTTTTTATATTTTTGACCGGACCGTTACGATGAGTGCACCCTCTCCAATTCTCGTCGTTTTTTTCTTTTTTTAGTTAGTCGTGTCTAGTTTACAAAAATCAATTATTTTTTTGCGCTACCTTATATTGTTAGTTTTTTACCCAGTTTTCTGCCTCATGATTATTAATTTAAGCTTTTTATAATTTTAACCGGGCCGTTACGATGAGTGCACACTCTCCAATTCTCGTCGTTCTTTTACTATTTTAGTTAGTCGTGTCTAGTTTACAAAAAGTTAATTATTTTGTTGCGCTACCTTATATTGTTAGTTTCGGACCCAGTTTCCTGCTTCATGATTATTAATTTAAGCTTTTTATAATTTAAGCGGGCCGTTACGATGAGTGCACCCTCTCCAATTCTCGTCGTTCTTTTATTATTTTAGTTAGTCGTGTCTAGTTTACAAAAATTAATTATTTTTTTTTGCGCTACCTTATATTGTTAGTTTCGTACCCAGTTTTCTGCCTCATGATTATTAATTTAAGCTTTTTATACTTTTAACCGGGCCGTTACGATGAGTGCACCCTGTCCAATTCTTGTAGTTCTTTTACTATTTTAGTTAGTCGTGTCTAGTAAAAAAAAATTAATTATTTTGTTGCGCTACCTTATATTGTTAGTTTCGGACCCAGTTTTCTGCCTCATGATTATTAATTCTTAAATTCTTGTCGTTCTTTTACTGTTTATAGATAGACGTGTCTAGTTTACTAAAAGTTAATTATTTGGTTGCGCTACCTTATATTGTTAGTTTCGGACCCAGTTTTCTGCCTCATGATTATTAATGTAAGCTTTTTATATTTTTAACCGGGCCGTTACGATGAGTGCACCCTCTCCAATTCTTGTCGTTCTTTTACTATTTTAGTTAGTCGTGTCTAATTTACAAAAATTAATTATTTTGTTGCGGTACCTTATATTGTTAGTTTCGGACCCAGTTTTCTGCCTCATGATTATTAATTTAAGCTTTTTATACTTTAACCGGACCGTTACGATGAGTGCACCCTCTCCAATTCTTGTCGTTCTTTTACTATTTTAGTTAGTCGTGTCTAGTTTACAAAAATTAATTATTTTGTTGCGCTACCTTATATTCTTAGTTTCGGACCCAGTTTTCTGCTTCATGATTATTAATTTAAGCTTTTTATATTTTTGACCCGGCCGTTACGATGAGTGTACCCTCTCCAATTCTCGTCGTTCTTTTACTATTTTAGTTAGTCGTGTCTAGTTTACCAAAATTAATTATTTTGTTGCGCTATCTTATATTGTTAGTTTCGGACCCAGTTTTCTGCTTCATGATTATTAATTTAAGCTTTTTATACTTTTAACTGGGCCGTTGCGATGAGTGCACCCTCTCCAATTCTCGTCGTTCTTTTACTATTTTAGTTAGTCGTGTCTAGTTTACAAAAATTAATTATTTTGTTGCGCTACCTTATATTGTTAGTTTCGGACCCAGTTTTCTGCTTCATGATTACTAATTTAAGCTTTTTATATTATTGACCGGGCCGTTACGATGAGTGCACCCTCTCCAATTCTCGTCGTTCTTTTATTATTTTAGTTAGTCGTGTCTAGTTTACTAAAATCAATTATTTTTTTGCGCTACCTTATATTGTTAGTTTCGGACCCAGTTTTCTGCTTCATGATTATTAATTTAAGCTTTTTATATTTTTAACCGGGCCGGTACGATGAGTGCACCCTCTCCAATTCTCGTCGTTCTTTTACTATTTTAGTTAGTCGTGTCTAGTTTACAAAAATTAATTATTTTGTTGCGCTACCTTATATTGTTAGTTTCTTACCCAGTTTTCTGCTTCATGATTATTAATTTAAGCTTTTTATACTTTTAACTGGGCCGTTACGATGAGTGCACCCTCTCCAATTCTCGTCGTTCTTTTACTATTTTAGTTAGTCGTGTCTAGTTTACAAAAAATAATTATTTTGTTGCGCTATTTTATATTGTTAGTTTCGGAACCAGTTTTCTGCTTCATGATTATTAATTTAAGCTTTTTATATTTTTGACCGGGCCGTTACGATGAGTGCACCCTCTCCAATTCTCGTCGTTCTTTTACTATTTTTGTTAGTCGTGTCTAGTTTACAAAAATTAATTATTTTGTTGCGCTACCTTATATTGTTAGTTTCGGACCCAGTTTTCTGCTTCATGATTATTAATTTAAGCTTTTTATATTTTTGACCGGACCGTTACGATGAGTGCACCCTCTCCAATTCTCGTCGTTTTTTTCTTTTTTTAGTTAGTCGTGTCTAGTTTACAAAAATCAATTATTTTTTTGCGCTACCTTATATTGTTAGTTTTTTACCCAGTTTTCTGCCTCATGATTATTAATTTAAGCTTTTTATAATTTTAACCGGGCCGTTACGATGAGTGCACACTCTCCAATTCTCGTCGTTCTTTTACTATTTTAGTTAGTCGTGTCTAGTTTACAAAAAGTTAATTATTTTGTTGCGCTACCTTATATTGTTAGTTTCGGACCCAGTTTCCTGCTTCATGATTATTAATTTAAGCTTTTTATAATTTAAGCGGGCCGTTACGATGAGTGCACCCTCTCCAATTCTCGTCGTTCTTTTATTATTTTAGTTAGTCGTGTCTAGTTTACAAAAATTAATTATTTTTTTTTGCGCTACCTTATATTGTTAGTTTCGGACCCAGTTTTCTGCCTCATGATTATTAATTTAAGCTTTTTATACTTTTAACCGGGCCGTTACGATGAGTGCACCCTGTCCAATTCTTGTAGTTCTTTTACTATTTTAGTTAGTCGTGTCTAGTAAAAAAAAATTAATTATTTTGTTGCGCTACCTTATATTGTTAGTTTCGGACCCAGTTTTCTGCCTCATGATTATTAATTCTTAAATTCTTGTCGTTCTTTTACTGTTTATAGATAGACGTGTCTAGTTTACTAAAAGTTAATTATTTGGTTGCGCTACCTTATATTGTTAGTTTCGGACCCAGTTTTCTGCCTCATGATTATTAATGTAAGCTTTTTATATTTTTAACCGGGCCGTTACGATGAGTGCACCCTCTCCAATTCTTGTCGTTCTTTTACTATTTTAGTTAGTCGTGTCTAATTTACAAAAATTAATTATTTTGTTGCGGTACCTTATATTGTTAGTTTCGGACCCAGTTTTCTGCCTCATGATTATTAATTTAAGCTTTTTATACTTTAACCGGACCGTTACGATGAGTGCACCCTCTCCAATTCTTGTCGTTCTTTTACTATTTTAGTTAGTCGTGTCTAGTTTACAAAAATTAATTATTTTGTTGCGCTACCTTATATTCTTAGTTTCGGACCCAGTTTTCTGCTTCATGATTATTAATTTAAGCTTTTTATATTTTTGACCCGGCCGTTACGATGAGTGTACCCTCTCCAATTCTCGTCGTTCTTTTACTATTTTAGTTAGTCGTGTCTAGTTTACCAAAATTAATTATTTTGTTGCGCTATCTTATATTGTTAGTTTCGGACCCAGTTTTCTGCTTCATGATTATTAATTTAAGCTTTTTATACTTTTAACTGGGCCGTTGCGATGAGTGCACCCTCTCCAATTCTCGTCGTTCTTTTACTATTTTAGTTAGTCGTGTCTAGTTTACAAAAATTAATTATTTTTTTGCGCTACCTTATATTGTTAGTTTTTTACCCAGTTTTCTGCCTCATGATTATTAATTTAAGCTTTTTATACTTTTAACCGGGCCGTTAAGATGAGTGCACCCTCTCCAATTCTCGTCGTTCTTTTACTATTTAAAGATAGTCGTGTCTAGTTTACAAAAAGTTAATTATTTTTTTGCGCTACCTTATATTGTTAGTTTCCGACCCAGTTTTTTGCCTCATGATTATTAATTTAAGCTTTTTATATTTTAACCGGGCCGGTACGATGAGTGCACCCTCTCCAATTCTTGTCGTTCTTTTACTATTTTAGTTAGTCGTGTCTAGTTCACAAAAAGTTAATCATTTTGTTGCGCTACCTTATATTGTTAGTTTCGGACCCAGTTTTCTGCCTCATGATTATTAATTTAAGCTTTTTATATTTTTAACCGTCCGTTACGATGAGTGCACCCTCTCCAATTGTTGTCGTTTTTTTACTATTTTAGTTAGTCGTGTCTAGTTTACAAAAAGTTAATTATTTTGTTGCGCTACCTTATATTGTTAGTTTAGGACTCAGTTTTGTGCCTCATTATTATTAATTTAAGCTTTTTATATTTTCAACCGTGCCGTTACGATGAGTGAACCCTCTCCAATTCTTGTCGTTCTTTTACTATTTTAGTTAGTCGTGTCTAGTTTACAAAAATTAATTATTTTGTTGCGCTACCTTATATTGTTAGTTTCGGACCCAGTTTTCTGCTTCATGATTATTAATTTAAGCTTTTTATATTTTTGACCGGGCCGTTACGATGAGTGCACCCTCTCCAATTCTCGTCGTTCTTTTACTAATTTAGTTAGTCGTGTCTAGTTTACAAAAATTAATTATTTTGTTGCGCTACCATATATTGTTAGTTTCGGACCCAGTTTTCTGCTTCATGATTATTAATTTAAGCTTTTTATATTTTTGACCGGGCCGTTACGATGAGTGCACCCTCTCCAATTTTTGTTGTTCTTTTACTATTTTAGTTAGTCGTGTCTAGTTTACAAAAATTAATTATTTTGTTGCGGTACCTTATATTGTTAGTTTCGGACCCAGTTTTCTGCTTCATGATTATTAATTTAAGCTTTTTATACTAGTTTACAAAAATTAATTATTTGGTTGCGATACCTTATATTGTTAGTTTAGAACATAGTTTTCTGCCTCATGATTATTAATTTAAGCTTTTTATACTTTTAACCGGGCCGTTACGATGAATGCACCCTCTCCAATTCTTGTCGTTCTTTTACTATTTATAGATAGTCGTGTCTAGTTTACTAAAAGTTAATTATTTGGTTGCGCTACCTTATATTGTTAGTTTCGGACCCAGTTTTCTGCCTCATGATTATTAATTTAAGGTTTTTATATTTTTGACCGGGCCGTTACGATGAGTGCACTCTCTCCAATTCTTGTCGTTCTTTTACTATTTTAGTTAGTCGTGTCTAGTTTACAAAAATTAATTATTTTGTTGCGGTACCTTATATTGTTAGTTTCGGACCCAGTTTTCTGCTTCATGATTATTAATTTAAGCTTTTTATACTAGTTTACAAAAATTAATTATTTGGTTGCGATACCTTATATTGTTAGTTTAGAACATAGTTTTCTGCCTCATGATTATTAATTTAAGCTTTTTATACTTTTAACCGGGCCGTTACGATGAATGCACCCTCTCCAATTCTTGTCGTTCTTTTACTATTTATAGATAGTCGTGTCTAGTTTACTAAAAGTTAATTATTTGGTTGCGCTACCTTATATTGTTAGTTTCGGACCCAGTTTTCTGCCTCATGATTATTAATTTAAGGTTTTTATATTTTTGACCGGGCCGTTACGATGAATGCACCCTCTCCAATTCTTGTCGTTCTTTTACTATTTATAGATAGTCGTGTCTAGTTTACAAAAATTAATTATTTTGTTGCGCTACCTTATATTGTTAGTTTCGGACACAGTTTTCTGCTTCATGATTATTAATTTAACCTTTTTATATTTTTGACCGGGTCGTTACGATGAGTGCACCCTCTCCAATTCTCGTCGTTCTTTTACTATTTTAGTTAGTCGTGTCTAGTTTACAAAAATTAATTATTTTGTTGCGCTACCTTATATTGTTAGTTTCGGACCCAGTTTTCTGCTTCATGATTATTAATTTAAGCTTTTTATACTTTCAACTGGGCCGTTACGATGAGTGCACCCTCTCCAATTCTCGTCGTTCTTTTACTATTTTAGTTAGTCGTGTCTAGTTTACAAAAATTAATTATTTTGTTGCGCTACCTTATATTGTTGGTTTCGGACCCAGTTTTCTGCCTGATGATTATTAATTTAAGCTTTTTATATTTTTAACCGGGCCGTTGCAATGAGTGCACCCTCTCCAATTCTCGTCGTTCTTTTATTATTTTAGTTAGTCGTGTCTAGTTTACAAAAAGTTAATTATTTTGTTGCGCTACCTTATATTGTTAGTTTCGGACCCAGTTTTCTGCCTCATGATTATTAATTTAAGCTTTTTATATTTTAACCGGGCCGGTACGATGAGTGCACCCTCTGCAATTCTCGTCGTTCTTTTACTATTTTAGTTAGTCGTGTCTAGTTTACAAAAAGTTAATTATTTGGTTGCGCTCTATTATATTGTTAGTTTCGGACCCAGTTTTCTGCCTCACGATTATTAATTTAAGGTTTTTATATTATTAACCGGGTCGTTACGATGAGTGCACCCTCTAAAATTCTTGTCGTTCTTTTGCTATTTATAGATAGTCGTGTCTAGTTTACTAAAAGATAATTATTTGGTTGCGCTACCTTATATTGTTAGTTTCGGACCCAGTTTTCTGCCTCATGATTATTAATTTCTGCTTTTTATACTTTTAACCGGGCCGTTACGATGAGTGCACCCTCTCCAATTCTCGTCGTTCTTTTACTATTTTAGTTAGTCGTGTCTACTTTACAAAAATTAATTATTTTGTTGCGCTACCTTATATTGTTAGTTTCGGACCCAGTTTTCTGCCTCATGATTATTAATTTAAGCTTTTTATATTTTTAACCGGGCCGTTACAATGAGTGCACCCTCTCCTATTCTCGTCGTTCTTTTACTATTTTAGTTAGTCGTGTCTAGTTTACAAAAAGTTAATTATTTTGTTGCGCTACCTTATATTGTTAGTTTCGGACCCAGTTTTCTGCCTCATGATTATTAATTTAAGCTTTTTATATTTTAACCGGGCCGGTACGATGAGTGCACCCTCTGCAATTCTCGTCGTTCTTTTACTATTTTAGTTAGTCGTGTCTAGTTTACAAAAATTAATTATTTTGTTGCGCTACCTTATATTGTTAGTTTCGGTCCCAGTTTTCTGCTTCATGATTATTAATTTAACCTTTTTATATTTTTGACCGGGCCGTTACGATGAGTGCACCCTCTCCAATTCTCGTCGTTCTTTTACTATTTTAGTTAATCGGGTCTAGTTTACAAAAATTAATTATTTTGTTGCGCTACCTTATGTTATTTGTTTCGGACCCAGTTTTCTGCTTCATGATTATTAATTTAAGCTTTTTATACTTTTAACTGGGCCGTTACGATGAGTGCACCCTCACCAATTCTCGTCGTTCTTTTACTATTTTAGTTAGTCGTGTCTAGTTTACAAAAATTAATTATTTTGTTCTGCTAAATTATATTGTTACTTTCGGACCCAGTTTTCTGCCTCATGATTATTAATTTAAGCTTTTTATATTTTTAACCGGGCCGTTACAATGAGTGCACCCTCTCCAATTCTTGTCGTTCTTTTACTATTTTAGTTAGTCGTGTCTAGTTTACAAAAAGTTAATTATTTTGTTGCGCTACCTTATATTGTTAGTTTCGGACCCAGTTTTCTGCTTCATGATTATTAATTTAAGCTTTTTATACTTTTAACTGGGCCGTTACGATGAGTGCACCCTCTCCAATTCTCGTCGTTCTTTTACTATTTTAGTTAGTCGTGTCTAGTTTACAAAAATAATTATTTTGTTGCGCTACCTTATATTGTTAGTTTCGGACCCAGTTTTCTGCTTCATGATTATTAATTTAAGCTTTTTATATTTTTGACCGGGCCGTTACGATGAGTGCACCCTCTCCAATTCTCGTCGTTCTTTTACTATTTTAGTTAGTCGTGTCTGGTTTACAAAAATTAATTATTTTGTTGCGCTACCTTATATTGTTAGTTTCGGACCCAGTTTTCTGCTTCATGATTATTAATTTAAGCTTTTTATATTTTTGACCGGGCCGTTACGATGAGTGCACCCTCTCCAATTCTCGTCGTTCTTTTATTATTTTAGTTAGTCGTGTCTAGTTTACAAAAATCAATTATTTTTTTGCGCTACCTTATATTGTTAGTTTCGGACCCAGTTTTCTGCTTCATGATTATTAATTTAAGCTTTTTATATTTTTAACCGGGCCGGTACGATGAGTGCACCCTCACCAATTCTCGTCGTTCTTTTACTATTTTAGTTAGTCGTGTCTAGTTTACAAAAATTAATTATTTTGTTGCGCTACCTTATATTGTTAGTTTCTTACCCAGTTTTCTGCTTCATGATTATTAATTTAAGCTTTTTATACTTTTAACTGGGCCGTTACGATGAGTGCACCCTCTCCAATTCTCGTCGTTCTTTTACTATTTTAGTTAGTCGTGTCTAGTTTACAAAAATTAATTATTTTGTTGCGCTATTTTATATTGTTAGTTTCGGAACCAGTTTTCTGCTTCATGATTATTAATTTAAGCTTTTTATATTTTTGACCGGGCCGTTACGATGAGTGCACCCTCTCCAATTCTCGTCGTTCTTTTACTATTTTAGTTAGTCGTGTCTAGTTTGCAAAAATTAATTATTTTGTTGCGCTACCTTATATTGTTAGTTTCGGACCCAGTTTTCTGCTTCATGATTATTAATTTAAGCTTTTTATATTTTTGACCGGACCGTTACGATGAGTGCACCCTCTCCAATTCTCGTCGTTTTTTTCTTTTTTTAGTTAGTCGTGTCTAGTTTACAAAAATCAATTATTTTTTTGCGCTACCTTATATTGTTAGTTTTTTACCCAGTTTTCTGCCTCATGATTATTAATTTAAGCTTTTTATAATTTTAACCGGGCCGTTACGATGAGTGCACCCTCTCCAATTCTCGTCGTTCTTTTACTATTTTAGTTAGTCGTGTCTAGTTTACAAAAAGTTAATTATTTTGTTGCGCTACCTTATATTGTTAGTTTCCGACCCAGTTTTCTGCTTCATGATTATTAATTTAAGCTTTTTATATTTTTAAGCGGGCCGTTACGATGAGTGCACCCTCTCCAATTCTCGTCGTTCTTTTATTATTTTAGTTAGTCGTGTCTAGTTTACAAAAATTAATTATTTTTTTTGCGCTACCTTATATTGTTAGTTTCGGACCCAGTTTTCTGCCTCATGATTATTAATTTAAGCTTTTTATACTTTTAACCGGGCCGTTACGATGAGTGCACCCTGTCCAATTCTTGTAGTTCTTTTACTATTTTAGTTAGTCGTGTCTAGTAAAAAAAAATTAATTATTTTGTTGCGCTACCTTATATTGTTAGTTTCGGACCCAGTTTTCTGCCTCATGATTATTAATTCTTAAATTCTTGTCGTTCTTTTACTGTTTATAGATAGACGTGTCTAGTTTACTAAAAGTTAATTATTTGGTTGCGCTACCTTATATTGTTAGTTTCGGACCCAGTTTTCTGCCTCATGATTATTAATGTAAGCTTTTTATATTTTTAACCGGGCCGTTACGATGAGTGCACCCTCTCCAATTCTTGTCGTTCTGTTACTATTTTAGTTAGTCGTGTCTAATTTACAAAAATTAATTATTTTGTTGCGGTACCTTATATTGTTAGTTTCGGACCCAGTTTTCTGCCTCATGATTATTAATTTAAGCTTTTTATACTTTAACCGGACCGTTACGATGAGTGCACCCTCTCCAATTCTTGTCGTTCTTTTACTATTTTAGTTAGTCGTGTCTAGTTTACAAAAATTAATTATTTTGTTGCGATACCTTATATTCTTAGTTTCGGACCCAGTTTTCTGCTTCATGATTATTAATTTAAGCTTTTTATATTTTTGACCGGGCCGTTACGATGAGTGTACCTTCTCCAATTCTCGTCGTTCTTTTACTATTTTAGTTAGTCGTGTCTAGTTTACAAAAATTAATTATTTTGTTGCGCTATCTTATATTGTTAGTTTCGGACCCAGTTTTCTGCTTCATGATTATTAATTTAAGCTTTTTATACTTTTAACTGGGCGGTTGCGATGAGTGCACCCTCTCCAATTCTCGTCGTTCTTTTACTATTTTAGTTAGTCGTGTCTAGTTTACAAAAATTAATTATTTTTTTGCGCTACCTTATATTGTTAGTTTTTTACCCAGTTTTCTGCCTCATGATTATTAATTTAAGCTTTTTATACTTTTAACCGGGCCGTTAAGATGAGTGCACCCTCTCCAATTCTCGTCGTTCTTTTACTATTTATAGATAGTCGTGTCTAGTTTACAAAAAGTTAATTATTTTTTTGCGCTACCTTATATTGTTAGTTTCCGACCCAGTTTTTTGCCTCATGATTATTAATTTAAGCTTTTTATATTTTAACCGGGCCGGTACGATGAGTGCACCCTCTCCAATTCTTGTCGTTCTTTTACTATTTTAGTTAGTCGTGTCTAGTTCACAAAAAGTTAATTATTTTGTTGCGCTACCTTATATTGTTAGTTTCGGACCCAGTTTTCTGCCTGATGATTATTAATTTAAGCTTTTTATATTTTTGACCGGGCCGTTACGATGAGTGCACCCTCTCCAATTTTTGTTGTTCTTTTACTATTTTAGTTAGTCGTGTCTAGTTTACAAAAATTAATTATTTTGTTGCGGTACCTTATATTGTTAGTTTCGGACCCAGTTTTCTGCTTCATGATTATTAATTTAAGCTTTTTATACTAGTTTACAAAAATTAATTATTTGGTTGCGATACCTTATATTGTTAGTTTAGAACATAGTTTTCTGCCTCATGATTATTAATTTAAGCTTTTTATACTTTTAACCGGGCCGTTACGATGAATGCACCCTCTCCAATTCTTGTCGTTCTTTTACTATTTATAGATAGTCGTGTCTAGTTTACTAAAGGTTAATTATTTGGTTGCGCTACCTTATATTGTTAGTTTCGGACCCAGTTTTCTGCCTCATGATTATTAATTTAAGGTTTTTATATTTTTGACCGGGCCGTTACGATGAGTGCACTCTCTCCAATTCTTGTCGTTCTTTTACTATTTTAGTTAGTCGTGTCTAGTTTACAAAAATTAATTATTTTGTTGCGGTACCTTATATTGTTAGTTTCGGACCCAGTTTTCTGCTTCATGATTATTAATTTAAGCTTTTTATACTAGTTTACAAAAATTAATTATTTGGTTGCGATACCTTATATTGTTAGTTTCGGTCCCAGTTTTCTGCTTCATGATTATTAATTTAACCTTTTTATATTTTTGACCGGGCCGTTACGATGAGTGCACCCTCTCCAATTCTCGTCGTTCTTTTACTATTTTAGTTAATCGGGTCTAGTTTACAAAAATTAATTATTTTGTTGCGCTACCTTATATTATTTGTTTCGGACCCAGTTTTCTGCTTCATGATTATTAATTTAAGCTTTTTATACTTTTAACTGGGCCGTTACGATGAGTGCACCCTCACCAATTCTCGTCGTTCTTTTACTATTTTAGTTAGTCGTGTCTAGTTTACAAAAATTAATTATTTTGTTCCGCTAACTTATATTGTTAGTTTCGGACCCAGTTTTCTGCCTCATGATTATTAATTTAAGCTTTTTATATTTTTAACCGGGCCGTTACAATGAGTGCACCCTCTCCAATTCTTGTCGTTCTTTTACTATTTTAGTTAGTCGTGTCTAGTTTACAAAAAGTTAATTATTTTGTTGCGCTACCTTATATTGTTAGTTTCGGACCCAGTTTTCTGCTTCATGATTATTAATTTAAGCTTTTTATACTTTTAACTGGGCCGTTACGATGAGTGCACCCTCTCCAATTCTCGTCGTTCTTTTACTATTTTAGTTAGTCGTGTCTAGTTTACAAAAATTAATTATTTTGTTGCGCTACCTTATATTGTTAGTTTCGGACCCAGTTTTCTGCTTCATGATTATTAATTTAAGCTTTTTATATTTTTGACCGGGCCGTTACGATGAGTGCACCCTCTCCAATTCTCGTCGTTCTTTTACTATTTTAGTTAGTCGTGTCTAGTTTACTAAAATTAATTATTTTGTTGCGCTACCTTATATTGTTAGTTTCGGACCCAGTTTTCTGCTTCATGATTATTAATTTAAGCTTTTTATATTTTTGACCGGGCCGTTACGATGAGTGCACCCTCTCCAATTCTCGTCGTTCTTTTATTATTTTAGTTAGTCGTGTCTAGTTTACAAAAATCAATTATTTTTTTGCGCTACCTTATATTGTTAGTTTCGGACCCAGTTTTCTGCTTCATGATTATTAATTTAAGCTTTTTATATTTTTAACCGGGCCGGTACGATGAGTGCACCCTCACCAATTCTCGTCGTTCTTTTACTATTTTAGTTAGTCGTGTCTAGTTTACAAAAATTAATTATTTTGTTGCGCTACCTTATATTGTTAGTTTCTTACCCAGTTTTCTGCTTCATGATTATTAATTTAAGCTTTTTATACTTTTAACTGGGCCGTTACGATGAGTGCACCCTCTCCAATTCTCGTCGTTCTTTTACTATTTTAGTTAGTCGTGTCTAGTTTACAAAAATTAATTATTTTGTTGCGCTATTTTATATTGTTAGTTTCGGAACCAGTTTTCTGCTTCATGATTATTAATTTAAGCTTTTTATATTTTTGACCGGGCCGTTACGATGAGTGCACCCTCTCCAATTCTCGTCGTTCTTTTACTATTTTAGTTAGTCGTGTCTAGTTTACAAAAATTAATTATTTTGTTGCGCTACCTTATATTGTTAGTTTCGGACCCAGTTTTCTGCTTCATGATTATTAATTTAAGCTTTTTATATTTTTGACCGGACCGTTACGATGAGTGCACCCTCTCCAATTCTCGTCGTTTTTTTCTTTTTTTAGTTAGTCGTGTCTAGTTTACAAAAATCAATTATTTTTTTGCGCTACCTTATATTGTTAGTTTTTTACCCAGTTTTCTGCCTCATGATTATTAATTTAAGCTTTTTATAATTTTAACCGGGCCGTTACGATGAGTGCACCCTCTCCAATTCTCGTCGTTCTTTTACTATTTTAGTTAGTCGTGTCTAGTTTACAAAAAGTTAATTATTTTGTTGCGCTACCTTATATTGTTAGTTTCCGACCCAGTTTTCTGCTTCATGATTATTAATTTAAGCTTTTTATATTTTTAAGCGGGCCGTTACGATGAGTGCACCCTCTCCAATTCTCGTCGTTCTTTTATTATTTTAGTTAGTCGTGTCTAGTTTACAAAAATTAATTATTTTTTTTTGCGCTACCTTATATTGTTAGTTTCGGACCCAGTTTTCTGCCTCATGATTATTAATTTAAGCTTTTTATACTTTTAACCGGGCCGTTACGATGAGTGCACCCTGTCCAATTCTTGTAGTTCTTTTACTATTTTAGTTAGTCGTGTCTAGTAAAAAAAAATTAATTATTTTGTTGCGCTACCTTATATTGTTAGTTTCGGACCCAGTTTTCTGCCTCATGATTATTAATTCTTAAATTCTTGTCGTTCTTTTACTGTTTATAGATAGACGTGTCTAGTTTACTAAAAGTTAATTATTTGGTTGCGCTACCTTATATTGTTAGTTTCGGACCCAGTTTTCTGCCTCATGATTATTAATGTAAGCTTTTTATATTTTTAACCGGGCCGTTACGATGAGTGCACCCTCTCCAATTCTTGTCGTTCTGTTACTATTTTAGTTAGTCGTGTCTAATTTACAAAAATTAATTATTTTGTTGCGGTACCTTATATTGTTAGTTTCGGACCCAGTTTTCTGCCTCATGATTATTAATTTAAGCTTTTTATACTTTAACCGGACCGTTACGATGAGTGCACCCTCTCCAATTCTTGTCGTTCTTTTACTATTTTAGTTAGTCGTGTCTAGTTTACAAAAATTAATTATTTTGTTGCGCTACCTTATATTCTTAGTTTCGGACCCAGTTTTCTGCTTCATGATTATTAATTTAAGCTTTTTATATTTTTGACCGGGCCGTTACGATGAGTGTACCTTCTCCAATTCTCGTCGTTCTTTTACTATTTTAGTTAGTCGTGTCTAGTTTACAAAAATTAATTATTTTGTTGCGCTATCTTATATTGTTAGTTTCGGACCCAGTTTTCTGCTTCATGATTATTAATTTAAGCTTTTTATACTTTTAACTGGGCCGTTGCGATGAGTGCACCCTCTCCAATTCTCGTCGTTCTTTTACTATTTTAGTTAGTCGTGTCTAGTTTACAAAAATTAATTATTTTTTTGCGCTACCTTATATTGTTAGTTTTTTACCCAGTTTTCTGCCTCATGATTATTAATTTAAGCTTTTTATACTTTTAACCGGGCCGTTAAGATGAGTGCACCCTCTCCAATTCTCGTCGTTCTTTTACTATTTATAGATAGTCGTGTCTAGTTTACAAAAAGTTAATTATTTTTTTGCGCTACCTTATATTGTTAGTTTCCGACCCAGTTTTTTGCCTCATGATTATTAATTTAAGCTTTTTATATTTTAACCGGGCCGGTACGATGAGTGCACCCTCTCCAATTCTTGTCGTTCTTTTACTATTTTAGTTAGTCGTGTCTAGTTCACAAAAAGTTAATTATTTTGTTGCGCTACCTTATATTGTTAGTTTCGGACCCAGTTTTCTGCCTCATGATTATTAATTTAAGCTTTCTATATTTTTAACCGTCCGTTACGATGAGTGCACCCTCTCCAATTGTTGTCGTTTTTTTACTATTTTAGTTAGTCGTGTCTAGTTTACAAAAAGTTAATTATTTTGTTGCGCTACCTTATATTGTTAGTTTAGGACTCAGTTTTGTGCCTCATTATTATTAATTTAAGCTTTTTATATTTTTAACCGGGCCGTTACGATGAGTGCACCCTCTCCAATTCTTGTCGTTCTTTTACTATTTTAGTTAGTCGTGTCTAGTTTACAAAAATTAATTATTTTGTTGCGCTACCTTATATTGTTAGTTTCGGACCCAGTTTTCTGCTTCATGATTATTAATTTAAGCTTTTTATATTTTTGACCGGGCCGTTACGATGAGTGCACCCTCTCCAATTCTCGTCGTTCTTTTACTAATTTAGTTAGTCGTGTCTAGTTTACAAAAATTAATTATTTTGTTGCGCTACCATATATTGTTAGTTTCGGACCCAGTTTTCTGCTTCATGATTATTAATTTAAGCTTTTTATATTTTTGACCGGGCCGTTACGATGAGTGCACCCTCTCCAATTTTTGTTGTTCTTTTACTATTTTAGTTAGTCGTGTCTAGTTTACAAAAATTAATTATTTTGTTGCGGTACCTTATATTGTTAGTGTCGGACCCAGTTTTCTGCTTCATGATTATTAATTTAAGCTTTTTATACTAGTTTACAAAAATTATTTGGTTGCGATACCTTATATTGTTAGTTTAGAACATAGTTTTCTGCCTCATGATTATTAATTTAAGCTTTTTATACTTTTAACCGGGCCGTTACGATGAATGCACCCTCTCCAATTCTTGTCGTTCTTTTACTATTTATAGATAGTCGTGTCTAGTTTACTAAAAGTTAATTATTTGGTTGCGCTACCTTATATTGTTAGTTTCGGACCCAGTTTTCTGCCTCATGATTATTAATTTAAGGTTTTTATATTTTTGACCGGGCCGTTACGATGAGTGCACTCTCTCCAATTCTTGTTGTTCTTTTACTATTTTAGTTAGTCGTGTCTAGTTTACAAAAATTAATTATTTTGTTGCGGTACCTTATATTGTTAGTTTCGGACCCAGTTTTCTGCTTCATGATTATTAATTTAAGCTTTTTATACTAGTTTACAAAAATTAATTATTTGGTTGCGATACCTTATATTGTTAGTTTAGAACATAGTTTTCAGCCTCATGATTATTAATTTAAGCTTTTTATACTTTTAACCGGGCCGTTACGATGAATGCACCCTCTCCAATTCTTGTCGTTCTTTTACTATTTATAGATAGTCGTGTCTAGTTTACAAAAATTAATTATTTTGTTGCGCTACCTTATATTGTTAGTTTCGGACCCAGTTTTCTGCCTGATGATTATTAATTTAAGCTTTTTATATTTTTAGCCGGGCCGTTACAATGAGTGCACCCTCTCCAATTCTCGTCGTTCTTTTATTATTTTAGTTAGTCGTGTCTAGTTTACAAAAAGTTAATTATTTTTTTGCGCTACCTTATATTGTTAATTTCGGACCCAGTTTTCTGCCTCATGATTATTAATTTAAGCTTTTTATACTTTAACCGGGCCGTTACGATGAGTGCACCCTCTCCAATTCTCGTCGTTCTTTTACTATTTTAGTTAGTCGTGTCTAGTTTACAAAAATTAATTATTTTGTTGCGCTACCTTATATTGTTAGTTTCGGACCTAGTTTTTTGCCTCATGATTATTAATTTAAGCTTTTTATACTTTTAACCGGGCCGTTACGATGAGTGCACCCTCTCCAATTCTCGTCGTTCTTTTACTATTTTAGTTAGTCGTGTCTAGTTTACAAAAAGTTAATTATTTTTTTGCGCTACCTTATATTGTTAGTTTCGGATCCAGTTTTCTGCTTCATGATTATTAATTTAAGCTTTTTATACTTTTAACCGTGCCGTTACGATGAGTGCACCCTCTCCAATTCTTGTCGTTGTTTTACTATTTATAGATAGTCGTGTCTAGTTTACAAAAAGTTAATTATTTGGTTGCGCTACCTTATATTGTTAGTTTCCGACCCAGTTTTCATCCTCATGATTATTATCTTAAGCTTTTTATACTTTTAACCGGGCCGTTACGATGAGTGCACCCTCTCCAATTCTCGTCGTTCTTTTACCATTTATAGATAGTCGTGTCTAGTTTACAAAAAGTTAAATATTTTTTTGCGCTACCTTATATTGTTAGTTTCCGACCCAGTTTTTTGCCTCATGATTATTTTTTAAGCTTTTTATATTTTAACCGGGCCGGTACGATGAGTGCACCCTCTCCAATTCTTGTCGTTCTTTTACTATTTTAGTTAGTCGTGTCTAGTTCACAAAAAGTTAATTATTTTGTTGCGCTACCTTATATTGTTAGTTTCGGACCCAGTTTTCTGCCTCATGATTATTAATTTAAGCTTTTTATATTTTTAACCGGGCCGTTACAATGAGTGCACCCTCTCCAATTCTTGTCGTTCTTTTACTATTTTAGTTAGTCGTGTCTAGTTTACAAAAAGTTAATTATTTTGTTGCGCTACCTTATATTGTTAGTTTCGGACCCAGTTTTCTGCCTCATGATTATTAATTTAAGCTTTTTATATTTTTAACCGGGCCGTTACGATGAGTGCACCCTCTCCAATTCTTGTCGTTCTTTTACTATTTTAGTTAGTCGTGTCTAGTTTACAAAAAGTTAATTATTTTGTTGCGCTACCTTATATTGTTACTTTCGGACCCAGTTTTCTGCCTCATGATTATTAATTTAAGCTTTTTATATTTTTAACCGGGCAGTTACGATGAGTGCACCCTCTCCAATTCTTGTCGTTCTTTTACTATTTTAGTTAGTCGTGTCTAGTTTACAAAAAGTTAATTATTTTTTGCGCTACCTTATATTGTTAGTTTCGGACACAGTTTTCTGCCTCATGATTATTAATTTAAGCTTTTTATATTTTTAACCGGGCCGTTACGATGAATGCACCCTCTCCAATTCTTGTCGTTCTTTTACTATTTTAGTTAGTCGTGTCTAGTTTACAAAAAGTTAATTATTTTGTTGCGCTACCTTATATTGTTAGTTTCGGACCCAGTTTTCTGCCTCATGATTATTAATTTAAGCTTTTTATATTTTCGACCGGGCCGTTACGAATAGTGCACCCTCTCCAATTCTCGTCGTTCTTTTACCATTTACAGATAGTCGTGTCTAGTTTACAAAAAGTTAATTATTTTGTTGCGCTACCTTATATTGTTACTTTCGGACCCAGTTTTCTGCTTCATGATTATTAATTTAAGCTTTTTATACTTTTAACTGGGCCGTTACGATGAGTGCACCCTCTCCAATTCTCGTCGTTCTTTTACTATTTTAGTTAGTCGTGTCTAGTTTACAAAAATCAATTATTTTGTTGCGCTACCTTATATTGTTAATTTTTTACCCAGTTTTCTGCCTCATGATTATTAATTTAAGCTTTTTATATTTTTAACCGGGCAGTTACGATGAGTGCACCCTCTCCAATTCTTGTCGTTCTTTTACTATTTTAGTTAGTCGTGTCTAGTTTACAAAAAGTTAATTATTTTTTGCGCTACCTTATATTGTTAGTTTCGGACCCAGTTTTCTGCCTCATGATTATTAATTTAAGCTTTTTATATTTTTACCGGGCCGTTACGATAAAATGCACCCTCTCCAATTCTTGTCGTTCTTTTACTATTTTAGTTAGTCGTGTCTAGTTTACAAAAAGTTAATTATTTTGTTGCGCTACCTTATATTGTTAGTTTCGGACCCAGTTTTCTGCCTCATGATTATTAATTTAAGGTTTTTATATTTTCGACCGGGCCGTTACGAATAGTGCACCCTCTCCAATTCTCGTCGTTCTTTTACCATTTACAGATAGTCGTGTCTAGTTTACAAAAAGTTAATTATTTTGTTGCGCTACCTTATATTGTTACTTTCGGACCCAGTTTTCTGCTTCATGATTATTAATTTAAGCTTTTTATACTTTAAACCGGGCCGTTACGATGAGTGCTCCCTCTCCAATTCTTGTCGTTGTTTTACTATTGATAGATAGTCGTGTCTAGTTTACTAAAAGTTAATTATTTGGTTGCGCTACCTTATATTCTTAGTTTCCGACCCAGTTTTCTGCCTCATAATTATTAATTTAAGCTTTTTATACTTTTAACCGGGCCGTTACGATGAGTGCACCCTCTCCAATTCTCGTCGTTCTTTTACTATTTATAGATAGTCGTGTCTAGTTTACAAGAAATTAATTATTTTGTAGCGCTACCTTATATTGGTAGTTTCCGACCCAGTTTTCTGCCTCATGATTATTAATTTAAGCTTTTTATATTTTTGACCGGGCCGTTACGAATAGTGCACCCTCTCTAATTCTTGTCGTTCTTTTACTATTTTAGTTAGACGTGTCTAGTTCACAAAAAGTTAATTATTTTGTTGCGCTACCTTATATTGTTAGTTTCGGACCCAGTTTTCTGCTTCATGATTATTAATTTAACAATTTTATATTTTTGACCGGGCCGTTACGATGAGTGTACCCTCTCCAATTCTCGTCGTTCTTTTACTATTTATAGTTAGTCGTGTCTAGTTTTTCAAAAATTAATTATTTTGTTGCGCTACCTTATATTGTTAGTTTCGCACCCAGTTTTCTGCTTCATGATTATTAATTTAAGCTTTTTATATTTTTGACCGGGCCGTTACGATGAGCGCACCCTCTCCAATTCTCGTCGTTCTTTTACTATTTTAGTTAGTCGTGTCTAGTTTACAAAAATTAATTATTTTGTTGCGCTACCTTATATTGTTAGTTTCGGACCCAGTTTTCTGCTTCATGATTATTAATTTAAGCTTTTTATACATTTAACTGGGCCGTTACGATGAGTGCACCCTCTCCAATTCTCGTCGTTCTTTTACTATTTTAGTTAGTCGTGTCTAGTTTACAAAAATTAATTATTTTGTTGCGCTACCTTATATTGTTAGTTTCGGACCCAGTTTTCTGCTTCATGATTATTAATTTAAGCTTTTTATATTTTTGACCGGGCCGTTACGATGAGTGCACCCTCTCCAATTCTCGTCGTTCTTTTATTATTTTAGTTAGTCGTGTCTAGTTTACAAAATTAATTATTTTTTTGCGCTACCTTATATTGTTAGTTTTTTACCCCGTTTTCTGCCTCATGATTATTAATTTAAGCTTTTATACTTTTAACCGGGCCGTTACGATGAGTGCACCCTCTCCAATTCTCGTCGTTCTTTTACTATTTATAGATACTCGTGTCTAGTTCACAAAAAGTTAGTTATTTTTTTGCGCTACCTTATATTGTTAGTTTCCGACCCAGTTTTCTGCCTCATGATTATTAATTTAAGCTTTTTATATTTTTAACCGGGCCGTTACAATGAGTGCACCCTCTCCAATTCTTGTCGTTCTTTTACTATTTTTGTTAGTAGTGTCTAGTTTACAAAAAGTTAATTATTTTGTTCCGCTACCTTATATTGTTAGTTTCGGACCCAGTTTTCTGCCTCATGATTATTAATTTAAGCTTTTTATATTTTTAACCGGGCCGTTACGATGAGTGCACCCTCTCCAATTCTTGTCGTTCTTTTACTATTTTAGTTAGTCGTGTCTAGTTTACAAAAAGTTAATTATTTTGTTGCGCTACCTTATATTGTTAGTTTCGGACCCAGTTTTCTGCCTCATGATTATTAATTTAAGCTTTTTATATTTTTAACCGGGCAGTTACGATGAGTGCACCCTCTCCAATTCTTGTCGTTCTTTTACTATTTTAGTTAGTCGTGTCTAGTTTACAAAAAGTTAATTATTTTTTTGCGCTACCTTATATTGTTAGTTTCGGACCCAGTTTTCTGCCTCATGATTATTAATTTAAGCTTTTTATATTTTTAACCGGGCCGTTAAGATGAATGCACCCTCTCCAATTCTCGTCGTTCTTTTACTATTTTAGTTAGTCGTGTCTAGTTTACAAAAAGTTAATTATTTTGTTCCGCTACCTTATATTGTTAGTTTCGGACCCAGTTTTCTGCTTCATGATTATTAATTTAAGCTTTTTATACTTTTAACCGGGCCGTTACGATGAGTGCTCCCTCTCCAATTCTTGTCGTTGTTTTACTATTTATCGATAGTTGTGTCTAGTTTACTAAAAGTTAATTATTTGGTTGCGCTACCTTATATTGTTAGTTTCCGACCCAGTTTTCTGCCTCATGATTATTAATTTAAGCTTTTTATACTTTTAACCGGGCCGTTACGATATGTGCACCCTCTCCAATTCTCGTCGTTCTTTTCTATTTATAGATAGTCGTGTCTAGTTTACAAAAAGTTAATTATTTTGTAGCGCTACCTTATATTGGTAGTTTCCGACCCAGTTTTCTGCTTCATGATTATTAATTTAAGCTTTTTATATTTTTGACCGGGCCGTTACGAATAGTGCACCCTCTCTAATTCTTGTCGTTCTTTTACTATTTTAGTTAGTCGTGTCTAGTTCACAAAAAGTTAATTATTTTGTTGCGCTACCTTATATTGTTAGTTTCGGACCCAGTTTTCTGCTTCATGATTATTAATTTAACAATTTTATATTTTTGACCGGGCCGTTACGATGAGTGTACCCTCTCCAATTCTCGTCGTTCTTTTACTATTTATAGTTAGTCGTGTCTAGTTTTTCAAAAATTAATTATTTTGTTGCGCTACCTTATATTGTTAGTTTCGGACCCAGTTTTCTGCTTCATGATTATTAATTTAAGCTTTTTATATTTTTGACCGGGCCGTTACGATGAGCGCACCCTCTACAATTCTCGTCGTTCTTTTACTATTTTAGTTAGCCGTGACTAGTTTACAAAAATTAATTATTTTTTTGCGCTACGTTATATTGTTAGTTTCGGACCCAGTTTTCTGCTTCATGTTTATTAATTTAAGCTTTTTATATTTTTGACCGGGCCGTTACGATGAGTGCACCCTCTCCAATTCTCGTCGTTCTTTTATTATTTTAGTTAGTCGTGTCTAGTTTACAAAATTAATTATTTTTTTGCGCAACCTTATATTGTTAGTTTTTTACCCCGTTTTCTGCCCCATGATTATTAATTTAAGCTTTTATACTTTTAACCGGGCCGTTACGATGAGTGCACCCTCTCCAATTCTCGTCGTTCTTTTACTATTTATAGATAGTCGTGTCTAGTTTACAAAAAGTTAATTATTTTTTTGCGCTACCTTATATTGGTAGTTTCCGACCCAGTTTTTTGCCTCATGATTATTAATTTAAGCTTTTTATACTTTTAACCGGGCCGTTACGATGAGTGCACCCTCTCCAATTCTCGTCGTTCTTTTACTATTTATAGATAGTCGTGTCTAGTTTACAAGAAATTAATTATTTTGTAGCGCTACCTTATATTGGTAGTTTCCGACCCAGTTTTCTGCCTCATGATTATTAATTTAAGCTTTTTATATTTTTGACCGGGCCGTTACGAATAGTGCACCCTCTCTAATTCTTGTCGTTCTTTTACTATTTTAGTTAGACGTGTCTAGTTCACAAAAAGTTAATTATTTTGTTGCGCTACCTTATATTGTTAGTTTCGGACCCAGTTTTCTGCTTCATGATTATTAATTTAACAATTTTATATTTTTGACCGGGCCGTTACGATGAGTGTACCCTCTCCAATTCTCGTCGTTCTTTTACTATTTATAGTTAGTCGTGTCTAGTTTTTCAAAAATTAATTATTTTGTTGCGCTACCTTATATTGTTAGTTTCGCACCCAGTTTTCTGCTTCATGATTATTAATTTAAGCTTTTTATATTTTTGACCGGGCCGTTACGATGAGCGCACCCTCTCCAATTCTCGTCGTTCTTTTACTATTTTAGTTAGTCGTGTCTAGTTTACAAAAATTAATTATTTTGTTGCGCTACCTTATATTGTTAGTTTCGGACCCATTTTTCTGCTTCATGATTATTAATTTAAGCTTTTTATACATTTAACTGGGCCGTTACGATGAGTGCACCCTCTCCAATTCTCGTCGTTCTTTTACTATTTTAGTTAGTCGTGTCTAGTTTACAAAAATTAATTATTTTGTTGCGCTACCTTATATTGTTAGTTTCGGACCCAGTTTTCTGCTTCATGATTATTAATTTAAGCTTTTTATATTTTTGACCGGGCCGTTACGATGAGTGCACCCTCTCCAATTCTCGTCGTTCTTTTATTATTTTAGTTAGTCGTGTCTAGTTTACAAAATTAATTATTTTTTTGCGCTACCTTATATTGTTAGTTTTTTACCCCGTTTTCTGCCTCATGATTATTAATTTAAGCTTTTATACTTTTAACCGGGCCGTTACGATGAGTGCACCCTCTCCAATTCTCGTCGTTCTTTTACTATTTATAGATACTCGTGTCTAGTTCACAAAAAGTTAGTTATTTTTTTGCGCTACCTTATATTGTTAGTTTCCGACCCAGTTTTCTGCCTCATGATTATTAATTTAAGCTTTTTATATTTTTAACCGGGCCGTTACAATGAGTGCACCCTCTCCAATTCTTGTCGTTCTTTTACTATTTTTGTTAGTAGTGTCTAGTTTACAAAAAGTTAATTATTTTGTTCCGCTACCTTATATTGTTAGTTTCGGACCCAGTTTTCTGCCTCATGATTATTAATTTAAGCTTTTTATATTTTTAACCGGGCCGTTACGATGAGTGCACCCTCTCCAATTCTTGTCGTTCTTTTACTATTTTAGTTAGTCGTGTCTAGTTTACAAAAAGTTAATTATTTTGTTGCGCTACCTTATATTGTTAGTTTCGGACCCAGTTTTCTGCCTCATGATTATTAATTTAAGCTTTTTATATTTTTAACCGGGCAGTTACGATGAGTGCACCCTCTCCAATTCTTGTCGTTCTTTTACTATTTTAGTTAGTCGTGTCTAGTTTACAAAAAGTTAATTATTTTTTTGCGCTACCTTATATTGTTAGTTTCGGACCCAGTTTTCTGCCTCATGATTATTAATTTAAGCTTTTTATATTTTTAACCGGGCCGTTAAGATGAATGCACCCTCTCCAATTCTCGTCGTTCTTTTACTATTTTAGTTAGTCGTGTCTAGTTTACAAAAAGTTAATTATTTTGTTCCGCTACCTTATATTGTTAGTTTCGGACCCAGTTTTCTGCTTCATGATTATTAATTTAAGCTTTTTATACTTTTAACCGGGCCGTTACGATGAGTGCTCCCTCTCCAATTCTTGTCGTTGTTTTACTATTTATCGATAGTTGTGTCTAGTTTACTAAAAGTTAATTATTTGGTTGCGCTACCTTATATTGTTAGTTTCCGACCCAGTTTTCTGCCTCATGATTATTAATTTAAGCTTTTTATACTTTTAACCGGGCCGTTACGATATGTGCACCCTCTCCAATTCTCGTCGTTCTTTTCTATTTATAGATAGTCGTGTCTAGTTTACAAAAAGTTAATTATTTTGTAGCGCTACCTTATATTGGTAGTTTCCGACCCAGTTTTCTGCTTCATGATTATTAATTTAAGCTTTTTATATTTTTGACCGGGCCGTTACGAATAGTGCACCCTCTCTAATTCTTGTCGTTCTTTTACTATTTTAGTTAGTCGTGTCTAGTTCACAAAAAGTTAATTATTTTGTTGCGCTACCTTATATTGTTAGTTTCGGACCCAGTTTTCTGCTTCATGATTATTAATTTAACAATTTTATATTTTTGACCGGGCCGTTACGATGAGTGTACCCTCTCCAATTCTCGTCGTTCTTTTACTATTTATAGTTAGTCGTGTCTAGTTTTTCAAAAATTAATTATTTTGTTGCGCTACCTTATATTGTTAGTTTCGGACCCAGTTTTCTGCTTCATGATTATTAATTTAAGCTTTTTATATTTTTGACCGGGCCGTTACGATGAGCGCACCCTCTACAATTCTCGTCGTTCTTTTACTATTTTAGTTAGCCGTGACTAGTTTACAAAAATTAATTATTTTTTTGCGCTACGTTATATTGTTAGTTTCGGACCCAGTTTTCTGCTTCATGTTTATTAATTTAAGCTTTTTATATTTTTGACCGGGCCGTTACGATGAGTGCACCCTCTCCAATTCTCGTCGTTCTTTTATTATTTTAGTTAGTCGTGTCTAGTTTACAAAATTAATTATTTTTTTGCGCAACCTTATATTGTTAGTTTTTTACCCCGTTTTCTGCCCCATGATTATTAATTTAAGCTTTTATACTTTTAACCGGGCCGTTACGATGAGTGCACCCTCTCCAATTCTCGTCGTTCTTTTACTATTTATAGATAGTCGTGTCTAGTTTACAAAAAGTTAATTATTTTTTTGCGCTACCTTATATTGGTAGTTTCCGACCCAGTTTTTTGCCTCATGATTATTAATTTAAGCTTTTTATATTTTAACCGGGCCGTTACGATGAGTGCACCCTCTCCAATTCTCGTCGTTCTTTTACTATTTTAGTTAGTCGTGTCTAGTTTACAAAAAGTTAATTATTTTGTTGCGCTACCTTATATTGTTAGTTTCGGACCCAGTTTTCTGCCTCATGATTATTAATTTAAGCTTTTTATATTTTTCACCGGGCCGTTACGAATAGTGCACCCTCTCATATTCTCGTCGTTCTTTTACCATTTATAGATAGTCGTGTCTAGTTTACAAAAGTTAATTATTTTGTTGCGCTACCTTATATTGTTACTTTCGGACCCAGTTTTCTGCTTCATGATTATTAATTTAAGCTTTTTATACATTTAACTGGGCCGTTACGATGAGTGCACCCTCTCCAATTCTCGTCGTTCTTTTACTATTTTAGTTAGTCGTGTCTAGTTTACAAAAATTAATTATTTTGTTGCGCTACCTTATATTGTTAGTTTCGCACCCAGTTTTCTGCTTCATGATTATTTATTTAAGCTTTTTATATTTTTGACCGGGCCGTTACGATGAGTGCACCCTCTCCAATTCTCGTCGTTTTTTTATTATTTTAGTTAGTCGTGTCTAGTTTACAAAAAGTTAATTATTTTCTTGCGCTACCTTATATTGTTAGTTTCGGACCCAGTTTTCTGCTTCATGATTATTAATTTAAGCTTTTTATATTTTTGACCGGGCCGTTACGATGAGTGCACCCTCTCCAATTCTCGTCGTTTTTTTATTATTTTAGTTAGTCGTGTCTAGTTTACAAAAATTAATTATTTTGTTGCGCTACCTTATATTGTTAGTTTCGGACCCAGTTTTCTGCCTCATGATTATTAATTTAAGCTTTTTATATTTTTACCGGGCCGTTACGATAAAATGCACCCTCTCCAATTCTTGTCGTTCTTTTACCATTTATAGATAGTCGTGTCTAGTTTACAAAAAGTTAATTATTTTGTTGCGCTACCTTATATTGTTACTTTCGGACCCAGTTTTCTGCTTCATGATTATTAATTTAAGCTTTTTATACTTTTAACTGGGCCGTTACGATGAGTGCGCCCTCTCCAATTCTCGTCGTTCTTTTACTATTTTAGTTAGTCGTTTCTAGTTTACAAAAATTAATTATTTTGTTGCGCTACCTTATATTGTTAGTTTCGGACCCAGTTTTCTGCTTCATGATTATTAATTTAAGCTTTTTATATTTTTGACCGGGCCGTTACGATGAGCGCACCCTCTCCAATTCTCGTCGTTCTTTTATTATTTTAGTTAGTCGTGTCTAGTTTACAAAAAGTTAATTATTTTGTTGCGCTACCTTAAATTGTTAGTTTCGGACCCAGTTTTCTGCTTCATGATTATTAGTTTAACATTTTTATATTTTTGACCGGGCCGTTACGATGAATGCACCCTCTCCAATTCTCGTCGTTCTTTTACTATTTATAGTTAGTCGTGTCTAGTTTTTCAAAAATTAATTATTTTGTTTCGCTACTTTATATTGTTAGTTTCGGACCCAGTTTTCTGCCTCATGTTTATTAATTTAAGCTTTTTATATTTTTAACCGGGCCGTTACGATGAGTGCACCCTCTCCAATTCTTGTCGTTGTTTTACTATTTATAGATAGTCGTGTCTAGTTTACTAAAAGTTAATTATTTGGTTGCGCTACCTTATATTGTTAGTTTCCGACCCAGTTTTCTGCCTCATGATTATTAATTTAAGCTTTTTATGCTTTTAACCGGGCCGTTACGATGAGTGCACCCTCTACAATTCTCGTGGTTCTTTTACTATTTATAGATAGTCGTGTCTAGTTTACAAAAAGTTAATTATTTTGTTGCGCTACCTTATATTGGTAGTTTCCGACCCAGTTTTCTGCCTCATGATTATTAATTTAAGCTTTTTATATTTTAACCGGGCCGTTACGATGAGTGCACCCTCTCCAATTCTCGTCGTTCTTTTCTGTTTATAGATAGTCGTGTCTAGTTTACAAAAAGTTAATTATTTTGTAGCGCTACCTTATATTGGTAGTTTCCGACCCAGTTTTCTGCCTCATGATTATTAATTTAAGCTTTTTATATTTTTGACCGGGCCGTTACGAATAGTGCACCCTCTCTAATTCTTGTCGTTCTTTTACTATTTTAGTTAGTCGTGTCTAGTTCACAAAAAGTTAATTATTTTGTTGCGCTACCTTATATTGTTAGTTTCGGACCCAGTTTTCTGCTTCATGATTATTAATTTAACAATTTTATATTTTTGACCGGGCCGTTACGATGAGTGTACCCTCTCCAAATCTCGTCGTTCTTTTACTATTTATAGTTAGTCGTGTCTAGTTTTTCAAAAATTACTTATTTTGTTGCGCTACCTTATATTGTTAGTTTCGGACCCAGTTTTCTGCTTCATGATTATTAATTTAAGCTTTTTATATTTTTGACCGGGCCGTTACGATGAGCGCACCCTCTACAATTCTCGTCGTTCTTTTACTATTTTAGTTAGTCGTGTCTAGTTTACAAAAATTAATTATTTTGTTGCGCTACCTTATATTGTTAGTTTCGGACCCAGTTTTCTGCTTCATGATTATTAATTTAAGGTTTTTATACTTTTAACTGGGCCGTTACGATGAGTGCACTCTCTCCAATTCTCGTCGTTCTTTTACTATTTTAGTTAGTCGTGTCTAGTTTACAAAAATTAATTATTTTGTTGCGCTACGTTATATTGTTAGTTTCGGACCCAGTTTTCTGCTTCATGATTATTAATTTAAGCTTTTTATATTTTTGACCGGGCCGTTACGATGAGTGCACCCTCTCCAATTCTCGTCGTTCTTTTATTATTTTAGTTAGTCGTGTCTAGTTTACAAAATTAATTATTTTGTTGCGCTACCTTATATTGTTAGTTTTTTACCCCGTTTTCTGCCCCATGATTATTAATTTAAGCTTTTATACTTTTAACCGGGCCGTTACGATGAGTGCACCCTCTCCAATTCTCGTCGTTCTTTTACTATTTATATATAGTCGTGTCTAGTTTACAAAAAGTTAATTATTTTTTTGCGCTACCTTATATTGGTAGTTTCCGACCCAGTTTTTTGCCTCATGATTATTAATTTAAGCTTTTTATATTTTAACCGGGCCGTTACGATGAGTGCACCCTCTCCAATTCTCGTCGTTCTTTTACTATTTTAGTTAGTCGTGTCTAGTTTACAAAAAGTTAATTATTTTGTTGCGCTACCTTATATTGTTAGTTTCGGACCCAGTTTTCTGCCTCATGATTATTAATTTAAGCTTTTTATATTTTTGACCGGGCCGTTACGAATAGTGCACCCTCTCATATTCTCGTCGTTCTTTTACCATTTATAGATAGTCGTGTCTAGTTTACAAAAGTTAATTATTTTGTTGCGATACCTTATATTGTTACTTTCGGACCCAGTTTTCTGCTTCATGATTATTAATTTAAGCTTTTTATACATTTAACTGGGCCGTTACGATGAGTGCACCCTCTCCAATACTCGTCGTTCTTTTACTATTTTAGTTAGTCGTGTCTAGTTTACAAAAATTAATTATTTTGTTGCGCTACCTTATATTGTTAGTTTCGCACCCAGTTTTCTGCTTCATGATTATTAATTTAAGCTTTTTATATTTTTGACCGGGCCGTTACGATGAGTGCACCCTCTCCAATTCTCGTCGTTTTTTTATTATTTTAGTTAGTCGTGTCTAGTTTACAAAAAGTTAATTATTTTGTTGCGCTACCTTATATTGTTAGTTTCGGACCCAGTTTTCTGCTTCATGATTATTAATTTAACATTTTTATATTTTTGACCGGGCCGTTCCGATGAGTGCACCCTCTCCAATTCTCGTCGTTCTTTTACTATTTTAGTTAGTCGTGTCTAGTTTACAAAAAGTTAATTATTTTGTTGCGCTACCTTATATTGTTAGTTTCGGACCCAGTTTTCTGCCTCATGATTATTAATTTAAGCTTTTTATATTTTTGACCGGGCCGTTCCGATGAGTGCACCCTCTCCAATTCTCGTCGTTCTTTTACTATTTTAGTTAGTCGTGTCTAGTTTACAAAAAGTTAATTATTTTGTTGCGCTACCTTATATTGTTAGTTTCGGACCCAGTTTTCTGCCTCATGATTATTAATTTAAGCTTTTTATATTTTTGACCGGGCCGTTACGAATAGTGCACCCTCTCATATTCTCGTCGTTCTTTTACCATTTATAGATAGTCGTGTCTAGTTTACAAAAGTTAATTATTTTGTTGCGCTACCTTATATTGTTACTTTCGGACCCAGTTTTCTGCTTCATGAATATTAATTTAAGCTTTTTATACATTTAACTGGGCCGTTACGATGAGTGCACCCTCTCCAATTCTCGTCGTTCTTTTACTATTTATAGTTAGTCGTGTCTAGTTTTTCAAAAATTAATTTGTTGCGCTACCTTATATTGTTAGTTTCGGACCCAGTTTTCTGCCTCATGATTATTAATTTAAGCTTTTTATACTTTTAACTGGGCCGTTACGATGAGTGCACCCTCTCCAATTCTCGTCGTTCTTTTACTATTTTAGTTAGTCGTTTCTAGTTTACAAAAATTAATTATTTTGTTGCGCTACCTTATATTGTTAGTTTCGGACCCAGTTTTCTGCTTCATGATTATTAATTTAAGCTTTTTATATTTTTGACCGGGCCGCTACGATGAGTGCACCCTCTCCAATTCTCGTCGTTCTTTTATTATTTTAGTTAGTCGTGTCTAGTTTACAAAAAGTTAATTATTTTGTTGCGCTACCTTAAATTGTTAGTTTCGGACCCAGTTTTCTGCTTCATGATTATTAATTTAACATTTTTATATTTTTGACCGGGCCGTTACGATGAGTGCACCCTCTCCAATTCTCGTCGTTCTTTTACTATTTATAGTTAGTCGTGTCTAGTTTTTCAAAAATTAATTATTTTGTTTCGCTACTTTATATTGTTAGTTTCGGACCCAGTTTTCTGCCTCATGTTTATTAATTTAAGCTTTTTATATTTTTAACCGGGCCGTTACGATGAGTGCATCCTCTCCAATTCTTGTCGTTGTTTTACTATTTATAGATAGTCGTGTCTAGTTTACTAAAAGTTAATTATTTGGTTGCGCTACCTTATATTGTTAGTTTCCGACCCAGTTTTCTGCCTCATGATTATTAATTTAAGCTTTTATGCTTTTAACCGGGCCGTTACGATGAGTGCACCCTCTACAATTCTCGTGGTTCTTTTACTATTTATAGATAGTCGTGTCTAGTTTACAAAAAGTTAATTATTTTGTTGCGCTACCTTATATTGGTAGTTTCCGACCCAGTTTTCTGCCTCATGATTATTAATTTAAGCTTTTTATATTTTAACCGGGCCGTTACGATGAGTGCACCCTCTCCAATTCTCGTCGTTCTTTTCTGTTTATAGATAGTCGTGTCTAGTTTACAAAAAGTTAATTATTTTGTAGCGCTACCTTATATTGGTAGTTTCCGACCCAGTTTTCTGCCTCATGATTATTAATTTAAGCTTTTTATATTTTTGACCGGGCCGTTACGAATAGTGCACCCTCTCTAATTCTTGTCGTTCTTTTACTATTTTAGTTAGTCGTGTCTAGTTCACAAAAAGGTAATTATTTTGTTGCGCTACTTTATATTGTTAGTTTCAGACCCAGTTTTCTGCTTCATGATTATTAATTTAACAATTTTATATTTTTGACCGGGCCGTTACGATGAGTGTACCCTCTCCAATTCTCGTCGTTCTTTTACTATGTATAGTTAGTCGTGTCTAGTTTTTCAAAAATTAATTATTTTGTTGCGCTACCTTATATTGTTAGTTTCGGACCCAGTTTTCTGCTTCATGATTATTAATTTAAGCTTTTTATATTTTTGACCGGGCCGTTACGATGAGTGCACCCTCTCCAATTCTCGTCGTTCTTTTACTATTTTAGTTAGTCGTGTCTAGTTTACAAAAATTAATTATTTTGTTGCGCTACCTTATATTGTTAGTTTCGGACCCAGTTTTCTGCTTCATGATTATTAATTTAAGCTTTTTATACTTTTAACTGGGCCGTTACGATGAGTGCACTCTCTCCAATTCTCGTCGTTCTTTTACTATTTTAGTTAGTCGTGTCTAGTTTACAAAAATTAATTATTTTGTTGCGCTACGTTATATTGTTAGTTTCGGACCCAGTTTTCTGCTTCATGATTATTAATTTAAGCTTTTTATATTTTTGACCGGGCCGTTACGATGAGTGCACCCTCTCCAATTCTCGTCGTTCTTTTATTATTTTAGTTAGTCGTGTCTAGTTTACAAAATTAATTATTTTGTTGCGCTACCTTATATTGTTAGTTTTTTACCCCGTTTTCTGCCCCATGATTATTAATTTAAGCTTTTATACTTTTAACCGGGCCGTTACGATGAGTGCACCCTCTCCAATTCTCGTCGTTCTTTTACTATTTATAGATAGTCGTGTCTAGTTTACAAAAAGTTAATTATTTTTTTGCGCTACCTTATATTGGTAGTTTCCGACCCAGTTTTTTGCCTCATGATTATTAATTTAAGCTTTTTATATTTTAACCGGGCCGTTACGATGAGTGCACCCTCTCCAATTCTCGTCGTTCTTTTACTATTTTAGTTAGTCGTGTCTAGTTTACAAAAAGTTAATTATTATGTTGCGCTACCTTATATTGTTAGTTTCGGACCCAGTTTTCTGCCTCATGATTATTAATTTAAGCTTTTTATATTTTTGACCGGGCCGTTACGAATAGTGCACCCTCTCATATTCTCGTCGTTCTTTTACCATTTATAGATAGTCGTGTCTAGTTTACAAAAGTTAATTATTTTGTTGCGCTACCTTATATTGTTACTTTCGGACCCAGTTTTCTGCTTCATGATTATTAATTTAAGCTTTTTATACATTTAACTGGGCCGTTACGATGAGTGCACCCTCTCCAATACTCGTCGTTCTTTTACTATTTTAGTTAGTCGTGTCTAGTTTACAAAAATTAATTATTTTGTTGCGCTACCTTATATTGTTAGTTTCGCACCCAGTTTTCTGCTTCATGATTATTAATTTAAGCTTTTTATATTTTTGACCGGGCCGTTACGATGAGTGCACCCTCTCTAATTCTCGTCGTTTTTTTATTATTTTAGTTAGTCGTGTCTAGTTTACAAAAAGTTAATTATTTTGTTGCGCTACCTTATATTGTTAGTTTCGGACCCAGTTTTCTGCTTCATGATTATTAATTTAACATTTTTATATTTTTGACCGGGCCGTTCCGATGAGTGCACCCTCTCCAATTCTCGTCGTTCTTTTACTATTTTAGTTAGTCGTGTCTAGTTTACAAAAAGTTAATTATTTTGTTGCGCTACCTTATATTGTTAGTTTCGGACCCAGTTTTCTGCCTCATGATTATTAATTTAAGCTTTTTATATTTTTGACCGGGCCGTTACGAATAGTGCACCCTCTCATATTCTCGTCGTTCTTTTACCATTTATAGATAGTCGTGTCTAGTTTACAAAAGTTAATTATTTTGTTGCGCTACCTTATATTGTTACTTTCGGACCCAGTTTTCTGCTTCATGATTATTAATTTAAGCTTTTTATACATTTAACTGGGCCGTTACGATGAGTGCACCCTCTCTAATTCTCGTCGTTCTTTTACTATTTTAGTTAGTCGTGTCTAGTTTACAAAAATTAATTATTTTGTTGCGCTACCTTATATTGTTAGTTTCGCACCCAGTTTTCTGCTTCATGATTATTAATTTAAGCTTTTTATATTTTTGACCGGGCCGTTACGATGAGTGCACCCTCTCCAATTCTCGTCGTTTTTTTATTATTTTAGTTAGTCGCGTCTAGTTTACAAAAAGTTAATTATTTTGTTGCGCTACCTTATATTGTTAGTTTCGGACCCAGTTTTCTGCTTCATGATTATTAATTTAACATTTTTATATTTTTGACCGGGCCGTTACGATAAGTGCACCCTCTCCAATTCTCGTCGTTCTTTTACTATTTATAGTTAGTCGTGTCTAGTTTTTCAAAACTTAATTTGTTGCGCTACCTTATATTGTTAGTTTCGGACCCAGTTTTCTGCTTCATGATTATTAATTTAAGCTTTTTATATTTTTGACCGGGCCGATACGATGAGTGCACCCTCTCCAATTCTCGTCGTTCTTTTACTATTTTAGTTAGTCGTGTCTAGTTTACAAAAATTAATTATTTTGTTGCGCTACCTTATATTGTTAGTTTCGGACCCAGTTTTCTGCCTCATGATTATTAATTTAAGCTTTTTATACTTTTAACTGGGCCGTCACGAATAGTGCACCCTCTCATATTCTCGTCTTTCTTTTACCATTTATAGATAGTCGTGTCTAGTTTACAAAAGTTAATTATTTTGTTGCGCTACCTTATATTGTTACTTTCGGACCCAGTTTTCTGCTTCATGATTATTAATTTAAGCTTTTTATACATTTAACTGGGCCGTTACGATGAGTGCACCCTCTCCAATTCTCGTCGTTCTTTTACTATTTTAGTTAGTCGTGTCTAGTTTACAAAAATTAATTATTTTGTTGCGCTACCTTATATTGTTAGTTTCGCACCCAGTTTTCTGCTTCATGATTATTAATTTAAGCTTTTTATATTTTTGACCGGGCCGTTACGATGAGTGCACCCTCTCCAATTCTCGTCGTTTTTTTATTATTTTAGTTAGTCGTGTCTAGTTTACAAAAAGTTAATTATTTTGTTGCGCTACCTTATATTGTTAGTTTCGGACCCAGTTTTCTGCTTCATGATTATTATTTTAACATTTTTATATTTTTGACCGGGCCGTTACGATGAGTGCACCCTCTCCAATTCTCGTCGTTCTTTTACTATTTTAGTTAGTCGTGTCTAGTTTACAAAAAGTTAATTATTTTGTTGCGCTACCTTATATTGTTAGTTTCGGACCCAGTTTTCTGCCTCATGATTATTAATATAAGCTTTTTATATTTTTGACCGGGCCGTTACGAATAGTGCACCCTCTCATATTCTCGTCGTTCTTTTACCATTTATAGATAGTCGTGTCTAGTTTACAAAAGTTAATTATTTTGTTGCGCTACCTTATATTGTTACTTTCGGACCCAGTTTTCTGCTTCATGATTATTAATTTAAGCTTTTTATACATTTAACTGGGCCGTTACGATGAGTGCACCCTCTCCAATTCTCGTCGTTCTTTTACTATTTTAGTTAGTCGTGTCTAGTTTACAAAAATTAATTATTTTGTTGCGCTACCTTATATTGTTAGTTTCGCACCCAGTTTTCTGCTTCATGATTATTAATTTAAGCTTTTTATATTTTTGACCGGGCCGTTACGATGAGTGCACCCTCTCCAATTCTCGTCGTTTTTTTATTATTTTAGTTAGTCGTGTCTAGTTTACAAAAAGTTAATTATTTTGTTGCGCTACCTTATATTGTTAGTTTCGGACCCAGTTTTCTGCTTCATGATTATTAATTTAACATTTTTATATTTTTGACCGGGCCGTTACGATGAGTGCACCCTCTCCAATTCTCGTCGTTCTTTTACTATTTATAGTTAGTCGTGTCTAGTTTTTCAAAAATTAATTTGTTGCGCTACCTTATATTGTTAGTTTCGGACCCAGTTTTCTGCTTCATGATTATTAATTTAAGCTTTTTATATTTTTGACCGGGCCGTTACGATGAGTGCACCCTCTCCAATTCTCGTCGTTCTTTTACTATTTTAGTTAGTCGTGTCTAGTTTACAAAAATTAATTATTTTGTTGCGCTACCTTATATTTTTAGTTTCGGACCCAGTTTTCTGCCTCATGATTATTAATTTAAGCTTTTTATACTTTTAACTGGGCCGTTACGATGAGTGCACCCTCTCCAATTCTCGTCGTTCTTTTACCATTTATAGATAGTCGTATCTAGTTTACAAAAAGTTAATTATTTTGTTGCGCTACCTTATATTCTTACTTTCGGACCCAGTTTTCTGCTTCATGATTATTAATTTAAGCTTTTTATATTTTTAACTGGGCCGTTACGATGAGTGCACCCTCTCCAATTCTCGTCGTTCTTTTACTATTTTAGTTAGTCGTTTCTAGTTTACAAAAATTAATTATTTTGTTGCGCTACCTTATATTGTTAGTTTCGGACCCAGTTTTCTGCTTCATGATTATTAATTTAAGCTTTTTATATTTTTGACCGGGCCGTTACGATGAGTGCACCCTCTCCAATTCTCGTCGTTCTTTTATTATTTTAGTTAGTCGTGTCTAGTTTACAAAAAGTTAATTATTTTGTTGCGCTACCTTAAATTGTTAGTTTCGGACCCAGTTTTCTGCTTCATGATTATTAATTTAACATTTTTATATTTTTGACCGGGCCGTTACGATGAGTGCACCCTCTCCAATTCTCGTCGTTCTTTTTCTATTTATAGTTAGTCGTGTCTAGTTTTTCAAAAATTAATTATTTTGTTTCGCTACCTTATATTGTTAGTTTCGGACCCAGTTTTCTGCCTCATGTTTATTAATTTAAGCTTTTTATATTTTTAACCGGGCCGTTACGATGAGTGCACCCTCTCCAATTCTTGTCGTTGTTTTACTATTTATAGATTGTCGTGTCTAGTTTACTAAAAGTTAATTATTTGGTTGCGCTACCTTATATTGTTAGTTTCCGACCCAGTTTTCTGCCTCATGATTATTAATTTAAGCTTTTTATGCTTTTAACCGGGCCGTTACGATGAGTGCACCCTCTACAATTCTCGTGGTTCTTTTACTATTTATAGATAGTCGTGTCTAGTTTACAAAAAGTTAATTATTTTGTTGCGCTACCTTATATTGTTAGTTTCGGACCCAGTTTTCTGCTTCATGATTATTAATTTAAGCTTTTTATACTTTTAACTGGGCCGCTACGATGAGTGCACCCTCTCCAATTCTCGTCGTTCTTTTACTATTTTAGTTATTCGTGTCTAGTTTAAAAAAATAATTATTTTGTTGCGCTACCTTATATTGTTAGTTTCGGACCCAGTTTTCTGCTTCATGATTATTAATTTAAGCTTTTTATAATTTTGACCGGGCCGTTACGATGAGTGCACCCTCTCCAATTCTCGTCGTTCTTTTATTATTTTAGTTAGTCGTGTCTAGTTTACAAAAATTAATTATTTTTTTTCGCTACCTTATATTGTTAGTTTTTTATCCAGTTTTCTGCCTCATGATTATTAATTTAAGCTTTTATACTTTTAACCGGGCCGTTACGATGAGTGCACCTCACCAATTCTCGTCGTTCTTTTACTATTTTAGTTAGTCGTGTCTAGTTTACAAAAAGTTAATTATTTTGTTGCGCTACATTATATTGTTAGTTTCGGACCCAGTTTTCTGCTTCATGATTATTAATTTAAGCTTTTTATACTTTTAACTGGGCCGTTACGATGAGTGCACCCTCTCCAATTCTCGTCGTTCTTTTACTATTTTAGTTATTCGTGTCTAGTTTACAAAAATAATTATTTTGTTGCGCTACCTTATATTGTTAGTTTCGCACCCAGTTTTCTGCCTCATGATTATTAATTTAAGCTTTTTATATTTTTAACCGGGCAGTTACGATGAGTGCACCCTCTCCAATTCTTGTCGTTCTTTTACTATTTTAGTTAGTCGTGTCTAGTTTACAAAAAGTTAATTATTTTTTTGCGCTACCTTATATTGTTAGTTTCGGACCCAGTTTTCTGCCTCATGATTATTAATTTAAGCTTTTTATATTTTTAACCGGGCCGTTACGATGAGTGCACCCTCTCCAATTCTTGTCGTTCTTTTACTATTTTAGTTAGTCGTGTCTAGTTTACAAAGAGTTAATTATTTTGTTGCGCTACGTTATATTGTTAGTTTCGGACCCAGTTTTCTGCCTCATGATTATTAATTTAAGCTTTTTATATTTTTTACCGGGCCGTTACGAATGGTGCACCCTCTCCAATTCTCGTCGTTCTTTTACCATTTATAGATAGTCGTGTCTAGTTTACAAAAAGTTAATTATTTTGTTGGGCTACCTTATATTGTTACTTTCGGACCCAGTTTTCTGCTTCATGATTATTAATTTAAGCTTTTTATACCTTTTAACTGGGCCGTTACGATGAGTGCACCCTCTCCAATTCTCGTCGTTCTTTTACTATTTTAGTTAGTCGTGTCTAGTTTACAAAAAGTTAATTATTTTGTTGCGCTACCTTATATTGTTAGTTTCGGACCCAGTTTTCTGCTTCATGATTATTAATTTAACATTTTTATATTTTTGACCGGGCCGTTACGATGAGTGCACCCTCTCCAATTCTCGTCGTTCTTTTACTATTTATAGTTAGTCGTGTCTAGTTTTTCAAAAATTAATTATTTTGTTTCGCTACCTTATATTGTTAGTTTCGGACCCAGTTTTCTACCTCATGATTATTAATTTAAGCTTTTTATATTTTTAACCGGGCCGTTACGATGAGTGCACCCTCTCCAATTCTTGTAGTTGTTTTACTATTTATAGATAGTCGTGTCTAGTTTAATAAAAGTTAATTATTTGGTTGCGCTACCTTATATTGTTAGTTTCCGACCCAGTTTTCTGCCTCATGATTATTAATTTAAGCTTTTTATACTTTTAACTGGGCCGTTACGATGAGTGCACCCTCTCCAATTCTCGTCGTTCTTTTACTATTTATAGATAGTCGTGTCTAGTTTACAAAAAGTTAATTATTTTGTTGCGCTACCTTATATTGGTAGTTTCCGACCCAGTTTTCTGCCTCATGATTATTAATTTAAGCTTTTTATATTTTAACCGGGCCGGTACGATGAGTGCACCCTCCCTAATTCTTGTCGTTCTTTTACTATTTTAGTTAGTCGTGTCTAGTTCACAAAAAGTTAATTATTTTGTTGCGCTACCTTATATTGTTAGTTTCGGACCCAGTTTTCTGCTTCATGATTATTAATTTAACATTTTTATATTTTTGACCGGGCCGTTACGATGAGTGCACCCTCTCCAATTCTCGTCGTTCTTTTACTATTTATAGTTAGTCGTGTCTAGTTTTTCAAAAATTAATTATTTTGTTGCGCTACCTTATATTGTTAGTTTCGGACCCAGTTTTCTGCTTCATGATTATTAATTTAAGCTTTTTATATTTTTGACCGGGCCGTTACGATGAGTGCACCCTCTCCAATTCTCGTCGTTCTTTTACTATTTTAGTTAGTCGTGTCTAGTTTACAAAAATTAATTATTTTGTTGCGCTACCTTATATTGTTAGTTTCGGACCCAGTTTTCTGCTTCATGATTATTAATTTAAGCTTTTTATACTTTTAACCGGGCCGTTACGAATTGTGCACCCTCTCCAATTCTCGTCGTTCTTTTACTATTTATAGATAGTCGTGTCTAGTTTACAAAAAGTTAATTATTTTGTTGCGATACCTTATATTGTTAGTTTCCGACCCAGTTTTCTGCCTCATGATTATTAATTTAAGCTTTTTATATTTTAACCGGGCCGGTACGATGAGTGCACCCTCTCCAATTCTTGTCGTTCTTTTACTATTTTAGTTAGTCTTGTCTAGTTCACAAAAAGTTAATTATTTTGTTGCGCTACCTTATATTGTTAGTTTCCGACCCAGTTTTCATCCTCATGATTATTAATTTAAGCTTTTTGTATTTTAACCGGGCCGTTACGATGAGTGCACCCTCTCCAATTCTCGTCGTTCTTATACTATTTATAGATAGTCGTGTCTAGTTTACAAAAAGTTAATTATTTTTTTGCGCTACCTTATATTGGTAGTTTCCGACCCAGTTTTTTGCCTCATGATTATTAATTTAAGCTTTTTATATTTTTAACCGGGCCGGTACGATGAGTGCACCCTCTGCAATTCTTGTCGTTCTTTTACTATTTTAGTTAGTCGTGTCTAGTTCACAAAAAGTTAATTATTTTGTTTCGCTACCTTATATTGTTAGTTTCGGACCCAGTTTTCTGCCTCATGATTATTAATTTAAGCTTTTTATATTTTTAACCGGGCCGTTACAATGAGTGCACCCTCTCCAATTCTTGTCGTTCTTTTACTATTTTAGTTAGTCGTGTCTAGTTTACAAAAAGTTAATTATTTTGTTGCGCTACCTTATATTGTTAGTTTCGGACCCAGTTTTCTGCCTCATGATTATTAATTTAAGGTTTTTATATTTTTAACCGGGCCGTTACGATGAGTGCACTCTCTCCAATTCTTGTCGTTCTTTTACTATTTTAGTTAGTCGTGTCTAGTTTACAAAAAGTTAATTATTTTGTTGCGCTACCTTATATTGTTAGTTTCGGACCCAGTTTTCTGCCTCATGATTATTAATTTAAGCTTTTTATATTTTTAACCGGGCAGTTACGATGAGTGCACCCTCTCCAATTCTTATCGTTCTTTTACTATTTTAGTTAGTCGTGTCTAGTTTACAAAAAGTTAATTATTTTTTTGCGCTACCTTATATTGTTAGTTTCGGACCCAGTTTTCTGCCTCATGATTATTATTTTAAGCTTTATTTATTTTTGACCGGGCCGTTACGGTGAGTGCACCCTCTCCAATTCTCGTCGTTCTTTTACTATTTTAGTTAGTCGTGTCTAGTTTACAAAAAGTTAATTATTTTGTTGGGCTACCTTATATTGTTACTTTCGGACCCAGTTTTCTGCTTCATGATTATTAATTTAAGCTTTTTATACTTTTAACTCGGCCGTTACGATGAGTGCATCCTCTCCAATTCTCGTCGTTCTTTTACTATTTTAGTTAGTCGTGTCTAGTTTACAAAAATTAATTATTTTGTTGCGCTACCTTATATTGTTAGTCTCGGACCCAGTTTTCTGCTTCATGATTATTAATTTAAGCTTTTTATATTTTTGACCGGGCCGTTACGGTGAGTGCACCCTCTCCAATTCTCGTCGTTCTTTTACTATTTTAGTTAGTCGTGTCTAGTTTACAAAAAGTTAATTATTTTGTTGCGCTACCTTATATTGTTAGTTTCCGACCCAGTTTTCTGCCTCATGATTATTAATTTAAGCTTTTTATATTTTAACCGGGCCGGTACGATGAGTGCACCCTCTCCAATTCTTGTCGTTCTTTTACTATTTATAGATAGGCGTGTCTAGTTTACAAAAAGTTAATTATTTTGTTGCGCTACCTTATATTGTTAGTTTCCGCCCCAGTTTTCTGCTTCATGATTATTAATTTAAGCTTTTTATACTTTTAACAGGGCCGGTACGATGAGTGCACCCTCTCCAATTCTCGTCGTTCTTTTACTATTTATAGATAGTCGTGTCTACTTTACAAAAAGTTAATTATTTTTTTGCGCTACCATATATTGGTAGTTTCCGACCCAGTTTTTTGCCTCATGATTATTAATTTAAGCTTTTTATATTTTAACCGGGCCGTTACAATGAGTGCACCCTCTCCAATATTTGTCATTCTTTCACTATTTTAGTTAGTCGTGTCTAGTTTACAAAAAGTTAATTATTTTGTTGCGCTACCTTATATTGTTAGTTTCGGACCCAGTTTTCTGCCTCATGATTATTAATTTAAGCTTTTTATATTTTTAACCGGGCCGTTACGATGAGTGCACCCTCTCCAATTCTTGTCGTTCTTTTACTATTTTAGTTAGTCGTGTCTAGTTTACAAAAAGTTAATTATTTTGTTGCGCTACCTTATATTGTTAGTTTCGGACCCAGTTTTCTGTCTCATGATTATTAATTTAAGCTTTTTATATTTTTAACCGGGCAGTTACGATGAGTGCACCCTCTCCAATTCTTGTCGTTCTTTTACTATTTTAGTTAGTCGTGTCTAGTTTACAAAAAGTTAATTATTTTTTTGCGCTACTTTATATTGTTAGTTTCGGACCCAGTTTTCTGCCTCATGATTATTAATTTAAGCTTTTTATATTTTTGACCGGGCGGTTACGATCAGTGCACCCTCTCCAATTCTTGTCGTTGTTTTACTATTTATAGATAGTCGTGTCTAGTTTAATAAAAGTTAATTATTTGGTTGCGCTACCTTATATTGTTAGTTTCCGACCCAGTTTTCTGCCTCATGATTATTAATTTAAGCTTTTTATACTTTTAACCGGGCCGTTACAATGAGTGCACCCTCTCCAATTCTCGTCGTTCTTTTACCATTTATAGATAGTCGTGTCTAGTTTACAAAAAGTTAATTATTTTGTTGGGCTACCTTATATTGTTACTTTCGGACCCAGTTTTCTGCTTCATGATTATTAATTTAACATTTTTATACTTTTAACTGGGCCGTTACGATGAGTGCACCCTCTCCAATTCTCGTCGTTCTTTTACTATTTTAGTTAGTCGTGTCTAGTTTACAAAAATTAATTATTTTGTTGCGCTACCTTATATTGTTAGTTTCGGACCCAGTTTTCTGCTTCATGATTATTAATTTAAGCTTTTTATATTTTTGACCGGGCCGTTACGATGAGTGCACCCTCTCCAATTCTCGTCGTTCTTTTATTATTTTAGTTAGTCGTGTCTAGTTTACAAAAATCAATTATTTTTTGCGCTACCTTATATTGTTAGTTTTTTACCCAGTTTTCTGCCTCATGATTATTAATTTAAGCTTTTTATACTTTTAACCGGGCCGTTACGATGAGTGCACCCTCTCCAATTCTCGTCGTTCTTTTACTATTTATAGATAGTCGTGTCTAGTTTACAAAAATTAATTATTTTGTTGCGCTACCTTATATTGTTAGTTTCCGACCCAGTTTTCTGCCTCATGATTATTAATTTAAGCTTTTTATATTTTAACCGGGCCGGTACGATGAGTGCACCCTCTCCAATTCTTGTCGTTCTTTTAGTATTTTAGTTAGTCGTGTCTAGTTCACAAAAAGTTAATTATTTTGTTGCGCTACCTTATATTGTTAGTTTCCGACCCAGTTTGCATCCTCATGATTATTAATTTAAGCTTTTTATACTTTTAACCGGGTCGTTACGATGAGTGCACCCTCTCCAATTCTCGTCGTTCTTTTACTATTTATAGATAGTCGTGTCTAGTTTACAAAAAGTTAATTATTTTTTTGCGCTACCTTATATTGGTAGTTTCCGACCCAGTTTTTTGCCTCATGATTATTAATTTAAGCTTTTTATATTTTAACCGGGCCGGTACGATGAGTGCACCCTCTCCAATTCTTGTCGTTCTTTTACTATTTTAGTTAGTCGTGTCTAGTTCACAAAAAGTTAATTATTTTGTTTCGCTACCTTATATTGTTAGTTTCGGACCCAGTTTTCTGCCTCATGATTATTAATTTAAGCTTTTTATATTTTTAACCGGGCCGTTACAATGAGTGCACCCTCTCCAATTCTTGTCGTTCTTTTACTATTTTAGTTAGTCGTGTCTAGTTTACAAAAAATTAATTATTTTGTTGCGCTACCTTATATTGTTAGTTTCGGACCCAGTTTTCTGCCTCATGACTATTAATTTAAGCTTTTTATATTTTTAACCGGGCCGGTACGATGAGTGCACCCTCTCCAATTCTTGTCGTTCTTTTACTATTTTAGTTAGTCGTGTCTAGTTTACAAAAAGTTAATTATTTTTTTGCGCTACCTTATATTGTTAGTTTCGGACCCAGTTTTCTGCCTCATGATTATTAATTTAAGCTTTTTATATTTTTAACCGGGCAGTTACGATGAGTGCACCCTCTCCAATTCTTGTCGTTCTTTTACTATTTTAGTTAGTCGTGTCTAGTTTACAAAAAGTTAATTATTTTTTTGCGCTACTTTATATTGTTAGTTTCGGACCCAGTTTTCTGCCTCATGATTATTAATTTAAGCTTTTTATATTTTTGACCGGGCCGTTACGATGAGTGCACCCTCTCCAATTATTGTCGTTGTTTTACTATTTATAGATAATCGTGTCTAGTTTACTAAAAGTTAATTATTTGGTTGCGCTACCTTATATTGGTAGTTTCCGACCCAGTTTTCTGCCTCATGATTATTAATTTAAGCTTTTTATACTTTTAACCGGGCAGTTACAATGAGTGCACCCTCTCCAATTCTCGTCGTTCTTTTACTATTTATAGATAGTCGTGTCTAGTTTACAAAAAGTTAATTATTTTTTTGCGCTACTTTATATTGTTAGTTTCGGACCCAGTTTTCTGCCTCATGATTATTAATTTAAGCTTTTTATATTTTTGACCGGGCCGTTACGATGAGTGCACCCTCTCCAATTCTTGTCGTTGTTTTACTATTTATAGATAGTCGTGTCTAGTTTACTAAAAGTTAATTATTTGGTTGCGCTACCTTATATTGTTAGTTTCCGACCCAGTTTTCTGCCTCATGATTATTAATTTAAGCTTTTTATATTTTTAACCGGGCCGTTACAATGAGTGCACCCTCTCCAATTCTTGTCGTTCTTTTACTATTTTAGTTAGTCGTGTCTAGTTTACAAAAAGTTAATTATTTTGTTGCGCTACCTTATATTGTTAGTTTCGGACCCAGTTTTCTGCCTCATGATTATTAATTTAAGCTTTTTATATTTTTAACCGGGCCGTTACGATGAGTACACCCTCTCCAATTCTTGTCGTTCTTTTACTATTTTAGTTAGTCGTGTCTAGTTTACAAAAAGTTAATTATTTTGTTGCGCTACCTTATATTGTTAGTTTCGGACCCAGTTTTCTGCCTCATGATTATAATTTAAGCTTTTTATATTTTTAACCGGGCCGGTACGATGAGTGCACCCTCTCCAATTCTTGTCGTTCTTTTACTATTTTAGTTAGTCGTGTCTAGTTCACAAAAAGTTAATTATTTTGTTTCGCTACCTTATATTGTTAGTTTCGGATCCAGTTTTCTGCCTCATGATTATTAATTTAAGCTTTTTATATTTTTAACCGGGCCGTTACAATGAGTGCACCCTCTCCAATTCTTGCCGTTCTTTTACTATTTTAGTTAGTCGTGTCTATTTTACAAAAAATTAATTATTTTGTTGCTCTACCTTATATTGTTAGTTTCGGACCCAGTTTTCTGCCTCATGATTATTAATTTAAGCTTTTTATATTTTTAACCGGGCCGTTACGATGAGTGCACCCTCTCCAATTCTTGTCGTTCTTTTACTATTTTAGTTAGTCGTGTCTAGTTTACAAAAAGTTAATTATTTTCTTGCGCTACCTTATATTGTTAGTTTCGGACCCAGTTTTCTGCCTCATGATTATTAATTTAAGCTTTTTATATTTTTAACCGGGCAGTTACGATGAGTGCACCCTCTCCAATTCTTGTCGTTCTTTTACTATTTTAGTTAGTCGTGTCTAGTTTACAAAAAGTTAATTATTTTTTTGCGCTACTTTATATTGTTAGTTTCGGACCCAGTTTTCTGCCTCATGATTATTAATTTAAGCTTTTTATATTTTTGACCGGGCCGTTACGATGAGTGCACCCTCTTCAATTCTTGTCGTTGTTTTACTATTTATAGATAGTCGTGTCTAGTTTACTAAAAGTTAATTATTTGGTTGCGCTACCTTATATTGTTAGTTTCCGACCCAGTTTTCTGCCTCATGATTATTAATTTAAGCTTTTTATACTTTTACCGGGCAGTTACGATGAGTGCACCCTCTCCAATTCTCGTCGTTCTTTTACTATTTATAGATAGTCGTGTCTAGTTTACAAAAAGTTAATTATTTTTTTGCGCTACCTTATATTGTTAGTTTCCGCCCCAGTTTTCTGCCTCATGATTATTAATTTAAGCTTTTTATATTTTAACCGGGCCGGTACGATGAGTGCACTCTCTCCAATTCTTGTCGTTCTTTTACTATTTTAGTTAGTCGTGTCTAGTTCACAAAAAGTTAATTATTTTGTTGCGCTACCTTATATTGTTAGTTTCCGACCCAGTTTTCATCCTCATGATTATTAATTTAAGCTTTTTATACTTTTAACAGGGCCGGTACGATGAGTGCACCCTCTCCAATTCTCGTCGTTCTTTTACTATTTATAGATAGTCGTGTCTACTTTACAAAAAGTTAATTATTTTTTTGCGCTACCATATATTGGTAGTTTCCCGACCCAGTTTTTTGCCTCATGATTATTAATTTAAGCTTTTTATATTTTAACCGGGCCGGTACGATGAGTGCACCCTCTCCAATTCTGGTCGTTCTTTTACTATTTTAGTTAGTCGTGTCTAGTTCACAAAAAGTTAATTATTTTGTTTCGCTACCTTATATTGTTAGTTTCGGACCCAGTTTTCTGCCTCACGATTATTAATTTAAGCTTTTTATATTTTTAACCGGGCCGTTACAATGAGTGCACCCTCTCCAATTCTTGTCATTCTTTTACTATTTTAGTTAGTCGTGTCTAGTTTACAAAAAGTTAATTATTTTGTTGCGCTACCTTATATTGTTAGTTTCGGACCCAGTTTTCTGCCTCATGATTATTAATTTAAGCTTTTTATATTTTTAACCGGGCCGTTACGATGAGTGCACCCTCTCCAATTCTTGTCGTTCTTTTACTATTTTAGTTAGTCGTGTCTAGTTTACAAAAAGTTAATTATTTTGTTGCGCTACCTTATATTGTTAGTTTCGGACCCAGTTTTCTGTCTCATGATTATTAATTTAAGCTTTTTATATTTTTAACCGGGCAGTTACGATGAGTGCACCCTCTCCAATTCTTGTCGTTCTTTTACTATTTTAGTTAGTCGTGTCTAGTTTACAAAAAGTTAATTATTTTGTTGCGCTACTTTATATTGTTAGTTTCGGACCCAGTTTTCTGCCTCATGATTATTAATTTAAGCTTTTTATATTTTTGACCGGGCGGTTACGATCAGTGCACCCTCTCCAATTCTTGTCGTTGTTTTACTATTTATAGATAGTCGTGTCTAGTTTAATAAAAGTTAATTATTTTGTTGCGCTACCTTATATTGTTAGTTTCCGACCCAGTTTTCTGCCTCATGATTATTAATTTAAGCTTTTTATACTTTTAACCGGGCAGTTACAATGAGTGCACCCTCTCCAATTCTCGTCGTTCTTTTACTATTTATAGATAGTCGTGTCTAGTTTACAAAAAGTTAATTATTTTGTTGCGCTACCTTATATTGTTAGTTTCCGACCCAGTTTTCTGCCTCATGATTATTAATTTAAGCTTTTTATATTTTTTACCGGGCCGGTACGATGAGTGCACCCTCTCCAATTCTCGTCGTTCTTTTACCATTTATAGATAGTCGTGTCTAGTTTACAAAAAGTTAATTATTTTGTTGGGCTACCTTATATTGTTACTTTCGGACCCAGTTTTCTGCTTCATGATTATTAATTTAACCTTTTTATACTTTTAACTGGGCCGTTACGATGAGTGCACCCTCTCCAATTCTCGTCGTTCTTTTACTATTTTAGTTAGTCGTGTCTAGTTTACAAAAATTAATTATTTTGTTGCGCTACCTTATATTGTTAGTTTCGGACCCAGTTTTCTGCTTCATGATTATTAATTTAAGCTTTTTATATTTTTGACCGGGCCGTTACGATGAGTGCACCCTCTCCAATTCTCGTCGTTCTTTTATTATTTTAGTTAGTCGTGTCTAGTTTACAAAAATCAATTATTTTTTGCGCTACCTTATATTGTTAGTTTTTTACCCAGTTTTCTGCCTCATGATTATTAATTTAAGCTTTTTATACTTTTAACCGGGCCGTTACGATGAGTGCACCCTCTCCAATTCTCGTCGTTCTTTTACTATTTATAGATAGTCGTGTCTAGTTTACAAAAAGTTAATTATTTTGTTGCGCTACCTTATATTGTTAGTTTCCGACCCAGTTTTCTGCCTCATGATTATTAATTTAAGCTTTTTATATTTTAACCGGGCCGGTACGATGAGTGCACCCTCTCCAATTCTTGTCGTTCTTTTAGTATTTTAGTTAGTCGTGTCTAGTTCACAAAAAGTTAATTATTTTGTTGCGCTACCTTATATTGTTAGTTTCCGACCCAGATTGCATCCTCATGATTATTAATTTAAGCTTTTTATACTTTTAACCGGGCCGTTACGATGAGTGCACCCTTTTCAATTCTCGTCGTTCTTTTACTATTTATAGATAGTCGTGTCTAGTTTACAAAAAGTTAATTATTTTTTTGCGCTACCTTATATTGGTAGTTTCCGACCCAGTTTTTTGCCTCATGATTATTAATTTAAGCTTTTTATATTTTAACCGGGCCGGTACGATGAGTGCACCCTCTCCAATTCTTGTCGTTCTTTTACTATTTTAGTTAGTCGTGTCTAGTTCACAAAAAGTTAATTATTTTGTTTCGCTACCTTATATTGTTAGTTTCGGACCCAGTTTTCTGCCTCATGATTATTAATTTAAGCTTTTTATATTTTTAACCGGGCCGTTACAATGAGTGCACCCTCTCCAATTCTTGTCGTTCTTTTACTATTTTAGTTAGTCGTGTCTAGTTTACAAAAAGTTAATTATTTTGTTGCGCTACCTTATATTGTTAGTTTCGGACCCAGTTTTCTGCCTCATGATTATTAATTTAAGCTTTTTATATTTTTAACCGGGCAGTTACGATGAGTGCACCCTCTCCAATTCTTGTCGTTCTTTTACTGTTTTAGTTAGTCGTGTCTAGTTTACAAAAAGTTAATTATGTTTTTGCGCTACTTTATATTGTTAGTTTCGGACCCAGTTTTCTGCCTCATGATTATTAATTTAAGCTTTTTATATTTTTGACCGGGCCGTTACGATGAGTGCACCCTCTCCAATTCTTGTCGTTGTTTTACTATTTATAGATAGTCGTATCTAGTTTACTAAAAGTTAATTATTTGGTTGCGCTACCTTATATTGGTAGTTTCCGACCCAGTTTTCTGCCTCATGATTATTAATTTAAGCTTTTTATACTTTTAACCGGGCAGTTACAATGAGTGCACCCTCTCCAATTCTCGTCGTTCTTTTACTATTTATAGATAGTCGTGTCTAGTTTACAAAAAGTTAATTATTTTTTTGCGCTACTTTATATTGTTAGTTTCGGACCCAGTTTTCTGCCTCATGATTATTAATTTAAGCTTTTTATACTTTTAACAGGGCCGGTACGATGAGTGCACCCTCTCCAATTCTCGTCGTTCTTTTACTATTTATAGATAGTCGTGTCTACTTTACAAAAAGTTAATTATTTTTTTGCGCTACCATATATTGGTAGTTTCCGACCCAGTTTTTTGCCTCATGATTATTAATTTAAGCTTTTTATATTTTAACCGGGCCGGTACGATGAGTGCACCCTCTCCAATTCTGGTTGTTCTTTTACTATTTTAGTTAGTCGTGTCTAGTTCACAAAAAGTTAATTATTTTGTTTCGCTACCTTATATTGTTAGTTTCGGACCCAGTTTTCTGCCTCATGATTATTAATTTAAGCTTTTTATATTTTTAACCGGGCCGTTACAATGAGTGCACCCTCTCCAATTCTTGTCATTCTTTTACTATTTTAGTTAGTCGTGTCTAGTTTACAAAAAGTTAATTATTTTGTTGCGCTACCTTATATTGTTAGTTTCGGACCCAGTTTTCTGCCTCATGATTATTAATTTAAGCTTTTTAAATTTTCAACCGGGCCGTTACGATGAGTGCACCCTCTCCAATTCTTGTCGTTCTTTTACTATTTTAGTTAGTCGTGTCTAGTTTACAAAAAGTTAATTATTTTGTTGCGCTACCTTATATTGTTAGTTTCGGACCCAGTTTTCTGTCTCATGATTATTAATTTAAGCTTTTTATATTTTTAACCGGGCAGTTACGATGAGTGCACCCTCTCCAATTCTTGTCGTTCTTTTACTATTTTAGTTAGTCGTGTCTAGTTTACAAAAAGTTAATTATTTTTTTGCGCTACTTTATATTGTTAGTTTCGGACCCAGTTTTCTGCCTCATGATTATTAATTTAAGCTTTTTATATTTTTGACCGGGCGGTTACGATCAGTGCACCCTTTCCAATTCTTGTCGTTGTTTTACTATTTATAGATAGTCGTGTCTAGTTTAATAAAAGTTAATTATTTGGTTGCGCTACCTTATATTGTTAGTTTCCGACCCAGTTTTATGCCTCATGATTATTAATTTAAGCTTTTTATACTTTTAACCGGGCAGTTACAATGAGTGCACCCTCTCCAATTCTCGTCGTTCTTTTACTATTTATAGATAGTCGTGTCTAGTTTACAAAAAGTTAATTATTTTGGTGCGCTACCTTATATTGTTAGTTTCCGACCCAGTTTTCTGCCTCATGATTATTAATTTAAGCTTTTTATATTTTTGACCGGGCCGTTACGAATAGTGCACCCTCTCCAATTCTCGTCGTTCTTTTACCATTTATAGATAGTCGTGTCTAGTTTACAAAAAGTTAATTATTTTGTTGGGCTACCTTATATTGTTACTTTCGGACCCAGTTTTCTGCTTCATGATTATTAATTTAACCTTTTTATACTTTTAACTGGGCCGTTACGATGAGTGCACCCTCTCCAATTCTCGTCGTTCTTTTGCTATTTTAGTTAGTCGTGTCTAGTTTACAAAAATTAATTATTTTGTTGCGCTACCTTATATTGTTAGTTTCGGACCCAGTTTTCTGCTTCATGATTATTAATTTAAGCTTTTTATATTTTTGACCGGGCCGTTACGATGAGTGCACCCTCTCCAATTCTCGTCGTTCTTTTATTATTTTAGTTAGTCCTGTCTAGTTTACAAAAATCAATTATTTTTTGCGCTACCTTATATTGTTAGTTTCCAACCCAGTTTTTTGCCTCATGATTGTTAATTTAAGCTTTTTATATTTTAACCGGGCCGGTACGATGAGTGCACCCTCTCCAATTCTTGTCGTTCTTTTACTATTTTAGTTAGTCGTGTCTAGTTCACAAAAAGTTAATTATTTTGTTTCGCTACCTTATATTGTTAGTTTCGGACCCAGTTTTCTGCCTCATGATTATTAATTTAAGCTTTTTATATTTTTAACCGGGCCGTTACAATGAGTGCACCCTCTCCAATTCTTGTCGTTCTTTTACTATTTTAGTTAGTCGTGTCTAGTTTACAAAAAATTAATTATTTTGTTGCGCTACCTTATATTGTTAGTTTCGGACCCAGTTTTCTGCCTCATGACTATTAATTTAAGCTTTTTATATTTTTGACCGGGCCGGTACGATGAGTGCACCCTCTCCAATTCTTGTCGTTCTTTTACTATTTTAGTTAGTCGTGTCTAGTTTACAAAAAGTTAATTATTTTGTTGCGCTACCTTATATTGTTAGTTTCGGACCCAGTTTTCTGCCTCATGATTATTAATTTAAGCTTTTTATATTTTTAACCGGGCAGTTACGATGAGTGCACCCTCTCCAATTCTTGTCGTTCTTTTACTATTTTAGTTAGTCGTGTCTAGTTTACAAAAAGTTAATTATTTTTTTGCGCTACTTTATATTGTTAGTTTCCGACCCAGTTTTCTGCCTCATGATTATTAATTTAAGCTTTTTATATTTTTGACCGGGCCGTTACGATGAGTGCACCCTCTCCAATTCTTGTCGTTGTTTTACTATTTATAGATAGTCGTGTCTAGTTTACTAAAAGTTAATTATTTGGTTGCGCTACCTTATATTGTTAGTTTCCGACCCAGTTTTCTGCCTCATGATTATTAATTTAAGCTTTTTATACTTTTAACCATGCAGTTACAATGAGTGCACCCTCTACAATTCTCGTCGTTCTTTTACTATTTATAGATAGTCGTGTCTAGTTTACAAAAAGTTAATTATTTTTTGCGCTAATTTATATTGTTAGTTTCGGACCCAGTTTTCTGCCTCATGATTATTAATTTAAGCTTTTTATATTTTTGACCGGGCGGTTACGATCAGTGCACCCTCTCCAATTCTTGTCGTTGTTTTACTATTTATAGATAGTCGTGTCTAGTTTAATAAAAGTTAATTATTTTGTTGCGCTACCTTATATTGTTAGTTTCCGACCCAGTTTTCTGCCTCATGATTATTAATTTAAGCTTTTTATACTTTTAGCCGGGCAGTTACAATGAGTGCACCCTCTCCAATTCTCGTCGTTCTTTTACTATTTATAGATAGTCGTGTCTAGTTTACAAAAAGTTAATTATTTTGTTGCGCTACCTTATATTGTTAGTTTCCGACCCAGTTTTCTGCCTCATGATTATTAATTTAAGCTTTTTATATTTTTTACCGGGCCGTTACGAATAGTGCACCCTCTCCAATTCTCGTCGTTCTTTTACCATTTATAGATAGTCGTGTCTAGTTTACAAAAAGTTAATTATTTTGTTGGGCTACCTTATATTGTTACTTTCGGACCCAGTTTTCTGCTTCATGATTATTAATTTAACCTTTTTATACTTTTAACTGGGCCGTTACGATGAGTGCACCCTCTCCAATTCTCGTCGTTCTTTTACTATTTTAGTTAGTCGTGTCTAGTTTACAAAAATTAATTATTTTGTTGCGCTACCTTATATTGTTAGTTTCGGACCCAGTTTTCTGCTTCATGATTATTAATTTAAGCTTTTTATATTTTTGACCGGGCCGTTACGATGAGTGCACCCTCTCCAATTCTCGTCGTTCTTTGATTATTTTAGTTAGTCGTGTCTAGTTTACAAAAATCAATTATTTTTTGCGCTACCTTATATTGTTAGTTTTTTACCCAGTTTTCTGCCTCATGATTATTAATTTAAGCTTTTTATACTTTTAACCGGGCCGTTACGATGAGTGCACCCTCTCCAATTCTCGTCGTTCTTTTACTATTTATAGATAGTCGTGTCTAGTTTACAAAAAGTTAATTATTTTGTTGCGCTACCTTATATTGTTAGTTTCCGACCCAGTTTTCTGCCTCATGATTATTAATTTAAGCTTTTTATATTTTAACCGGGCCGGTACGATGAGTGCACCCTCTCCAATTCTTGTCGTTCTTTTAGTATTTTAGTTAGTCGTGTCTAGTTCACAAAAAGTTAATTATTTTGTTGCGCTACCTTATATTGTTAGTTTCCGACCCAGATTGCATCCTCATGATTATTAATTTAAGCTTTTTATACTTTTAACCGGGCCGTTACGATGAGTGCACCCTTTTCAATTCTCGTCGTTCTTTTACTATTTATAGATAGTCGTGTCTAGTTTACAAAAAGTTAATTATTTTTTTGCGCTACCTTATATTGGTAGTTTCCGACCCAGTTTTTTGCCTCATGATTATTAATTTAAGCTTTTTATATTTTAACCGGGCCGGTACGATGAGTGCACCCTCTCCAATTCTTGTCGTTCTTTTACTATTTTAGTTAGTCGTGTCTAGTTCACAAAAAGTTAATTATTTTGTTTCGCTACCTTATATTGTTAGTTTCGGACCCAGTTTTCTGCCTCATGATTATTAATTTAAGCTTTTTATATTTTTAACCGGGCCGTTACAATGAGTGCACCCTCTCCAATTCTTGTCGTTCTTTTACTATTTTAGTTAGTCGTGTCTAGTTTACAAAAAGTTAATTATTTTGTTGCGCTACCTTATATTGTTAGTTTCGGACCCAGTTTTCTGCCTCATGATTATTAATTTAAGCTTTTTATATTTTTAACCGGGCAGTTACGATGAGTGCACCCTCTCCAATTCTTGTCGTTCTTTTACTGTTTTAGTTAGTCGTGTCTAGTTTACAAAAAGTTAATTATGTTTTTGCGCTACTTTATATTGTTAGTTTCGGACCCAGTTTTCTGCCTCATGATTATTAATTTAAGCTTTTTATATTTTTGACCGGGCCGTTACGATGAGTGCACCCTCTCCAATTCTTGTCGTTGTTTTACTATTTATAGATAGTCGTGTCTAGTTTACTAAAAGTTAATTATTTGGTTGCGCTACCTTATATTGGTAGTTTCCGACCCAGTTTTCTGCCTCATGATTATTAATTTAAGCTTTTTATACTTTTAACCGGGCAGTTACAATGAGTGCACCCTCTCCAATTCTCGTCGTTCTTTTACTATTTATAGATAGTCGTGTCTAGTTTACAAAAAGTTAATTATTTTTTTGCGCTACTTTATATTGTTAGTTTCGGACCCAGTTTTCTGCCTCATGATTATTAATTTAAGCTTTTTATACTTTTAACAGGGCCGGTACGATGAGTGCACCCTCTCCAATTCTCGTCGTTCTTTTACTATTTATAGATAGTCGTGTCTACTTTACAAAAAGTTAATTATTTTTTTGCGCTACCATATATTGGTAGTTTCCGACCCAGTTTTTTGCCTCATGATTATTAATTTAAGCTTTTTATATTTTAACCGGGCCGGTACGATGAGTGCACCCTCTCCAATTCTGGTTGTTCTTTTACTATTTTAGTTAGTCGTGTCTAGTTCACAAAAAGTTAATTATTTTGTTTCGCTACCTTATATTGTTAGTTTCGGACCCAGTTTTCTGCCTCATGATTATTAATTTAAGCTTTTTATATTTTTAACCGGGCCGTTACAATGAGTGCACCCTCTCCAATTCTTGTCATTCTTTTACTATTTTAGTTAGTCGTGTCTAGTTTACAAAAAGTTAATTATTTTGTTGCGCTACCTTATATTGTTAGTTTCGGACCCAGTTTTCTGCCTCATGATTATTAATTTAAGCTTTTTAAATTTTCAACCGGGCCGTTACGATGAGTGCACCCTCTCCAATTCTTGTCGTTCTTTTACTATTTTAGTTAGTCGTGTCTAGTTTACAAAAAGTTAATTATTTTGTTGCGCTACCTTATATTGTTAGTTTCGGACCCAGTTTTCTGTCTCATGATTATTAATTTAAGCTTTTTATATTTTTAACCGGGCAGTTACGATGAGTGCACCCTCTCCAATTCTTGTCGTTCTTTTACTATTTTAGTTAGTCGTGTCTAGTTTACAAAAAGTTAATTATTTTTTTGCGCTACTTTATATTGTTAGTTTCGGACCCAGTTTTCTGCCTCATGATTATTAATTTAAGCTTTTTATATTTTTGACCGGGCGGTTACGATCAGTGCACCCTCTCCAATTCTTGTCGTTGTTTTACTATTTATAGATAGTCGTGTCTAGTTTAATAAAAGTTAATTATTTGGTTGCGCTACCTTATATTGTTAGTTTCCGACCCAGTTTTATGCCTCATGATTATTAATTTAAGCTTTTTATACTTTTAACCGGGCAGTTACAATGAGTGCACCCTCTCCAATTCTCGTCGTTCTTTTACTATTTATAGATAGTCGTGTCTAGTTTACAAAAAGTTAATTATTTTGGTGCGCTACCTTATATTGTTAGTTTCCGACCCAGTTTTCTGCCTCATGATTATTAATTTAAGCTTTTTATATTTTTGACCGGGCCGTTACGAATAGTGCACCCTCTCCAATTCTCGTCGTTCTTTTACCATTTATAGATAGTCGTGTCTAGTTTACAAAAAGTTAATTATTTTGTTGGGCTACCTTATATTGTTACTTTCGGACCCAGTTTTCTGCTTCATGATTATTAATTTAACCTTTTTATACTTTTAACTGGGCCGTTACGATGAGTGCACCCTCTCCAATTCTCGTCGTTCTTTTGCTATTTTAGTTAGTCGTGTCTAGTTTACAAAAATTAATTATTTTGTTGCGCTACCTTATATTGTTAGTTTCGGACCCAGTTTTCTGCTTCATGATTATTAATTTAAGCTTTTTATATTTTTGACCGGGCCGTTACGATGAGTGCACCCTCTCCAATTCTCGTCGTTCTTTTATTATTTTAGTTAGTCCTGTCTAGTTTACAAAAATCAATTATTTTTTGCGCTACCTTATATTGTTAGTTTCCAACCCAGTTTTTTGCCTCATGATTATTAATTTAAGCTTTTTATATTTTAACCGGGCCGGTACGATGAGTGCACCCTCTCCAATTCTTGTCGTTCTTTTACTATTTTAGTTAGTCGTGTCTAGTTCACAAAAAGTTAATTATTTTGTTTCGCTACCTTATATTGTTAGTTTCGGACCCAGTTTTCTGTCTCATGATTATTAATTTAAGCTTTTTATATTTTTAACCGGGCCGTTACAATGAGTGCACCCTCTCCAATTCTTGTCGTTCTTTTACTATTTTAGTTAGTCGTGTCTAGTTTACAAAAAATTAATTATTTTGTTGCGCTACCTTATATTGTTAGTTTCGGACCCAGTTTTCTGCCTCATGACTATTAATTTAAGCTTTTTATATTTTTGACCGGGCCGGTACGATGAGTGCACCCTCTCCAATTCTTGTCGTTCTTTTACTATTTTAGTTAGTCGTGTCTAGTTTACAAAAAGTTAATTATTTTGTTGCGCTACCTTATATTGTTAGTTTCGGACCCAGTTTTCTGCCTCATGATTATTAATTTAAGCTTTTTATATTTTTAACCGGGCAGTTACGATGAGTGCACCCTCTCCAATTCTTGTCGTTCTTTTACTATTTTAGTTAGTCGTGTCTAGTTTACAAAAAGTTAATTATTTTTTTGCGCTACTTTATATTGTTAGTTTCCGACCCAGTTTTCTGCCTCATGATTATTAATTTAAGCTTTTTATATTTTTGACCGGGCCGTTACGATGAGTGCACCCTCTCCAATTCTTGTCGTTGTTTTACTATTTATAGATAGTCGTGTCTAGTTTACTAAAAGTTAATTATTTGGTTGCGCTACCTTATATTGTTAGTTTCCGACCCAGTTTTCTGCCTCATGATTATTAATTTAAGCTTTTTATACTTTTAACCATGCAGTTACAATGAGTGCACCCTCTACAATTCTCGTCGTTCTTTTACTATTTATAGATAGTCGTGTCTAGTTTACAAAAAGTTAATTATTTTTTTGCGCTAATTTATATTGTTAGTTTCGGACCCAGTTTTCTGCCTCATGATTATTAATTTAAGCTTTTTATATTTTTGACCGGGCCGTTACGATGAGTGCACCCTCTCCAATTCTTGTCGTTGTTTTACTATTTATAGATAGTCGTGTCTAGTTTACTAAAAGTTAATTATTTGGTTGCGCTACCTTATATTGTTAGTTTCCGACCCAGTTTTCTGCCTCATGATTACTAATTTAAGCTTTTTATATTTTTAACCGGGCCGTTACAATGAGTGCACCCTCTCCAATTCTTGTCGTTCTTTTACTATTTTAGTTAGTCGTGTCTAGTTTACAAAAAGTTAATTATTTTGTTGCGCTACCTTATATTGTTAGTTTCGGACCCAGTTTTCTGCCTCATGATTATTAATTTAAGCTTTTTATATTTTTAACCGGGCCGTTACGATGAGTGCACCCTCTCCAATTCTTGTCGTTCTTTTACTATTTTAGTTAGTCGTGTCTAGTTTACAAAAAGTTAATTATTTTGTTGCGCTACCTTATATTGTTAGTTTCGGACCCAGTTTTCTGCCTCATGATTATTAATTTAAGCTTTTTATATTTTTAACCGGGCCGGTACGATGAGTGCACCCTCTCCAATTCTTGTCGTTCTTTTACTATTTTAGTTAGTCGTGTCTAGTTCACAAAAAGTTAATTATTTTGTTTCGCTACCTTATATTGTTAGTTTCGGACCCAGTTTTCTGCCTCATGATTATTAATTTAAGCTTTTTATATTTTTAACCGGGCCGTTACAATGAGTGCACCCTCTCCAATTCTTGCCGTTCTTTTACTATTTTAGTTAGTCGTGTCTAGTTTACAAAAAATTAATTATTTTGTTTCGCTACCTTATATTGTTAGTTTCGGACCCAGTTTTCTGCCTCATGATTATTAATTTAAGCTTTTTATATTTTTAACCGGGCCGTTACAATGAGTGCACCCTCTCCAATTCTTGTCTTTCTTTTACTATTTTAGTTAGTCGTGTCTAGTTTACAAAAAATTAATTATTTTGTTGCGCTACCTTATATTGTTAGTTTCGGACCCAGTTTTCTGATTCATGACTATTAATTTAAGCTTTTTATATTTTTGACCGGGCCGGTACGATGAGTGCACCCTCTCCAATTCTTGTCGTTCTTTTACTATTTTAGTTAGTCGTGTCTAGTTTAAAAAAAGTTAATTATTTTGTTGCGCTACCTTATATTGTTAGTTTCGGACGCAGTTTTCTGCCTCATGATTATTAATTTAAGCTTTTTATATTTTTAACCGGGCAGTTACGATGAGTGCACCCTCTCCAATTCTCGTTGTTCTTTTACTATTTATAGATAGTCGTGTCTAGTTAACAAAAAGTTAATTATTTTGTTGCGCTACCTTATATTGTTAGTTTCCGACCCAGTTTTCTGCCTCATGATTATTAATTTAAGCTTTTTATATTTTTGACCGGGCCGTTACGAATAGTGCACCCTCTCCAATTCTCGTCGTTCTTTTACCATTTATAGATAGTCGTGTCTAGTTTACAAAAAGTTAATTATTTTGTTGGGCTACCTTATATTGTTACTTTCGGACCCAGTTTTCTGCTTCATGATTATTAATTTAACATTTTATACTTTTAACTGGGCCGTTATGATGAGTGCACCCTCTCCAATTCTCGTCGTACTTTTACTATTTTAGTTAGTCGTGCCTAGTTTACAAAAATTAATTATTTTGTTGCGCTACCTTATATTGTTAGTTTCGGACCCAGTTTTCTGCTTCATGATTATTAATTTAAGCTTTTTATATTTTTGACCGGGCCGTTACGATGAGTGCACCCTCTCCAATTCTCGTCGTTCTTTTATTATTTTAGTTAGTCGTGTCTAGTTTACAAAAATCAATTATTTTTTGCGCTACCTTATATTGTTAGTTTCCAACCCAGTTTTTTGCCTCATGATTATTAATTTAAGCTTTTTATATTTTAACCGGGCCGGTACGATGAGTGCACCCTCTCCAATTCTTGTCTTTCTTTTACTATTTTAGTTAGTCGTGTCTAGTTCACAAAAAGTTAATTATTTTGTTTCGCTACCTTATATTGTTAGTTTCGGACCCAGTTTTCTGCCTCATGATTATTAATTTAAGCTTTTTATATTTTTAACCGGGCCGTTACAATGAGTGCACCCTCTCCAATTCTTGTCGTTCTTTTACTATTTTAGTTAGTCGTGTCTAGTTTACAAAAAATTAATTATTTTGTTGCGCTACCTTATATTGTTAGTTTCGGACCCAGTTTTCTGCCTCATGACTATTAATTTAAGCTTTTTATATTTTTGACCGGGCCGGTACGATGAGTGCACCCTCTCCAATTCTTGTCGTTCTTTTACTATTTTAGTTAGTCGTGTCTAGTTTACAAAAAGTTAATTATTTTGTTGCGCTACCTTATATTGTTAGTTTCGGACCCAGTTTTCTGCCTCATGATTATTAATTTAAGCTTTTTATATTTTTAACCGGGCAGTTACGATGAGTGCACCCTCTCCAATTCTTGTCGTTCTTTTACTATTTTAGTTAGTCGTGTCTAGTTTACAAAAAGTTAATTATTTTTTTGCGCTACTTTATATTGTTAGTTTCGGACCCAGTTTTCTGCCTCATGATTATTAATTTAAGCTTTTTATATTTTTGACCGGGCCGTTACGATGAGTGCTCCCTCTCCAATTCTTGTCGTTGTTTTACTATTTATAGATAGTCGTGTCTAGTTTACTAAAAGTTAATTATTTGGTTGCGCTACCTTATATTGTTAGTTTCCGACCCAGTTTTCTGCCTCATGATTAGTAATTTAAGCTTTTTATACTTTTAACCATGCAGTTACAATGAGTGCACCCTCTACAATTCTCGTCGTTCTTTTACTATTTATAGATAGTCGTGTCTAGTTTACAAAAAGTTAATTATTTTTTTGCGCTAATTTATATTGTTAGTTTCGGACCCAGTTTTCTGCCTCATGATTATTAATTTAAGCTTTTTATATTTTTGACCGGGCCGTTACGATGAGTGCACCCTCTCCAATTCTTGTCGTTGTTTTACTATTTATAGATAGTCGTGTCTAGTTTACTAAAAGTTAATTATTTGGTTGCGCTACCTTATATTGTTAGTTTCCGACCCAGTTTTCTGCCTCATGATTATTAATTTAAGCTTTTTATATTTTTAACCGGGCCGTTACGATGAGTGCACCCTCTCCAATTCTTGTCGTTCTTTTACTATTTTAGTTAGTCGTGTCTAGTTTACAAAAAGTTAATTATTTTGTTGCGCTACCTTATATTGTTAGTTTCGGACCCAGTTTTCTGCCTCGTGATTATTAATTTAAGCTTTTTATATTTTTAACCGGGCCGGTACGATGAGTGCACCCTCTCCAATTCTTGTCGTTCTTTTACTATTTTAGTTAGTCGTGTCTAGTTCACAAAAAGTTAATTATTTTGTTTCGCTACCTTATATTGTTAGTTTCGGACCCAGTTTTCTGCCTCATGATTATTAATTTAAGCTTTTTATATTTTTAACCGGGCCGTTACAATGAGTGCACCCTCTCCAATTCTTGCCGTTCTTTTACTATTTTAGTTAGTCGTGTCTAGTTTACAAAAAATTAATTATTTTGTTGCTCTACCTTATATTGTTAGTTTCGGACCTAGTTTTCTGCCTCATGATTATTAATTTAAGCTTTTTATATTTTTAACCGGGCCGTTACGATGAGTGCACCCTCTCCAATTCTTGTCGTTCATTTACTATTTTAGTTAGTCGTGTCTAGTTTACAAAAAGTTAATTATTTTTTGCGCTACCTTATATTGTTAGTTTCGGACCCAGTTTTCTGCCTCATGATTATTAATTTAAGCTTTTTATATTTTAACCGGGCAGTTACGATGAGTGCACCCTCTCCAATTCTTGTCGTTCTTTTACTATTTTAGTTAGTCGTGTCTAGTTCACAAAAAGTTAATTATTTTGTTTCGCTACCTTATATTGTTAGTTTCGGACCCAGTTTTCTGCCACATGATTATTAATTTAAGCTTTTTATATTTTTAACCGGGCCGTTACAATGAGTGCACCCTCTCCAATTCTTGTCGTTCTTTTACTATTTTAGTTAGTCGTGTCTAGTTTACAAAAAATTAATTATTTTGTTGCGCTACCTTATATTGTTAGTTTCGGACCCAGTTTTCTGATTCATGACTATTAATTTAAGCTTTTTATATTTTTGACCGGGCCGGTACGATGAGTGCACCCTCTCCAATTCTTGTCGTTCTTTTACTATTTTAGTTAGTCGTGTCTAGTTTACAAAAAGTTAATTATTTTGTTGCGCTACCTTATATTGTTAGTTTCGGACCCAGTTTTCTGCCTCATGATTATTAATTTAAGCTTTTTATATTTTTAACCGGGCAGTTACGATGAGTGCACCCTCTCCAATTCTTGTCGTTCTTTTACTATTTTAGTTAGTCGTGTCTAGTTTACAAAAAGTTAATTATTTTTTTGCGCTACTTTATATTGTTAGTTTCGGACCCAGTTTTCTGCCTCATGATTATTAATTTAAGCTTTTTATATTTTTGACCGGGCCGTTACGATGAGTGCACCCTCTCCAATTCTTGTCGTTGTTTTACTATTTATAGATAGTCGGGTCTAGTTTACTAAAAGTTAATTATTTGGTTGCGCTACCTTATATTGTTAGTTTCCGACCCAGTTTTCTGCCTCATGATTATTAATTTAAGCTTTTTATACTTTTAACCATGCAGTTACAATGAGTGCACCCTCTCCAATTCTCGTCGTTCTTTTACTATTTATAGATAGTCGTGTCTAGTTTACAAAAAGTTAATTATTTTTTTGCGCTACTTTATATTGTTAGTTTCGGACCCAGTTTTCTGCCTCATGATTATTAATTTAAGCTTTTTATATTTTTGACCGGGCCGTTACGATGAGTGCACCCTCTCCAATTCTTGTCGTTGTTTTACTATTTATAGATAGTCGTGTCTAGTTCACAAAAAGTTTATTATTTTTTTTCGCTACCTTATATTGTTAGTTTCGGACCCAGTTTTCTGCCTCATGATTATTAATTTAAGCTTTTTATATTTTGAACCGGGCCGTTACAATGAGTGCACCCTCTCCAATTCTTGCCGTTCTTTTACTATTTTAGTTAGACGTGTCTAGTTTACAAAAAATTAATTATTTTGTTGCTCTACCTTATATTGTTAGTTTCGGACCCAGTTTTCTGCCTCATGATTATTAATTTAAGCTTTTTATATTTTTAACCGGGCCGTTACGATGAGTGCACCCTCTCCAATTCTTGTCGTTCTTTTACTATTTTAGTTAGTCGTGTCTAGTTTACAAAAAGTTAATTATTTTGTTGCGCTACCTTATATTGTTAGTTTCGGACCCAGTTTTCTGCCTCATGATTATTAATTTAAGCTTTTTATATTTTAACCGGGCAGTTACGATGAGTGCACCCTCTCCAATTCTTGTCGTTCTTTTACTATTTTAGTTAGTCGTGTCTAGTTCACAAAAAGTTAATTATTTTGTTTCGCTACCTTATATTGTTAGTTTCGGACCCAGTTTTCTGCCTCATGATTATTAATTTAAGCTTTTTATATTTTTAACCGGGCCGTTACAATGAGTGCACCCTCTCCAATTCTTGTCGTTCTTTTACTATTTTAGTTAGTCGTGTCTAGTTTACAAAAAATTAATTATTTTGTTGCGCTACCTTATATTGTTAGTTTCGGACCCAGTTTTCTGATTCATGACTATTAATTTAAGCTTTTTATATTTTTGACCGGGCCGGTACGATGAGTGCACCCTCTCCAATTCTTGTCGTTCTTTTACTATTTTAGTTAGTCGTGTCTAGTTTACAAAAAGTTAATTATTTTGTTGCGCTACCTTATATTGTTAGTTTCGGACCCAGTTTTCTGCCTCATGATTATTAATTTAAGCTTTTTATATTTTTAACCGGGCAGTTACGATGAGTGCACCCTCTCCAATTCTTGTCGTTCTTTTACTATTTTAGTTAGTCGTGTCTAGTTTACAAAAAGTTAATTATTTTTTTGCGCTACTTTATATTGTTAGTTTCGGACCCAGTTTTCTGCCTCATGATTATTAATTTAAGCTTTTTATATTTTTGACCGGGCCGTTACGATGAGTGCACCCTCTCCAATTCTTGTCGTTGTTTTACTATTTATAGATAGTCGTGTCTAGTTTACTAAAAGTTAATTATTTGGTTGCGCTACCTTATATTGTTAGTTTCCGACCCAGTTTTCTGCCTCATGATTATTAATTTAAGCTTTTTATACTTTTAACCATGCAGTTACAATGAGTGCACCCTCTCCAATTCTCGTCGTTCTTTTACTATTTATAGATAGTCGTGTCTAGTTTACAAAAAGTTAATTATTTTTTTGCGCTACTTTATATTGTTAGTTTCGGACCCAGTTTTCTGCCTCATGATTATTAATTTAAGCTTTTTATATTTTTGACCGGGCCGTTACGATGAGTGCACCCTCTCCAATTCTTGTCGTTGTTTTACTATTTATAGATAGTCGTGTCTAGTTTACTAAAAGTTAATTATTTGGTTGCGCTACCTTATATTGTTAGTTTCCGACCCAGTTTTCTGCCTCATGATTATTAATTTAAGCTTTTTATATTTTTAACCGGGCCGTTACAATGAGTGCACCCTCTCCAATTCTTGTCGTTCTTTTACTATTTTAGTTAGTCGTGTCTAGTTTACAAAAAGTTAATTATTTTGTTGCGCTACCTTATATTGTTAGTTTCGGACCCAGTTTTCTGCCTCATGATTATTAATTTAAGCTTTTTATATTTTAACCGGGCAGTTACGATGAGTGCACCCTCTCCAATTCTTGTCGTTCTTTTACTATTTTAGTTAGTCGTGTCTAGTTCACAAAAAGTTAATTATTTTGTTTCGCTACCTTATATTGTTAGTTTCGGACCCAGTTTTCTGCCTCATGATTATTAATTTAAGCTTTTTATATTTTTAACCGGGCCGTTACAATGAGTGCACCCTCTCCAATTCTTGTCGTTCTTTTACTATTTTAGTTAGTCGTGTCTAGTTTACAAAAAATTAATTATTTTGTTGCGCTACCTTATATTGTTAGTTTCGGACCCAGTTTTCTGATTCATGACTATTAATTTAAGCTTTTTATATTTTTGACCGGGCCGGTACGATGAGTGCACCCTCTCCAATTCTTGTCGTTCTTTTACTATTTTAGTTAGTCGTGTCTAGTTTACAAAAAGTTAATTATTTTGTTGCGCTACCTTATATTGTTAGTTTCGGACCCAGTTTTCTGCCTCATGATTATTAATTTAAGCTTTTTATATTTTTAACCGGGCAGTTACGATGAGTGCACCCTCTCCAATTCTTGTCGTTCTTTTACTATTTTAGTTAGTCGTGTCTAGTTTACAAAAAGTTAATTATTTTTTTGCGCTACTTTATATTGTTAGTTTCGGACCCAGTTTTCTGCCTCATGATTATTAATTTAAGCTTTTTATATTTTTGACCGGGCCGTTACGATGAGTGCACCCTCTCCAATTCTTGTCGTTGTTTTACTATTTATAGATAGTCGTGTCTAGTTTACTAAAAGTTAATTATTTGGTTGCGCTACCTTATATTGTTAGTTTCCGACCCAGTTTTCTGCCTCATGATTATTAATTTAAGCTTTTTATACTTTTAACCATGCAGTTACAATGAGTGCACCCTCTCCAATTCTCGTCGTTCTTTTACTATTTATAGATAGTCGTGTCTAGTTTACAAAAAGTTAATTATTTTTTTGCGCTACTTTATATTGTTAGTTTCGGACCCAGTTTTCTGCCTCATGATTATTAATTTAAGCTTTTTATATTTTTGACCGGGCCGTTACGATGAGTGCACCCTCTCCAATTCTTGTCGTTGTTTTACTATTTATAGATAGTCGTGTCTAGTTTACTAAAAGTTAATTATTTGGTTGCGCTACCTTATTTTGTTAGTTTCCGACCCAGTTTTCTGCCTCATGATTATTAATTTAAGCTTTTTATATTTTTAACCGGGCCGTTACAATGAGTGCACCCTCTCCAATTCTTGTCGTTCTTTTACTATTTTAGTTAGTCGTGTCTAGTTTACAAAAAGTTAATTATTTTGTTGCGCTACCTTATATTGTTAGTTTCGGACCCAGTTTTCTGCCTCATGATTATTAATTTAAGCTTTTTATATTTTTAACCGGGCCGTTACGATGAGTGCACCCTCTCCAATTCTTGTCGTTCTTTTACTATTTTAGTTAGTCGTGTCTAGTTTACAAAAAGTTAATTATTTTCTTGCGCTACCTTATATTGTTAGTTTCGGACCCAGTTTTCTGCCTCATGATTATTAATTTAAGCTTTTTATATTTTTAACCAGGCAGTTACGATGAGTGCACCCTCTCCAATTCTTGTCGTTCTTTTACTATTTTAGTTAGTCGTGTCTAGTTTACAAAAAGTTAATTATTTTTTTGCGCTACTTTATATTGTTAGTTTCGGACCCAGTTTTCTGCCTCATGATTATTAATTTAAGCTTTTTATATTTTTGACCGGGCCGTTACGGTGAGTGCACCCTCTCCAATTCTCGTCGTTCTTTTACTATTTATTGATAGTCGTGTCTAGTTTACAAAAAGTTAATTATTTTTTTGCGCTACTTTATATTGTTAGTTTCGGACCCAGTTTTCTGCCTCATGATTATTAATTTAAGCTTTTTATATTTTTGACCGGGGCTTTACGATGAGTGCACCCTCTCCAATTCTTGTCGTTCTTTTACTATTTTAGTTTGTCGTGTCTAGTTTTCAAAAAGTTAATTATTTTTTTGCGCTACCTTATATTGTTAGTTTCGGACCCAGTTTTCTGCCTCATGATTATTAATTTAAGCTTTTTATATTTTTAACCGGGCCGTCACGATGAGTGCAACCTCTCCAATTCTGCTCGTTCTTTTACTATTTTAGTTAGTCGTGTCTAGTTTACAAAAAGTTAATTATTTTATTGCGCTACCTTATATTGTTAGTTTCGGACCCAGTTTTCTGCCTCATGATTATTAATTTAAGCTTTTTATATTTTTGACCGGGCCGTTGCGAATAGTGCACCCTCTCCAATTCTCGTCGTTCTTTTACTATTTATAGATAGTCGTGTCTAGTTTACAAAAAGTTAATTATTTTGTTGCGCTACCTTATATTGTTAGTTTCGGAACCAGTTTTCTGCCTCATGATTATTAATTTAAGCTTTTCATATTTTTAACCGGGCCGTTACGATGAGTGCACCCTCTCCAATTCTTGTCGTTCTTTTACTATTTTAGTTAGTCGTGTCTAGTTTACAAAAAGTTAATTATTTTGTTGCGCTACCTTATATTGTTAGTTTCGGACCCAGTTTTCTGCCTCATGATTATTAATTTAAGCTTTTTATATTTTTAACCGGGCCGTTACGATGAGTGCATCCTCTCCAATTCTTGTCGTTCTTTTACTATTTTAGTTAGTCGTATCTAGTTTACAAAAATTAATTATTTTGTTGTGGTACCTTATATTGTTAGTTTCGGACCCAGTTTTCTGCTTCATAATTATTAATTTAAACTTTTTAGACTTTCAACTGGGCCGTTACGATGAGTGCACCCTCTCCAATTCTCGTCGTTCTTTTACTATTTTAGTTAGTCGTGTCTAGTTTTCAAAAAGTTAATTATTTTGTTGCGCTACCTTATATTGTTAGTTTCGGACCCAGTTTTCTGCCTCATGATTATTAATTTAAGCTTTTTTTATTTTAACCGGGCCGGTACGATGAGTGCACCCTCTCCAATTCTCGTCGTTCTTTTACTATTTTTGTTAGTCGTGTCTAGTTTACAAAAAGTTAATTAATTGGTTGCGCTCTATTATATTGTTAGTTTCGGACCCAGTTTTCTGCCTCACGATTATTAATTTAAGGTTTTTATATTTTTAACCGGGTCGTTACGATGAGTGCACCCTCTCCAAGTCTTGTCGTTCTTTTGCTATTTATAGATAGTCGTGTCTAGTTTACTAAAAGATAATTATTTGGTTGCGCTACCTTATATTGTTAGTTTCGACCCAGTTTTCTGCCTCATGATTATTAATTTCAGCTTTTTATACTTTTAACCGGGCCGTTACGATGAGTGCACCCTCTCCAATTCTTGTCGTTCTTTTACTATTTTAGTTAGTCGTGTCTAGTTTACAAAAAGTTAATTATTTTGTTGCGCTACCTTATATTGTTAGTTTCGGACCCAGTTTTCTGCCTCATAATTATTAATTAAGGCTTTTTATATTTTAACCGGGCCGTTACGATGAGTGCACCCTCTCCAATTCTTTTCGTTCTTTTACTATTTTAGTTAGTCGTGTCTAGTTTACAAAAACTTAATTATTTTCTTCCGCTACCTTATATTGTTAGTTTCGGACCCAGGTTTCTGCCTCATGATTATTAATTTAACCTTTTTATATTTTTGACCGGGCCGTTACGATGAGTGCACCCTCTCCAATTCTCGTCGTTCTTTTACTATTTATAGATAGTCGTCTCTAGTTTACAAAAATTAATTATTTTGTTGCGCTACCTTATATTGTTAGTTTCGGACCCAGTTTTCTGCTTCATGATTATTAATTTAAGCTTTTTATACTTTTAACTGGGCCGTTACGATGAGTGCACCCTCTCCAATTCTCGTCGTTCTTTTACTATTTTAGTTAGTCGTGTCTAGTTTACAAAAATTAATTATTTTGTTGCGCTACCTTATATTGTTAGTTTCGGACCCAGTTCTCTGCCTCATGATTATTAATTTAAGCTTTTTATATTTTTAACCGGGCCGTTACAATGAGTGCGCCCTCTCCAATTCTTGTCGTTCTTTTACTATTTTAGTTAGTCGTGTCTAGTTTACAAGAAGTTAATTATTTTGTTGCGCTACCTTATATTGTTAGTTTCGGACCCAGTTTTCTGCCTCATGATTATTAATTTAAGCTTTTTATATTTTTAACCGGGCCGTTACGATGAGTGCACCCTCTCCAATTCTTGTCGTTCTTTTACTATTTTAGTTAGTCGTGTCTAGTTTACAAAACGTTAATTATTTTGTTGCGCTACCTTATATTGTTAGTTTCGGACCCAGTTTTCTGCCTCATGATTACTAATTTAAGCTTTTTATATTTTTAACCGGCCCGTTACGATGAGTGCACCCTCTCCAATTCTTGTCGTTCTTTTACTATTTTAGTTAGTCGTGTCTAGTTTACAAAAATTAATTATTTTGTTGCGGTACCTTATATTGTTAGTTTCGGACCCAGTTTTCTGCCTCATGATTATTAATTTAAGCTTTTTATACTTTAACCGGGCCGTTACGATGAGTGCAACCTCTCCAATTCTTGTCGTTCTTTTACTATCTTAGTTAGTCGTGTCTAGTTTACAAAAATTAAATATTTTGTTGCGCTACCTTATATTGTTAGTTTCGGAAACAGTTTTCTGCCTCATGATTATTAATTTAAGTTTTTTATACTTTAACCGGGCCGTTACGATGAGTGCACCCTCTCCAATTCTTGTCGTTCTTTTACTATCTTAGTTAGTCGTGTCTAGTTTACAAAAATTAAATATTTTGTTGCGCTACCTTATATTGTTAGTTTCGGACCCAGTTTTCTGCTTCATGATTATTAATTTAAGCTTTTTATATTTTTAACCGGGCCGTTACAATGAGTGCACCCTCTCCAATTCTTGTCGTTCTTTTACTATCTTAGTTAGTCGTGTCTAGTTTACAAAAATTAAATATTTTGTAGCGCTACCTTATATTGTTAGTTTCGGACCCAGTTTTCTGCTTCATGATTATTAATTTAACCTTTTTATATTTTTGACCGGGCCGTTACGATGAGTGCACCCTCTCCAATTCTCGTCGTTCTTTTACTATTTTAGTTAGTCGTGTCTACTTTACAAAAATTAATTATTTTGTTGCGCTACCTTATATTGTTAGTTTCGGACCCAGTTTTCTGCTTCATGATTATTAATTTAAGCTTTTTATACTTTTGACCCGGACGTTACGATGGGTGCACCCTCTCCAATTCTCGTCGTTCTTTTACTATTTTAGTTAGTCGTGTCTAGTTTACAAAAATTAATTATTTTGTTGCGCTACCTTATATTGTTAGTTTCGGACCCAGTTTTCTGCTTCATGATTATTAATTTAAGCTTTTTATATTTTTAACCGGGCCGTTACAATGAGTGCACCCTCTCCAATTCTTGTCGTTCTTTTACTATTTTAGTTAGTCGTGTCTAGTTTACAAAAAGTTAATTATTTTGTTGCGCTACCTTATGTTGTTAGTTTCGGACCCAGTTTTCTGCCTCATGATTATTAATTTAAGCTTTTTATATTTTTAACCGGGCCGTTACGATGAGTGCACCCTCTCCAATTCTTGTCGTTCTTTTACTATTTTAGTTAGTCGTGTCTAGTTTACAAAAAGTTAATTATTTTGTTGCGCTACCTTATATTGTTAGTTTCGGACCCAGTTTTCTGCCTCATGATTATTAATTTAAGCTTTTTATATTTTTAACCGGGCAGTTACGATGAGTGCACCCTCTCCAATTCTTGTCGTTCTTTTACTATTTTAGTTAGTCGTGTCTAGTTTTCAAAAAGTTAATTATTTTTTTGCGCTACCTTATATTGTTAGTTTCGGACCCAGTTTTCTGCCTCATGATTATTAATTTAAGCTTTTTATATTTTTAACCGGGCCGTTACGATGAGTGCACCCTCTCCAATTCTTGTCGTTCTTTTACTATTTTAGTTAGTCGTGTCTAGTTTACAAAAAGTTAATTATTTTGTTGCGCTAACTTATATTGTTAGTTTCGGACCCAGTTTTCTGCCTCATGATTATTAATTTAAGCTTTTTATATTTTTGACCGGGCAGTTACGATGAGTGCACCCTCTCCAATTCTCGTCGTTCTTTTACTATTTATAGATAGTCGTGTCTAGTTTACAAAAAGTTAATTATTTTGTTGCGCTACCTTATATTGTTAGTTTCCGACCCAGTTTTCTGCCTCATGATTATTAATTTAAGCTTTTTATATTTTAACCGGGCCGGTACGATGAGTGCACCCTCTCCAATTCTTGTCGTTCTTTTACTATTTTAGTTAGTCGTGTCTAGTTCACAAAAAGTTAATTATTTTGTTGCGCTACCTTATATTGTTAGTTTCGGACCCAGTTTTCTGCTTCATGATTATTAATTTAACCTTTTTATATTTTCGACCGGGCCGTTACGATGAGTGCACCCTCTCCAATTCTCGTCGTTCTTTTACTATTTTAGTTAGTCGTGTCTAGTTTACAAAAATTAATTATTTTGTTGCGCTACCTTATATTGCTAGTTTCGGACCCAGTTTTCTGCTTCATAATTATTAATTTAAGCTTTTTATACTTTCAACTGGGCCGTTACGATGAGTGCACCCTCTCCAATTCTCGTCGTTCTTTTACTATTCTAGTTAGTCGTGTCTAGTTTACAAAAAGTTAATTATTTTGTTGCGCTACCTTATATTGTTAGTTTCGGACCCAGTTTTCTGCCTCATGATTATTAATTTAAGCTTTTTATATTTTAACCGGGCCGGTACGATGATTGCACCCTCTCCAATTCTCGTCGTTCTTTTACTATTTTAGTTAGTCGTGTCTAGTTTACAAAAAGTTAATTATTTGGTTGCGCTCTATTATATTGTTAGTTTCGGACCCAGTTTTCTGCCTCATGATTATTAATTTAAGGTTTTTATATTTTTAACCGGGTCGTTACGATGAGTGCACCCTCTCCAAGTCTTGTCGTTCTTTTGCTATTTATAGATAGTCGTGTCTAGTTTACTAAAAGATAATTATTTGGTTGCGCTACCTTATATTGTTAGTTTCGGAACCAGTTTTCTGCCTCATGATTATTAATTTCAGCTTTTTATACTTTTAACCGAGCCGTTACGATGAGTGCACCCTCTCCAATTCTCGTCGTTCTTTTACTATTTTAGTTAGTCGTGTCTAGTTTACAAAAATTAATTATTTTGTTGCGCTACCTTATATTGTTAGTTTCGGACCCAGTTTTCTGCTTCATGATTATTAACTTAAGCTTTTTATACTTTTAACCGGGCCGTTACGATGAGTGCACCCTCTCCAATTCTTGTCGTTCTTTTACTATTTTAGTTAGTCGTGTCTAGTTTACTAAAAGTTAATTATTTGGTTGCGCTACCTTATATTGTTAGTTTCGGACCCAGTTTTCTACCTCATGATTATTAATTTAAGCTTTCTATATTTTTAACCGGGCCGTTACGATGAGTGCACCCTCTCCAATTCTTGTCGTTCTTTTACTATTTTAGTTAGTCGTGTCTAGTTTAAAAAACTTAATTATTTTCTTCCGCTACCTTATATTGTTTGTTTCGGACCCAGGTTTCTGCCTCATGATTATTAATTTAAGCTTTTTATATTTTTGACCGGGCCGTTACGATGAGTGCACCCTCTCCAATTCTCGTCGTTCTTTTACTATTTATAGATAGTCGTGTCTAGTTTACAAAAATTAATTATTTTGTTGCGCTACCTTATATTGTTAGTTTCGGACCCAGTTTTCTGCTTCATGATTATTAATTTAAGCTTTTTATACTTTTAACTGGGCCGTTACGATGAGTGCACCCTCTTCAATTCTCGTCGTTCTTTTACTATTTTAGTTAGTCGTGTCTAGTTTACAAAAATTAATTATTTTGTTGCGCTACCTTATATTGTTAGTTTCGGACCCAGTTCTCTGCCTCATGATGATTAATTTAAGCTTTTTATATTTTTAACCGGGCCGTTACAATGAGTGCACCCTCTCCAATTCTTGTCGTTCTTTTACTATTTTAGTTAGTCGTGTCTAGTTTACAAAGAGTTAATTATTATGTTGCGCTACCTTATATTGTTAGTTTCGGACCCAGTTTTCTGCCTCATGATTATTAATTTAAGCTTTTTATATTTTTAACCGGGCCGTTACGATGAGTGCACCCTCTCCAATTCTTGTCGTTCTTTTACTATGTTAGTTAGTCGTGTCTAGTTTACAAAAAGTTAATTATTTTGTTGCGCTACCTTATATTGATAGTTTCGGACCCAGTTTTCTGCCTCATGATTATTAATTTAAGCTTTTTATATTTTTAACCGGGCCGTTACGATGAGTGCACCCTCTCCAATTCTTGTCGTTCTTTTACTATTTTAGTTAGTCGTGTCTAGTTTACAAAAAGTTAATTATTTTGTTGCGCTACCTTATATTGTTAGTTTCGGACCCAGTTTTCTGCTTCATGATTATTAATTTAACCTTTTTATATTTTTGACCGGGCCGTTACGATGAGTGCACCCTCTCCAATTCTCGTCGTTCTTTTACTATTTTAGTTAGTCGTGTCTAGTTTACAAAAATTAATTATTTTGTTGCGCTACCTTATATTGTTAGTTTCGGACCAAGTTTTCTGCTTCATGATTATTAATTTAAGCTTTTTATACTTTTGACCCGGACGTTACGATGAGTGCACCCTCTCCAATTCTTGTCGTTCTTTTACTATTTTAGTTAGTCGTGTCTAGTTTACAAAAATTAATTATTTTGTTGCGCTACCTTATATTGTTAGTTTCGGACCCAGTTTTCTGCTTCATGATTATTAATTTAAGCTTTTTATATTTTTGACCGGGCCGTTACGATGAGTGAACCCTCTCCAATTCTCGTCGTTCTTTTATTATTTTAGTTAGTCGTGTCTAGTTTACAAAAATTAATTATTTTTTTGCGCTACCTTATATTGTTAGTTTTTTACCCCAGTTTTCTGCCTCATGATTATTAATTTAAGCTTTTTATACTTTTAACCGGGCCGTAACGATGTGTGCACCCTCTCCAATTCTCGTCGTTCTTTTACTATTTTAGTTAGTCGTGTCTAGTTTACAAAAAGTTAATTATTTTGTTGCGCTACCTTATATTGTTAGTTTCGGACCCAGTTTTCTGCTTCATGATTATTAATTTAAGCTTTTTATATTTTTAACCGGGCCGTTACGATGAGTGCACCCTCTCCAATTCTCGTCGTTCTTTTACTATTTATAGATAGTCGTGTCTAGTTTACAAAAATTAATTATTTTTTTTGCGCTACCTTATATTTTTAGTTTCGGACCCAGTTTTCTGCCTCATGATTATTAATTTAAGCTTTTTATACTTTTAACCGGGCCGTTACGATGAGTGCACCCTCTCCAATTCTCGTCGTTCTTTTACTATTTATAGATAGTCGTGTCTAGTTTACAAAAATTAATTATTTTGTTGCGCTACCTTATATGGTAATTTCGGACCCAGTTTTCTGCTTCATGATTATTAATTTAAGCTTTTTATATTTTAAACCGGGCCGTTACGATGAGTGCACACTCTCCAATTTTTGTCGTTCTTTTACTATTTATAGATAGTCGTGTCTAGTTTACTAAAAGTTAATTATTTGGTTGCGCTATTTTATATTGTTAGTTGCAGTCCCAGTGTTCTGTCTCCTGATTATTAATTTAAGCTTTTTATACTTCTAACCAGGCCGTTACGATGAGTGCGCCCTCTCCAATTCTTGTCGTTCTTATACTATTTATAGATAGTCGTGTCTAGTTTACTAAAAGTTATTTATTTGGTTGCGCTCTATTATATTCTTAATTTCGGACCCAGTTTACTGCCTCATGATTTTTAATTTAAGATTTTTATATTTATGGCCGGGCCGGTACGATAGAGTGCACCTTCTCCAATTGTTGTCGTTCTTTTACTGTTTATAGATAGTCGTGTCTAGTTTACTAAAGACAATTATTTGGTTGCGCTACCTTATATTGTTAATTTCGGACCCAGTTTTCTTCCTCATGATTATTAAATTAAGCTTTTTATATTTTTGACCGGGCCGTTACGATGAGTGCACCCTCTCCAATTCTTGTCGTTCTTTTACTATTTATAGATAGTCGTATCTAGTTTACTAAAAGACAATTATTTGGTTGCGCTATCTTATATTGTTAGTTTTGGACATAGTTTTCTGCCTCGTGATTATTAATTTAAGATTTTTATATTTATGGCCGGGCCGGTACGATAGAGTGCACCCTCTCCACTTCTCGTCGTTCTTTTACTATTTATAGATAGTCGTGTCTAGTTTACTAAAAGACAATTATTTGGTTGCGCTACCTTATATTGTTAATTTCGGACCCTGTTTTCTTCCTCATGATTATTAATTTAAGCTTTTTATATTTTTGACCTGGGCCGTTACGATGAGTGCACTCTCATCAATTCTCGTCGTTCTTTTACTATTTATAGATAGTCGTTTCTAGTTTACTAAAAGTTAATTATTTGGTTGCGCTATTTTATATTGTTAGTTGCAGTCCCAGTGTTCTGTCTCCTGATTATTAATTTAAGCTTTTTATACTTTTAACCGGGCCGTTACGATGAGTGCACCCTCTCCAATTCTTGTCGTTCTTTTACTATTTTAGTTAGTCGTGTCTAGTTTACTAAAAGTTAATTATTTGGTTGCGCTACCTTATATTGTTAGTTTCGGACCCAGTTTTCTACCTCATGATTATTAATTTAAGCTTTTTATATTTTTAACCGGGCCGTTACGATGAGTGCACCCTCTCCAATTCTTGTCGTTCTTTTACTATTTTAGTTAGTCGTGTCTAGTTTAAAAAACTTAATTATTTTCTTCCGCTACCTTATATTGTTTGTTTCGGACCCAGGTTTCTGCCTCATGATTATTAATTTAAGCTTTTTATATTTTTGACTGGGCCGTTACGATGAGTGCACCCTCTCCAATTCTCGTCGTTCTTTTACTATTTATAGATAGTCGTGTCTAGTTTACAAAAATTAATTATTTTGTTGCGCTACCTTATATTGTTAGTTTCGGACCCAGTTTTCTGCTTCATGATTATTAATTTAAGCTTTTTATACTTTTAACTGGGCCGTTACGATGAGTGCACCCTCTGCAATTCTCGTCGTTCTTTTACTATTTTAGTTAGTCGTGTCTAGTTTACAAAAATTAATTATTTTGTTGCGCTACCTTATATTGTTAGTTTCGGACCCAGTTCTCTGCCTCATGATGATTAATTTAAGCTTTTTATATTTTTAACCGGGCCGTTACAATGAGTGCACCCTCTCCAATTCTTGTCGTTCTTTTACTATTTTAGTTAGTCGTGTCTAGTTTACAAAGAGTTAATTATTTTGTTGAGCTACCTTATATTGTTAGTTTCGGACCCAGTTTTCTGCCTCATGATTATTAATTTAAGCTTTTTATATTTTTAACCGGGCCGTTACGATGAGTGCACACTCTCCAATTCTTGTCGTTCTTTTACTATGTTAGTTAGTCGTGTCTAGTTTACAAAAAGTTAATTATTTTGTTGCGCTACCTTATATTGATAGTTTCGGACCCAGTTTTCTGCCTCATGATTATTAATTTAAGCTTTTTATATTTTTAACCGGGCCGTTACGATGAGTGCACCCTCTCCAATTCTTGTCGTTCTTTTACTATTTTAGTTAGTCGTGTCTAGTTTACAAAAAGTTAATTATTTTGTTGCGCTACCTTATATTGTTAGTTTCGGACCCAGTTTTCTGCTTCATGATTATTAATTTAACCTTTTTATATTTTTGACCGGGCCGTTACGATGAGTGCACCCTCTCCAATTCTCGTCGTTCTTTTACTATTTTAGTTAGTCGTGTCTAGTTTACAAAAATTAATTATTTTGTTGCGCTACCTTATATTGTTAGTTTCGGACCAAGTTTTCTGCTTCATGATTATTAATTTAAGCTTTTTATACTTTTGACCCGGACGTTACGATGAGTGCACCCTCTCCAATTCTTGTCGTTCTTTTACTATTTTAGTTAGTCGTGTCTAGTTTACAAAAATTAATTATTTTGTTGCGCTACCTTATATTGTTAGTTTCGGACCCAGTTTTCTGCTTCATGATTATTAATTTAAGCTTTTTATATTTTTGACCGGGCCGTTACGATGAGTGAACCCTCTCCAATTCTCGTCGTTCTTTTATTATTTTAGTTAGTCGTGTCTAGTTTACAAAAATTAATTATTTTTTTGCGCTACCTTATATTGTTAGTGTTTTACCCCAGTTTTCTGCCTCATGATTATTAATTTAAGCTTTTTATACTTTTAACCGGGCCGTAACGATGTGTGCACCCTCTCCAATTCTCGTCGTTCTTTTACTATTTTAGTTAGTCGTGTCTAGTTTACAAAAAGTTAATTATTTTGTTGCGCTACCTTATATTGTTAGTTTCGGACCCAGTTTTCTGCTTCATGATTATTAATTTAAGCTTTTTATATTTTTAACCGGGCCGTTACGATGAGTGCACCCTCTCCAATTCTCGTCGTTCTTTTATTACTTTAGTTAGTCGTTTCTAGTTTACAAAAATTAATTATTTTTTTTGCGCTACCTTATATTTTTAGTTTCGGACCCAGTTTTCTGCCTCATGATTATTAATTTAAGCTTTTTATACTTTTAACCGGGCCGTTACGATGAGTGCACCCTCTCCAATTCTCGTCGTTCTTTTACTATTTATAGATAGTCGTGTCTAGTTTACAAAAATTAATTATTTTGTTGCGCTACCTTATATGGTAATTTCGGACCCAGTTTTCTGCTTCATGATTATTAATTTAAGCTTTTTATATTTTAAACCGGGCCGTTACGATGAGTGCACACTCTCCAATTTTTGTCGTTCTTTTACTATTTATAGATAGTCGTGTCTAGTTTACTAAAAGTTAATTATTTGGTTGCGCTATTTTATATTGTTAGTTGCAGTCCCAGTGTTCTGTCTCCTGATTATTAATTTAAGCTTTTTATACTTCTAACCAGGCCGTTACGATGAGTGCGCCCTCTCCAATTCTTGTCGTTCTTATACTATTTATAGATAGTCGTGTCTAGTTTACTAAAAGTTATTTATTTGGTTGCGCTCTATTATATTCTTAATTTCGGACCCAGTTTACTGCCTCATGATTTTTAATTTAAGATTTTTATATTTATGGCCGGGCCGGTACGATAGAGTGCACCTTCTCCAATTGTTGTCGTTCTTTTACTGTTTATAGATAGTCGTGTCTAGTTTACTAAAGACAATTATTTGGTTGCGCTACCTTATATTGTTAATTTCGGACCCAGTTTTCTTCCTCATGATTATTAAATTAAGCTTTTTATATTTTTGACCGGGCCGTTACGATGAGTGCACCCTCTCCAATTCTTGTCGTTCTTTTACTATTTATAGATAGTCGTATCTAGTTTACTAAAAGACAATTATTTGGTTGCGCTATCTTATATTGTTAGTTTTGGACATAGTTTTCTGCCTCGTGATTATTAATTTAAGATTTTTATATTTATGGCCGGGCCGGTACGATAGAGTGCACCCTCTCCACTTCTCGTCGTTCTTTTACTATTTATAGATAGTCGTGTCTAGTTTACTAAAAGACAATTATTTGGTTGCGCTACCTTATATTGTTAATTTCGGACCCTGTTTTCTTCCTCATGATTATTAATTTAAGCTTTTTATATTTTTGACCGTTCCGTTACGATGAGTGCACTCTCATCAATTCTCGTCGTTCTTTTACTATTTATAGATAGTCGTTTCTAGTTTACTAAGAGTTAATTATTTGGTTGCGCTATTTTATATTGTTAGTTGCAGTCCCAGTGTTCTGTCTCCTGATTATTAATTTAAGCTTTTTATACTTTTAACCGGGCCGTTACGATGAGTGCGCCCTCTCCAATTCTTGTCGTTCTTTTACTATTTATAGATAGTCGTGTCTAGTTTACTAAAAGTTATTTATTTGGTTGCGCTACCTTATATTGTTAGTTTCGGACCCAGTTTTCTGCCTCATGATTATTAATTTAAGCTTTTTATATTTTTAACCGGGCCGTTACGATGAGTGCACCCTCTCCAATTCTTGTCGTTCTTTTACTATTTTAGTTAGTCGTGTCTAGTTTACAAAAAGTTAATTATTTTGTTGCGCTACCTTATATTGTTAGTTTCGGACCCAGTTTTCTGCCTCATGATTATTAATTTAAGCTTTTTATATTTTTAACCGGGCAGTTACGATGAGTGCACACTCTCCAATTCTTGTCGTTCTTTTACTATTTTAGTTAGTCGTGTCTAGTTTTCAAAAAGTTAATTATTTTTTTGCGCTACCTTATATTGTTAGTTTCGGACCCAGTTTTCTGCCTCATGATTATTAATTTAAGCTTTTTATATTTTTAACCGGGCCGTTACGATGAGTGCACCCTCTCCAATTCTTGTCGTTCTTTTACTATTTTAGTTAGTCGTGTCTAGTTTACAAAAAGTTAATTATTTTGTTGCGCTAACTTATATTGTTAGTTTCGGACCCAGTTTTCTGCCTCATGATTATTAATTTAAGCTTTTTATATTTTTGACCGGGCAGTTACGATGAGTGCACCCTCTCCAATTCTCGTCGATCTTTTACTATTTATAGATAGTCGTGTCTAGTTTACAAAAAGTTAATTATTTTGTTGCGCTACCTTATATTGTTAGTTTCCGACCCAGTTTTCTGCCTCATGATTATTAATTTAAGCTTTTTATATTTTAACCGGGCCGGTACGATGAGTGCACCCTCTCCAATTCTTGTCGTTCTTTTACTATTTTAGTTAGTCGTGTCTAGTTCACAAAAAGTTAATTATTTTGTTGCGCTACCTTATATTGTTAGTTTCGGACCCAGTTTTCTGCTTCATGATTATTAATTTAACCTTTTTATATTTTTGACCGGGCCGTTACGATGAGTGCACCCTCTCCAATTCTCGTCGTTCTTTTACTATTTTAGTTAGTCGTGTCTAGTTTACAAAAATTAATTATTTTGTTGCGCTACCTTATATTGCTAGTTTCGGACCCAGTTTTCTGCTTCATAATTATTAATTTAAGTTTTTTATACTTTCAACTGGGCCGTTACGATGAGTGCACCCTCTCCAATTCTCGTCGTTCTTTTACTATTTTAGTTAGTCGTGTCTAGTTTACAAAAAGTTAATTATTTTGTTGCGCTACCTTATATTGTTAGTTTCGGACCCAGTTTTCTGCCTCATGATTATTAATTTAAGCTTTTTATATTTTACCCGGGCCGGTACGATGATTGCACCCTCTCCAATTCTCGTCGTTCTTTTACTATTTTAGTTAGTCGTGTCTAGTTTACAAAAAGTTAATTATTTGGTTGCGCTCTATTATATTGTTAGTTTCGGACCCAGTTTTCTGCCTCATGATTATTAATTTAAGGTTTTTATATTTTTAACCGGGTCGTTACGATGAGTGCACCCTCTCCAAGTCTTGTCGTTCTTTTGCTATTTATAGATAGTCGTGTCTAGTTTACTAAAAGATAATTATTTGGTTGCGCTACCTTATATTGTTAGTTTCGGAACCAGTTTTCTGCCTCATGATTATTAATTTCAGCTTTTTATACTTTTAACCGGGCCGTTACGATGAGTGCACCCTCTCCAATTCTCGTCGTTCTTTTACTATTTTAGTTAGTCGTGTCTAGTTTACAAAAATTAATTATTTTGTTGCGCTACCTTATATTGTTAGTTTCGGACCCAGTTTTCTGCTTCATGATTATTAATTTAAGCTTTTTATACTTTTAACCGGGCCGTTACGATGAGTGCACCATCTCCAATTCTTGTCGTTCTTTTACTATTTTAGTTAGTCGTGTCTAGTTTACAAAAAGTTAATTATTTTGTTGCGCTACCTTATATTGTTAGTTTCGGACCCAGTTTTCTACCTCATGATTATTAATTTAAGCTTTTTATATTTTTAACCGGGCCGTTACGATGAGTGCACCCTCTCCAATTCTTGTCGTTCTTTTACTATTTTAGTTAGTCGTGTCTAGTTTAAAAAACTTAATTATTTTCTTCCGCTACCTTATATTGTTTGTTTCGGACCCAGGTTTCTGCCTCATGATTATTAATTTAAGCTTTTTATATTTTTGACCGGGCCGTTACGATGAGTGCACCCTCTCCAATTCTCGTCGTTCTTTTACTATTTATAGATAGTCGTGTCTAGTTTACAAAAATTAATTATTTTGTTGCGTTACCTTATATTGTTAGTTTCGGACCCAGTTCTCTGCCTCATGATGATTAATTTAAGCTTTTTATATTTTTAACCGGGCCGTTACAATGAGTGCACCCTCTCCAATTCTTGTCGTTCTTTTACTATTTTAGTTAGTCGTGTCTAGTTTACAAAGAGTTAATTATTATGTTGCGCTACCTTATATTGTTAGTTTCGGACCCAGTTTTCTGCCTCATGATTATTAATTTAAGCTTTTTATATTTTTAGCCGGGCCGTTACGATGAGTGCACCCTCTCCAATTCTTGTCGTTCTTTTACTATGTTAGTTAGTCGTGTCTAGTTTACAAAAAGTTAATTATTTTGTTGTGCTAACTTATATTGATAGTTTCGGACCCAGTTTTCTGCCTCATGATTATTAATTTAAGCTTTTTATATTTTTAACCGGGCCGTTACGATGAGTGCACCCTCTCCAATTCTTGTCGTTCTTTTACTATTTTAGTTAGTCGTGTCTAGTTTACAAAAATTAATTATTTTGTTGCGGTACCTTATATTGTTAGTTTCGGACCCAGTTTTCTGCCTCATGATTATTAATTTAAGCTTTTTATACTTTAACCGGGCCGTTACGATGAGTGCACCCTCTCCAATTCTTGTCGTTCTTTTACTATTTTAGTTAGTCGTGTCTAGTTTACAAAAAGTTAATTATTTTGTTGCGCTACCTTATATTGTTAGTTTCGGACCCAGTTTTCTGCTTCATGATTATTAATTTAACCTTTTTATATTTTTGACCGGGCCGTTACGATGAGTGCACCCTCTCCAATTCTCGTCGTTCTTTTACTATTTTAGTAAGTCGTGTCTAGTTTACAAAAATTAATTATTTTGTTGCGCTACCTTATATTGTTAGTTTCGGACCAAGTTTTCTGCTTCATGATTATTAATTTAAGCTTTTTATACTTTTGACCCGGACGTTACGATGAGTGCACCCTCTCCAATTCTTGTCGTTCTTTTACTATTTTAGTTAGTCGTGTCTAGTTTACAAAAATTAATTATTTTGTTGCGCTACCTTATATTGTTAGTTTCGGACCCAGTTTTCTGCTTCATGATTATTAATTTAAGCTTTTTATATTTTTGACCGGGCCGTTACGATGAGTGAACCCTCTCCAATTCTCGTCGTTCTTTTATTACTTTAGTTAGTCGTGTCTAGTTTACAAAAATTAATTATTTTTTTTTTGCGCTACCTTATATTTTTAGTTTCGGACCCAGTTTTCTGCCTCATGATTATTAATTTAAGCTTTTTATACTTTAACCGGGCCGTTACGATGAGTGCACCCTCTCCAATTCTCGTCGTTCTTTTACTATTTATAGATAGTCGTGTCTAGTTTACAAAAATTAATTATTTTGTTGCGCTACCTTATATGGTAATTTCGGACCCAGTTTTCTGCTTCATGATTATTAATTTAAGCTTTTTATATTTTAAACCGGGCCGTTACGATGAGTGCACACTCTCCAATTTTTGTCGTTCTTTTACTATTTATAGATAGTCGTGTCTAGTTTACTAAAAGTTAATTATTTGGTTGCGCTATTTTATATTGTTAGTTGCAGTCCCAGTGTTCTGTCTCCTGATTATTAATTTAAGCTTTTTATACTTTTGACCGGGCCGTTACGATGAGTGCGCCCTCTCCAATTCTTGTCGTTCTTTTACTATTTATAGATAGTCGTGTCTAGTTTACTAAAAGTTATTTATTTGGTTGCGCTCTATTATATTCTTAATTTCGGACCCAGTTTACTGCCTCATGATTTTTAATTTAAGATTTTTATATTTATGGCCGGGCCGGTACGATAGAGTGCACCTTCTCCAATTGTTGTCGTTCTTTTACTGTTTATAGATAGTCGTGTCTAGTTTACTAAAGACAATTATTTGGTTGCGCTACCTTATATTGTTAATTTCGGACCCAGTTTTCTTCCTCATGATTATTAAATTAAGCTTTTTATATTTTTGACCGGGCCGTTAAGATGAGTGCACCCTCTCCAATTCTTGTCGTTCTTTTACTATTTATAGATAGTCGTATCTAGTTTACTAAAAGACAATTATTTGGTTGCGCTATCTTATATTGTTAGTTTTGGACATAGTTTTCTGCCTCGTGATTATTAATTTAAGATTTTTATATTTATGGCCGGGCCGGTACGATAGAGTGCACCCTCTCCACTTCTCGTCGTTCTTTTACTATTTATAGATAGTCGTGTCTAGTTTACTAAAAGACAATTATTTGGTTGCGCTACCTTATATTGTTAATTTCGGACCCTGTTTTCTTCCTCATGATTATTAATTTAAGCTTTTTATATTTTTGACCGGGCCGTTACGATGAGTGCACTCTCATCAATTCTCGTCGTTCTTTTACTATTTATAGATAGTCGTTTCTAGTTTACTAAAAGTTAATTATTTGGTTGCGCTATTTTATATTGTTAGTTGCAGTCCCAGTGTTCTGTCTCCTGATTATTAATTTAAGCTTTTTATACTTTTAACCGGGCCGTTACGATGAGTGCGCCCTCTCCAATTCTTGTCGTTCTTTTACTATTTTAGTTAGTCGTGTCTAGTTTACAAAAATTAATTATTTTGTTGCGGTACCTTATATTGTTAGTTTCGGACCCAGTTTTCTGCCTCATGATTATTAATTTAAGCTTTTTATACTTTAACCGGGCCGTTACGATGAGTGCACCCTCTCCAATTCTTGTCGTTCTTTTACTATTTTAGTTAGTCGTGTCTAGTTTACAAAAAGTTAATTATTTTGTTGCGCTACCTTATATTGTTAGTTTCGGACCCAGTTTTCTGCTTCATGATTATTAATTTAACCTTTTTATATTTTTGACCGGGCCGTTACGATGAGTGCACTTTCTCCAATTCTCGTCGTTCTTTTACTATTTTAGTTAGTCGTGTCTAGTTTACAAAAATTAATTATTTTGTTGCGCTACCTTATATTGTTAGTTTCGGACCAAGTTTTCTGCTTCATGATTATTAATTTAAGCTTTTTATACTTTTGACCCGGACGTTACGATGAGTGCACCCTCTCCAATTCTCGTCGTTCTTTTACTATTTTAGTTAGTCGTGTCTAGTTTACAAAAATTAATTATTTTGTTGCGCTACCTTATATTGTTAGTTTCGGACCCAGTTTTCTGCTTCATGATTATTAATTTAAGCTTTTTATATTTTTGACCGGGCCGTTACGATGAGTGAACCCTCTCCAATTCTCGTCGTTCTTTTATTATTTTAGTTAGTCGTGTCTAGTTTACAAAAATTAATTATTTTTTTGCGCTACCTTATATTGTTAGTTTTTTACCCCAGTTTTCTGCCTCATGATTATTAATTTAAGCTTTTTATATTTTTAACCGGGCCGTTACGATGAGTGCACCCTCTCCAATTCTCGTCGTTCTTTTACTATTTTAGTTAGTCGTGTCTAGTTTACAAAAAGTTAATTATTTTGTTGCGCTACCTTATATTGTTAGTTTCGGACCCAGTTTTCTGCTTCATGATTATTAATTTAAGCTTTTTATATTTTTAACCGGGCCGTTACGATGAGTGCACCCTCTCCAATTCTCGTCGTTCTTTTATTACTTTAGTTAGTCGTGTCTAGTTTACAAAAATTAATTATTTTTTTTGCGCTACCTTATATTTTTAGTTTCGGACCCAGTTTTCTGCCTCTTGATTATTAATTTAAGCTTTTTATACTTTTAACCGGGCCGTTACGATGAGTGCACCCTCTCCAATTCTCGTCGATCTTTCACTATTTATAGATAGTCGTGTCTAGTTTACAAAAATTAATTATTTCGTTGCGCTACCTTATATGGTAATTTCGGACCCAGTTTTCTGCTTCATGATTATTAATTTAAGCTTTTTATATTTTAAACCGGGCCGTTACGATGAGTGCACACTCTCCAATTTTTGTCGTTCTTTTACTATTTATAGATAGTCGTGTCTAGTTTACTAAAAGTTAATTATTTGGTTGCGCTATTTTATATTGTTAGTTGCAGTCCCAGTGTTCTGTCTCCTGATTATTAATTTAAGCTTTTTATACTTTTAACCGGGCCGTTACGATGAGTGCGCCCTCTCCAATTCTTGTCGTTCTTTTACTATTTATAGATAGTCGTGTCTAGTTTACTAGAAGTTATTTATTTGGTTGCGCTCTATTATATTCTTAATTTCGGACCCAGTTTACTGCCTCATGATTTTTAATTTAAGATTTTTATATTTATGGCCGGGCCGGTACGATAGAGTGCACCTTCTCCAATTGTTGTCGTTCTTTTACTGTTTATAGATAGTCGTGTCTAGTTTACTAAAGACAATTATTTGGTTGCGCTACCTTATATTGTTAATTTCCGACCCAGTTTTCTTCCTCATGATTATTAATTTAAGCTTTTTATATTTTTGACCGGGCCGTTACGATGAGTGCACCCTCTCCAATTCTTGTCGTTCTTTTACTATTTATAGATAGTCGTATCTAGTTTACTAAAAGACAATTATTTGGTTGCGCTATCTTATATTGTTAGTTTTGGACATAGTTTTCTGCCTCGTGATTATTAATTTAAGATTTTTATATTTATGGCCGGGCCGGTACAATAGAGTGCACCCTCTCCACTTCTCGTCGTTCTTTTACTATTTATAGATAGTCGTGTCTAGTTTACTAAAAGACAATTATTTTGTTGCGCTACCTTATATTGTTAATTTCGGACCCTGTTTCCTTCCTCATGATTATTAATTTAAGCTTTTTATATTTTTGACCGGGCCGTTACGATGAGTGCACTCTCATCAATTCTCGTCGTTCTTTTACTATTTATAGATAGTCGTTTCTAGTTTACTAAAAGTTAATTATTTGGTTGCGCTTTTTTATATTGTTAGTTGCAGTCCCAGTGTTCTGTCTCCTGATTATTAATTTAAGCTTTTTATACTTTTAACCGGGCCGTTACAATGAGTGCACCCTATCCAATTCTCGTCGTTCTTTTACAATTTATAGATAGTCGTTTCTAGTTTACTAAAAGTAAATTATTTGGTTGCGCTACCTTATATTGTTAGTTGCAGTCCCAGTGTTCTGTCTCCTGATTATTAATTTGAGAGTTTTATATATTTGACCCGGCCGTTACGATGAGTGTACCCTCTCCAATTCTTGTCGTTCTTTTACTATTTATAGATAGTCGTGTCTAGTTTACTAAGAGACAATTATTTGGTTGCGCTACCTTATATTGTTAGTTTAGAACATAGTTTTCTGCCTCATGATTAATAATTTAAGCTTTTTATACTTTTAACCGGGCCGTTGCGATGAGTGCACCCTCTCCAATTCTTGTCGTTCTTTTACTATTTATAGTTAGTCGTGTCTAGTTTACTAAAAGTTAATTATTTGGTTGCGCTCTATTATATTGTTAATTTCGGACCCAGTTTTCTGCCTCATGATTTTTAATTTAAGATTTTTATAGTTATGACCGGGCCGTTACGATGAGTGCACCCTCTCCAATTCTCGTCGTTCTTTCACTATTTATAGATAGTCGTGTCTAGTTTACTAAAAGTTAATTATTTGGTTGCGCTCTATTATATTGTTAATTTCGGACCCAGTTTTCTGCCTCATGATTATTAATTTAAGCTTTTTATACTTTTGACCGGGCCGTTACGATGAGTGCACCCTCTCCAATTCTTGTCGTTCTTTTACTATTTATAGATAGTCGTGTCTAGTTTACTAAAAGTTAATTATTTGGTTGTGCTCTATTATATTGTTAATTTCGGACCCAGTTTTCTGCCTCATGATTATTAATTTAAGCTTTTTATACTTTTTACCGTTCCGTTACGATGAGTGAACCCTCTCCTATTCTTGTCGTTCTTTTACTGTTTATAGTTAGTCGTGTCTAGTTTACTAAAAGTTAATTATTTGGTTGCGCTATTTTATATTGTTAGTTGCAGTCCCAGTGTTCTCTCTCCTGATTATTAATTTAAGCTTTTTATACTTTTAACCGGTCCGTTACGATGAGTGCACCCTCTCCAATTCTTGTCGTTCTTTTACTATTTATAGATAGTCGTGTCTAGTTTACTAAAAGTTAATTATTTGGTTGCGCTCTATTATATTGTTAATTTCGGACCCAGTTTACTGCCTCATGATTTTTAATTTAAGATTTTTATATTTATGGCCGGGCCGGTACGATGAGTGCACCCTCTCCAATTCTTGTCGTTCTTTTACTATTTATAGATAGTCGTGTCTAGTTTACTAAAAGTTAATTATTTGGTTGCGCTCTATTATATTGTTAATTTCGGACCCAGTTTTCTGCCTCATGATTATTAATTTAAGCTTTTTATACTTTTTACCGTTCCGTTACGATGAGTGAACCCTCTCCTATTCTTGTCGTTCTTTTTCTGTTTATAGTTAGTCGTGTCTAGTTTACTAAAAGACAATTATTTGGTTGCGCTACCTTATATTGTTAATTTCGGACCCAGTTTTCTTCCTCATGATTATTAATTTTAACTTTTTATATTTTTGACCGGGCCGTTACGATGAGTGCACCCTCTCCAATTCTTGTCGTTCTTTTACTATTTATAGATAGTCGTATCTAGTTTACTAAAAGACAATTATTTGGTTGCGCTATCTTATATTGTTAGTTTTGGACATAGTTTTCTGCCTCGTGATTATAAATTTAAGATTTTTATATTTATGGAAGGGCCGGTACGATAGAGTGCACCCTCTCCACTTCTCGTCGTTCTTTTACTATTTATAGATAGTCGTGTCTAGTTTACTAAAAGACAATTATTTGGTTGCGCTACCTTATATTGTTAATTTCGGACCCAGTTTTCTTCCTCATGATTATTAATTTAAGCTTTTTATATTTTTGACCGGGCCGTTACGATGAGTGCACTCTCTCCAATTCTCGTCGTTCTTTTACTATTTATAGATAGTCGTTTCTAGTTTACTAAAAGTTAATTATTTGGTTGCGCTACCTTATATTGTTAGTTGCAGTCCCAGTGTTCTGTCTCCTGATTATTAATTTAAGATTTTTATACTTTTAACCGGGCCGTTACAATGAGTGCACCCTCTCCAATTCTCGTCGTTCTTTTACTATTTTTAGATAGTCGTTTCTAGTTTACTAAAAGTAAATTATTTGGTTGCGCTACCTTATATTGTTAGCTGCAGTCCCAGTGTTCTGTCTCCTGATTATTAATTTGAGAGTTTTATATATTTGACCGGGCCGTTACGATGAGTGCACCCTCTCCAATTCTTGTCGTTCTTTTACTATTTATAGATAGTCGTGTCTAGTTTACTAAAAGACAATTATTTGGTTGCGCAACCTCATATTGTTAGTTTAGAACATAGTTTTCTGCCTCATGATTAATAATTTAAGCTTTTTATACTTTTAACCGGGCCGTAGCGATGAGTGCACCCTCTCCAATTCTTGTCGATCTTTTACTATTTATAGTTAGTCGTGTCTAGTTTACTAAAAGTTAATTATTTGGTTGCGCTCTATTATATTGTTAATTTCGGACCCAGTTTTCTGCCTCATGATTTTTAATTTAAGATTTTTATACTTTTGAAAGGGTCGTTACGATGACTGCTCCCACTCCAATTTTCGTCGTAATTTTACTATTTATAGATAGTCGTGTCTAGTTTACTAAAAGACAATTATTTGGTTGCGATACCTTATATTGTTAGTTTACGACATAGTTTTCTTCCTCATGATTATTAATTTAAGAGTTTTATATTTTTGACCGGGCCTTTACGATGAGTAAACCCTCTCCAATTCTTGTCGTTCTTCTACTATTTATAGACAGTCGTGTCTAGTTTACTAAAAGTTAATTATTTGGTTGCGCTACCTTATATTGTATGTTTCGGACCCAGTTTTCTGCCTCATGACTTTTAATTTAAGATTTTTATAGTTATGACCGGGCCGTTACGATGAGTGCACCCTCTCCAATTCTCGTCGTTCTTTTACTATTTATAGATAGTCGTGTCTAGTTTACTAAAAGTTAATTATTTGGTTGCGCTCTATTATATTGTTAATTTCGGACCCAGTTTTCTGCCGCATGATTATTAATTTAAGCTTTTTATACTTTTGACCCGGCCGTTACGATGAGTGCACGCTCTCCAATTCTTGTCGTTCTTTTACTATTTATAGATAGTCGTGTCTAGTTTACTAAAAGTTAATTATTTGGTTGTGCTCTATTATATTGTTAATTTCGGACCCAGTTTTCTGCCTCATGATTATTAATTTAAGCTTTTTATACATTTTACCGTTCCGTTAAGATGAGTGAACCCTCTCCTATTCTTGTCGTTCTTTTACTATTTATAGTTAGTCGTGTCTAGTTTACTAAAAGTTAATTATTTGGTTGCACTATTTTATATTGTTAGTTGCAGTCCCAGTGTTCTCTCTCCTGATTATTAATTTAAGCTTTTTATACTTTTAACCGGTCCGTTACGATGAGTGCACCCTCTCCAATTCTTGTCGTTCTTTTACTATTTATAGATAGTCGTGTCTAGTTTACTAAAAGACAATTATTTGGTTGCGCTACCTTATATTGTTAGTTTCGGACCAAGTTTTCTGCCTCATGATTTTTAATTTAAGATTTTTATACTTTTGAAAGGGTCGTTACGATGAGTGCACCCACTCCAATTCTCGTCGTAATTTTACTATTTATAGATAGTCGTGTCTAGTTTACTAAAAGACAATTATTTGGTTGCGCTACCTTATATTGTTAGTTTACGACATAGTTTTCTTCCTCATGATTATTAATTTAAGAGTTTTATATTTTTGACCGGGCCTTTACGATGAGTAAACCCTCTCCAATTCTTGTCGTTCTTTTACTATTTATAGACAGTCGTGTCTAGTTTACTAAAAGTTAATTATTTGGTTGCGCTACCTTATATTGTATGTTTCGGACCCAGTTTTCTGCCTCATGATTTTTAATTTAAGATTTTTATAGTTATGACGGGGCCGTTACGATGAGTGCACCCTCTCCAATTCTCGTCGTTCTTTTACTATTTATAGATAGTCGTGTCTAGTTTACTAAAAGTTAATTATTTGGTTGCGCTCTATTATATTGTTAATTTCGGACCCAGTTTTCTGCCTCATGATTATTAATTTAAGCTTTTTATACTTTTGACCGGGCCGTTACGATGAGTGCACCCTCTCCAATTCTTGTCGTTCTTCTACTATTTATAGATAGTCGTGTCTAGTTTACTAAAAGTTAATTATTTGGTTGCGCTCTATTACATTGTTAATTTCGGACCCAGTTTTCTGCCTCATGATTATTAATTTAAGCTTTTTATACTTTTTACCGTTCCGTTACGATGAGTGAACCCTCTCCTATTCTTGTCGTTCTTTTACTATTGATAGTTAGTCGTGTCTAGTTTACTAAACGTTAATTATTTGGTTGCGCTATTTTATATTGTTAGTTGCAGTCCCAGTGTCGTCTCTCCTGATTATTAATTTAAGCTTTTTATACTTTTAACCGGTCCGTTACGATGAGTGCACCCTCTCCAATTCTTGTCGTTCTTTTACTATTTATAGATAGTCGTGTCTAGTTTACTAAAAGACAATTATTTGGTTCCGCTACCTTATACTGTTAGTTTCGGACCAAGTTTTCTGCCTCATGATTTTTAATTTAAGATTTTTATACTTTTGAAAGGGTCGTTACGATGAGTGCACCCACTCCAATTCTCGTCGTAATTTTACTATCTATAGATAGTCGTGTCTAGTTTACTAAAAGACAATTATTTGGTTGCGCTACCTTATATTGTTAGTTTACGACATAGTTTTCTTCCTCATGATTTTAATTTAAGAGTTTTATATTTTTGACCGGGCCTTTACGATGAGTAAACCCTCTCCAATTCTTGTCGTTCTTTTACTATTTATAGACAGTCGTGTCTAGTTTACTAAAAGTTAATTATTTGGTTGCGCTACCTTATATTGTATGTTTCGGACCCAGTTTTCTGCCTCATGATTTTTAATTTAAGATCTTTATAGTTATGACGGGGCCGTTACGATGAGTGCACCCTGTCCAATTCTCGTCGTTCTTTTACTATTTATAGATAGTCGTGTCTAGTTTACTAAAAGTTAATTATTTGGTTGCGCTCTATTATATTGTTAATTTCGGACCCAGTTTTCTGCCTCATGATTATTAATTTAAGCTTTTTATACTTTTGACCGGGCCGTTACGATGAGTGCACCCTCTCCAATTCTTGTCGTTCTTCTACTATTTATAGATAGTCGTGTCTAGTTTACTAAAAGTTAATTATTTGGTTGCGCTCTATTATATTGTTAGTTTCGGTCATAGTTTTCTGCCTCATGATTATTAATTTATGAGTTTTATATTTTTGACCGGGCCTTTACGATGAGTACACCCTCTCCAATTCATGTCGTTCTTTAACTATTTATAGATAGTCGTGTCTAGTTTACTAAAAGACAATTATTTGGTTGCGCTACCTTATATTGTTAGTTTCGGACCAAGTTTTCTGCCTCATGATTATTAATTTAAGCTTTTTATACTTTTGACCGGGCCTTTACGATCAGTGCACCCTCTCCAATTCTTGTCGTTCTTTTACTATTTATAGATAGTCGTGTCTAGTTTACTAAAAGACAATTATTTGGTTGCGCTATTTTATATTGTTAGTTGCAGTCCCAGTGTTCTGTCTCCTGATTATTAATTTGAGAGTTTTATATTTTTGACCGGGCCGTTACGATGAGTGCACCCTCTCCAATTCTCGTCGTTCTTTTAGTATTTTAGTTAGTCGTGTCTAGTTTACAAAAATTAATTATTTTGTGGCGCTACCTTATATTGTTAATTTCGGACCCAGTTTTCTGCTTCATTATTATTAATTTATGCATTTTATAATTTTGACCGGGCCGTTACGATGAGTGCACCCTCTCCAATTCTCGTCGTTCTTTTACTATTTTAGGTAGTCGTGTCTAGTTTACAAAAATTAATTATTTTGTTGCGCTACCTTATATTGTTAGCTTCGGACCCGGTTTTCTGCCTCATGATTATTAATTTAAGCTTTTTATACTTTTGACCGGGCCGTTACGATGAGTGCACCCTCTCCAATTCTTGTCGTTCTTCTACTATTTATAGATAGTCGTGTCTAGTTTACTAAAAGTTAATTATTTCGTTGCGCTCTATTATATTGTTAGTTTAGGTCATAGTTTTCTGCCTCATGATTATTAATTTATGAGTTTTATATTTTTGACCGGGCCTTTACGATGAGTACACCCTCTCCAATTCTTGTCGTTCTTTAACTGTTTATAGATAGTCGTGTCTAGTTTACTAAAAGACAATTATTTGGTTGCGCTACCTTATATTGTTAGTTTCGGACCAAGTTTTCTGCCTCATGATTATTAATTTAAGCTTTTTATACTTTTGACCGGGCCTTTACGATGAGTGCACCCTCTCCAATTCTTGTCGCTCTTTTACTATTTATAGATAGTCGTGTCTAGTTTACTAAAAGTTAATTATTTGGTTACGCTACCTTATATTGTTAGTATCGGACATAGTTTTCTGCCTCATGATTATTAATTTAAGTTTTTTATACATTTGAGCCGGCCGTTACGATGAGTGCACCCTCTCCAATTCTTGTCGTTCTATTACTATTTATAGACAGTCGTGTCTAGTTTACTAAAAGTTAATGATTTGGTTGCGCTACCTTATATTGTTAGTTTAGGACATAGTTTTGTGCCGCATGATTATTAATTTAAGAGTTTTATATTTTTGACCGGGCCTTTACGATCAGTGCACCCTCTCCAATTCTTGTCGTTCTTTTACTATTTATAGATAGTCGTGTCTAGTTTACTAAAAGACAATTATTTGGTTGCGCTATTTTATATTGTTAGTTGCAGTCCCAGTGTTCTGTCTCCTGATTATTAATTTGAGAGTTTTATATTTTTGACCGGGCCGTTACGATGAGTGCACCCTCTCCAATTCTCGTCGTTCGTTTACTATTTTAGTTAGTCGTGTCTAGTTTACATAAATTAATTATTTTGTTGCGCTACCTTATATTGTTAATTTCGGACCCAGTTTTCTGCTTCATTATTATTAATTTATGCATTTTATAATTTTGACCGGGCCGTTACGATGAGTGTACCCTCTCCAATTCTCGTCGTTCTTTTACTATTTTAGGTAGTCGTGTCTAGTTTACAAAAATTAATTATTTTGTTGCGCTACCTTATATTGTTAGTTTCGAACCCAGTTTTCTGCCTCATTGTTATTAATTTAAGCTTTTTATATTTTTGACCGGGCCGTTACGACGAGTGCACCCTCTCCAATTCTTGTCATTCTTTTACTATTTATAGATAGTCATGTCTAGTTTACTAAAAGACAATTATTTGGTTGCGCTATCTTATATTGTTGGTTTTGGACATAGTTTTCTGCCTCGTGATTATTAATTTAAGAGTTTTATATTTTTGACCGGGCCTTTACGATGAGTGCACCCTCTCCAATTCTTGTCGTTCTTTTACTATTTATAGATAGTCGTGTCCAGTTTACTAAAAGACATATATTTGGTTGCCTTACCTTATATTGTTAGTTTCGGACACAGTTTTCTGCCTCATGATTATTAATTTAGGAGTTTTATATTATTGACCGGGCCGGTACGATAGAGTGCACCCTCTCCACTTCTCGTCGTTCTTTTCCTCTTTATAGATAGTCGTGTCTAGTTTACTAAAAGACAATTATTTGGTTGCGCTACCTTATATTGTTAATTTCGGACCCAGTTTCCTTCCTCATGATTATTAATTTAAGCTTTTTATATTTTTGACCGGGCCGTTACGATTAGTGCACCCTCTCCAATTCTTGTCGTTCTTTCACTATTTATAGATAGTCGTGTCTAGTTTACTAAAACACAATTATTTGGTTGCGCTACCTTATATTGTTAATTTCGGACCCAGTTTTCTTCCTCATGATTATTAATTTAAGAGTTTTATATTTTTGACCGGGCCTTTACGATGAGTGCACCTTCTCCAATTCTCGTCGTTCTTTTACTATTTATAGATAGTCGTTACTAGTTTACAAAAAGTTAATTATTTGGTTGCGCTTTTTTATATTGTTAGTTGCAGTCCCACTGTTCTCTCCCCTGATTATTAATTTAAGCTTTTTATACTTTTGACCGGGCCGTTACGCTGAGTGCACCCTCTCCAATTCTCGTCGTTCTTTTACTATTTATAGATAGTCGTTTCTAGTTTACTAAAAGTAAATTATTTGGTTGCGCTACCTTATATTGTTAGTTGCAGTCCCAGTGTTCTGTCTCCTGATTATTAATTTGAGAGTTTTATATTTTTGACCGGGCCGTTACGATAAGTGCACCCTCTCCAATTCTTGTCGTTCTTTTACTATTTATAGTTAGTCGTGTCTAGTTTACTAAAAGTTAATTATTTGGTTGCGCTCTATTATATTGTTAATTTCGGACCCAGTTTTCTGCCTCATGATTTTTAATTTAAGATTTTTATACTTTTGAAAGGGTCGTTACGATGAGTGCACCCACTCCAATTCTCGTCGTAATTTCACTATTTATAGATAGTCGTCTCTAGTTTACTAAAAGACAATTATTTGCTTGCGCTACCTTATATTGTTAGTTTACGACATAGTTTTCTTCCTCATGATTATTAATTTAAGAGTTTTATATTTTTGACCGGGCCTTTACGATGAGTAAACCCTCTCCAATTATTGTCGTTCTTTTACTATTTATAGACAGTCGTGTCTAGTTTACTAAAAGTTAATTATTTGGTTGCACTACCTTATATTGTATGTTTCGGACCCAGTTTTCTGCCTCATGATTTTTAATTTAAGATTTTTATAGTTATGACAGGGCCGTTACGATGAGTGCACCCTCTCCAATTCTCGTCGTTCTTTTACTATTTATAGATAGTCGTGTCTAGTTTACTAAAAGTTAATTATTTGGTTGCGCTCTATTATATTGTTAATTTCGGACACAGTTTTCTGCCTCATGATTATTAATTTAAGCTTTTTATACTTTTGACCGGGCCGTTACGATGAGTGCACCCTCTCCAATTCTTGTCGTTCTTTCACTATTTATAGATAGTCGTGTCTAGTTTACTAAAAGTTAATTATTTGGTTGCGCTCTATTATATTGTTAGTTTAGGTCATAGTTTTCTGCCTCATGATTATTATTTTATGAGTTTTATATTTTTGACCGGGCCTTTACGATGAGTACACCCTCTCCAATTCTTGTCGTTCTTTTACTATTTATAGATAGTCGTGTCTAGTTTACTAAAAGACAATTATTTGGTTGCGCTACTTTATATTGTTAGTTTCGGACCAAGTTTTCTGCCTCATGATTATTAATTTAAGCTTTTTATACTTTTGACCGGGCCTTTACGATGAGTGCACCCTCTCCAATTCTTGTCGTTCTTTTACTATTTATAGTTAGTCGTGTCTAGTTTACTAACAGTTAATTATTTGGTTGCGCTATTTTATATTGTTAGTTGCAGTCCCAGTGTTCTGTCTCCTGATTATTAATTTAAGCTTTTTATACTTTTAACCGGGCCGTTACGATGAGTGCACCCTCTCCAATTCTTGTCGTTCTTTTACTATTTATAGATAGTCGTGTCTAGTTTACTAAAAGTTAATTATTTGGATGCGCTATTTTATATTGTTAGTTGCAGTCCCAGTGTTCTGTCTCCTGATTATTAATTTAAGCTTTTTATACTTTTGAAAGGGTCGTTACAATGAGTGCACCCACTCCTATTCTCGTCGTAATTTTACTATTTAAGGATAGTCGTGTCTAGTTTACTAAAAGTTAATTATTTGGTTGCGCTATTTTATATTGTTAGTTGCAGTCCCAGTGTTCTGTCTCCTGATTATTAATTTAAGCTTTTTATACTTTACCGGGCCGTTACGATGAGTGCACCCTCTTTAATTCTTGTCGTTCTTCTACTATTTATAGATAGTCGTGTCTAGTTTACTAAAAGACAATTATTTGGTTGCGCTACCTTATATTGTTAGTTTCGGACCATGTTTTCTGCCTCATGATTTTTAATTTAAGATTTTTATACATTTGAAAGGGTCGTTACGATGAGTGCACCCACTCCAATTTTCGTCGTAATTTTACTATTTATAGATAGTCGTGTCTAGTTTACTAAAAGACAATTATGTGGTTGCGCTACCTTATATTGTTCGTTTCGGACCAAGTTTTCTGCCTCATGATTTTTAATTTAAGATTTTTATACTTTTGAAAGGGTCGTTACGATGAGTGCACCCACTCCTATTCTCGTCGTAATTTTACTATTTATAGGTAGTCGTGTCTAGTTTACTAAAAGTGAATTATTTGGTTGCGCTATTTTATATTGTTAGTTGCAGTCCCAGTGTTCTTTCTCCTGATTATTAATTTTTTTTTTATATTTTACTGGGCCGTTACGATGAGTGCACCCTCTTTAATTCTTGTCGTTCTTTTACTATTTATAGATAGTCGTGTCTAGTTTACTAAAAGACAATTATTTGGTTGCGCTATCTTTTATTGTTAGTTTCGGACCATGTTTTCTGCCTCATGATTTTTAATTTAAGATTTTTATACATTTGAAAAAGTCGTTACGATGAGTGCACCCACTCCAATTCTCGTCGTAATTTTACTATTTATAGATAGTCGTGTCTAGTTTACTAAAAGACAATTATATGGTTGCGCTACCTTATATTGTTAGTTTACGACATAGTTTTCTTCCTCATGATTATTAATTTAAGAGTTTTATATTTTTGACCGGGCCTTTACGATGAGTAAACCCTCTCCAATTCTTGTCGTTCTTTTACTATTTATAGACAGTCGTATCTAGTTTACTAAAAGTTAATTATTTGGTTGCGCTACCTTATATTGTATGTTTCGGACCCAGTTTTCTGCCTCATGATTTTTAATTTAAGATTTTTATAGTTATGACCGGGCCGTTACGATGAGTGCAGCCTCTCCAATTCTCGTCGTTCTTTTACTATTTATAGATAGTCGTGTCTAGTTTACTAAAAGTTAATTATTTGGTTGCGCTCTATTATATTGTTAATTTCGGACCCAGTTTTCTGCTCATGATTATTAATTTAAGCTTTTTATACCTTTGACCGGGCCGTTACGATGAGTGAACCCTCTCCAATTCTTGTCGTTCTTTTACTATTTATAGTTAGTCGTGTCTAGTTTACTAAAAGTTAATTATTTGGTTGCGCTATTTTATATTGTTAGTTGCAGTCCCAGTGTTCTCTCTCCTGATTATTAATTTAAGCTTTTTATACTTTTAACCGGTCCGTTACGATGAGTGCACCCTCTCCAATTCTTGTCGTTCTTTTACTATTTATAGATAGTCGTGTCTAGTTTACTAAAAGTTAATTATTTGGTTGCGCTCTATTATATTGTTAATTTCGGACCCAGTTTTCTTCCTCATGATTATTAATTTAAGCTTTTTATATTTTTGACCGGGCCGTTACGATGAGTGCACCCTCTCCAATTCTTGTCGTTCTTCTACTATTTATAGATAGTCGTGTCTAGTTTACTAAAAGTTAATTATTTGGTTGCGCTCTATTATATTGTTAGTTTCGGTCATAGTTTTCTGCCTCATGATTATTAATTTATGAGTTTTATATTTTTGACCGGGCCTTTACGATGAGTACACCCTCTCCAATTCATGTCGTTCTTTAACTATTTATAGATAGTCGTGTCTAGTTTACTAAAAGACAATTATTTGGTTGCGCTACCTTATATTGTTAGTTTCGGACCAAGTTTTCTGCCTCATGATTATTAATTTAAGCTTTTTATACTTTTGACCGGGCCTTTACGATCAGTGCACCCTCTCCAATTCTTGTCGTTCTTTTACTATTTATAGATAGTCGTGTCTACTTTACTAAAAGACAATTATTTGGTTGCGCTATTTTATATTGTTAGTTGCAGTCCCAGTGTTCTGTCTCCTGATTATTAATTTGAGAGTTTTATATTTTTGACCGGGCCGTTACGATGAGTGCACCCTCTCCAATTCTCGTCGTTCTTTTAGTATTTTAGTTAGTCGTGTCTAGTTTACAAAAATTAATTATTTTGTGGCGCTACCTTATATTGTTAATTTCGGACCCAGTTTTCTGCTTCATTATTATTAATTTATGCATTTTATAATTTTGACCGGGCCGTTACGATGAGTGCACCCTCTCCAATTCTCGTCGTTCTTTTACTATTTTAGGTAGTCGTGTCTAGTTTACAAAAATTAATTATTTTGTTGCGCTACCTTATATTGTTAGCTTCGGACCCGGTTTTCTGCCTCATGATTATTAATTTAAGCTTTTTATACTTTTGACCGGGCCGTTACGATGAGTGCACCCTCTCCAATTCTTGTCGTTCTTCTACTATTTATAGATAGTCGTGTCTAGTTTACTAAAAGTTAATTATTTCGTTGCGCTCTATTATATTGTTAGTTTAGGTCATAGTTTTCTGCCTCATGATTATTAATTTATGAGTTTTATATTTTTGACCGGGCCTTTACGATGAGTACACCCTCTCCAATTCTTGTCGTTCTTTAACTGTTTATAGATAGTCGTGTCTAGTTTACTAAAAGACAATTATTTGGTTGCGCTACCTTATATTGTTAGTTTCGGACCAAGTTTTCTGCCTCATGATTATTAATTTAAGCTTTTTATACTTTTGACCGGGCCTTTACGATGAGTGCACCCTCTCCAATTCTTGTCGCTCTTTTACTATTTATAGATAGTCGTGTCTAGTTTACTAAAAGTTAATTATTTGGTTACGCTACCTTATATTGTTAGTATCGGACATAGTTTTCTGCCTCATGATTATTAATTTAAGTTTTTTATACATTTGAGCCGGCCGTTACGATGAGTGCACCCTCTCCAATTCTTGTCGTTCTATTACTATTTATAGACAGTCGTGTCTAGTTTACTAAAAGTTAATGATTTGGTTGCGCTACCTTATATTGTTAGTTTAGGACATAGTTTTGTGCCGCATGATTATTAATTTAAGAGTTTTATATTTTTGACCGGGCCTTTACGATCAGTGCACCCTCTCCAATTCTTGTCGTTCTTTTACTATTTATAGATAGTCGTGTCTAGTTTACTAAAAGACAATTATTTGGTTGCGCTATTTTATATTGTTAGTTGCAGTCCCAGTGTTCTGTCTCCTGATTATTAATTTGAGAGTTTTATATTTTTGACCGGGCCGTTACGATGAGTGCACCCTCTCCAATTCTCGTCGTTCGTTTACTATTTTAGTTAGTCGTGTCTAGTTTACATAAATTAATTATTTTGTTGCGCTACCTTATATTGTTAATTTCGGACCCAGTTTTCTGCTTCATTATTATTAATTTATGCATTTTATAATTTTGACCGGGCCGTTACGATGAGTGTACCCTCTCCAATTCTCGTCGTTCTTTTACTATTTTAGGTAGTCGTGTCTAGTTTACAAAAATTAATTATTTTGTTGCGCTACCTTATATTGTTAGTTTCGAACCCAGTTTTCTGCCTCATTGTTATTAATTTAAGCTTTTTATATTTTTGACCGGGCCGTTACGACGAGTGCACCCTCTCCAATTCTTGTCATTCTTTTACTATTTATAGATAGTCATGTCTAGTTTACTAAAAGACAATTATTTGGTTGCGCTATCTTATATTGTTGGTTTTGGACATAGTTTTCTGCCTCGTGATTATTAATTTAAGAGTTTTATATTTTTGACCGGGCCTTTACGATGAGTGCACCCTCTCCAATTCTTGTCGTTCTTTTACTATTTATAGATAGTCGTGTCCAGTTTACTAAAAGACATATATTTGGTTGCCTTACCTTATATTGTTAGTTTCGGACACAGTTTTCTGCCTCATGATTATTAATTTAGGAGTTTTATATTATTGACCGGGCCGGTACGATAGAGTGCACCCTCTCCACTTCTCGTCGTTCTTTTCCTCTTTATAGATAGTCGTGTCTAGTTTACTAAAAGACAATTATTTGGTTGCGCTACCTTATATTGTTAATTTCGGACCCAGTTTCCTTCCTCATGATTATTAATTTAAGCTTTTTATATTTTTGACCGGGCCGTTACGATTAGTGCACCCTCTCCAATTCTTGTCGTTCTTTCACTATTTATAGATAGTCGTGTCTAGTTTACTAAAACACAATTATTTGGTTGCGCTACCTTATATTGTTAATTTCGGACCCAGTTTTCTTCCTCATGATTATTAATTTAAGAGTTTTATATTTTTGACCGGGCCTTTACGATGAGTGCACCTTCTCCAATTCTCGTCGTTCTTTTACTATTTATAGATAGTCGTTACTAGTTTACTAAAAGTTAATTATTTGGTTGCGCTTTTTTATATTGTTAGTTGCAGTCCCACTGTTCTCTCCCCTGATTATTAATTTAAGCTTTTTATACTTTTGACCGGGCCGTTACGCTGAGTGCACCCTCTCCAATTCTCGTCGTTCTTTTACTATTTATAGATAGTCGTTTCTAGTTTACTAAAAGTAAATTATTTGGTTGCGCTACCTTATATTGTTAGTTGCAGTCCCAGTGTTCTGTCTCCTGATTATTAATTTGAGAGTTTTATATTTTTGACCGGGCCGTTACGATAAGTGCACCCTCTCCAATTCTTGTCGTTCTTTTACTATTTATAGATAGTCGTGTCTAGTTTACTAAAAGACAATTATATGGTTGCGCTACCTTATATTGTTAGTGTAGAACATAGTTTTCTGCCTCATGATTAATAATTTAAGCTTTTTATACTTTTAACCGGGCCGTTACGATGAGTGCACCCTCTCCAATTCTTGTCGTTCTTTTACTATTTATAGTTAGTCGTGTCTAGTTTACTAAAAGTTAATTATTTGGTTGCGCTCTATTATATTGTTAATTTCGGACCCAGTTTTCTGCCTCATGATTTTTAATTTAAGATTTTTATACTTTTGAAAGGGTCGTTACGATGAGTGCACCCACTCCAATTCTCGTCGTAATTTCACTATTTATAGATAGTCGTCTCTAGTTTACTAAAAGACAATTATTTGCTTGCGCTACCTTATATTGTTAGTTTACGACATAGTTTTCTTCCTCATGATTATTAATTTAAGAGTTTTATATTTTTGACCGGGCCTTTACGATGAGTAAACCCTCTCCAATTATTGTCGTTCTTTTACTATTTATAGACAGTCGTGTCTAGTTTACTAAAAGTTAATTATTTGGTTGCACTACCTTATATTGTATGTTTCGGACCCAGTTTTCTGCCTCATGATTTTTAATTTAAGATTTTTATAGTTATGACAGGGCCGTTACGATGAGTGCACCCTCTCCAATTCTCGTCGTTCTTTTACTATTTATAGATAGTCGTGTCTAGCTTACTAAAAGTTAATTATTTGGTTGCGCTCTATTATATTGTTAATTTCGGACACAGTTTTCTGCCTCATGATTATTAATTTAAGCTTTTTATACTTTTGACCGGGCCGTTACGATGAGTGCACCCTCTCCAATTCTTGTCGTTCTTTCACTATCTATAGATAGTCGTGTCTAGTTTACTAAAAGTTAATTATTTGGTTGCGCTCTATTATATTGTTAGTTTAGGTCATAGTTTTCTGCCTCATGATTATTATTTTATGAGTTTTATATTTTTGACCGGGCCTTTACGATGAGTACACCCTCTCCAATTCTTGTCGTTCTTTTACTATTTATAGATAGTCGTGTCTAGTTTACTAAAAGACAATTATTTGGTTGCGCTACTTTATATTGTTAGTTTCGGACCAAGTTTTCTGCCTCATGATTATTAATTTAAGCTTTTTATACTTTTGACCGGGCCTTTACGATGAGTGCACCCTCTCCAATTCTTGTCGTTCTTTTACTATTTATAGTTAGTCGTGTCTAGTTTACTAACAGTTAATTATTTGGTTGCGCTATTTTATATTGTTAGTTGCAGTCCCAGTGTTCTGTCTCCTGATTATTAATTTAAGCTTTTTATACTTTTGAAAGGGTCGTTACAATGAGTGCACCCACTCCTATTCTCGTCGTAATTTTACTATTTAAGGATAGTCGTGTCTAGTTTACTAAAAGTTAATTATTTGGTTGCGCTATTTTATATTGTTAGTTGCAGTCCCAGTGTTCTGTCTCCTGATTATTAATTTAAGCTTTTTATACTTTACCGGGCCGTTACGATGAGTGCACCCTCTTTAATTCTTGTCGTTCTTCTACTATTTATAGATAGTCGTGTCTAGTTTACTAAAAGACAATTATTTGGTTGCGCTACCTTATATTGTTAGTTTCGGACCATGTTTTCTGCCTCATGATTTTTAATTTAAGATTTTTATACATTTGAAAGGGTCGTTACGATGAGTGCACCCACTCCAATTTTCGTCGTAATTTTACTATTTATAGATAGTCGTGTCTAGTTTACTAAAAGACAATTATGTGGTTGCGCTACCTTATATTGTTCGTTTCGGACCAAGTTTTCTGCCTCATGATTTTTAATTTAAGATTTTTATACTTTTGAAAGGGTCGTTACGATGAGTGCACCCACTCCTATTCTCGTCGTAATTTTACTATTTATAGGTAGTCGTGTCTAGTTTACTAAAAGTGAATTATTTGGTTGCGCTATTTTATATTGTTAGTTGCAGTCCCAGTGTTCTTTCTCCTGATTATTAATTTTTTTTTTATATTTTACTGGGCCGTTACGATGAGTGCACCCTCTTTAATTCTTGTCGTTCTTTTACTATTTATAGATAGTCGTGTCTAGTTTACTAAAAGACAATTATTTGGTTGCGCTATCTTTTATTGTTAGTTTCGGACCATGTTTTCTGCCTCATGATTTTTAATTTAAGATTTTTATACATTTGAAAAAGTCGTTACGATGAGTGCACCCACTCCAATTCTCGTCGTAATTTTACTATTTATAGATAGTCGTGTCTAGTTTACTAAAAGACAATTATATGGTTGCGCTACCTTATATTGTTAGTTTACGACATAGTTTTCTTCCTCATGATTATTAATTTAAGAGTTTTATATTTTTGACCGGGCCTTTACGATGAGTAAACCCTCTCCAATTCTTGTCGTTCTTTTACTATTTATAGACAGTCGTATCTAGTTTACTAAAAGTTAATTATTTGGTTGCGCTACCTTATATTGTATGTTTCGGACCCAGTTTTCTGCCTCATGATTTTTAATTTAAGATTTTTATAGTTATGACCGGGCCGTTACGATGAGTGCAGCCTCTCCAATTCTCGTCGTTCTTTTACTATTTATAGATAGTCGTGTCTAGTTTACTAAAAGTTAATTATTTGGTTGCGCTCTATTATATTGTTAATTTCGGACCCAGTTTTCTGCTCATGATTATTAATTTAAGCTTTTTATACCTTTGACCGGGCCGTTACGATGAGTGAACCCTCTCCAATTCTTGTCGTTCTTTTACTATTTATAGTTAGTCGTGTCTAGTTTACTAAAAGTTAATTATTTGGTTGCGCTATTTTATATTTTTAGTTGCAGTCCCAGTGTTCTCTCTCCTGATTATTAATTTAAGCTTTTTATACTTTTAACCGGTCCGTTACGATGAGTGCACCCTCTCCAATTCTTGTCGTTCTTTTACTATTTATAGATAGTCGTGTCTAGTTTACTAAAAGTTAATTATTTGGTTGCGCTCTATTATATTGTTAATTTCGGACCCAGTTTTCTTCCTCATGATTATTAATTTAAGCTTTTTATATTTTTGACCGGGCCGTTACGATGAGTGCACCCTCTCCAATTCTTGTCGTTCTTTTACTATTTATAGATAGTCGCATCTAGTTTACTAAAAGACAATTATTTGGTTGCGCTATCTTATATTGTTAGTTTTGGACCCAGTTTTCCTCCTCATGATTATTAATTTAAGCTTTTTATATTTTTGACCGGGCCGTTACGATGAGTGCACTCTCTCCAATTCTCGTCGTTCTTTTACTATTTATAGATAGTCGTTTCTAGTTTACTAAAAGACAATTATTTGGTTGCGCTACCTTATATTGTTAATTTCGGACCCAGTTTCCTTCCTCATGATTATTAATTTAAGCTTTTTATATTTTTTTCCGGGCCGTTACGATTAGTGCACCCTCTCCAATTCCTGTCGTTCTTTCACTATTTATAGATAGTCGTGTGTAGTTTACTCAAACACAATTATTTGGTTGCGCTACCTTATATTGTTAGTTTCGGACCAAGTTTTCTGCCTCATGATTATTAATTTAAGATTTTTATACTTCTGACCGGGCCTTTACGATGAGTGCACTCTCTCCACTTCTCGTCGTTCTTTTCCTATTTATAGATAGTCGTGTCTAGTTTACTAAAACACAATTATTTGCTTGCGCTACCTTATATTGTTAGTTTCGGACCCAGTTTTCTTCCTCATGATTATTAATTTAAGCTTTTTATATTTTTGACCGGGCCGTTACGATGAGTGCACTCTCTCCAATTCTCGTCGTTCTTTTACTATTTATAGATAGTCGCATCTAGTTTACTAAAAGACAATTATTTGGTTGCGCTATCTTATATTGTTAGTTTTGGACCCAGTTTTCTTCCTCATGATTATTAATTTAAGAGTTTTATATTTTTGACCGGGCCTTTACGATGAGTAAACCCTCTCCAATTCTTGTCGTTCTTTTACTATTTATAGACAGTCGTATCTAGTTTACTAAAAGTTAATTATTTGGTTGCGCTACCTTATATTGTATGTTTCGGACCCAGTTTTCTGCCTCATGATTTTTAATTTAAGATTTTTATAGTTATGACCGGGCCGTTACGATGAGTGCACCCTCTCCAATTCTCGTCGTTCTTTTACTATTTATAGATAGTCGTGTCTAGTTTACTAAAAGTTAATTATTTGGTTGCGCTCTATTATATTGTTAATTTCGGACCCAGTTTTCTGCTCATGATTATTAATTTAAGCTTTTTATACCTTTGACCGGGCCGTTACGATGAGTGAACCCTCTCCAATTCTTGTCGTTCTTTTACTATTTATAGTTAGTCGTGTCTAGTTTACTAAAAGTAAATTATTTGGTTGCGCTATTTTATATTGTTAGTTGCAGTCCCAGTGTTCTCTCTCCTGATTATTAATTTAAGCTTTTTATACTTTTAACCGGTCCGTTACGATGAGTAAACCCTCTCCAATTCTTGTCGTTCTTTTACTATTTATAGACAGTCGTATCTAGTTTACTAAAAGTTAATTATTTGGTTGCGCTACCTTATATTGTCTGTTTCGGACCCAGTTTTCTGCCTCATGATTTTTAATTTAAGATTTTTATATTTATGACCGGGCCAGTACGATAGATTGCACCCTCTCCTTTTCTCGTCGTTCTTTTACTATTTATAGATAGTCGTGTCTAGTTTACTAAAAGACAATTATTTGGTTGCGCTACTTTATATAGTTAGTTTCGGACCAAGTTTTCTGCCTCATGATTATTAATTTAAGCTTTTTATACTTTTGACCGGGCCTTTACGATGAGTGCACCCTCTCCAATTCTTGTCGTTCTTTTACTATTTATAGATAGTCGTGTCTAGTTTACTAAAAGACAATTATTTGGTTGCGCTACTTTATATTGTTAGTTTCGGACCAAGTTTTCTGCCTCATGATTATTAATTTAAGCTTTTTATACTTTTGACCGGGCCTTTACGATGAGTGCACCCTCTCCAATTCTTGTCGTTCTTTTACTATTTATAGTTAGTCGTGTCTAGTTTACTAACAGTTAATTATTTGGTTGCGCTATTTTATATTGTTAGTTGCAGTCCCAGTGTTCTGTCTCCTGATTATTAATTTAAGCTTTTTATACTTTTAACCGGGCCGTTACGATGAGTGCACCCTCTCCAATTCTTGTCGTTCTTTTACTATTTATAGATAGTCGTGTCTAGTTTACTAAAAGTTAATTATTTGGATGCGCTATTTTATATTGTTAGTTGCAGTCCCAGTGTTCTGTCTCCTGATTATTAATTTAAGCTTTTTATACTTTTGAAAGGGTCGTTACAATGAGTGCACCCACTCCTATTCTCGTCGTAATTTTACTATTTAAGGATAGTCGTGTCTAGTTTACTAAAAGTTAATTATTTGGTTGCGCTATTTTATATTTTTAGTTGCAGTCCCAGTGTTCTGTCTCCTGATTATTAATTTAAGCTTTTTATACTTTACCGGGCCGTTACGATGAGTGCACCCTCTTTAATTCTTGTCGTTCTTCTACTATTTATAGATAGTCGTGTCTAGTTTACTAAAAGACAATTATTTGGTTGCGCTACCTTATATTGTTAGTTTCGGACCATGTTTTCTGCCTCATGATTTTTAATTTAAGATTTTTATACATTTGAAAGGGTCGTTACGATGAGTGCACCCACTCCAATTTTCGTCGTAATTTTACTATTTATAGATAGTCGTGTCTAGTTTACTAAAAGACAATTATGTGGTTGCGCTACCTTATATTGTTCGTTTCGGACCAAGTTTTCTGCCTCATGATTTTTAATTTAAGATTTTTATACTTTTGAAAGGGTCGTTACGATGAGTGCACCCACTCCTATTCTCGTCGTAATTTTACTATTTATAGGTAGTCGTGTCTAGTTTACTAAAAGTGAATTATTTGGTTGCGCTATTTTATATTGTTAGTTGCAGTCCCAGTGTTCTTTCTCCTGATTATTAATTTTTTTTTTATATTTTACTGGGCCGTTACGATGAGTGCACCCTCTTTAATTCTTGTCGTTCTTTTACTATTTATAGATAGTCGTGTCTAGTTTACTAAAAGACAATTATTTGGTTGCGCTATCTTATATTGTTAGTTTCGGACCATGTTTTCTGCCTCATGATTTTTAATTTAAGATTTTTATACATTTGAAAAAGTCGTTACGATGAGTGCACAAACTCCAATTCTCGTCGTAATTTTACTATTTATAGATAGTCGTGTCTAGTTTACTAAAAGACAATTATATGGTTGCGCTACCTTATATTGTTAGTTTACGACATAGTTTTCTTCCTCATGATTATTAATTTAAGAGTTTTATATTTTTGACCGGGCCTTTACGATGAGTAAACCCTCTCCAATTCTTGTCGTTCTTTTACTATTTATAGACAGTCGTATCTAGTTTACTAAAAGTTAATTATTTGGTTGCGCTACCTTATATTGTATGTTTCGGACCCAGTTTTCTGCCTCATGATTTTTAATTTAAGATTTTTATAGTTATGACCGGGCCGTTACGATGAGTGCAGCCTCTCCAATTCTCGTCGTTCTTTTACTATTTATAGATAGTCGTGTCTAGTTTACTAAAAGTTAATTATTTGGTTGCGCTCTATTATATTGTTAATTTCGGACCCAGTTTTCTGCTCATGATTATTAATTTAAGCTTTTTATACCTTTGACCGGGCCGTTACGATGAGTGAACCCTCTCCAATTCTTGTCGTTCTTTTACTATTTATAGTTAGTCGTGTCTAGTTTACTAAAAGTTAATTATTTGGTTGCGCTATTTTATATTGTTAGTTGCAGTCCCAGTGTTCTCTCTCCTGATTATTAATTTAAGCTTTTTATACTTTTAACCGGTCCGTTACGATGAGTGCACCCTCTCCAATTCTTGTCGTTCTTTTACTATTTATAGATAGTCGTGTCTAGTTTACTAAAAGTTAATTATTTGGTTGCGCTCTATTATATTGTTAATTTCGGACCCAGTTTTCTTCCTCATGATTATTAATTTAAGCTTTTTATATTTTTGACCGGGCCGTTACGATGAGTGCACCCTCTCCAATTCTTGTCGTTCTTTTACTATTTATAGATAGTCGCATCTAGTTTACTAAAAGACAATTATTTGGTTGCGCTATCTTATATTGTTAGTTTTGGACCCAGTTTTCTTCCTCATGATTATTAATTTAAGCTTTTTATATTTTTGACCGGGCCGTTACGATGAGTGCACTCTCTCCAATTCTCGTCGTTCTTTTACTATTTATAGATAGTCGTTTCTAGTTTACTAAAAGACAATTATTTGGTTGCGCTACCTTATATTGTTAATTTCGGACCCAGTTTCCTTCCTCATGATTATTAATTTAAGCTTTTTATATTTTTTTCCGGGCCGTTACGATTAGTGCACCCTCTCCAATTCCTGTCGTTCTTTCACTATTTATAGATAGTCGTGTCTAGTTTACTCAAACACAATTATTTGGTTGCGCTACCTTATATTGTTAGTTTCGGACCAAGTTTTCTGCCTCATGATTATTAATTTAAGATTTTTATACTTCTGACCGGGCCTTTACGATGAGTGCACTCTCTCCACTTCTCGTCGTTCTTTTCCTATTTATAGATAGTCGTGTCTAGTTTACTAAAACACAATTATTTGCTTGCGCTACCTTATATTGTTAGTTTCGGACCCAGTTTTCTTCCTCATGATTATTAATTTAAGCTTTTTATATTTTTGACCGGGCCGTTACGATGAGTGCACTCTCTCCAATTCTCGTCGTTCTTTTACTATTTATAGATAGTCGCATCTAGTTTACTAAAAGACAATTATTTGGTTGCGCTATCTTATATTGTTAGTTTTGGACCCAGTTTTCTTCCTCATGATTATTAATTTAAGAGTTTTATATTTTTGACCGGGCCTTTACGATGAGTAAACCCTCTCCAATTCTTGTCGTTCTTTTACTATTTATAGACAGTCGTATCTAGTTTACTAAAAGTTAATTATTTGGTTGCGCTACCTTATATTGTATGTTTCGGACCCAGTTTTCTGCCTCATGATTTTTAATTTAAGATTTTTATAGTTATGACCGGGCCGTTACGATGAGTGCACCCTCTCCAATTCTCGTCGTTCTTTTACTATTTATAGATAGTCGTGTCTAGTTTACTAAAAGTTAATTATTTGGTTGCGCTCTATTATATTGTTAATTTCGGACCCAGTTTTCTGCTCATGATTATTAATTTAAGCTTTTTATACCTTTGACCGGGCCGTTACGATGAGTGAACCCTCTCCAATTCTTGTCGTTCTTTTACTATTTATAGTTAGTCGTGTCTAGTTTACTAAAAGTAAATTATTTGGTTGCGCTATTTTATATTGTTAGTTGCAGTCCCAGTGTTCTCTCTCCTGATTATTAATTTAAGCTTTTTATACTTTTAACCGGTCCGTTACGATGAGTAAACCCTCTCCAATTCTTGTCGTTCTTTTACTATTTATAGACAGTCGTATCTAGTTTACTAAAAGTTAATTATTTGGTTGCGCTACCTTATATTGTTAGTTTCGGACCCAGTTTTCTGCCTCATGATTATTAATTTAAGATTTTTATACTTTTGACCGGGCCTTTACGATGAGTGCACCCTCTCCAATTCTTGTCGTTCGTTTACTATTTATAGATAGTCGTGTCTAGTTTACTAAAAGTTAATTATTTGGTTGCGCTATTTTATATTGTTAGTTGCAGTCCCAGTGTTCTGTCTCCTGATTATTAATTTGAGAGTTTTATATTTTTGACCTGGCCTTTACGATGAGTGCACCCTCTCCACTTCTCGTCTATCTTTTACTATTTATAGATAGTCGTGTCTAGTTTACAAAAATTAATTATTTTGTTGCGCTACCTTATATTGTTAGTTTCGGACCCAGTTTTCTGCTTCATTATTATTAATTTATGTTTTTATACTTTTGACCGGGCCGTTACGATGAGTGCACCCTCTCCAATTCTCGTCGTTCTGTTACTATTTTAGGTAGTCGTGTCTAGTTTACAAAAATTAATTATTTTGTTGCGCTACCTTATATTGATAGTTTCGAACCCTGTTTTCTGCCTAATTGTTATTAATTTAAGCTTTTTATATTTTTGACCGGGCCGTTACGACGAGTGCACCCTCTCAAAATTTTTGTCGTTCTTTTACTATTTATAGATAGTCGTGTCTAGTTTACTAAATGTTAATTATTTGGTTGCGCTCTTATATATTGTTAATTTCGGACCCAGTTTACTGCCTCATGATTTTTAATTTAAGATTTTTATATTTATGACCGGGCCGGTACGATAGAATGCACCCTCTCCACTTCTCGTCGTTCTTTTACTATTTATAGATAGTCGTGTTTAGTTTACTAAAAGTTAATTATTTGGTTGCGCTCTATTATATTGTTAATTTCGGACCCAGTTTTCTGCTCATGATTATTAATTTAAGCTTTTTATACTTTTGACCGGGCCGTTAGGATGAGTGAACCCTCTCCAATTCTTGTCGTTCTTTTAATATTTATAGTTAGTCGTGTCTAGTTTACTAAAAGTTAATTATTTGGTTGCGCTATTTTATATTGTTAGTTGCAGTCCCAGTGTTCTCTCTCCTGATTATTAATTTAAGCTTTTTATACTTTACTGGGCCGTTACGATGAGTGCACCCTCTTTAATTCTTGTCGTTCTTTTACTATTTATAGATGGTCGTGTCTAGTTTACTAAAAGACAATTATTTGGTTGCGCTACCTTATATTGTTAGTTTCGGACCCAGTTTTCTGCCTCATGATTTTTAATTTAAGATTTTTATACATTTGAAAAAGTCGTTACGATGAGTGCACCCACTCCAATTCTCGTCGTAATTTTACTATTTATAGATAGTCGTGTCTAGTTTACTAAAGGACAATTATATGGTTGCGCTACCTTATATTGTTAGTTTACGACATAGTTTTCTTCCTCATGATTATTAATTTAAGAGTTTTATATTTTTGACCGGGCCTTTACGATGAGTAAACACTCTCCAATTCTTGTCGTTCTTTTACTATTTATAGACAGTCGTATCTAGTTTACTAAAAGTTAATTATTTGGTTGCGCTACCTTATATTGTATGTTTCGGACCCAGTTTTCTGCCTCATGATTTTTAATTTAAGATTTTTATAGTTATGACCGGGCCGTTACGATGAGTGCACCCTCTCCAATTCTCGTCGTTCTTTTACTATTTATAGATAGTCGTGTCTAGTTTACTAAAAGTTAATTATTTGGTTGCGCTATTTTATATTGTTAGTTGCAGTCCCAGTGTTCTCTCTCCTGATTATTAATTTAAGCTTTTTATATTTTTAACCGGTCCGTTACGATGAGTGCACCCTCTCCAATTCTTGTCGTTCTTTTACTATTTATAGTTAGTCGTGTCTAGTTTACTAAAAGTTAATTATTTGGTTGCGCTCTATTATATTGTTAATTTCGGACCCAGTTTTCTGCCTCATGATTTTTAATTTAAGATTTTTATACTTTTGAAAGGGTCGTTACGATTAGTGCACCCACTCCAATTCTTGTCGTTCTTTTACTATTTATAGACAGTCGTGTCTAGTTTACTAAAAGTTAATTATTTGGTTGCGCTACCTTATATTGTATGTTTCGGACCCAGTTTTCTGCCTCATGATTTTTAATTTAAGATTTTTATAGTTATGACCGGGCCGTTACGATGAGTGCACCCTCTCCAATTCTCGTCGTTCTTTTACTATTTATAGATAGTCGTGTCTAGTTTACTAAAAGTTAATTATTTGGTTGCGCTCTATTATATTGTTAATTTCGGACCCAGTTTTCTGCCTCATGATTATTAATTTAAGCTTTTTATACTTTTGACCGGGCCGTTACGATGAGTGCACCCTCTCCAATTCTTGTCGTTCTTTCACTATTTATAGATAGTCGTGTCTAGTTTACTAAAAGTTAATTATTTGGTTGCGCTCTATTATATTGTTAGTTTAGGTCATAGTTTTCTGCCTCATGATTATTATTTTATGAGTTTTATATTTTTGACCGGGCCTCTACGATGAGTACACCCTCTCCAATTCTTGTCGTTCTTTTACTATTTATAGATAGTCGTGTCTAGTTTACTAAAAGACAATTATTTGGTTGCCCTACCTTATATTGTTAGTTTCGGACCAAGTTTTCTGCCTCATGATTATTAATTTAAGCTTTTTATACTTTTGACCGGGCCTTTACAATGAGTGCACCCTCTCCAATTCTTGTCGTTCTTTTACTATTTATAGTTAGTCGTGTCTAGTTTACTAAAAGTTAATTATTTGGTTGCGCTATTTTTTATTGTTAGTTGCAGTCCCAGTGTTCTGTCTCCTGATTATTAATTTAAGCTTTTTATAGTTTTAACCGGGCCGTTACGATGAGTGCACCCTCTCCAATTCTTGTCGTTCTTTTACTATTTATAGATAGTCGTGTCTAGTTTACTAAAAGTTAATTATTTGGTTGCGCTATTTTATATTGTTTGTTGCAGTCCCAGTGTTCTGTCTCCTGATTATTAATTTAAGCTTTTTATAAATTTTGAAAGGGTCGTTACGATGTGTGCACCCACTCCTATTCTCGTCGTAATTTTACTATTTATAGATAGTCGTGTCTAGTTTACTAAAAGTTAATTATTTGATTGCGCTCTATTATATTGTTAGTTTAGGTCATAGTTTTCTGCCTCATGATTATTATTTTATGAGTTTTATATTTTTGACCGGGCCTCTACGATGAGTACACCCTCTCCAATTCTTGTCGTTCTTTTACTATTTATAGATAGTCGTGTCTAGTTTACTAAAAGACAATTATTTGGTTGCCCTACCTTATATTGTTAGTTTCGGACCAAGTTTTCTGCCTCCTGATTATTAATTTAAGCTTTTTATACTTTACCGGGCCGTTACGATGAGTGCACCCTCTTTAATTCTTGTCGTTCTTTTACTATTTATAGATAGTCGTGTCTAGTTTACTAAAAGACAATTATTTGGTTGCGCTACCTTATATTGTTAGTTTCGGACCATGTTTTCTCCCTCATGATTTTTAATTTAAGATTTTTATACATTTGAAAGGGTCGTTACGATGAGTGCACCCACTCCAATTCTCGTCGTAATTTTACTATTTATAGATAGTCGTGTCTAGTTTACTAAAAGACAATTATTTGGTTGCGCTACCTTATATTGTTAGTTTCGGACAAAGTTTTCTGCCTCATGATTTTTAATTTAAGATTTTTATACTTTTGAAAGGGTCGTTACGATGAGGGCACCCACTCCTATTCTCGTCGTAATTTTACTATTTATAGATAGTCTAACCTAGTTTACAAAAAGTTAATTATTTGGTTGCGCTATTTTATATTGTTAGTTGCAGTCCCAGTGTTCTGTCTCCTGATTATTAATTTAAGCTTTTTATATTTTACCGGGCTGTTACGATGAGTGCACCCTCTTTAATTCTTGTCGTTCTTTTACTATTTATAGATAGTCGTGTCTAGTTTACTAAAAGAAAATTATTTGGTTGCGCTACCTTATATTGTTAGTTTCGGACCATGTTTTCTACCTCATGATTTTTAATTTAAGATTTTTATACATTTGAAAGGGTCGTTACGATGAATGCACCCACTCCAATTCTCGTCGTAATTTTACTATTTATAGATAGTCGTGTCTAGTTTACTAAAAGACAATTATTTGTTGCGCTACCTTATATTGTTAGTTTACGACATAGTTTTCTTCCTCATGATTATTAATTTAAGAGTTTTATATTTTTCACCGGGCCTTTACGATGAGTAAACCCTCTCCAATTCTTGTCGTTCTTTTACTATTTATAGACAGTCGTGTCTAGTTTACTAAAAGACAATTATTTGGTTGCGCTACCTTATATTGTATGTTTCGGACCCAGTTTTCTGCCTCATGATTTTTAATTTAAGATTTTTATAGTTATGACCGGGCCGTTACGATGAGTGCACCCTCTCCAATTCTCGTCGTTCTTTTACTATTTATAGATAGTCGTGTCTAGTTTACTAAAAGTTAATTATTTGTTTGCGCTCTATTATATTGCTAATTTCGGACCCAGTTTTCTGCCTCACGATTATTAATTTAAGCTTTTTATAGTTTTAACCGGGCCGTTACGATGAGTGCACCCTCTCCAATTCTTGTCGTTCTTTTACTATTTATAGATAGTCGTGTCTAGTTTACTAAAAGTTAATTATTTGGTTGCGCTCTATTATATTGTTAATTTCGGACCCAGTTTTCTGCTCATGATTATTAATTTAAGCTTTTTATACTTTTGACCGGGCCTTTACGATGAGTGAACCCTCTCCAATTCTTGTCGTTCTTTTACTATTTATAGTTAGTCGTGTCTAGTTTACTAAAAGTTAATTATTAGGTTGCGCTATTTTATATTGTTAGTTGCAGTCCCAGTGTTCTGTCTCCTGATTATTAATTTAAGTTTTTTATACTTTTAACCGGTCCGTTACGATGAGTGCACCCTCTCCAATTCTTGTCGTTCTTTTACTATTTATAGATAGTCGTGTCTAGTTTACTAAAAGACAATTATTTGGTTGCGCTACCTTATATTGTTAGTTTCGGACCAAGTTTTCTGCCTCATGATTTTTAATTTAAGATTTTTATACTTTTGAAAGGGTCGTTACGATGAGTGCACCCACTCCAATTCTCGTCGTAATTTTACTATTTATAGATAGTCGTGTCTAGTTTACTAAAACACAATTATTTGCTTGCGCTACCTTATATTGTTAGTTTACGACATAGTTTTCTTCCTCATGATTATTAATTTAAGTGTTTTATATTTTTGACCGGGCCTTTACGATGAGTAAACCCTCTCCAATTCTTGTCGTTCTTTTATTATTTATAGGCAGTCGTGTCTAGTCTACTAAAAGTTAATTATTTGGTTGCGCTACCTTATATTGTATGTTTCGGACCCAGTTTTCTGCCTCAAAATTTTTTATTTAGGATTTTTATAGATGTGACCGGGAAGTTACGATGAGTGCACCCTCTCCAATTCTCGTCGTTCTTTTACTATTTATAGATAGTCGTGTCTAGTTTACTAAAAGTTAATTATTTGGTTGCGCTCTATTATATTGTTAATTTCGGACCCAGTTTTCTGCCTCATGATTTTTAATTTAAGCTTTTTATACTTTTGACCGGGCCGTTACGATGAGTGCACCCTCTCCAATTCTTGTCGTTCTTCTACTATTTATAGATAGTCGTGTCTAGTTTACTAAAAGTTAATTATTTGGTAACGCTACCTTATATTGTTAGTTTAGGACATAGTTTTGTGCCTCTTGATTATTAATTTAAGAGTTTTATATTTTTGACCGGGCCTTTACGATGAGTGCTCCCTCTCCAATTCTCTTCGTTCTTTTACTATTTATAGATAGTCGTGTCTAGTTTACTAAAAGACAATTATTTGGTTGCGCTACCTTATATTGTTAGTTGCAGACCCAGTGTTCTGTCTCGTGATTATTAATTTAAGCTTTTTATATTTTTAAACGGGCCGTTACGATGAGTGCACCCTCTCCAATTCTTGTCGTTCTTTTACTATTTATAGATAGTCGTGTCTAGTTTACAAAAAGTTAATTATTTTGTTGCGCTACCTTATATTGGTAGTTTCGGACCCAGTTTTCTGCCTCATGATTATTAATTTAAGCTTTTTATATTTTTAACCGGGCCGTTACGACGAGTGCACCCTCTCCAATTCTCGCCGTTCTTTTACTATTTATACATGGTCGTGTCTAGTTTACAAAAAGTTAATTATTTGGTTGCGCTACCTTATATTGTTAGTTTCAGACCCAGTGTTCTGTCTCCTGATTAGTAATTTAAGCTTTTTATACTTTTGACCGTGCCGTTACGATGAGTGCACTCTCTCCAATTCTCGTCGTTCTTTTACTATTTTAGTTATTCGTGTCTAGTTTACAAAAATTAATTATTTTGTTGCGCTACCTTATATTGTTAATTTCGGACCCAGTTTTCTGCTTCAAGATTATTAATTTAAGCTTTTTATATTTTTGACCGGGCCGTTACGATGAGTGCACCCTCTCCAATTCTCCTCGTTCTTTTACTATTTATAGATAGTCGTTTCTAGTTTACAAAAAGTTAATTATTTGGTTGCGCTATTTTATATTCTTAGTTGCAGTCCCAGTGTTCTGTCTCCCGATTATTAATTTAAGCTTTTTATACTTTTAACCGGGCCGTTACAATGAGTGTACCCTCTCCAATTCTCGTCGTTCTTTTACTATTTTAGTTAGTCGTGACTAGTTTACCAAAATTAATTATTTTGTTGCGCTACCTTATATTGTTAATTTCGGACCCAGTTTTCTGCTTCAAGATTATTAATTTAAGCTTTTTATATTTTTGACCGGGCCGTTACGATGAGTGATCCCTCTCCAATTATTGTCGTTCTTTTACTATTTATAGATAGTCGTGTCTAGTATACTAAAAGACAATTATTTGGTTGCGCTACCTTTTATTGTTAGTTTAGGACATAGTTTTCTGCCTCATGATTATTAATTTAAGAGTTTTATATTTTTGACCGGGAATTTACGATGAGTGCACCCTCTCCAATTCTTGTCGTTCTTTTACTATTTTTAGATAGTCGTGTCTACTTTACTAAAAGACAATTATTTGATTGCGCTACCTTATATTGTTAGTTTAGAACATAGTTTTCTGCCTCATGATTATTAATTTAAGAGTTTTATATTTTTGTCGGGCCTTTACGATGAGTGCACCCTCTCCAATTCTTGTTGTTCTTTTACTATTTATAGATAGTCATGTCTAGTTTACTAAAAGACAATTATTTGGTTGCGCTACCTTATATTGTTAGTTTCGGACATAGTTTTGTTCCTCATGATTATTAATTTAAGCTTTTTATATTTTTGACCGGGCCGTTACGATGAGTGCTCCCTCTCCAATTCTTGTCGTTCTTTTACTATTTATTGATAGTCGTTTCCAGTTTACTAAAAGACAATTATTTTGTTGCGCTACCTTATATTCTTAGTTTAGGACATAGTTTTCTGCCTCATGATTATTAATTTAAGGTTTTTATATTTTTGACCGGGCTTTACGATGAGTGCACCCTCTCCAATTTTTGTCGTTCTTTTACTATTTATAGATAGTCGTGTCTAGTTTACTAAAAGACAATTATTTTGTTGCGCTACCTTATATTGTTAGTTTCGGACCCAGTTTTCTGCCTCATGATGATTAATTTAAGCTTTTTATACTTTTAACCGGGCCGTTACGATGAGTGCACCCTCTCCAATTCTCGTCGTTCTTTTACTATTTTAGTTAGTCGTGTCTAGTTTACAAAAATTAATTATTTTGTTGCGCGACCTTATATTGTTAGTTTCGGACCCAGTTTTCTGCTTAATAATTATTAATTTAAGCTTTTTATATTTTTGACCGGGCCGTTACGATGAGTGCACCCTCTCCAATTCTCGTCGTTCTTTTACTATTTATAGATAGTAGTGTCTAGTTTACAAATATTAATTATTTTGTTGCGCTACCTTATATTGTTAGTTTCGGACCCAGTTTTCTGCTTCATTATTATTAATTTAAGCTTTTTATAATTTTGACCGGGCCGTTACGATGAGTGCACCCTCTCCAATTCTCGTCGTTCTTTTACTATTTTAGTTAGTCGTGTCTAGTTTACAAAAAGACAATTATTTGGTTGCGCTACCTTATATTGTTAGTTTAGGACATAGTTTTCTGCCTCATGATTATTAATTTAAGAGTTTTATATTTTTGACCGGGCCTTTACGATGAGTGCACCCTCTCCAATTCTTGTCGTTCTTTTACTATTTTTAGATAGTCGTGTCTAGTTTACTAAAAGACAATTATTTGGTTGCGCTACCTTATATTGTTAGTTTAGAACATAGTTTTCTGCCTCATGATTATTAATTTAACAGTTTTATATTTTTGACCGGGCCTTTACGATGAGTGCACCCTCTCCAATTCTTGTCGTTCTTTTACTATTTTTAGATAGTCGTGTCTAGTTTACTAAAAGACAATTATTTGGTTGCGCTACCTTATATTGTTAGTTTAGAACATAGTTTTCTGCCTCATGATTATTAATTTAAGCTTTTTATATTTTTAACCGGGCCGTTACGATGAGTGCACCCTCTCCAATTCTCGCCGTTCTTTTACTATTTATACATGGTCGTGTCTAGTTTACAAAAAGTTAATTATTTGGTTGCGCTACCTTATATTGTTAGTTTCAGACCCAGTGTTCTGTCTCCTGATTAGTAATTTAAGCTTTTTATACTTTTGACCGGGCCGTCACGATGAGTGCACCCTCTCCAATTCTCGTCGTTCTTTTACTATTTTAGTTATTCGTGTCTAGTTTACAAAAATTAATTATTTGTTGCGCTACCTTATATTGTTAATTTCGGACCCAGTTTTCTGCTTCAAGATTATTAATTTAAGCTTTTTATATTTTTGACCGGGCCGTTACGATGAGTGCACCCTCTCCAATTCTCGTCGTTCTTTTACTATTTATAGATAGTCGTTTCTAGTTTACAAAAAGTTAATTATTTGGTTGCGCTATTTTATATTGTTAGTTGCAGTCCCAGTGTTCTGTCTCCCGATTATTAATTTAAGCTTTTTATACTTTTAACCGGGCCGTTACAATGAGTGTACCCTCTCCAATTCTCGTCGTTCTTTTACTATTTTAGTTAGTCGTGACTAGTTTACCAAAATTAATTATTTTGTTGCGCTACCTTATATTGTTAATTTCGGACCCAGTTTTCTGCTTCAAGATTATTAATTTAAGCTTTTTATATTTTTGACCGGGCCGTTACGATGAGTGCTCCCTCTCCAATTCTTGTCGTTCTTTTACTATTTATTGATAGTCGTTTCCAGTTTACTAAAAGACAATTATTTTGTTGCGCTACCTTATATTCTTAGTTTAGGACATAGTTTTCTGCCTCATGATTATTAATTTAAGGTTTTTATTCTTTGACCGGGCCTTTACGATGAGTGCACCCTCTCCAATTTTTGTCGTTCTTTTACTATTTATAGATAGTCGTGTCTAGTTTACTAAAATACAATTATTTTGTTGCGCTACCTTATATTGTTAGTTTCGGACCCAGTTTTCTGCCTCATGATGATTAATTTAAGATTTTTATAGTTATGACCGGGCCGTTACGATGAGTGCACCCTCTCCAATTCTCGTCGTTCTTTTACTATTTTAGTTAGTCGTGTCTAGTTTACAAAAATTAATTATTTTGTTGCGCGACCTTATATTGTTAGTTTCGGACCCATTTTTCTGCTTAATGATTATTAATTTAAGCTTTTTATATTTTTGACCGGGCCGTTACGATGAGTGCACCCTCTCCAATTCTCGTCGTTCTTTTACTATTTATAGATAGTCGTGTCTAGTTTACAAATATTAATTATTTTGTTGCGCTACCTTATATTGTTAGTTTCGGACCCAGTTTTCTGCTTCATTATTATTAATTTAAGCTTTTTATACTTTTGACCGGGCCGTTACGATGAGTGCACCCTCTCCAATTCTCGTCGTTCTTTTACTATTTTAGTTAGTCGTGTCTAGTTTACAAAAAGACAATTATTTGGTTGCGCTACCTTATATTGTTAGTTTAGGACATAGTTTTCTGCCTCATGATTATTAATTTAAGAGTTTTATATTTTTGACCGGGCCTTTACGATGAGTGCACCCTCTCCAATTCTTGTCGTTCTTTTACTATTTTTAGATAGTCGTGTCTAGTTTACTAAAAGACAATTATTTGGTTGCGCAACCTTATATTGTTAGTTTAGGACATAGTTTTCTGCCTCATGATTATTAATTTAAGAGTTTTATATTTTTGACCGGGCCTTTTCGATGAGTGCACCCTGTCCAATTCTTGTCGTTCTTTTACTATTTATACATAGTCGTGTCTAGTTTACTAAAAGACAATTATTTGGTTGCGCTACCTTATATTGTTAGTTTCGGACCCAGTTTTCTGCCTCATGATTATTAATTTAAGGTTTTTATATTTTTGACCGGGCCTTTACGATGAGTGCACCCTCTCCAATTTTTGTCGTTCTTTTACCATTTATAGATAGTCGTGTCTAGTTTACAAAAAGACAATTATTTGGTTGCTCTACTTTATATTGTTAGTTGCAGACCCAGTGTTCTGTCTCGTGATTATTAATTTAAGCTTTTTATATTTTTAAACGGGCCGTTACGATGAGTGCACCCTCTCCAATTCTTGTCGTTCTTTTACTATTTATAGATAGTCGTGTCTAGTTTACAAAAAGTTAATTATTTTGTTGCGCTACCTTATATTGTTAGTTTCGGACCCAGTTTTCTGCCTCATGATTATTAATTTAAGCTTCTTATATTTTTAACCGGGCCGTTACGATGAGTGCACCCTCTCCAATTCTCGTCGTTTTTTTACTATTTTAGTTAGTCGTATCTAGTTTACAAAAATTATTTATTTTGTTGCGCTACCTTATATTGTTAATTTCGGACCCAGTTTTCTGCCTCATGATTATTAATTTAAGCTTTTTTTATTTTTAAGCGGGCCGTTACGACGAGTGCACCCTCTCCAATTCTCGTCGTTCTTTTACTATTTTAGTTAGTCGTATCTGGTTTACAAAAATTAATTATTTTGTTGCGCTACCTTATATTGTTAATTTCGGACCCAGTTTTCTGCTTCAAGATTATTAATTTAAGCTTTTTATATTTTTGACCGGGCCGTTACGATGAGTGCACCCTCTCCAATTCTCGTCGTTCTTTTACTATTTATAGATAGTCGTTTCCAGTTTACAAAAAGTTAATTATTTGGTTGCGCTATTTTATATTTTTAGTTGCAGTCCCAGTGTTCTGTCTCCCGATTATTAATTTAAGCTTTTTATACTTTTAACCGGGCCGTTACAATAAGTGCACCCTCTCCAATTCTCGTCGTTCGTTTACTATTTTAGCTAGTCGTGTCTAGTTTACAAAAATTAATTATTTTGTTGCGCTGCCTTATATTGTTAATTTCGGACCCAGTTTTCTGCTTCAAGATTATTAATTTAAGCTTTTTATATTTTTAACCGGGCCGTTACGATGAGTGCACCCTCTGCAATTCTCGCCGTTCTTTTACTATTTATAGATAGTCGTGCCTAGTTTACAAAAAGTTAATTATTTGGTTGCGCTACCATATATTGTTAGTTGCAGACCCAGTGTTCTGTCTCGTGATTATTAATTTAAGCTTTTTATACATTTAACTGGGCCGTTACAATGAGTGCACCCTCTCCAATTCTCGTCGTTCTTTTACTATTTTAGTTAGTCGTATCTAGTTTCCAAATATAATTATTTTGTTGCGCTACCTTATATTGTTAATTTCAGACCCAGTTTTCTGCCTCACGATTATTAATTTAAGCATTTATATTTTTAACCGGGCCGTTACGATGAGTGCACCCTCTCCAATTCTCGTCGTTCTTTCACTATTTATACATAGTCGTTTCTATTTTACAAAAAGTTAATTATTTGGTTGCGCTACCTTATATTGTTAGTTTCAGACCCAGTGTTCTGTCTCGTGATTATTAATTTAAGCTTTTTATACTTTTAACCGGGCCGTTACAATGAGTGCAACCTCTCCAATTCTCGTCGTTCTTTTACTATTTTAGTTAGTCGTGTCTAGTTTACAAAAATTAATTATTTTGTTGCGCTACCTTATATTGTTAATTTCTGACACAGTTTTCTGCCTCGTGATTATTAATTTAAGCTTTTTATATTTTTAACCGTGCCGTTACGATGAGTGCACCCTCTCCAATTCTCGCCGCTCTTTTACTATTTATAGATAGTCGTGTCTAGTTTACAAAGTTAATTATTTGGTTGCGCTACCTTATATTGTTAGTTGCAGACCCAGTGTTCTGTCTCGTGATTATTAATTTAAGCTTTTTATACTTTTCACCGGGCCGTTACGATGAGTGCACCCTCTCCAATTCTCGTCGTTCTTTTACTATTTTAGTTAGTCGTATCAAGTTTACAAAATTTAATTATTTTGTTGCTCTACCTTATATTGTTAATTTCGGACCCAGTTTTCTGCTTCAAGATTATTAATTTAAGCTTTTTATATTTTTGACCGGGCCGTTGTGATGAGTGCACCCTCTCCAATTCTCGTCGTTCTTTTACTATTTATAGATAGTCGTTTCTAGTTTGCAAAAAGTTAATTATTTGGTTGCGCTATTTTATATTGTTAGTTGCAGTCCCAGTGTTCTGTCTCCCGATTATTAATTTAAGCTTGTTATAGTTTTAACCGGGCCGTTACAATGAGTGCACCCTCTCCAATTTTTGTCGTTCTTTTACTATTTATAGATAGTCGTGTCTAGTTTACTAAAAGACAATTATTTGGTTGCGCTACCTTATATTGTTAGTTGCAGACCCAGTGTTCTGTCTCCTGATTATTAATTTAAGTTTTTTATAATTTTGACCGGGCCTTTACGATGAGTGCACCCTCTCCAATTCTTGTCGTTCTTTTACTATTTTTAGATAGTCGTGTCTAGTTTACTAAAGACAATTATTTGGTTGCGCTACCTTATATTGTTAGTTTAGGACATAGTTTTCTGCCTCATGATTATTAATTTAAAAGTTTTATATTTTTGACCGGGCCTTTACGATGAGTGCACCCTGTCCATTTCTTGTCGTTCTTTTACTATTTATACATAGTCGTGTCTAGTTTACTAAAAGACAATTATTTGGTTGCGCTACTTTATATTGTTAGTTTCGGACCCAGTTTTCTGCCTCATGATTATTAATTTAAGGTTTTTATATTTTTGACCGGGCCTTTACGATGAGTGCACCCTCTCCAATTTTTGTCGTTCTTTTACTATTTATAGATAGTCGTGTCTAGTTTACTAAAAGACAATTATTTGGTTGCGCTACCTTATATTGTTAGTTTAGGACATAGTTTTTTGTCTCATGATTATTAATTTAAGAGTTTTATATTTTTGACCGGGCCTTTACGATGAGTGCACCCTCTCCAATTCTTGTCGTTCTTTTACTATTTATAGATAGTCGTTTCCAGTTTACTAAAAGACAATTATTTGGTTGCGCTACCTTATATTGTTAGTTTAGGACCAAGTTTTCTGTCTCATGATTATTAATTTAAGAGTTTTATATTTTTGACCGGGCCTTTACGATGAGTGCACCCTCTCCAATTCTTGTCGTTCTTTTACTATTTATAGATAGTCGTGTCTAGTTTACTAAAACACAATTATTTGGTTGCGCTACCTTATATTGTTAGTTTCGGACCAAGTTTTCTGCCTCATGATTATTAATTTAAGCTTTTTATACTTTTAACCGGGCCCTTACGATGAGTGCACCCTCTCCAATTCTCGTCGTTCTTTTACTATTTTAGTTAGTGGTGTCTAGTTTAAAAAAATTAATTTTTTTTGTTGCGCTACCTTATATTGTTAGTTTCGGACCCAGTTTTCTGCTTAATGATTATTAATTTAAGCTTTTTATATTTTTGACCGGGCCGGTACGATGAGTGCACCCTCTCCAATTCTCGTCGTTCTCTTACTATTTATAGATAGTCGTGTCTAAGTTACAAAAATTAATTATTTTGTTGCGCTACTTTATATTGTTAGTTTCGGACCCAGTTTTCTGCTTCATGATTATTAATTTAAGCTTTTTATACTTTTGACCGGGGCGTTACGATGAGTGCACCCTCTCCAATTCTCGTCGTTCTTTTACTGTTTTAGTTAGTCGTGTCTAGTTTACAAAAATTAATTATTTTGTTGCGCTACCTTATATTGTTAGTTTCGGACCCAGTTTTGTGCCTCATGATTATTAATTTAAGATTTTATATTTTTGACCGGGCCGTTACGATGAGTGCTCCCTCTCCAATTCTTGTCGTTCTTTTACTATTTATTGATAGTCGTTTCCAGTTTACTAAAAGATAATTATTTTGTTGCGCTACCTTATATTGTTAGTTTAGGACATAGTTTTCTGCCTTATGATTATTAATTTAAGAGTTTTTTATTTTTGACCGGGCCTTTACGTGGAGTGTACCCTCTCCAATTCTTGTCGTTCTTTTACTATTTATAGATAGTCGTTTCCAGTTTACTAAAAGACAATTATTTGGTTGCGCTACCTTATATTGTTAGTTTAGGACATAGTTTTCTGCCTCATGATTATTAATTTAGGAATTTTATATTTTTGACCGGGCCTTTACGATGATTGCACCCTCTCCAATTGTTGTCGTTCTTTTACTATTTATAGATAGTCGTGTCTAGTTTACTAAAAGTTAATTATTTGGTTGCGCTACCTTATATTGTTAGTTTCGGACCCAGTTTTCTGCTTCATGATTATTAATTTAAGCTTTTTATACTTTTGACCCGGGCGTTACGATGAGTGCACCCTCTCCAATTCTCGTCGTTCTTTTACTGTTTTAGTTAGTCGTGTCTAGTTTACAAAAATTAATTATTTTGTTGCGCTACCTTATATTGTTAGTTTCGGACCCAGTTTTCTGCCTCATGATTATTAATTTAAGGTTTTTATATTTTTGACCGGGCCTTTACGATGAGTGCACCCTCTCCAATTTTTGTCGTTCTTTTTCTATTTATAGATAGTCGTGTCTAGTTTACTAAAAGACAATTATTTGGTTGCGCTATCTTATATTGTTAGTTTTCGACATAGTTTTCTGCCTCGTGATTATTAATTTAAGAGTTTTATAATTTTGACCGGGCCTTTACGATGAGTGCACCCTCTACAATTCTTGTCGTTCTTTTACAATTTATAGATAGTCGTGTCCAGTTTACTAAAAGACAATTATTTGGTTGCGCTACTTTATATTGTTAGTTTCGGACCCAGTTTTCTGCATCATGATTATTAATTTAAGAGTTTTATATTTTTGACCGGGCCTTTACGATGAGTGCACCCTCTCTAATTCTTGTCGTTCTTTTACTATTTATAGATAGTCGTGTCTAGTTTACTAAAAGACAATTATTTTGTTGCGCTACCTTATATTGTTAGTTTCGGACCCAGTTTTCTGCCTCATGATGATTAATTTAAGCTTTTTTTACTTTTAACCGGGCCGTTACGATGAGTGCACCCTCTCCAATTCTCGTCGTTCTTTTACTATTTTAGTTAGTCGTGTCTAGTTTACAAAAATTAATTATTTTGTTGCGCGACCTTATATTGTTAGTTTCGGACCCAGTTTTCTGCTTAATAATTATTAATTTAAGCTTTTTATATTTTTGACCGGGCCGTTACGATGAGTGCACCCTCTCCAATTCTCGTCGTTCTTTTACTATTTATAGATAGTAGTGTCTAGTTTACAAATATTAATTATTTTGTTGCGCTACCTTATATTGTTAGTTTCGGACCCAGTTTTCTGCTTCATTATTATTAATTTAAGCTTTTTATAATTTTGACCGGGCCGTTACGATGAGTGCACCCTCTCCAATTCTCGTCGTTCTTTTACTATTTTAGTTAGTCGTGTCTAGTTTACAAAAAGACAATTATTTGGTTGCGCTACCTTATATTGTTAGTTTAGGACATAGTTTTCTGCCTCTTGATTATTAATTTAAGAGTTTTATATTTTTGACCGGGCCTTTACGATGAGTGCACCCTCTCCAATTCTTGTCGTTCTTTTACTATTTTTAGATAGTCGTGTCTAGTTTACTAAAAGACAATTATTTGGTTGCGCTACCTTATATTGTTAGTTTAGAACATAGTTTTCTGCCTCATGATTATTAATTTAAGAGTTTTATATTTTTGACCGGGCCTTTACGATGAGTGCACCCTCTCCAATTCTTGTCGTTCTTTTACTATTTTTAGATAGTCGTGTCTAGTTTACTAAAAGACAATTATTTGGTTGCGCTACCTTATATTGTTAGTTTAGAACATAGTTTTCTGCCTCATGATTATTAATTTAAGCTTTTTATATTTTTAACCGGGCCGTTACGATGAGTGCACCCTCTCCAATTCTCGCCGTTCTTTTACTATTTATACATGGTCGTGTCTAGTTTACAAAAAGTTAATTATTTGGTTGCGCTACCTTATATTGTTAGTTTCAGACCCAGTGTTCTGTCTCCTGATTAGTAATTTAAGCTTTTTATACTTTTGACCGGGCCGTTACGATGAGTGCACCCTCTCCAATTCTCGTCGTTCTTTTACTATTTTAGTTATTCGTGTCTAGTTTACAAAAATTAATTATTTGTTGCGCTACCTTATATTGTTAATTTCGGACCCAGTTTTCTGCTTCAAGATTATTAATTTAAGCTTTTTATATTTTTGACCGGGCCGTTACGATGAGTGCGCCCTCTCCAATTCTCGTCGTTCTTTTACTATTTATAGATAGTCGTTTCTAGTTTACAAAAAGTTAATTATTTGGTTGCGCTATTTTATATTGTTAGTTGCAGTCCCAGTGTTCTGTCTCCCGATTATTAATTTAAGCTTTTTATACTTTTAACCGGGCCGTTACAATGAGTGTACCCTCTCCAATTCTCGTCGTTCTTTTACTATTTTAGTTAGTCGTGACTAGTTTACCAAAATTAATTATTTTGTTGCGCTACCTTATATTGTTAATTTCGGACCCAGTTTTCTGCTTCAAGATTATTAATTTAAGCTTTTTATATTTTTGACCGGGCCGTTACGATGAGTGCTCCCTCTCCAATTCTTGTCGTTCTTTTACTATTTATTGATAGTCGTTTCCAGTTTACTAAAAGACAATTATTTTGTTGCGCTACCTTATATTCTTAGTTTAGGACATAGTTTTCTGCCTCATGATTATTAATTTAAGGTTTTTATTCTTTGACCGGGCCTTTACGATGAGTGCACCCTCTCCAATTTTTGTCGTTCTTTTACTATTTATAGATAGTCGTGTCTAGTTTACTAAAATACAATTATTTTGTTGCGCTACCTTATATTGTTAGTTTCGGACCCAGTTTTCTGCCTCATGATGATTAATTTAAGATTTTTATACCTTTAACCGGGCCGTTACGATGAGTGCACCCTCTCCAATTCTCGTCGTTCTTTTACTATTTTAGTTAGTCGTGTCTAGTTTACAAAAATTAATTATTTTGTTGCGCGACCTTATATTGTTAGTTTCGGACCCATTTTTCTGCTTAATGATTATTAATTTAAGCTTTTTATATTTTTGACCGGGCCGTTACGATGAATGCACCCTCTCCAATTCTCGTCGTTCTTTTACTATTTATAGATAGTCGTGTCTAGTTTACAAATATTAATTATTTTGTTGCGCTACCTTATATTGTTAGTTTCGGACCCAGTTTTCTGCTTCATTATTATTAATTTAAGCTTTTTATACTTTTGACCGGGCCGTTACGATGAGTGCACCCTCTCCAATTCTCGTCGTTCTTTTACTATTTTAGTTAGTCGTGTCTAGTTTACAAAAAGACAATTATTTGGTTGCGCTACCTTATATTGTTAGTTTAGGACATAGTTTTCTGCCTCATGATTATTAATTTAAGAGTTTTATATTTTTGACCGGGCCTTTACGATGAGTGCACCCTCTCCAATTCTTGTCGTTCTTTTACTATTTTTAGATAGTCGTGTCTAGTTTACTAAAAGACAATTATTTGGTTGCGCAACCTTATATTGTTAGTTTAGGACATAGTTTTCTGCCTCATGATTATTAATTTAAGAGTTTTATATTTTTGACCGGGCCTTTTCGATGAGTGCACCCTGTCCAATTCTTGTCGTTCTTTTACTATTTATACATAGTCGTGTCTAGTTTACTAAAAGACAATTATTTGGTTGCGCTACCTTATATTGTTAGTTTCGGACCCAGTTTTCTGCCTCATGATTATTAATTTAAGGTTTTTATATTTTTGACCGGGCCTTTACGATGAGTGCACCCTCTCCAATTTTTGTCGTTCTTTTACCATTTATAGATAGTCGTGTCTAGTTTACAAAAAGACAATTATTTGGTTGCTCTACTTTATATTGTTAGTTGCAGACCCAGTGTTCTGTCTCGTGATTATTAATTTAAGCTTTTTATATTTTTAAACGGGCCGTTACGATGAGTGCACCCTCTCCAATTCTTGTCGTTCTTTTACTATTTATAGATAGTCGTGTCTAGTTTACAAAAAGTTAATTATTTTGTTGCGCTACCTTATATTGTTAGTTTCGGACCCAGTTTTCTGCCTCATGATTATTAATTTAAGCTTCTTATATTTTTAACCGGGCCGTTACGATGAGTGCACCCTCTCCAATTCTCGTCGTTTTTTTACTATTTTAGTTATTCGTATCTAGTTTACAAAAATTATTTATTTTGTTGCGCTACCTTATATTGTTAATTTCGGACCCAGTTTTCTGCCTCATGATTATTAATTTAAGCTTTTTTTATTTTTAAGCGGGCCGTTACGACGAGTGCACCCTCTCCAATTCTCGTCGTTCTTTTACTATTTTAGTTAGTCGTATCTGGTTTACAAAAATTAATTATTTTGTTGCGCTACCTTATATTGTTAATTTCGGACCCAGTTTTCTGCTTCAAGATTATTAATTTAAGCTTTTTATATTTTTGACCGGGCCGTTACGATGAGTGCACCCTCTCCAATTCTCGTCGTTCTTTTACTATTTATAGGTAGTCGTTTCCAGTTTACAAAAAGTTAATTATTTGGTTGCGCTATTTTATATTTTTAGTTGCAGTCCCAGTGTTCTGTCTCCCGATTATTAATTTAAGCTTTTTATACTTTTAACCGGGCCGTTACAATAAGTGCACCCTCTCCAATTCTCGTCGTTCGTTTACTATTTTAGCTAGTCGTGTCTAGTTTACAAAAATTAATTATTTTGTTGCGCTGCCTTATATTGTTAATTTCGGACCCAGTTTTCCGCTTCAAGATTATTAATTTAAGCTTTTTATATTTTTAACCGGGCCGTTACGATGAGTGCACCCTCTGCAATTCTCGCCGTTCTTTTACTATTTATAGATAGTCGTGCCTAGTTTACAAAAAGTTAATTATTTGGTTGCGCTACCATATATTGTTAGTTGCAGACCCAGTGTTCTGTCTCGTGATTATTAATTTAAGCTTTTTATACATTTAACTGGGCCGTTACAATGAGTGCACCCTCTCCAATTCTCGTCGTTCTTTTACTATTTTAGTTAGTCGTATCTAGTTTCCAAATATAATTATTTTGTTGCGCTACCTTATATTGTTAATTTCAGACCCAGTTTTCTGCCTCACGATTATTAATTTAAGCATTTATATTTTTAACCGGGCCGTTACGATGAGTGCACCCTCTCCAATTCTCGTCGTTCTTTCACTATTTATACATAGTCGTTTCTATTTTACAAAAAGTTAATTATTTGGTTGCGCTACCTTATATCGATAGTTTCAGACCCAGTGTTCTGTCTCGTGATTATTAATTTAAGCTTTTTATACTTTTAACCGGGCCGTTACAATGAGTGCAACCTCTCCAATTCTCGTCGTTCTTTTACTATTTTAGTTAGTCGTGTCTAGTTTACAAAAATTAATTATTTTGTTGCGCTACCTTATATTGTTAATTTCTGACACAGTTTTCTGCCTCGTGATTATTAATTTAAGCTTTTTATATTTTTAACCGTGCCGTTACGATGAGTGCACCCTCTCCAATTCTCGCCGTTCTTTTACTATTTATAGATAGTCGTGTCTAGTTTACAAAGTTAATTATTTGGTTGCGCTACCTTATATTGTTAGTTGCAGACCCAGTGTTCTGTCTCGTGATTATTAATTTAAGCTTTTTATACTTTCGACCGGGCCGTTACGATGAGTGCACCCTCTCCAATTCTCGTCGTTCTTTTACTATTTTAGTTAGTCGTATCAAGTTTACAAAATTTAATTATTTTGTTGCTCTACCTTATATTGTTAATTTCGGACCCAGTTTTCTGCTTCAAGATTATTAATTTAAGCTTTTTATATTTTTGACCGGGCCGTTGTGATGAGTGCACCCTCTCCAATTCTCGTCGTTCTTTTACTATTTATAGATAGTCGTTTCTAGTTTACAAAAAGTTAATTATTTGGTTGCGCTATTTTATATTGTTAGTTGCAGTCCCAGTGTTCTGTCTCCCGATTATTAATTTAAGCTTGTTATAGTTTTAACCGGGCCGTTACAATGAGTGCACCCTCTCCAATTATTGTCGTTCTTTTACTATTTTTAGATAGTCGTGTCTAGTTTACTAAAAGACAATTATTTGGTTGCGCTACCTTATATTGTTAGTTTAGAACATAGTTTTCTGCCTCATGATTATTAATTTAAGAGTTTTATATTTTTGGCCGGGCCTTTACGATGAGTGCACCCTCTCCAATTCTTGTCGTTCTTTTACTATTTATAGATAGTCGTGTCTAGTTTACTAAAAAGCAATTATTTGGTTGCGCTACCTTATATTGTTAGTTTAGGACATAGTTTTCTGCCTCATGATTATTAATTTAAGAGTTTTATATTTTTGGCCGGGCCTTTACGATGAGTGCACCCTCTCCAATTTTTGTCGTTCTTTTACTATTTATAGATAGTCGTGTCTAGTTTACTAAAAGACAATTATTTGGTTGCGCTACCTTATATTGTTAGTTGCAGACCCAGTGTTCTGTCTCCTGATTATTAATTTAAGTTTTTTATAATTTTGACCGGGCCTTTACGATGAGTGCACCCTCTCCAATTCTTGTCGTTCTTTTACTATTTTTAGATAGTCGTGTCTAGTTTACTAAAAGACAATTATTTGGTTGCGCTACCTTATATTGTTAGTTTAGGACATAGTTTTCTGCCTCATGATTATTAATTTAAAAGTTTTATATTTTTGACCGGGCCTTTACGATGAGTGCACCCTGTCCATTTCTTGTCGTTCTTTTACTATTTATACATAGTCGTGTCTAGTTTACTAAAAGACAATTATTTGGTTGCGCTACTTTATATTGTTAGTTTCGGACCCAGTTTTCTGCCTCATGATTATTAATTTAAGGTTTTTATATTTTTGACCGGGCCTTTACGATGAGTGCACCCTCTCCAATTTTTGTCGTTCTTTTACTATTTATAGATAGTCGTGTCTAGTTTACTAAAAGACAATTATTTGGTTGCGCTACCTTATATTGTTAGTTTAGGACATAGTTTTTTGTCTCATGATTATTAATTTAAGAGTTTTATATTTTTGACCGGGCCTTTACGATGAGTGCACCCTCTCCAATTCTTGTCGTTCTTTTACTATTTATAGATAGTCGTTTCCAGTTTACTAAAAGACAATTATTTGGTTGCGCTACCTTATATTGTTAGTTTAGGACCAAGTTTTCTGTCTCATGATTATTAATTTAAGAGTTTTATATTTTTGACCGGGCCTTTACGATGAGTGCACCCTCTCCAATTCTTGTCGTTCTTTTACTATTTATAGATAGTCGTGTCTAGTTTACTAAAACACAATTATTTGGTTGCGCTACCTTATATTGTTAGTTTCGGACCAAGTTTTCTGCCTCATGATTATTATTTAAGCTTTTTATACTTTTAACCGGGCCCTTACGATGAGTGCACCCTCTCCAATTCTCGTCGTTCTTTTACTATTTTAGTTAGTGGTGTCTAGTTTAAAAAAATTAATTTTTTTGTTGCGCTACCTTATATTGTTAGTTTCGGACCCAGTTTTCTGCTTAATGATTATTAATTTAAGCTTTTTATATTTTTGACCGGGCCGGTACGATGAGTGCACCCTCTCCAATTCTCGTCGTTCTCTTACTATTTATAGATAGTCGTGTCTAAGTTACAAAAATTAATTATTTTGTTGCGCTACATTATATTGTTAGTTTCGGACCCAGTTTTCTGCTTCATGATTATTAATTTAAGCTTTTTATACTTTTGACCGGGGCGTTACGATGAGTGCACCCTCTCCAATTCTCGTCGTTCTTTTACTGTTTTAGTTAGTCGTGTCTAGTTTACAAAAATTAATTATTTTGTTGCGCTACCTTATATTGTTAGTTTCGGACCCAGTTTTGTGCCTCATGATTATTAATTTAAGATTTTATATTTTTGACCGGGCCGTTACGATGAGTGCTCCCTCTCCAATTCTTGTCGTTCTTTTACTATTTATTGATAGTCGTTTCCAGTTTACTAAAAGATAATTATTTTGTTGCGCTACCTTATATTGTTAGTTTAGGACATAGTTTTCTGCCTTATGATTATTAATTTAAGAGTTTTTTATTTTTGACCGGGCCTTTACGATGAGTGTACCCTCTCCAATTCTTGTCGTTCTTTTACTATTTATAGATAGTCGTTTCCAGTTTACTAAAAGACAATTATTTGGTTGCGCTACCTTATATTGTTAGTTTAGGACATAGTTTTCTGCCTCATGATTATTAATTTAGGAATTTTATATTTTTGACCGGGCCTTTACGATGATTGCACCCTCTCCAATTGTTGTCGTTCTTTTACTATTTATAGATAGTCGTGTCTAGTTTACTAAAAGTTAATTATTTGGTTGCGCTACCTTATATTGTTAGTTTCGGACCCAGTTTTCTGCTTCATGATTATTAATTTAAGCTTTTTATACTTTTGACCCGGGCGTTACGATGAGTGCACCCTCTCCAATTCTCGTCGTTCTTTTACTGTTTTAGTTAGTCGTGTCTAGTTTACAAAAATTAATTATTTTGTTGCGCTACCTTATATTGTTAGTTTCGGACCCAGTTTTCTGCCTCATGATTATTAATTTAAGGTTTTTATATTTTTGACCGGGCCTTTACGATGAGTGCACCCTCTCCAATTTTTGTCGTTCTTTTTCTATTTATAGATAGTCGTGTCTAGTTTACTAAAAGACAATTATTTGGTTGCGCTATCTTATATTGTTAGTTTTGGACATAGTTTTCTGCCTCGTGATTATTAATTTAAGAGTTTTATAATTTTGACCGGGCCTTTACGATGAGTGCACCCTCTACAATTCTTGTCGTTCTTTTACAATTTATAGATAGTCGTGTCCAGTTTACTAAAAGACAATTATTTGGTTGCGCTACTTTATATTGTTAGTTTCGGACCCAGTTTTCTGCATCATGATTATTAATTTAAGAGTTTTATATTTTTGACCGGGCCTTTACGATGAGTGCACCCTCTCTAATTCTTGTCGTTCTTTTACTATTTATAGATAGTCGTGTCTAGTTTACGAAAAGACAATTATTTGGTTGCGCTACCTTATATTGTTAGTTTAGGACATAGTTTTCTGCCTCATGATTATTAATTTAAGAGTTTTATATTTTTGACCGGGCCTTTACGATGAGTGCGCCCTGTCCAATTCTTGTCGTTCTTTTACTATTTATAGATAGTCGTGTCTAGTTTACTAAAAGACAATTATTTGGTTGCGCTACCTTATATTGTTAGTTTAGGACATAGTTTTCTGCCTCATGATTATTAATTTAAGGTTTTTATATTTTTGAGCGGGACGTTACGATGAGTGCACCCTCTCCAATTCTTGTCGTTCTTTTGCTATTTATAGATAGTCATTTCCAGTTTACAAAAAGACAATTATTTGGTTGCGCTACCTTATATTGTTAGTTTAGGACATTGTTTTCGGCATCATTATTATTAATTTAAGAGTTTTATATTTTTACCGGGCCTTTACGATGAGTGCACCCTCTCCAATTCTTGTTGTTCTTTTACTATTTATAGATAGTCGTGTCTAGTTTACTAAAAGACAATTATTTGGTTGCGCTACCTTATATTGTTAGTTTAGGACATAGTTTTCTGCCTCATGATTATTAATTTAAGAGTTTTATATTCTTGACCGGGCCTTTACGATGAGTGCACCCTGTACAATTCTTGTCGTTCTTTTACTATTTATACATAGTCTTGTCTAGTTTACTAAAAGACAATTATTTGGTTGCGCTACCTTATATTGTTAGTTTCGGACCCAGTTTTCTGCCTCATGATTATTAATTTAAGGTTTTTATATATTTGACCGGGCCTTTACGATGAGTGCACCCTCTCCAATTTTTGTCGTTCTTTTACTATTTATAGATAGTCGTGTGTAGTTTACAAAAAGATAATTATTTGGTTGCGCTACCTTATATTGTTAGTTTAGGACATAGTTTTCTGCCTCATGATTATTAATTTAAGAGTTTTATATTTTTGACCGGGCCTTTACGATGAGTGCACCCTCTCCAATTCTTGTCGTTCTTTTACTCTTTATAGATAGTCGTTTCCAGTTTACTAAAAGACAATTATTTGGTTGCGCTACCTTATATTGTTAGTTTAGGACATAGTTTTCTGTCTCATGATTAATAATTTAACAGTTTTATATTTTTGACCGGGCCTTTACGATCAGTGCACCCTCTCCAATTCTTGTCGTTCTTTTACTATTTATAGATAGTCGTGTCTAGTTTTCTAAAAGTTAAATATTTGGTTGCGCTACCTTATATTGTTAGTTTCGGACACAGTTTTCTGCCTCATGATTATTAATTTAAGCTTTTTATACTTTTAACCGGGCCGTTACGATGAGTGCACAATCTCCAATTCTTGTCATTCTTTTACTATTTATAGATAGTCGTGTCTGGTTTACTAAAAGTTAATTATTTGGTTGCGCTACCTTATATTGTTAGTTTCGGACCCAGTTTTCTTCCTCATGATGATTAATTTAAGCTTTTTATACTTTTAACCGGGCCGTTACGATGAGTGCACCCTCTCCACTTCTCGTCGTTCTTTTACTATTTTAGTTAGTCGTGTCTAGTTTACAAAAATTAATTATTTTGTTGCGCTACCTTTTATTGTTAGTTTGGACCCAGTTTTCTGCTTAATGATTATTAATTTAAGCTTTTTATATTTTTGACCGGGCCGTTACGATGAGTGCACCCTCTCCAATTCTCGTCGTTCTTTTACTGTTTATAGATAGTCGTGTCTAGTTTACAAAAATTAATTATTTTGTTGCGCTACCTTATATTGTTAGTTTCGGACCCAGTTTTCTGCTTCATTATTATTAATTTAAGCTTCTTATACTTTTGACCGAGCCGTTACGATGAGTGCACCCTCTCCAATTCTCGTCGTTCTTTTACTATTTTAGTTAGTCGTGTCTAGTTTACAAAAATTAATTATTTTGTTGCGCTACCTTATATTGTTTGTTTCGGACCAAGTTTTCTGCCTCATGATTATTAATTTAAGCTTTTTATATTTTTGACCGGGTCGTCACGATGAGTGCACCCTCTCCAATTCTTGTCCTTCTTTTACTATTAATAGTTAGTCGTGTCTAGTTTACTAAAAGTTAATTATTTGGTTCCGCTCTATTATATTGTTAATTTCGGACCCAGTTTTCTGCCTCATGATTTTTAATTTAAGATTTTTATAGTTATGACCGGGCCGTTACGATGAGTGCACCCTCTCCAATTCTTGTCGTTCTTTCATTATTTATAGATAGTCGTGTCTAGTTTACTAAAAGTTAATTATTTGGTTGCGCTCTATTATATTGTTAATTTCGGACCCAGTTTTCTGCCTCATGATTATTAATTTAAGCTTTTTATACTTTTGACCGGGCCGTTACGATGAGTGCACCCTCTCCAATTCTTGTCGTTCTTTTACTATTTATAGATAGTCGTGTCTAGTTTACTAAAAGTTAATTATTTGGTTGCGCTACCTTATATTTTTAGTTTCGGACCCAGTTTTCTGCCCCATGATTATTAATTTAAGCTTTTTATAATTTTAACCGGGCCGTTACGATGAGTGCACCCTCTCCAATTCTCGTCGTTCTTTTACTGTTTATAGATAGTCGTGTCTAGTTTACAAAAATTAATTATTTTGTTGCGCTACCTTATATTGTTAGTTTCGGACCCAGTTTTCTGCTTCATTATTATTAATTTAAGCTTCTTATACTTTTGACCGAGCCGTTACGATGAGTGCACCCTCTCCAATTCTCGTCGTTCTTTTACTATTTTAGTTAGTCGTGTCTAGTTTACAAAAATTAATTATTTTGTTGCGCTACCTTATATTGTTAGTTTCGGACCCAGTTTTCTGCTTCATGATTACTAATTTAAGCTTTTTATGCTTTAACCGGGCCTTTACGATGAGTGCACCCTCTCCAATTCTCGTCGTTCTTTTACTATTTTAGTTTGTCGTGTCTAGTTTACAAAAATTAATTATTTTGTTGCGCTACCTTATATTGTTAGTTTCGGACCCAGTTTTCTGCTTCATGATTATTAATTTAAGCTTTTTATATTTTGACCGGCCCGTTACAATGAGTGCACCCTCTCCAATTCTCGTCGTTCTTTACTATTTTAGTTAGTCGTGTCTAGTTTACAAAAATTAATTATTTGGTTGCGCTACGTTATATTGTTAGTTTCGGACTCAGTTTTCTGCCTCATGATTATTAATTTAAGGTTTTTATATCTTTGACCGGGCCTTTACGATGAGTGCACCCTCTCCAATTCTTGTCGTTCTTTAACTATTTATAGATAGTCGTGTCTAGTTTACTAAAAGACAATTAATTGGTTGCGCTATCTTATATTGTTAGTTTTGGACATAGTTTTCTGCCTCGTGATTATTAATTTAAGAGTTTTATATTTTTGACCGGGCCTTTACGTTGAGTGCACCCTCTCCAATTCTTGTCGTACTTTTACTATTTATAGATAGTCGTGTCCAGTTTACTAAAAGACAATTTTTTGGTTGCGCTACCTTATATTGTTAGTTTCGGACCCAGTTTTCTGCCTCATGATTATTAATTTAAGAGTTTTATATTTTTGACCGGGCCTTTACGATGATTGCGACCTCTCCAATTCTTGTCGTTCTTTTACTATTTATAGATAGTGCTGTCTAGTTTACTAAAAGTTAATTATTTGGTTGCGCTACCTTATATTGTTAGTTTAGGACATAGTTTTCTGCCTCATGATTATTAATTTAAGAGTTTTATATTTTTGACCGGGCCTTTACGATGAGTGCAACCTCTCCAATTCTTCTCGTTCTTTTACTATTTATAGATAGTCGTGTCTAGTTTACTAAAACACAATTATTTGGTTGCGCTACCTTATATTGTTAGTTTCGGACCAAGTTTTCTGCCTCATGATTATTAAATTAAGCTTTTTATACTTTTAACCGGGCCGTTACGATGAGTGCACCCTCTCCAATTCTCGTCGTTCTTTTACTATTTTAGTTAGTGGTGTCTAGTTTACAAAAATTAATTTTTTTGTTGCGCTACCTTATATTGTTAGTTTCGGACCCAGTTTTCTGCTTCATGATTATTAATTTAAGCTTTTTATATTTTTGACCGGTGCGTTACGATTAGTGCACCCTCTCCAATTCTCGTCGTTCTTTTACTGTTTTAGTTAGTCGTGTCTAGTTTACAAAAATTAATTATTTGGTTGCGCTACCTTATATTGTTAGTTTCGGACCCAGTTTTGTGCCTCATGATTATTAATTTAAGAGTTTTATATTTTTGACCGGGCCTTTACGATGAGTGCACCCTCTCCAATTCTTGTCGTTCTTTTACTATTTATAGATAGTCGTTTCCAGTTTACTAAAAGACAATTATTTGGTTGCGCTACCTTATATTGTTATTTTAGGACATAGTTTTCTGCCTCATGATTATTAATTTAGGAATTTTATATTTTTGACCGGGCCTTTACGATGAGTGCACCCTCTCCAATTGTTGTCCTTCTTTTACTATTTACAGATAGTCGTGTCTAGTTTACTAAAAGTTAATTATTTGGTTGCGCTACCTTATATTGTTAGTTTCGGACCCAGTTTTCTGCTTCATGATTATTAGTTTAAGCTTTTTATACTTTTGACCCTGGCGTTACGATGAGTGCACCCTCTCCAATTCTTGTCGTTCTTTTACTGTTTTAGTTAGTCGTGTCTAGTTTACAAAAATTAATTATTTTGTTGCGCTACCTTATATTGTTAGTTTCGGACCCAGTTTTCTGCCTCATGATTATTAATTTAAGCTTTATATATTTTTGACCGGGCCTTTACGATGAGTGCACCCTCTCCAATTTTTGTCGTTCTTTTTCTATTTATAGATAGTCGTGTCTAGTTTCCTAAAAGACAATTATTTGGTTGCGCTACCTTATATTGTTAGTTTAGGACATAGTTTTCTGCCTCGTGATTATTAATTTAAGAGTTTTATATTTTTGACCGGGCCTTTACGTTGAGTGCACCCTCTCCAATTCTTGTCGTACTTTTACTATTTATAGATAGTCGTGTCCAGTTTACTAAAAGACAATTTTTTGGTTTCGCTACCTTATATTGTTAGTTTAGGACATAGTTTTCTGCCTCATGATTATTAATTTAAGAGTTTTATATTCTTGACCGGGCCTTTACGATGAGTGCACCCTGTCCAATTCTTGTCGTTCTTTTACTATTTATACATAGTCGTGTCTAGTTTACTAAAAGACAATTATTTGGTTGCGCTACCTTATATTGTTAGTTTCGGACCCAGTTTTCTGCCTCATGGTTATTAATTTAAGGTTTTTATATTTTTGACCGGGCCTTTACGGTGAGTGCACCCTCTCCAATTTTTGTCCTTCTTTTACTATTTATAGATAGTCGTGTGTAGTTTACTAAAAGACAATTATTTGGTTGCGCTACCTTATATTGTTAGTTTAGGACATAGTTTTCTGCCTCATGATTATTAATTTAAGAGTTTTATATTTTTGACCGGGCCTTTACGATGAGTGCACCCTCTCCAATTCTTGTCGCTCTTTTACTCTTTATAGATAGTCGTTTCCAGTTTACTAAAAGACAATTATTTGGTTGCGCTACCTTATATTGTTAGTTTAGGACATAGTTTTCTGTCTCATGATTATTAATTTAAGAGTTTTATATTTTTGACCGGGCCTTTACGATGAGTGCACCCTCTCCAATTCTCGTAGTTCTTTTACTGTTTATAGATAGTCTTGTATAGTTTACAAAAATTAATTATTTTGTTGCGCTACCTTATATTGTTAGTTTCGGACCCAGTTTTCTGCTTCATTATTATTAATTTAAGCTTTTTATACTTTTGACCGGGCCGTTACGATGAGTGCACCCTCTCCAATTCTCGTCGTTCTTTTACTATTTTAGTTAGTCGTGTCTAGTTTACAAAAATTAATTATTTTGTTGCGCTACCTTATATTGTTAGTTTCGGACCCAGTTTTCTGCTTCATGATTACTAATTTAAGCTTTTTATGCTTTAACCGGGCCTTTACGATGAGTGCACCCTCTCCAATTCTCGTCGTTCTTTTACTATTTTAGTTGGTCGTGTCTAGTTTACAAAAATTAATTATTTTGTTGCGCTACCTTATATTGTTAGTTTCGGACCCAGTTTTCTGCTTCATGATTATTAATTTAAGCTTTTTATATTTTTGACCGGGCCGTTACAATGAGTGCACCCTCTCCAATTCTCGTCGTTCTTTTACTATTTTAGTTAGTCGTGTCTAGTTTACAAAAATTAATTATTTGGTTGCGCTACGTTATATTGTTAGTTTCGGACTCATTTTTCTGCCTCATGATTATTAATTTAAGGTTTTTATATTTTTGACCGGGCCTTTACGATGAGTGCACCCTGTCCAATTCTTGTCGTTCTTTAACTATTTATAGATAGTCGTGTCTAGTTTACTAAAAGACAATTATTTGGTTGCGCTATCTTATATTGTTAGTTTTGGACATAGTTTTCTGCCTCGTGATTATTAATTTAAAAGTTTTATATTTTTGACCGGGCCTTTACGATGAGTGCACCCTCTCCAATTCTTGTCGTACTTTTACTATTTATAGATAGTCGTGTCCAGTTTACTAAAAGACAATTTTTTGGTTGCGCTACCTTATATTGTTAGTTTCGGACCCAGTTTTCTGCCTCATGATTATTAATTTAAGAGTTTTATTTTTTTGACCGGGCCTTTACGATGAGTGCACCCTCTCCAATTCTTGTCGTTCTTTTACTATTTATAGATAGTCCTGTCTAGTTTACTAAAAGTTAATTATTTGGTTGCGCTACTTTATATTGTTAGTTTAGGACATAGTTTTCTGCCTCATGATTATTAATTTAAGCTTTTTATATTTTTGACCGGGCCGTTACGATGAGTGCACCCCCTCCAATTTTCGTCGTTCTTTTAATATTTATAGATAGTCGTGTCTAGTTTACAAAAAGTAATTGTTTTGTTGCGCTACTTTATATTGTTAGTTTCGGACCCAGTTTTCTGCCTCATGATTATTAATTTAAGCTTTTTATATTTTTGACAGGGCCGTTACGATGAGTGCACCCACTCCAATTCTTGTCGTTCTTTTACTATTTATAGATAGTCGTGTCTAGTTTACTAAAAGTTAATTATTTGGTTGCGCTACCTTATATTGTTAGTTTCGGACCCAGTTTTCTGCCCCATGATTATTAATTTAAGCTTTTTATACTTTTAACCGGGCCGTTACGATGAGTGCACAATCTCCAATTCTCGTCGTTCTTTTACTATTTTAGTTAGTCGTGTCTAGTTTACAAAAATTAATTAATTTGTTGCGCTACCTTATATTGTTAGTTTCGGACCCAGTTTTCTGCATCATGATATTAATTTAAGCTTTTTATATTTTTGACCGGGCCGTTACAATGAGTGCACCCTCTCAAATTCTCGTCGTTCTTTTACTATTTTAGTTAGTCGTGTGTAGTTTACAAAAATTAATTATTTTGTTTCGCTACCTTATATTGTTAGTTTCAGACCCAGTTTTCTGCTTCATTATTATTAATTTATGCTTTTTATAATTTTGACCGGGCCGTTACGATGAGTGCACCCTCTCCAATTCTCGTCGTTCTTTTACTATTTTAGATAGTCGTGTCTAGTTTACAAAAATAATTATTTTGTTGCGCTACCTTATATTGATAGTTTCGAACCCAGTTTTCCTCCTCATTGTTATTAATTTAAGCTTTTTATATTTTTGACCGGGCCGTTACGATGAGTGCACCCTCTCCAATTCTTGTCGTTCTTTTACTATTTATAGATAGTAGTGTCTAGTTTACTAAAAGACAATTATTTGGTTGCGCTATCTTATATTGTTAGTTTTGGACATGGTTTTCTGCCTCGTGATTATTAATTTAAGAGTTTTATATTTTTGACCGGGCCTTTACGATGAGTGCACCTTCTCCAATTCTTGTCGTTCTTTTACTATTTATAGATAGTCGTGTCCAGTTTACTAAAAGACATATATTTGGTTGCCCTACCTTATATTGTTAGTTTCGGACCCAGTTTTCTGCCTCATGATTATTAATTTAAGAGTTTTATATTTTTGACCGGGCCTTTACGATGAGTGCACCCTCTCCAATTCTTGTCGTTCTTTTGCTATTTATAGATAGTCGTGTCTAATTTACTAAAAGTTAATTATTTGGTTGCGCTACCTTATATTGTTAGTTTCGGACCCAGTTTTCTGCTTCATGATTATTAATTTAAGAGTTTTATATTTTTGACCGGGCCTTTACGATGAGTGCACCCTGTCCAATTCTTGTCGTTCTTTAACTATTTATAGATAGTCGTGTCTAGTTTACTAAAAGTTAATTATTTGGTTGCGCTACCTTATATTGTTAGTTTCGGACCCAGTTTACTGCCTCATGATTTTAAATTTAAGATTTTTATATTTATGACCGGGCCGGTAGGATAGATTGCACCCTCTCCACTTCTCGTCGTTCTTTTACTATTTATAGATAGTCGTGTCTAGTTTACTAAAAGACAGTTATTTGGTTGCGCTACCTTATATTGTTAGTTTCGGACCAAGTTTTCTGCCTCATGATTATTAATTTAAGATTTTTATACTTTTGACCGGGCCTTTACGATGAGTGCACCCTCTCCAATTCTTGTCGTTCTTTTACTATTTATAGATAGTCGTGTCTAGTTTACTAAAAGTTAATTATTTGGTTGCGCTATTTTATATTGTTAGTTGCAGTCCCAGTGTTCTGTCTCCTGATTATTAATTTGAGAGTTTTATATTTTTGACCGGGCCTTTACGATGAGTGCACCCTCTCCGTACGATGAGTGCACCCTTTACGATGAGTACAAAAATTAATTATTTTGTTGCGCTACCTTATATTGTTAGTTTCGGACCCAGTTTTCTGCTTCATTATTATTAATTTATGCTTTTTATACTTTTGACCGGGCCGTTACGATGAGTGCACCCTCTCCAATTCTCGTCGTTCTTTTACTATTTTAGGTAGTCGTGTCTAGTTTACAAAAATTAATTATTTTGTTGCGCTACCTTATATAGTTAGTTGTGAATAGTCTGTGTATGGTGGAAAGAGAAACAAACGTGGTTCTTGCAGAAACTTTATGTGCGAAGATGAAATAATTGGTTATCTGTACCAATTCGTCTTAGCCAGTGCTTATACAAGCGTGATATAATATTCTTTCAGTGACAAAGGTTATTAACATATGTATTTTTACTATATTACTATACATTAGCAGTTTTAATTCTTGATGTATTCACGAAAACATATGGTGCCGTGAGGTGGTTCTCAGTGTAGCGTTGTATTTATCTGCTACCATCGGGTGTAATAAGTGATAATCCAAGACGCAAATGTGAATATATTGTACCTAACAGTTTATATTATACAAGTGATCTTATATATTACTTGGAATTGCAATAGTACAAGCGGAAGGCTTACAGTATGTGTGATTGGCGAAAGGTTCCATTGTCATAGGCCAAGATACAAGTCATCCTGTACTCTAATTATTCTTATGTTATATTGCATAGTCTAAATATATTTAAATACGTTCCAGTGTATATCCTATGTTCTTTTATTAGCACTTATAATCTGTGTGCATGATTACGCTTATATGCGCGTTATCGCTACCAGTGCTCGTTTACTAAGTTTGTGTTGTGTACGATTACTAATCCTCACACACCACGTATACCGTTAAACGATCCACCTCTACTAGGTGAAATAATTACCGTCACATACAAGATTATGAGACTCAGAAAATAAGTTGTAAGTGCGTACAATTACAAGGTGCAGACAAGAACAAAAAAAAAAAACATTGCAATACAGTTCTGTGCAGATACATTTTAAGTGAGCCATTAAGATGAGCTACAGTGAGTCAGCGTCATACACAGTAGAACCGATGGACAGACAAGACATGATGTTAGAACTATTGAAAAGTGTGAAGGAACTCAAAGAAACCATGACGACGCAGCAAAACAAAGCAGATGCCCGAATGGAAAAGCTTACAGAAAGTATAGGAAACATGTCCAAACATGTCACGGAAATGTATGGGGAAATACAAACAGTAAAGAACAATATTAACCAGGTCACAGAGGAAGTGAAACAACTTAAAGAAGAAGTGCGGGCAGACATTTTGCACATCAACGAGGAAGTGCAAGATGTAAGGCAGGAAACAGAAGCAGCAACGAATGGTATGCGGCAGGAGCTAGATAAGCTACGGAAGAGCTGTGAAAGCCAAATTGGACATATAGAGGCAAAGCAAGATACCATCGAGCACAAGTTCTATATGATGGAGAAGGACTGGAAAGAAGTTAAGAGCCTTGTGGACGCGCAGACAAGGGGACAGGCTACAGAGGTGAAAACACGCGACGGCACGATGCAGGCAAGCAGGTATGTAACTAGTAATTCAAACCAAAGATGCAAAGAATCGCACGCATCAGAAACTGAGTTAGCATATGACTTGGTGTCGCAGTCATCCAGCATGGAGGAGGACTGGTTAGAAGACAGCGAGCTTCTTAAGCTTAGAGCAACAGGTGAACTAACCACTGAGGAGAACGGGGGTAAAAGGAGAGGAAGACGCCAACCCTGCGGGAAATATAAATGTACCGGTTCAGAGAGTAGGTGTGTAGGTGATGAGTATAACAATAGTCCTCAGGAACACACCGAACCAAAAAGGTTAGTTTCTCCAGGATACGGACGGAGTGAAGAAGACTGTATCCCACATCGGGGAAGGAAACCATGCTGTAGGATACGCGGGTTAGGAGATTCTTTAAGGTGCAAGACAGGTCGTGATGCAGTAAGTCTTAACCCTAAGGACATACAATTATTTACAAAGTATTCAGGTGAGTCTAGTAGCATTAGTGCTTCAACATTTTTACAACATCTGAAAGACGAAGCTATCGCATTTGGTGTTACCACTGACTATTTATTACCAATGTTACCTATACTGTTAACTCACTCGGCTTATAGTTGGCTAAAGTTACAAGCGCAGCCTTTTAAAACTTTTGCAGAATTTGAGACTGCACTACTTTCTACTTTCGAGTCGGATAACGTGACCGCGAACCGACTGGTAACTTGTAAGAATACAGTGTTTGATCCTCGGGTGCACGGTAGTGTGCGTGAGTTTGTGTTAACACAATTTCAGACTCTGAAGGAACTCTTACCGACTGTACCGGAAAAAGTAATTATCGCGGATTTAATATCGCGAGTGCCACGAAGGGTGCGAGAACTACTTATACTCCATCCACCCAATAACCTCATTGAACTTTTGTCTATGGTTGACAGATTGGAAACGCTGTATCGTACAGAAGGAAAATACAAGAATAGTGGTGAGAAAAAGCAACAAACTAATGCTCGAAGTGTACCAGTGAACAAGGTGAAGGCAGAAAAGACTGCTCAGCGAACAAGTGAAAACGAAGTGCAAAATAATCCAAGTAGAAGGAGACGTCAGTGGAAGAGGGACCGTGATAAGCGAACCCGGAGGCAAGCAAAAGGAAGTGTGACTAGCAGCTCGCCAGAGAACGAAAGATGTGACTGCCGCAAAAGACGAGAGACGGATAGTGGGTCCAGAACAAAACAAGCCGAAGAGGAGAAAGGGAACCCGAACCAAAGAGAAAACCAATGCTCATCTCGCGACGGTTATGGCGTATATACGCCAACACCTTGGCAGGAAAACTAACATGTCCTGGCCAAGACCCCCCATCTTGGACCAGTGAAGCAAACTGGGGGCCTGTTCAAGAATATTTAGTGTGCGGGATTTCTAGCATTCCCTCCCACTCAACCAATGGCATTCAATCGGAAAATGAAAAGGGCAAACTGACGCATTCGCACGCTAGAATTAAAATACACATCAACGACGTAATAGTAATGGCTCTGCTCGACACTGGAAGTGAAGCGTCCCTCCTAGGTTATGACACATGGAGGAAAGTCACGCACGATGTGTACCGGCCTAGAGTTGAAAGGGCAGATGGTGTTGTGCTAGTTGACTTTACTGGACGGAAGAAATTCGGAGTTAGAGGCAGTGCTGTGATTCCGTTAACGATGTGCGGTGTTGAGTGCTCTGTTAAAGTGTACATAGTAGAGCACTTGTCAGAAGAGTTGATATTAGGCATAGACGTGTTAAATGAATTGGGAGCCCTGATAGATTTCCGATCACGTACGTTGAGTTGGGGCGATGGTAAGGTAAGGAGAATTCTCCGCATGCTGCCGCTCCCATCAGAGATGGAGGTGTGCGAAGAACAGGAAGGATCATCTATAAACTACCTGAGTAGGGTGTGTGCCTTGGAAGAGGATGGTGACAAAAACATAAGTGCACGAATCCATGATGCGATTAGGAGCGCGGATGTTCTCAATGGGTTGGAGCAAAATCAACTCCACGAACTACTGATGGAATACCGAGATGTGTTCAGCGAGACACCGGGGTTATGCCGTGACTTTATATACAAGATAGAGGTAGAAACGGATCAGCCCATAGTGCGAAAACCCTATCCTGTACCACTGAAGTACCGGAACCAAGTGAGAGAGGAAAAAAGGAAACTCTCAAAGAGCGGGATAATCCAGCCCAGTCAGTCCATCCATAATAACCCAATCTTAGTGGTTCCTAAGAAGGATGAAAACAAGATTCGCATCTGTGTCGATCTCAGAGGACTGAACTCTTTCGTAAAGTTGAAGCAAGTAAGAACGGAACCCCTCGAAGATGTCCTGGGAAAACTTCAAAAGAAGAAGTACCAATCGTCGGTGGACATAGTGCAGGGTTACAATTCCCTCTTACTGCACCCAGTCCAGAAAATACACAGCGTTCTCCTTCGAAGGACAGCAGTGGGAATTCCGTGTCGTGCCTTACGGCTACATAAACGGTAGTAGTGCACTTAATGCTGCTCTGCAACGAGTGATCCCATCAGAAAAATTTGGTGACTCGTTAATCAAGTACATGGATGATATCCAAATCCTAGACGATACATTCGAAGAGCATCTGGACCATTTGAGGAAGTTGCTACAGGCCTTTCGTCTCGCTAATCTCCATCTTAACTTGGACAAAAGTGTCTTCTGCAGAAGAAATCGAAAGTTCTTGGGATATGTGATAACAACAGAAGGCGTGACAAAGGATATGGATGCGGTAAGACCGATCATCAATTTCCCACGTCCAATGACGAAGAAGGCGTTGCAGCGTTGGCTAGGGTTGATCCAATATCAACATCGTTTTTTAGAGAAGTTTGCGGAGACTGCGCAACCTCTTTTCAATCTTTTGAAAGGAAGCAGCAAGTGGTCCTGGACAGAAGATTGTGAACAAGCATTCACAAAACTCAAAGAGCAAGTGCAAAAAGATGTACTTCTGGCACATCCTGACTGGAACAAAGAATTCATCATCCAGAGTGACGCCTCACATGTTTCGTTAGCTGCTTGTCTAAAACAAGAGCACAATGGTGAAGCACAAGTCCTCCAGTATGCTAGCAGGACGTTGAAGCCACAAGAGAGGAATTATAGCTCCAGCGAGCTGGAATGCTTAGCCGTTATGTTCGCCGTGCGGAAATGGTCTAAATGGCTCGTAGGACATAAATTCAAGGTATTATGCGACAACCAAGCGCTGAAGTGGTTGAAGAATGCACGAAACTGGAGCAGCAGGCTAACTAAGTGGTCCATCGAGTTACAGCAGTACGAGTACGAAGTAGTGCACGTACCAGGCAAAACTAACATAGCCATGGACGCATTGTCACGGGTAGCCATCGATGAGGAAACTTACCAGTATAGGGTGAATACCGTACAGGCTCTATGTGAGGAAATCCAGCATCTAACACCAGTATTATTAAGTCTTCAACAACAACAAGATGAAGACCTAATTCCGATTATCCTAGCCCTCAAGGATCCGCGAGTAGCAAAAGATGATAGGAGGTGGAAGTATTGGAAGGAGAACTACCGCCTGGACAATGGCATCTTGGAGGTAAAACACCCACGGGAACCACAACGATGGAGGATTTGCCTTCCAGCCGGTCTGGTACCGGACATGCTGCGGATTAGTCACGAACGTACAGGACATTTCGGCGTGGGGAAAGTCTACGCGAAATTATCAGAAAACTTCTTTTGGCGGAACATGAAAGAACATGTGCAGAGATTCATACAAGATTGCGTAGAGTGTATGAGAAACAAAGTAGATAGACACCCTCCTGCACAACCTCTTAAGGTATTTCAAGCTTCTAGACCTCGGCAAGTACTATGTATTGATTACTTGGGCGCATGGCCAGCTTCAACTCATGGCTATAGATACGTATTGACAGCTACGGATGCTTTCAGCAACTACGTTGTAGTATATCCTAGCACCAAGGCCTCAACCAGCCATGTCATCAAATCGCTATCAACGTACATCACGCACCTTGGGCGACCCGACGTGGTAGTGTGCGATAATTCCACCATATTTAGAAGTGGACGCCTCTCCGACTTCCTGGCAGCACAACACATTCAGTTAGGTTTCACTACTGCGTATCATCCTTCCAGCAATAGGGCAGAGAGGAACCATTCAGAGCTCATCAGGCTATTGAGGCATATTTGCCACGAGAACCACGAGAAGTGGTATTCGCATTTGCAGGAATGTATCATGCTCCTGAACAATTCTGTTTCCAGCTCCTTAGCAGTGACACCAGCTGGATTAATGCTGAATCATTCTCCACACTACTATGTGCAAAGGTATTTAGGACTAACCCAGACAAATCTCGATCCGGAAGACATAAAAGCGGAATGGGACAGACGACTACTCCAAGCCTATACGAATAAGTTAACCAAACGACAAAGAAGAAATGAAGCCCATAACGAGAGACAAACCTCCCGAAAGGAGATCAAGGCACGAGATTGGGTGTTCTTACGAACTCATTATCTCAGCAATTTCGCACGAAGAAAAATAAGCAAGTTCTTCCAAGTATACCAAGGTCCCTTCTGGTGCGAGAAGGTGATCGACGACAAAGTGTTGATCTTGAAGGACCCGTTGACAGGAAAAAATCTTCGACCCCAATCCGTCGACAATTGTAGAAAATGGAATCCTACACCTAAAACTGAGCAACAGTGGATAGAGATCCTAAACAAGAATTCGAGAAGTAACTTAGACACGACAGGTGAAAATCGATCGACTGATTAGTAGTGTTGCTAACCTGGGGGAACTAGCTCACACAAACATCAACATACAGGTGATACCATCATGGGTTCTGGAGCTTAGTGCTCAGTAGGACTGACCTAATTAAGCTCGCCCACGCTGGGAAGCCATATTGTGACCAACCTTGGTCCCACTGCTCATCCCGCAAAGAGATCTCTGAGTCAGCAACACTGTAAACAGTGAATAGTCTGTGTATGGTGGAAAGAGAAACAAACGTGGTGCTTGCAGAAACTTTATGTGCGAAGATGAAATAATTGGTTATCTGTACCAATTCGTCTTAGCCAGTGCTTATACAAGCGTGATACAATATTCTTTCAGTGACAAAGGTTATTAACATATGTATTTTTACTATATTACTATACATTAGCAGTTTTAATTCTTGATGTATTCACGAAAACATATGGTGCCGTGAGGTGGTTCTCAGTGTAGCGTTAGGGGGGCGCGGTGGCTCAGTGGTAGAGCGTTCACCTCTGGTGCTTGGGGTCCCGGGTTCGATCCCAGCCCCCGCCAAGTGAACTTTGTGGTGGACAAACACCGTGCTCGTGGGTATTCTCGGGGCTCTCCCGTTTCCTCCCACTTTCTTCATTCCACCATTTCACTCATCTCTCATCATCACCGTCTCCTTTAGCTTAACCGGCATAACCGTGGGACGTAAAACTCAAAGATTTCATTTCATTTCATTTCAGTGTAGCGTTGTATTTATCTGCTATCATCGGGTGTAATAAGTGATAATCCAAGACGCAAATGTGAATATATTGTACCTAACAGTTTATATTATACAAGTGATCTTATATATTACTTGGAATTGCAATAGTACAAGCGGATGGCTTACAGTATGTGTGATTGGCGAAAGGTTCCATTGTAATAGGCCAAGATACAAGTCATCCTGTACTCTAATTATTCTTATGTTATATTGCATAGTCTAAATATATTTAAATACGTTCCAGTGTATATCCTATGTTCTTTTATTAGCACTTATAATCTGTGTGCATGATTACGCTATATATGCGCGTTATCGCTACCAGTGCTCGTTTACTAAGTTTGTGTTGTGTACGATTACTAATCCTCACACACCACGTATACCGTTAAACGATCCACCTCTACTAGGTGAAATAATTACCGTCACAGTTTTCTGCCTCATGATTCTTAATTTAAGAGTTTTATATTTTTGACCGGGCCTTTACGATGAGTGCACTCTCTCCAATTCTGTCGTTCTTTTACTATTTATAGATAGTCGTGTCTATTTTACTAAAGACAATTATTTGGTTGCGCTACCTTATATTGTTAGTTTCGGACCCAGTTTTTCTGCCTTATGATTATTAATTTAAGAGTTTTATATTTTTGACCGGGCCTTTACGATGAGTGCACCCTCTCCAATTCTTGTCGTTGTTTTACTATTTATAGATAGTCGTGTCTAGTTTACTAAAAGACAATTATTTTGTTGCGCTACCTTACATTGTTAGTTTACGACATAGTTTTCTTCCACATGATTATTAATTTAAGAGTTTTATATTTTTGGCCGGGCCTTTACAATGAGTTCACCCTCTCCAATTCTTGTCGTTCTTTTACTATTTATAGACAGTCGTGTCTAGTTTACTAAAAGTTAATTATTTGGTTGCGCTACCTTATAATGGTCTTTCGGACCCATTTTTCTGCCTCATGATTTTTAATTTAAGATTTTTATAGTTATGACCGGGCCGTTACGATGAGTGCACACTCTCCAATTTTCGTCGTTCTTTTACTATTTATAGATAGTCGTGTCTAGTTTACTAAAAATTAATTATTTGGTTGCGCTCTATTATATTGTTAATTTCGGACACAGTTTTCTGCCTAATGATTATTAATTTAAGCTTTTTATACTTTTGACCGGGCCGTAACGATGAGTGCACCATCTCCAATTCTCGTCGTTCTTTTACTATTTATAGATAGTCGCGTCTAGTTTACTAAAAGTTAATTATTTCGTTGCGCTACCTTATATATTATTTTCGGACCCAGTTTTCAGCCTCATGATTTTTAGTTTAAGATTTTTATATTTATGACCGGGCCCTTACGATGAGTGCACCCTCTCCAATTCTTGTCGTTCTTTTACTATTTATAGATAGTCGTGTCTAGTTTACTAAAAGTTAATTATTTCGTTGCGCTACCTTATATATTATTTTCGGACCCAGTTTTCAGCCTCATGATTTTTAGTTTAAGATTTTTATATTTATGACCGGGCCCTTACGATGAGTGCACCCTCTCCAATTCTTGTCGTTCTTTTACTATTTATAGATAGTCGTGTCTAGTTTACTAAAAGTTAGTTATTTGGTTGCGCTCTTTTATATTGTTAATTTCGGACCCAGTTTTCTGCCTCATGATTATTAATTTTAGCTTTTTATACTTTGGCCGGGCCGTTACGATGAGTGCACCCTCTCCAATTCTTGTCGTTCTTTTACTATTTATAGATAGTCGTGTCTAGTTTACTAAAAGTTAATTATTTGGTTGCGCTACCTTATATTGTATGTTTCGGACCCAGTTTTCTGCCTCATGATTTTTAATTTAAGATTTTTATATTTATGACCGGGCCGTTACGATGAGTGCAACCTCTCCAATTCTTGTCGTTCTTTTACTATTTATAGATAGTCGTGTCTAGTTTACTAAAAGTTAATTATTTGGTTGCGCTACCTTATATTGTTAGTTTAGGACAGTTTTCTGCCTCATGATTATTAATTTGAGAGTTTTATATTTTTGACCGGGCCGTTACGATGAGTGCACCCTCTCCAGTTCTTGTCATCCTTTTACTATTTATAGATAGTCGTGTCTAGTTTACTAAAAGTTAATTATTTGGTTGCGCTACCTTATATTGTTAGTTTAGGACATAGTTTTCTGCCTCATGATTATTAATTTGAGAGTTTTATATTTTTGACCGGACCGTTACGATGAGTACACCCTCTCCAGTTCTTGTCATCCTTTTACTATTTATAGATAGTCGTGTCTAGTTTACTAAATGTTAATTATTTGGTTGCGCAACTTTATATTGTTAGTTTAGGACATAGTTTTCTGCCTCATGATTATTAATTTAAGCTTTTTATATTTTTGACCGGGCCGTTACGATGAGTGCACCCTCTCCAGTTCTTGTCATCCTTTTACTATTTATAGATAGTCGTGTCTAGTTTACTAAAAGTTAATTATTTGGTTGTGCTACCTTATATTATTAATTTAGGACATAGTTTTCTGCCTCAAGATTATTAATTTAAGAGTTTTATATTTTTGACCGGGCCTTTACGATGAGTGCACCCTCTCCAATTCTTGTCGTTGTTTTACTATTTTTAGATAGTCGTGTCTAGTTTACAAAAATTAATTACTTTGTTGCGCTACCTTATATTGTTAATTTCGGACCCAGTTTTCTGCCTCATGATTATTAATTTAAGCTTTTTATATTTTTGACCGGGCCGTTACGATGAGTGCACCCTCTCCAATTCTCGTCGTTCTTTTACTATTTATAGATAGTCGCGTCTAGTTTACAAAAAGTTAATTATTTGGTTGCGCTATTTTATATTGTTAGTTGCAGTCCCAGTGTTCTGTCTCCTGATTATTAATTTAAGCTTTTTATATTTTTGACTGGGCCGTTACGATGAGTGCACCCTCTCCAGTTCTTGTCATCCTTTTACTATTTATAGATAGTCGTATCTAGTTTACAAAAATTAATTATTTTGTTGCGCTACCTTATATTGTTAGTTTAGGACATAGTTTTCTGCCTCATGATTATTAATTTAAGAGTTTTATATTTTTGACCGGGCCTTTACGATGAGTGCACCCTCTCCAATTCTCGACGTTCTTTTACTATTTATAGATAATCGTGTCTAGTTTACTAAAAGTTAATTATTTGGTTGCGCTATTTTATATTGTTAGTTGCAGTCCCAGTGTTCTCTCTCCTGATTATTAATTTAAGCTTTTTATACTTTTGACCGGGCCTTTACGATGAGTGCACCCTCTCCAATTCTTCTCGTTCTTTTACTATTTATAGATAGTCGTGTCTAGTTTACTAAAAGTGAATTATTTGGTTGCGCTACCTTATATTGTTAGTTTAGGACATAGGTTTCTGCCTCATGATTTTTAATTTAAGATTTTTATAGTTATGACCGGGCCGTTACGATGAGTGCACACTCTCCAATTTTCGTCATTCTTTTACTATTTATAGATAGTCGTGTCTAGTTTACTAAAAGACAATTATTTTGTTGCGCTACCTTATATTGTTAGTTTCGGACCAAGTTTTCTGCCTCATGATTATTAATTTAAGATTTTCATAATTTTGACCGGGCCTTTACGATGAGTGCACCCTCTCCAATTCTTGTCGTTCTTTTACTATTTATAGATAGTCGTGTCTAGTTTACTAAAAGACAATTATTTTGTTGCGCTACCTTACATTGTTTGTTTACGACATAGTTTTCTTCCACATGATTATTAATTTAAGAGTTTTATATTTTTGGCCGGGCCTTTACAATGAGTTCACCCTCTCCAATTCTTGTCGTTCTTTTACTATTTATAGACAGTCGTGTCTAGTTTACTAAAAGTTAATTATTTGGTTGCGCTACCTTATATTGTATCTTTCGGACCCATTTTTCTGCCTCATGATTTTTAATTTAAGATTTTTATAGTTATGACCGGGCCGTTACGATGAGTGCACACTCTCCAATTTTCGTCGTTCTTTTACTATTTATAGATAGTCGTGTCTAGTTTACTAAAAATTAATTATTTGGTTGCGCTCTATTATATTGTTAATTTCGGACACAGTTTTCTGCCTAATGATTATTAATTTATGCTTTTTATACTTTTGACCGGGCCGTAACGATGAGTGCACCATCTCCAATTCTCGTCGTTCTTTTACTATTTATAGATAGTCGCGTCTAGTTTACTAAAAGTTAATTATTTCGTTGCGCTACCTTATATATTATTTTCGGACCCAGTTTTCAGCCTCATGATTTTTAGTTTAAGATTTTTATATTTATGACCGGGCCGTTACGATGAGTGCACCCTCTCCAATTCTTGTCGTTCTTTTACTATTTATAGATAGTCGTGTCTAGTTTACTAAAAGTTAGTTATTTGGTTGCGCTCTTTTATATTGTTAATTTCGGACCCAGTTTTCTGCCTCATGATTATTAATTTTAGCTTTTTATACTTTGGCCGGGCCGTTACGATGAGTGCACCCTCTCCAATTCTTGTCGTTCTTTTACTATTTATAGATAGTCGTGTCTAGTTTACTAAAAGTTAATTATTTGGTTGCGCTACCTTATATTGTATGTTTCGGACCCAGTTTTCTGCCTCATGATTTTTAGTTTAAGATTTTTATATTTATGACCGGGCCGTTACGATGAGTGCACCCTCTCCAATTCTTGTCGTTCTTTTACTATTTATAGATAGTCGTGTCTAGTTTACTAAAAGTTAATTATTTGGTTGCGCTACCTTATATTGTTAGTTTAGGACATAGTTTTCTGCCTCATGATTATTAATTTGAGAGTTTTATATTTTTGACCGGGGCGTTACGATGAGTGCACCCTCTCCAGTTCTTGTCATCCTTTTACTATTTATAGATAGTCGTGTCTAGTTTACTAAAAGTTAATTATTTGGTTGCGCTACTTTATGTTGTTAGTTTAGGACATAGTTTTCTGCCTCATGATTATTAATTTAAGCTTTTTATATTTTTGACCGGGCCGTTACGATGAGTGCACCCTCTCCAGTTCTTGTCATCCTTTTACTATTTATAGATAGTCGTGTCTAGTTTACTAAAAGTTAATTATTTGGTTGTGCTACCTTATATTGTTAGTTTAGGACATAGTTTTCTGCCTCATGATTATTAATTTAAGAGTTTTATATTTTTGACCGGGCCTTCACGATGAGTGCACCCTCTCCAATTCTTGTCGTTGTTTTACTATTTATAGATAGTCGTGTCTAGTTTACAAAAATTAATTATTTTGTTGCGCTACCTTATATTGTTAATTTCGGACCCAGTTTTCTGCCTCATGATTATTAATTTAAGCTTTTTATATTTTTGACCGGGCCGTTACGATGAGTGCACCCTCTCCAATTCTCGTCGTTCTTTTACTATTTATAGATAGTCGTGTCTAGTTTACAAAAAGTTAATTATTTGGTTGCGCTATTTTATATTGTTAGTTGCAGTCCCAGTGTTCTGTCTCCTGATTATTAATTTAAGCTTTTTATATTTTTGACCGGGCCGTTACGATGAGTGCACCCTCTCCAGTTCTTGTCATCCTTTTACTATTTATAGATAGTCGTATCTAGTTTACAAAAATTAATTATTTTGTTGCGCTACCTTATATTGTTAGTTTAGGACATAGTTTTCTGCCTCATGATTATTAATTTAAGAGTTTTATATTTTTGACCGGGCCTTTACGATGAGTGCACCCTCTCCAATTCTCGACGTTCTTTTACTATTTATAGATAATCGTGTCTAGTTTACTAAAAGTTAATTATTTGGTTGCGCTATTTTATATTGTTAGTTGCAGTCCCAGTGTTCTCTCTCCTGATTATTAATTTAAGCTTTTTATACTTTTGACCGGGCCTTTACGATGAGTGCACCCTCTCCAATTCTTCTCGTTCTTTTACTATTTATAGATAGTCGTGTCTAGTTTACTAAAAGTGAATTATTTGGTTGCGCTACCTTATATTGTTAGTTTAGGACATAGGTTTCTGCCTCATGATTTTTAATTTAAGATTTTTATATTTATGACCGGGCCGTTACGATGAGTGCATCCTCTCCAATTCTCGTCGTTCTTTACTATTTAGAGATAGTCGTGTTTAGTTTACTAAAAGGTAATTATTTGGTTGCGCTACCTTATATTGTTAGTTGCGGAAACAATTTTCTGTCTCGTGATTATTAATTTAATGTGTTACTTCTCTTTACCGGGCCGTTACGATGTGTGCACCCTTTTTAATTCTCGTAGTTCTTTTACTATTTTAAATGGTTTTGTCTAGTTTTCTAAAATATAATTATTATGTTGCGCTACATTATATTGTAAACTGTATACCCAATTTTCCTTCTTATGGTAATTAATTTTACCTTCATATATTTTAAACCATTCCGTGACGATGAAACCCCTTCTGTAATTCTCATCATTGTTTTATTAGTTATAAATTTATGTTTCCAATTGGCCTGTTTTTTCCTATGTAACTGTATTAAAATATTTGTTTTGTATTCTGGCAACCCTGGTTTATTTCAAATGTCTGCTAGCAGATGTCTGCCAAAGTAACCGCGGTAACTATCGATCCGTATAGAAAATCTCCACACAGGTCAAGTTCAGACATACCACGCGAAATAATTGTTGAAAAATTATGGTTCTTTTACTAATTTATTGTCCGAAAGAGTTACGGTAAGGGTTCTTCTCTTGGGAGTACGTAGGGAGAGTTGAGTGATTGCAACGAAAGGCTGATATTTTGTATATCCCCCAATCTTGCACATATAAGATTTACAGTGTGTTAGTTACTTTACAAAATATAGCTGAGCTAGGGACAGCTAGCGAAGAGAGTTAGAAGCACCCAGAGCCCTTGTACTTCTACTTTTATCATAATTTAGGCAAAAAACAAAGTACTCGGTTTTGAAACCATGAAACGAGTTGGGGAGATGATACATGCCATCCCCAAATTTTTCTGTACATTTTACAATCTGTGGATCCGTATAGTAAAACTACATCTTGACCTGTACGTTAAGTTTTCATTTAATAATCCATTTATTTATTTGTTAAACACTTTATTGCAAGTTTTTACATTTACTATAACAGCGAAAAGAAGTTATGGCAATAGTATACATGGGAACGCCGTGATCTGAGTTTCTTCAGTGTTCTATTACCATTTCTACATTAAATACCTTAAATTTTCTACGTAGTGCAATAGTAAGAAGTATCCATGTGCACAAGACATGCGATATGCGTGAAATTCCCTCCCCCCCACACACATATAGTCATAGATAAAGTACAAGGGCACTACAGATGCAGATATAAAGTACAGGTACGTTCTTTTTTATTTTCGTATCAGTCGATAAGTAAATCAAAGTCGCTTTGTTACCCCCTTGGTAAGTTCGTAAATACTCAGTGAATAATCCCTAAAAGTATGAGCGTCCACCTCCCTCGGGAACTGACGCGGCTTTACGTATACTATATCCGAAGTTATTTTTACTCCTTGAATTTTATTCATCTTAAAAATAAAAACATCTAACATTAAAATACGTTAGATAGCATAATTATTAATATTACTACTATTTAATGATGTAATTTTTAATTCCATCTGGTACAAGGTGACCAAAATTTTTACTTGCAAAAACGGGACGCATACGATTCGGCGACGGGGGGTAAATAAATATCTGACTTCCAGGTTGCATTTTGGGACTCACTAGTGTTTTCAATTATAAAATACACAAGTAAGAGTATCGTTTCTAACTTAAGTACTATCCAACAGTACTTTTAACTACTAATAAGCTACTTACCTCATTATTGAACATCCGTTATTCTTTACTATATCATCTAGCGTAACTTTCACTGGTATTTTTGGGATGATTGGATCCTCTTTAACAGTTCTTTGTTTGCATTCAATAGTTTGTAGAAATTAATACAAGACTAGTCAAAATTAATCTTACTGATCTGCACAGCTTTCAAAGCACCTATAGACAGTTGGGTTTTCTCACTTGTCCACAAAACATTCATATGCGAGAATACACGTTCAGTTGGATCATTAGTCCCGGGTAAACAGAGAAGGAACTCCACGACTTTTAGAAGATTTGAGTACGGTATGTTAGAATAGAAATGGGAAAATACTTCTACCCAGAATTTGTCAGGAGATACTCTATTTGAGTTCCACTTAGTCAATATTTCTGGTGTCAAGTATTCTTTTAAATACATACAGTCGTTGTAAAGAGCAGTAGCATCAATCTCAACGAAAGAACTATTTTCCAGAATAAAGTACGGTATACAGTTTCTGTATATTCTGCCAACATGGTACACCTTTAAGCGTAATCTAACTAAATTGCTTCAAAAGTTTCAAGGGCTTTTATTCGCTTATCTAAATATTCAACTGCAGTTTGATAGAAAGTGTGAACATACTGGCGAATCTTAGCTCCTTCAGAAATAAAACTTCCCCTATCCAAATTTCAAAAGTTTTCCTGGCAGCTACTGAAATGAAGCAATCTTGAGATTTTGAAGCTAATTTTTTTTAAATCATATAAAACAAAAATTATCTCAAAAACTGTAAATGTTTGACCTTGTATTTTTTCTACTGCGGAGTGGAAAGTTGAGGGCTGATGAAGTAAGGCCATGCTTGGAACATTCAGAAGTTCCAGACACAGCTAAACCTTTCCAATGAGTGTTGGTACGAAAGAGTGTAGAATTTGCATTGACCATTTATATTTTGAATAATAATTACGGGACACCTAGGTCACTTTTGCTTAAAAACGGGACATTTAGGCGTCCCGTTTGAGAATCAGAAAAGAAACGGGACAGCGGTTGTGAAAAAGGGACTGTCCCGGCTAATACGGAACGTCTGGTCACCTTGATCTGGTATGGTGTTCCAGAGCACGAATACCCACATCAAGCTTCTCATTGGAATTGCTTTCTGCAATGACAGGCAAAAAATATTGCAAAAAGATTAACAACACTTTGTGTTGCATTGTTCATGTTAACACTAGAAGGACTAAAACTTTTACCCCCCTAGAAGTACCGAGCCGTCATTTTGACGGCTATTTAATTCCAAGAGATGTATATAATTTTTCTTTATATTTCTCATATTTCAGCTTGAATTTAATCTGTTTAATCGACTAGCTTATGTTTCACGTAAGTTTTTCTAGTGATATAATACAGGGTGATCCACTAAACACCGTCAATATATTAAGTATAATATTAATATCGGAAGTTCGCCCACAGGACTGTGACACGAAAAATTAAAATAAAGGAATAATACTTACATTCCTACGTATGAAATCCTTTTCATACTAGTCACATGATCACCCTACGTGTCCTGTAGACATTGGCTGGGCTACTTTTCTTTAGCATAGACCCTGTGTATAATGAACCAATATAATTAATTGTATATCGAACTTTTTTTTCACATGGAAGTGAATTTACATTTTCAATACATTTTTCTTTCAACTTGTATGCACTGAACTCAAGACAGCAACACTTTCCTCGACCTTACATTTGTGTATTGTGAATCCTTTTCTTCCTGTTTCAAGCACATTTTGAGAAGTTCTCCTCTGTTTGAACGCAGACTACCAATGAAGGTCAACTGTTTCTTTTTCAAAGACTCGGCTCATTTTTAACCTGTAAGAAAAGTTATCGCAAGTAACATTCAGTCCACTGTTGAGAAAAGGATCTTCAACAATATCGTTTTGAGAACAATATATTCGCCTAAATGTGAGTCCCGACGTCGTTCTTAGTCGTTTCCCAGGTAGGGAAAGACTTTTAGTTCATACCGTGACTGTATAACTGCAAGCAACCAAATTTGAATCCAAATTTTTCAGGCTTGTTAGGCATACATTACATCCCTTTGCATCTCATCTTAGTAGAGAATAACTGTTCATCTACACAAACACTGTCGTGGGTTTTATAGTGCCTGGTACAATTGTCATTGAATAAGTTCTACACAGATGAAATTTACTTTTGGCCTTCAAGAGCTAGGACATTTTTCATCAAATCAAAGATACTTCATTATTTCAAGCAATACCTTTCTTTCCATAATATTTCTGAAAACACTGGTCCACAGCTCACGTTCTATAGTTCCTTTACGGGTATATCTGAAACTACACGAAATATCAATATTGCTAGAAATGAAACGAGTTTTGTAATTGACAGTAGCCAAACGGAATCTTGACGCTATCTGAGCTTCAACAACGGTACATTTCAGAATGTTTCTCAACATTGTTTCGTCTATGAACAAGCGAAAAACACTACCAAATTCACCATCTTCAATATGATGTAACGCATACTATAACAAACAGGTTTCTCGCGAAGGATGTCGTGTGAGGCAGTACGCCCAGCTTTGTTCTGTATGTCCATTTTACTCCAACGTGCCCCGTGAGCTGCTCTAAAAATATTTGATCGATTACTTCTGGATACTGCTGTATCTGTTTCCTTCCTCTTATCCGAAGAAGTAGCTTGAGACACTGCATTCTCGCTACTACTGTTGTCTTCATCGAAGCAGTCTCCCTGTTGTTCTTCCAAGCGAAATTCATTTTCACTCAAATCTTAGAAAGCACGTAACATTTTATCAAGTCTCATCTTCCTTTTGTAATTATTTATATGCACCTTCAAGAAAACATTTATTTCTACAGAGAACAATGTTACCAACGAGATACGAACATAATTGAAGAAGAAAATCATTCAAAGAAGTGCCATATATATTATTCCGTACAGCTTTGAAAAGCAGAAATAAAAGATATCAAATAGCAAACTCGTTGGAAAAGAATAATGTAAAATATTTCAAAATTTATTATATCCAACACAGATACTACCATATAGCGTACAACTTATAAAACAATCCACATCAACAGCAAAATATAGATTTTTAAATGAGGCAGTCAAAATGACGGTCTGGTCCTTCTAGGGGTATACATCAAAAATATGTATTTATTTAAAATAGACACACAATGTTTATGTGCTATATCAAACCTCTCTTTACAATAATAAAAGTCCAAAATTATGGTTGCGTAAGTCAAAGAAATATATGAGATATAGAAAATTGTTTTACGTGATGCCGTCAAAATGACGGCTTGATCCTTCTAGTGTTAACATTTAGTAATTTATGTATATATTAGACTTTGCCAGCAATTCTTCATACACAACATAACATAAACACCCATCGTAACAGTTTAACAGTTACGACCGGAGGGAAGTTACAAACATATTTTTGAAAACAAAAGCAGGGTGGCAGTAATCAAAAACTAAATACTCAAATATCAAACATCCCATTCGTAATATTGTTTAATACTTATTTTAATAAGTTAATTATCAATCCTTATGATAGCAAACACACCATACAATAAAAACTACATACTCCAACAATTTCTAGAACCCAATACCAATTCTAAATTACTAATTTATCTTTTAATCCTTTTTTATATTATCAAAAAATATGTCTAATATAAGCAAAATATTAATATTTCTATTATTCCATTTCATGTTGACTTCACATATAGTCAATACCAGACATTATTAACTTCGCATGCCAAGTATCCGGCTTTTCACATTGCTTTTGTTGTTAGAAGCCAACAAAACAGGAAACCCCACTCAGCAGTCCGCATACGTTAAAATGGAAAACGACCGGAAAACCATACCTCACATAATTAGCTCTGGCTCTCAAATTTTGCTCTTCAGTCAAAATATAATATCATTTTCGGTATCAAGGAGAATCAGTCAAGCGGAAAAACAATGAAAAACACATTTATTATTACACATATTTATTCAATTTAATTTAAAATTTAAATATTCCAATTTTTAATCATGCTCTAATGAATTCATAACTACAGGCTTTCTGTTAATCCATTTCTTGTTGACTTCACATATAGCCAGTATCAGACATTATTAACCTCGCATGCCAAGTATCCACCTTTTCACATGGATTTTGTTATCAGAAACCAACAAAACAGGAAACCCCACTCAGCAGTCCGCATACGTTAAAATGGAAAACGAAAGGAAAATCATACCTCACATAATTGGCTCTCAAATTTTGCTCTTTAGTCCAAATATAAAATCAGTTTCGGTATCAAGGAGAATCAATCAAGCGGAAAAGCAAAGAAAAACACATTTATTAAATTACACACATTTATTCAATTTAATTTAATATTTAAATATTCCAATTTTTAATCATGCTCTAATGAAAACATAACTATAGGCTTTCTATTATTCCATTTCTTGATGACTTGACCTATAGGCAATATCAGACATTATTTTATTTGTACTGCATGGAAGGTCTAAAATATTTCGGTGTGTTTTGAATCCCTCCTCCCGTTATACCATACGCGCCTCTGTACTGTGCTAATTTTGGGTTGCTCACATGTAATAAGTGCCGCTGTTTTTATCCTCACTAATATTGAATTAGATCTTAGGTATTTTTTGTAATTATCTAAGTTAACTTTTATTGGCGCTAGTTTAGCTCTGGTTCGTAATAATTTGGTTTCAGTTAGTTTGTGGTTTTATATCATACATGCGCACGTAGTTCACGTATTTCTCGTTAGGTGTCATCTTTAGCAGCTGGCTGTTCACATGTGCGCATTGTATCCATCTCCAGACCTTAGTCTCTGTTTCGTCTTGTTTTTAACGTTTAATAATAGATGTAGCTACGGTGCCTGGCTATTGAGAAAAGTCCCTTTGCTAAGCTTTTAATTATTTATACTATAACTTAAGTGAATACTAATTTTTCTTTGCAGTTTAACGCTCACAATTACACCCTTTGGCATATCTGAGGGAATGACTGAAGCCAGTGAATCATGATGAGACAATTAGTGAAATGAAAATGTTTGATGAAACTGGAGTATCCCGAAAAATTGTAATTCTTGTATACACCTGTCTAAAAATTTTATCGTACCTTGATGTGCTAAATATTAAAGTCTATCTATTACCGATTTGAATCCCCTCAAGAGCCGACATTGTATTGCAGTATCCCTTTGACACATGGGTAGTGATTGTTATACTGCTTAAAATGACGTTCATTTGTGTTAAACTTTTATAATGATTTTTGCTTTCATTTGCTTCTAGAACATTACAACAATAGTTTTTGGTGGTTTTAATTACCTAGGTACATCAAGCCGCAGTTACAGTGGACAGTGCGATTTTAGACGCATTATTATTCTATTGCTAATGTTATTCGATCTCAATTACACAATAGACTTTGTGTTTATCCAAATTTAAGAGTGTGTCTATTACAGTACATTTCTCTCATTTTGCTACAGTCAATAGTTACTATACATATAGCGTTTATTATTCTATTGCTAGTATTCAATCCGTGTTCAGGATAGACGCTTATGCCATGTGTTTTATATTGCTCCAGTTTCGCAACAAATATGTTCACTATTTCTGAGTTATGAGAAAGTAAAAGGTTTTAAAAGAAAACGACTAAAGAAAAGAAAAATAATCGCTAAACATCACAGCCACTTCTTGACGATTTTGAAAGACATAACTCAACGTGGTAGTAGCATTCACGGACGGATTTTCACCCAGCGGGAGATGTGTTCGTTGACGTTGTTTGAGTGCTGTTTTGTGGTTCACTGAGGAAAGGAATCGAACCTTTGTGTTTCTTAAATTGTACTTGAGAAAAGCGAAGGAACCCTACACAAGGTCCGTAATTGGACTACGGTTGCTTATAACTCATATTATTTCGTGTATAGCGAAGGGTTATTATTATTATTATTATTATTATTATTATTATTATTATTATTATTATTATTATTATTATTATTTAATATTATTCAGAAAGGAAGCAAAGAAACAAGTTCTGACGCATTGAAACTCTTTAAAAGCCTTACTGATAACATAAAATAACAATATGAAGAAAAAACTCCCTAATTTCCAAAATCAAAAACCTCAATTATAAAACTCTAAGTCATCTTCAACCTTGTGTTTATATATATGTCATCATCATCATCATAGGTATTCTGCCCTTATTGGAAGGTCACTTGCCGCAGCTGAGAACCTTCCATGCTACACGATCTTCCACTAACTTCTTCTTCACGTATGAACTTTCTACTTATATGGTTCCGTGCATGTAGCGCCCGTACACTTAGCGCCCAGTGTTTCTGGCTCACAGAAAGAATTTTATATTGATTTTATCTCACAATCAGGGATGTCCAGTTCATTTTACCATTCTTTCCACAGGTCGTTAATTCCTGTTATTTTCTTACATCCATGTTCCGTGTACTTAGCGTCCACTAAGTAAAACTGTTATGAAGAGGGAGAGCGAGAGAGCGAGAGAGAAACAGAGAGACCAGCCAATAGCACTGATTATGACGCTTCAATGAATCATAACCTCCTTGGGAAAGGGGGAAACGCAGAAACGTAGTTATATATATATATATATATATATATATATATATATATTCATCCTCACGGCATTGTCAAGGCTCTATATTTGTATTTTACATTTATTATTGCAACCGGGTGTTACTGACTTCCGTATACGGTAGCCCGATCATCACCCTTGTTCTTCGTGCGCACAGTCATTCGAAGAACTGAAAACGTACTCTGTACACAAACAGTTTATGGTTGTGAACTCGGAAAGCCTGGTACTTCTGCTTGTCAAGGTCAAAAAGTGGGAGAAAAAAGGATGTGTAGAATGTAAAGAGGGTGCAACAGTGACTGATGCTTGTAAGGGAACATATTCATTTGTAGTTCGTGCACATTCCGCCTGTAGCGCTACTGTGGCACGACGTATATTGTAACTGTATAACTCTTGTACACCGCTAGTAGGTCTATTCGCGTTAGTGACGACCGAAACTATGTTGTCAGCTCTGACTGCGATAAGGCACTGCCGTGCTGCTTTTCCTTCTCTTTTTTCCCCCTTTTCCATTTGTGAGACGCCAAACATGTTGTTTTTGCTTGTTGCACGCGCTGAACGGGTTTCGGCGAGCGAAGTATTTAAGAAGTTGACTACATATTCTTGTTTGCGATAGTTTTAAATTGGTTAACTGTTGAAAAATATACGAAAATAAAGCTGTACTTGTTAAGGTATATTAGTCGAGGACGTAGCTACTGACAGTGTTGATTACAGATTTTCTCGAGGAAGAATTTAATTACAGTAGAGGTGAAAAGGAGACGTCCATTTAGAAAGCTCCCCCCCTTATCAGACTCAATCGGAAATGGTCTCAATCGTTTCCGATTTTTTTCGTTTGTACACAATTAAGGGCGCCGTCAGAACGAAAACAAAGTGGGGGCTGTCTAAATGGTAGCCCCCCAACAACATGTCCTATTCAAGCACAAATTGTCGCAATCATTTGTACATCGTTTCTACAGAAATGTGAAGGCGAAATTTTCGTTTGTACACAATTAGGGGCGCCGTCAGAACGAAAACAAAGTGGGGGCTGTCTAAATGGTAGTCCCCCACCAATAAGTCCTATTCAAGCACAAATTGTCGCAATCATTTGTACATCGTTTCTACAGAAATGTGAAGGCGAAATTTTCGTTTGTACACAATTAGGGGCGCCGCCAGAACAGAAAAAAATGGGGGCTGTCTAAGTGGTAGCCCCCCACCGTGTCCAATTGAATCACAAATTGTCGCAATTGTTTGTATTTCGTTTGTACAGAAATGTGCAGGCGAAATGTATGTTCGCACGCAATTAGGGGCGCCGCCAGAACGAAAAAATTGGGGGCTGTCTAAGTGGTAGCCCCCGACCATGTCCTATTCAATCACAAATTGTCGCAATAGTTTGTACTTCGTTTGTACAGAAATGTGCACGCGAAATGTTTGTTTGAACAAACTTAGGGGTGCCGCCAGAACGAAAACAAAGTGGGGAGCTGTCTGAGTGGTAGCTCCCCCCACGATGTCCAATTGAATCACAAAGTATCGCAATCGTTTGTACATTGTTTGTACAGAAATGTGCAGGCCAAATTTTCGTTTGTACACTATTAGGGGCGCCGCCAGGGCGAAAACAAAGTGGGGGCTTTCTAAGTGATAGCCCAATCACCATGTTCAATTCAATCACAAATTGTCGCAATCGTTTGTACATCGTTTGTACAGAAATATGCAGGCAAAATTTTCGTTTGTACACAATTGGGGGCGAGCTCAGAACGAAAACAAAGGGGGGGGGGCTGTCTAAGTGGTAGCCCCCCACCATGTCCAATTCAATCACAAATTGTCACAATCGTTTCTATATCGTTTGTACAGAAATGTGCAGGCTAAATTATTGTTTGTACATAATTAAGGGCGCCGCCAGAACGAAAACAAAGTGGGAGCTGTTTAAGTGATAGCCCCCCACCATGTCCAATTCAATCACAAATTGTCGCAATCGTTTCTACATCGTTTGTACAGAAATGTGCATGCAAAATTTTCGTTTGTACATAATTAGGGGCGCCGCCAGGGCGAAAACAAAGTGGGGGCTTTCTAAGTGATAGCCCAATCACCATGTGCAATTGAATCACAAATTGTCGCAATAGTTTGAATATAGTTATAAAGAAATGTGCAGGCGAGATTTTCGTTTGTACACAATTAGGGGCGCCGCCAGAACGAAAACAAAGGGGGGGGCTGTCTAAATGTTAGCCCTCCCACCATGTTCAATTCAACCACAAACTGTCGCACTTGTTTGTACGCCTTTGTACATAAATGTGCAGCTGAAATTTTCGTTTGCACATAAATGTGGCCCCGCCAAAACGATAACAAACTATGGGCTCTCTAATTGATAGGCCTCCCACCATGTCGAATTCAACCACAAACTGACGCACTTGTTTGTTACGGTTTTGTACAGAAATTTGCAGGCGAAATTTTCGTTTGTACACAATTGCGGGCGCGCCAAAACGATAACAAAGTATAGGCTACCTAATTGGTAGCACCCCGTACGTCCGATTCAAAAGAAAATCATTTCAATTTTTTGCACATCGTTTGAGCAGTAATGCGCAGGCGAAATTTTTTTTCTAAGCTATCAGATGCGTGGACAGAACGAAAAAAAAAAGGGGAGTTGTCTAAGTGCTAGCCCCACCATGTTCGATTGAACCACGAATTGTCGCGATCGTTTATACATCGTTTGTGCAGAAATGTGCAGGTAAAATTTTCGTTTGTATTAAAGAATATACGGATGTGAGTATTTTTAATATCTGCGATCAACATTAACCGGTTTGAATAACGGTTGATGAGTTTGAAAATGGTTCCAATTGCACTAGTTGAAAAAAAATTCTTTTTCTCTGGCACACGGAAGAAAATGCCTGATTCTAATAGAACTTTTCACGTAGAATTCGAATCTGCAATCAGTTTTTCTCCATCACCCTCAGTTTTCCCGTGACAGAGGTGTTTTCGGAAAATTTCCCCTCAAATTTCTGTTCTTTTTCTTTTTTCTTTTTTTAAAACCATTTTCATACTTGTAGCTTGGGTACCTTAGGTATATAAACGCACAAATTATATTGTATGTTAGCCTGATTTATACTTAGTAAGCCCTCTAAGTTTCATAAGAATAGCATTATTCTATCTAGAGAAATAAACATATTTATATAAAAAATATGCTATGTGTACTGTTCATTTTACAGTATTCATTAGTGCAGATAAAATCACATATAACTTCCACGAAAATTACAATATAAGCACGGTTTATATCTTATTGGATTTGAAATAAAACATATTTTCAATGATGTATACACCGTGTCACCATTTTATATCTACTTAATAAATAATACAAAAGAAGTGAGTGGTATCTTCTTAATAAATGGACACTTACTTACCTCAACTAATATGTTTTAGTTGTCGACTTTCTTCTGTGTTTGGTTTCTAGAACATCTCTTTTAAGTGTCCAACAGTAATCAGCCAGCATTTTTGAACTACACTGTCACTGGTATCTCTTCTCCATGGAGGAAATGTCCTGATGAAAATGTTCCCCATACTCATCACTAACAGCACCAAGTTTTTCAGGAAAGAAATGCAGGTGGGAGTCTAGAAAGTGAACTTTAAGGGACATGTTGCAACCCATTTCATTGAATGATTGCCGGAAATCACTCACAATTTCACGGTAATTTGGGGCTTTCTTGTTTCCTAAAAAAATCTCTGTTAAACATTTAATGGACACAAGCTGCTTTCTCAACCAGAGTTAAGAGATCCTCAAATTTTTGGTCACGAATCAAACATCTTATTTGGGGGTCTACAAAAATCCCTAGCGTCACTAACCCGAGGAATTTTTCCTTGAGGTAACAAGATCCTGCATTACTTTTGTCCATTGTCCTAACAAAGTTTTTGAATAGCCCCAACTTTATGTGAAGAGGAGGAAGAATTATCTAATCAGGGCTCACCAGTGAGGAATAAACAGCATTCTTCTGTCCAGGAGTTAATACATGCGTTGGCCATTTCTTCTTGATGTAATGTTCCGCTTTGTTCCTGCTGTCCCATTCGCAGAGGAAACAACAATATTTCGTATAACCAAGCTGCAAACCCATTAACAAAGAAATGACTTGTAAATCATAACAAACGGTCCACTTGTATTTCTCATACTGAATTTTTTCTAACACTATTTCGATGTTTTCATAGGTTTCCTTCATATTAGTTGCATAAGCCAAAGGCACTGAAGGAAATTTGTTGCTATTGTGCAAAAGGACAGCCTTAAAACTAGTTTTCAAAGAGTCAATAAGCAATCTCCACTCTGTACTTATATGTGCATGTCCAAGTCTATCCATCACAGCACAGACATTATTACAATACACTAAATCATTTTCTTGAGAATAGTAGTTTTGAAACTCTGTATGAAGGTTTCGAAAAATACACACTTTAGTGTCACGATGGAGCAGATTCCAGCCTTAAGTTTAGAATCAAGAAGTTCTGTCTGTGTATTGGAGAGTTTTAAATCCCGTATGAGGTCATTTAGTTCACCCGGAGTTATCAGATGGGAATCCAATGTAGATGTGCTTCCTACATAAGTAGGATCATCATCTTCATTTGGAACTTCAATAGTTGCCTCAAGTACGTAATCCTCATTTACCGTAAGATGAGGAGGAGGTACCGGTACAGGTAATTCTGCACTGTGTGGAACTGGCCTAATTGCTGATGCAAATTAGGGTACTGTACTGTGTGGTTAGATTTACTGCTTATTTCTTTTATCTGTGTCATACAAAAGTAGCAGTCTGAAGAATGATCTTTTGGTTCCCTCCAGATCATCGGTACTGCGAAGTTCATGTTTCGTCCACCATTTGCCCACCCAGTCAGACGTTTCACGCAAGTACAACAAATATAGTGAGGAACCCAGTTCTTATCCTGGTCTCCTACACAGCAACCAAAATATAACTGATAACACTTCCTCACAAGTGGAGTAAAACATCGACGTTGTGATTTAAATATCAGCTCCCCACATACATAACAGAAATTGTCCGGTTTATTTACACACTTCCTCGACATCTTGTATCCTGTAAGGTATCATACACATACATACATACATACATACATACACACACACACACACACACACACACACACACACACACACACACACACACACACACACAGGAATCTACACTCCATCAAATTCCCACAAAATCCCTCTAGACATTCCCTCATACAAAAATGGTGACATGGTGTACACATCATTGAAAACGTTTTATTGGAAGTCCAATGAGGTATAAACCGTGGTATATTGTAATTTTCGTGGAAATTATATGTGTTGAAGATCGACCCGACCCCACCCGTGACCCAAATTGACTGACCCGACCGGATAACCCGACCCGAGCTGACCCGATTGGCCCGACCCAAAGTGACCCGAGTGAACCAACCCGAGGTGACTTAACCCGACAACCGACCCGAGTGACTTGACCTTACAATCTAACCAGTTTGAGAGAGCTAGAACTTTACAAAACTGCCACCAGAAAAAAAAAATGCTGACCAATTCTTATGCATAAACCATTGTTTCGGCTTTTTTTACTTGTAGTATAATTATCCTCCTCCTCCTCCTCAGTGTTCTCCCATTAATAAACAGGCCAGTTTCCGTGAATTAGGTAAGAAGCTTCCATTTTTGCGATTTCCCGCTAATATCTGCCTCGCAACCCAACATAAAGTACCACCCTCCTTATTACAAACTATCAATTCCAACCTTCTTACACACTCTCGCTCTCCTGATATCACCCCCTTTACTACATCCCTCAGAATGCAATCCCTTAGCAAGATCAAAACTTGTGATCCGTCCATTTTTCGCTTCCTTATATCGTCTAATATTGCTCTCGTCTCTTGCATTTTTTCAGCATTTCCTAATTCGTTTTCCTCTCTACCCTGCTAACCTTCTTTATTTTACTCCACATCCAAATTTCCAAGGTTAAAATTTAGGCAATCAAGTTCAAAAGTCAAAATAAAATTTGACTGAGTTCTGAAGACAAGTTCTGAAGGCTAAAAGAATAAAAGTTCTGAAGACAACATTATTTTCTAGTAAGGAATGTATATAGAACTTCTTTTAATATTTTTTGCTGTGTAACAAACAACAATTTCATCAGGTTAACATTCCGATTTTTCTATTTAAAAACAGCGTTGCTGTCTGATAGAATCATAAGGAACTAATTGCACTGAAATATCATTCTGTAGGGAATTACCTTTTATTTTTTCTTGATTAATTTATCTAGAAGATATTTGCAACGTTATATAAAATTAGCAAGTATTTTATTGCGGAGAAAGTCAAATCACTACCCCAGCAATAATAATAATAATAATAATAATAATAATAATAATAATAATAATAATAATCTGAAGGTGACCAAGAAAGTTCTGTCTCTTTGTGGAGGTCTGTGTTCAATTGGCCCTCACACCGTGAGTTGAATGCGAATGGATATAAGGTGAAGGTCAGTTGTTGGACGAGACGAGACGAGACAGAATTTTCATGAAAGGGTACGAGATGAGACAGAGCTCTTTCAATAGAAACATATGCACTTTTCCAGACGAGACTACCTTCACGACACATTTTCGAAACGAGAATGCCCCAAACCAGGTCTCGTGAGCAACACTAGTAAGTATATCCAACATACTACTTGGTTGTGGCTGTTCAGATACACCGTGAACGTGCGTAAGGACTGAGTGAACATGGGGCCTTCACAGAGCGCCATAAGGGCTTGTTTGCTGTACGAGTTCAAATTGCTGCTCCGCGGAGCGGAAGATATGACAGGCCTTTGGTGAGGGTGTCGTGACTACGCGGAGAGTGCAGTGCTATGACGGTTTAAGGACAGTGACGAAACACTCGAAGACGCACCACGTGCCGGAAGACAAACAGATGTTCAAAATAAAGATCTTCGGGCAGCAATTGAGGCGAAGACAGACATGTGAGGAACTGGTACCACCTTTCAGTGTAAGTGGAGAAACCATTCGGCACCACCACCATCAACTTGGGAAGCACTGCAAGTTGGGTTGATAGGTCCTACATGATTTGACTTGGAGCCAGAAAGCAACGCGAGCACACACCTGTGTTTCTTTGGTGTCTCGTCTGAGGAAGGAGCAATTTCTGAACAGGGTGTTGAAATGTGATGGGAAGTGGGTCCTGTACGAAGCTCCACGGCGCCGTCATTGTTGGTTAGCACCCCATGAACCGGTTCAAAAACAGCCCAAGCCAGCACTACGCCAGAATAAGGTTCTCCTGTGCATTTTGTGGACTGCTCGAGGCATAGTCCATCGGGAACTGCTACCAGCTGGTCAGATCATCAATGCAACTGTGTACTGTCACTGTGTACTGTCTGGATCCAGCAGTTCTGAATCGCAAAGGGGTCCTCTTGTTACAAGGCAACGCTAAGTCCCACGTGGCTAAAATGACCCAGTACATCATTCTACGCCTTGGATGGAAAACACTATTGGATCCGCCATACTCCACGGACATTGTGCCGTCCGATTATCACCTGTTCCATTCCTTGGACAATCACCTTAGAGAACGCCAATTCAAACAGCTAGTAGAGGTTCAATATGCATTTGATACCTTCTTCACTTCACGTCCCACCAAGTTCGACTGCGATGGAATCCATGGCCTTCCAGAACGTTTTCAGAAGGTCGTCGAGGCTGATGGAGACGATTTTTGATATTCCAGGTACGTCTTAGGTTACATACCAATGTTCGAAGGTGTTGGTGAAAAGGCGACGGAACTTTCTTGGGCACTCTTAAAGTTATAATAATAATAATAATAATAATAATAATAATAATAATAATAATAATAATAATAATAATAATAATAATAATAATAATAATAATAATAATAATAATGTGTCCTGCCCAAAGGCAGATGTTTGACCCGAAGGTCCATGGGTATTGATTCCAGCTCGTACCAAGTAAGTTTTCTGGTGGACAAACCCCATGTGCATGGGTTTTCTCGGTGTTCTCCCATTTCCTCCCACTTTCTTCATTCAACCACTTCAATTATTTCTCATCATCACTGTCTCTCTTAGCGTTGGTGCATAACGTGGGACGTTAACTAGATATTTCCTTTCAATTTCACTTAATGTGACATTTAACTTGACATAGAAACGCAGAAAGGAAAAAAGTCAGTAGTAATATTAATTACAATTACAATACCAATTAGTTAATATAGGGTAAAATTAAAATTTTATTAGCCCCTACTATTTCACCTTCAATTAGTCACATTTATCATTCATTCACCAACTTCGAATTGAATTCCACAACAAAGCTCTTTATAGTATTCCGTATAGAAAATAAGTGAAGAATGTGACGACCCGACCCGAGTGACCCGACACGAGCTAACCCGACTGACCCGACCCGTAACCCGACCCGTTTGAGAGCACTATCAGAGGGGTACTATTTACAGTACAATTTATTTTGTATGGTTTAGCATACTTTAAGGCTACCATACTTTTTGAAAACACAAAAAACGGGACATCTTACAAATTAGTAGTAAATATTGCATTTTGTATTAATTTTATCTTTCGAATTTTACTACAGTATCGCACTAGTTATACAACTTAAAATAATGTATTAATATAGTCCATACTCAGTGGCGTATTTAGGGGGAGGGCTTCCGGGCTCAAGCCCCCCACCAAAATCTTACTTACTATAGTAAAGTATATGAAATATCTTGCAGAATTTTCATATTTTCAGGCAAAGCACCCCCGGAAGTTAGCAAAGCCCCTCCCGAAACAAAATCGTAAATACGCCACTGTCCATACTTAATCAACAGTGCTAAAAATTATTATAGAAGCTAGAAGCTGTTATACAATATAAACGCAATCAGTGAACATACAATATTTAGGCAAAAATTATATTTTCAATATTATTACGCATACCACCTTTACATGCTCTACATGTCTATAAAGAAAAATATCCAGATTTATGAAGTTGTTTCAAAATTTCAATAGGCTGATTTATTTTTGTTAACCTAAAATGCGAACTAAAAGAAAGCAATTTGCATAATTGTTTTTCTGAAGCAGAAAAAAAATGTGTTTTCGGGGCTGGTCTGCAACGTCACAAGAATTTGTTGCCACCTCGGGGTATACATTCTTACTTTTAGTGATAAGAGTGCTACTTAGGAGGATTTGAACATTGCATGTTATATCCGGGGAAGCAGCGATTGCAATAATAATAAAGATTAGAATGAAATTGTTCCTATAGTATTGTCGGAATTGAAAGCAAAAAGAATAAGTCGATTTTATTATCTTTTCAGAAATTTTGATATGTAATTAATAATAATAATAAAGAAAAAAACAGGACAAGAAGGAAAATTTCTGCACACCGGGACAAATTTTAAGAAACCGGGGCGTATGGTAGCCTTACATACTTATTTGCATGCGGAGTGTCAGTACGGAGCCACTACGTAGCAGAGTTGAAACAAAACCTCGTAAATAGGTTGCCAACTCAGGAAAACAAAATTACCGGCACACCCTCAAAATTCTCTGTACAAATGAGAAACTGAAGACTGTATTGATCGTTATTGTATTTACCAGCAATTGCCACTTGTTTAAAATTATCGAAACAGATGAATAATACTGGATATTAATCTTTATGTAACAATAGTTGATTCATAAAATGAAATTTATTCTATAAACTTCACTTCAAACAAAGGAAATTGCTTTAAAAAGTCATTTTCTACTCTCAATAAATGAATAAAATTCTTTTACAATAAAATATAAGTGTTATCAAATTTGTTATGTTAAATAAATAAAAAAAACTGCCATACGTTAAAAAAATATCGATAATGTATAATACAACGGAAATTTGTTTTTGTAAAGGCACTGTTGAAAAATTTCGATGTTCAATGTTATATTCTGGATTGCAGATTCCAAAATACCGGTCAGAAGGGGTCTAATAAGAAGTTTGTACCGGTCACCGGCCTTAATCAAAATTACAGCAAATACCGGCCAGTTAGCAACTCTACTCGTAAATCAGAATGCTGAATGCACCAAAATACTTCACCATGCATTCTATAGTTTCTGCAAAATGAGTTTAATGAAGATGATCAAATAAAACAAAATACTGTGTTATAATTTTCCCTTTAACAGTCTACTTTGTGCATTTGTTATATCTTCCACTTATCAATTTCCTGTACGAGATGAGAATAACGGTTTCTGCGCAAGATAGAAAGAAAAAAAATACATTTTTCTCATAAGGATTCAGTTCACGTAAGAAATAATGAATAAGTTTAATAAGAGCCGAGGAGTGAAAAACTAACTCAGCAATAATGATTGTAAGTATAAATATAAATATAAAAAAACAAAAAAAACATTTAATTCCATCATCGTTAGGATAAGATCAATATAGTGAATCACACGATAGTGTGAACAAACCAAACCACACAATAGTGTGAACAAAGTCCTGTTAGAAAAATACTCCATAAATGTGACACATTTTTTTAATGCTTCTACCATTTATACAAACCCTCACATTGTTTTCGTTCTGGCGGCGCCCCTAATAGAGTACAAACGAAAATTTCGCCTGCACATTTCTGTGCAAATGATGTACAAGCGATTGATATAATTTGTGATTGAATTGGATATGGTGGGGGCTACCATTTAGACAGTCCCACTTTGTTTTCGTTCTGGCGGCGCCATTAATTGTGTACAAACGAAAATTACGCATGCATATTTCTGTACAAACGATGTACAAACGATTACGAAAATTTGTGATTCAATTGGACATGTTGGTGGGAAGCTACCACTTAGAGAGCGTTTGTTTTCGTTCTGGCGGCGCCCCTAATTGTGTACAAACGAAAATTTTGCCTGAACATTTCTGTAAAAACGACGTACAAACGATTGCGACAATTTGTGATTGAATTGGACATGGTCGGGGGCTACCACTTAGACAGCCCCACTTAGTTTTCGTTCTGACGGCGCCCCTAATTGTGTACAAACAAACATTTCGCCTGCTCGTTTCTGTACAAACGAAGTACAAACGATTCCGACAATTTGTGATTCAATTGGACATGGTGGGGAGGTATTACTTAGAAAGCACCCTACTTTGTTTTCGTTCTGGCGGCGTCCCTAATTGTGTACAAACAAACATTTCGCCTGCACATTTATGTACAAACGACGTACAAACGAATGCGAATATTTCTGATTGAATTAGACATGGTCGGGGGCTACCACTTAGACAGCCACCACTTTGTTTTCGTTCTGGCAGCGCCCCTAATTGTGAACAAACAAACATTTCGCCTGCCCGTTTCTGTACAAACGAAGTACAAAAGATTGCGATAATTTGTGATTGAATTGGACATGGTGGGGGGCTACCACTTAGACAGCCCCCTTTTTTCTGTTCTGGCGGCGCCCCTAATTGTGTATAAACGAAACTTTTGCCTGCACATTTCTGTACACACGAAGTAGAAACGATTGCGATAATTTGTGATAGAATAGAACATGTTGGTGGGGGGCTACCAGTTAGACAATCCCCCACTTTGTTTTCGTTCTAGCGGCGCCCCTAATTGTGTACGAACATACATTTTGCCTGCACATTTCTGTACAAACGAAGTACAAACGATTGTGACAATTTGTGATTCAATTTGACATGATGGGGGGGGGCTACCACTTAGACAGCCCCCACTTTGTTTTCGTTCTGGCGGTGCCCCTAAGTTTGTTCAAACACACATTTCGCCTGCCCGTTTCTGTACAAACGAAGTACAAACGATTGCGATAATTTGTGATTGAATTGGACATGGTGGGGGGCTACCACTTAGACAGCCCCCTTTTTTCTGTTCTGGCGGCGCCCCTAATTGTGTATAAACGAAACTTTTGCCTGCACATTTCTGTACACACGAAGTAGAAACGATTGCGATAATTTGTGATAGAATAGAACATGTTGGTGGGGGGCTACCAGTTAGACAGTCCCCCACTTTGTTTTCGTTCTGGCGTCGCCCCTAATAGTGTACAAACGAAAATTTGGCCTGCACATTTCTGTACAAACAATGTACAAACGATTGCGATACTTTGTGATTCAATTGGACATCGTGGGGGGAGCTACCACTCAGACAGCTCCCCACTTTGTTTTCGTTCTGGCGGCGCCCCTAAGTTTGTTCAAACAAACATTTCGCCTGCACATTTCTGTACAAACGATGCACAAACGAATGCGACAACTTGTGATTGAATTGGTTTTGGGGGGGGGCTACAACTTAGACAGCCCCTATTTTTTCTGTTCTGGCGGCGCCCTAATTGTGTACAAACGAAAATTTCGCCTTCACATTTCTGTACAAACGAAGTACAAACGGTTGCGATAATTAGTGATTGAATAGAACATGTTGGTGGGGGGGTACCAGTTAAACAGCCCCAATTTGTTTTCGTTCTGGCGGCGCCCCTAATAGTGTACAAACGAAAATTTGGCCTGTACATTTCTGTACAAACAATGTACAAACGATTGCGGCAATTTGTGATTTAATTGGACATGGTAGGGGCTACCATTTAGGGGAACTCCCTCGAGAGGAATCACTCTACTTATTTATTGCAAAAAGCAGAATTTAAAAATTCGCATTCGTCCAAAGTTATCGTGTGAAGTAACAGCCGTTTGTATGTACGTACTAATATTGATAAGTTCCACTACGCGATCCCAATTAATAGTTCATATACCCGCGCCACACACACACACACTAGCATTTGTACACACGAAAGTATACCTGGTAGTATCCACACGCTTACGCCGGAAACTAGAAACAAACAAACAAACACACACACACACACACACACAGGGACAGAGAGAGAGAAAGAGAATATCTTGTTGTACCTTTATACTGAATGCACCATTACTCACAAAATCAGTTAAAAAAGAAAAAAGAAAAAAGTTGTAAATGAATCTTTCAAAGATTGGTACCACTGCTGCGTGTCACACATGAGATTGTTCCATAATGATTGATTCGTAATATGATGTATATGGGTTTCTTAATGGTAGTATAACAAAATGCCTTCAAATTGACCACTAAATAAAAAGTGAAATTTATTTCTCAAATTTTGTAAAATCGAAGTCGGTGGGCATTATGGGAACAGTCTACAATAACAATATATGCAAATAAATATTAATATACTTCACGTTTTCCAGTGGGTGCAAGAAAGCTTCGAATAGTATTTGTTGCCAGAAGCATTAGCTGATGTAAATATATATATATATATATATATATATATATATATATATATATGTGTGTGTGTGTATGTGTGTGTGTGTGTGTGTGTGTGTTTGTATGTATGTATGTAACTGTACTCCGTGGTATGCAATGCTCTACAATATTTAAATGTACTATAAACTAAGGTTACATATTTAGCTTTTAATGTGAAAACTATGTAAAACAGACGTAATCTAGAATATCGCAATGAGGATAAGGCATACAAACAACGGTGAACATATTCTCACGACTGAGAACCGGGACAAAATGTAAACTGTCGAAACACCGGGATAAGAGTCTTCATGGAGGTCACGGTGGTTCAGTGGTAGAAACACTCACATTTGGTTCATAGGATCCCTGGTTTTATCCCATCTTGCGTCAAATGGGCTTTGTGGTAGTCAGACGCTGCGTGCATGGATAAACTCGGAGTTCTCTCGTTTTCTCTCACTTTCTTCATTACACCATTTCATTCATTCTCACAATCACCGTCTCCTCTATCCTTCTCCTTCTCCTTAATCGTGGGATGTAAAATCCAAAGATTTCATTTCATTTCAAGAGCTTCCAAACCGGGACTGTCCCGGTAAAAATCTGTCATATGGTAACTCTGACTATATAACAACATCGGGTTTGATACTAAAAAAGAAAAAAAGTCATATTATGATATGGTATTACACAGTTTCAGAAAAAAAAAATCTAACAAGCTATCCGCATTAAATCTGATACATATTTCACAGCTTTATGCGTAATATAAATCTATATAGTTAAGCAATTGATATCATACACTACAAGCACTGAAAAACAACGTAACGTTCTATAATAAAAGGAACGTTGCTTTACCAACCAATAAGTTAATCGCTCTACGAACCTTATTGTACACATTATACCCTAAAGTTACAACCTTATGCAGTAATCAATTCCAATCAGATATTGAACGAGTATGGTGTTTCTTTGAGAATAATCCATCACTAAGTTGAACAAGTGCCTTTGAAGGCTAGTCGTCTTCCATTTTACCCTCTTCTTCGGTAATTCATATCGCTGCTCTTGTTCGATGCAGTTGAAACCATGGCCTCATCCTTTTGCAATGTCCATCCACAAGGAAGGATGGACAGGTTCAACCTTTTGGAATTTCAAATTCGAAGCTTCTATCAATTTACTCGTTCGTGTCTCTTTCTGTAATTTTGCTATATGAACGGGTATGCTGCGAAGAAACAAAAGAGGCTAGCAAAGAAATTGAATCGTAAGATCACCGTAAGATGAAAGTCGCATTCTCCAGATACTACCTGATGCGTAATGTTTATCAAAATAAATTAGGAATTCTTCAGTTTCTTCTGGTACGATTTGCTGTAAGTAATCCATCACTTCTGACCCTTGTCAGAGAGAAGGAAAACAAATTCGTCCACCATTCCATAGAAATCGGACTTTCTCATTCTCCCTGTAAAAATTCGCCAATCCCAAGTGCTGCAGTATGTACTTCGTGTTCGTGTGACTTGTCTGGAACGCTTTGGCTTACGACTTCCCTCACTAGCCACGTCTGGTTGTGAGTTTAATTTACATATTCCTATATATGTTTGTTTTATCCCTCCTCGCTGGTCTAGTGGCAAGAACGCAAGCCTTTGGCGTATGAGGTTCAAGATTCGATTCCTGGTGGGAGAGCATTGAATGACCAAAGGGGTTCGGATTCCACTATAATCAGTAAATTCAAGTCTTCTTTAACCTACCTGGCAAAACCATGGGACATAAAACTAAATACAAACCTATTTATTTATTTATTATTATTATTATTATTATTATTATTATTATTATTATTATTATTATTATTATTATTTATTTTTTTATTTTTTTTATTTTTGCGAAAGGGAGTTTTTATTATGAAGTAAAACACTATTCAGAAGTATAATATTGAAATTTGCAAGAAGAAAACTTATTTCTGCGTAACAATTTAAAAATTAATTAGTCACAGGTAATTGTTTTAGAATTCTCCATGTCTTTTTAGGTACTTTTCACTACACTAATTAGCACTTTGATAAGTCGTGATGAAATGTAAACATAGTTTCGTTGCAATTCTCCATGTCCAGTAGGCATTTTTGACGTGCTGTTATTAGCGCTTTTGATATTTCGAGATCAAAGGTTTGAAGGGGTCTGTGTCCCACCCAACCATTTTTCCCAGGAAAATACGAAACACATATTCCATCATTTAACGTTTATAATATCTGTGCACAATTTCATTCACTCCGGTTAACTTCTCCTTGTCTTTCGGACCTCAAATTTCTCCAAATTTTGGGTGGAGGCTTTTACCCTTAAAACAGTTTTCCCCAGAAAAGAAAAAAACACGTATTCGTTTATTTCATGTGTAATATCTACCTGCCAAATTTTATCAAAGTCGGAGTGTTACATTTCGAAAATGTTACATGTCAGTACATTCATGTAGCTTGCATTTGCGGCAAAAAGTTCTTGTTTTGTGCCCCCTCTTTGCTGGAGAGAATTTCTTAGACTGTTCCTCTTCAGTATGCAGGGAAGCTTCCATTCTCCGTGATTTTTTCTCAACGTTGGCGAACTCCTAACCAGACGAAATGAAGAATTTACGGCATTTCAAACTGTTTTAATGTCTGTTTCTCGTTTGAAATTACGCTTTGATGACACAATACCATAAGTGTTGAGTCCACTTACATCAGTTATGTAAAATACTGTCATAGGCCATTTTGTTCATTGTTTTGTAATCTAACAGCGAGCCATATGATTGTTAGTGTGACCGTGTGATTTTGTTGTGTTGTAATATATGATAAATTTGAGTTTTTCCTCCGCTCTAGAAGTGACCACTTCAGGATAGTTGTGCATTGTGTTTTGCAATGGGTGATCTTACTGGGTATATATTGTCAAAAGAGACAGCGCACCCAAAAAATGAGAAATTGTTCGTCTACAGTCATATTATATGTAAGAATAAAATTATATTGCAGAGTGTGTGAAGAATCTGCAACTTCACAAATTAGGAACAGTTCATCATCAGGTATTCTAATAGCGCCCATGTTGTCATCAAAACATAAGGCAGCCCATGTAGGATCGCTTTTCTCCGGAGTTTTGCTTTTTGCATTAGCACGTGCTTTTGCATTAGCTATAGGTGCTACGCTTCAAACTTCTAACCAATCCTCTGGATAAGAAAACTACTCAACGTCTCATTTCAATATCGGTACCTGAACAAGAAACTTCAGTTGCATTTGTATATAAGTCTGCTAATATCTTATCGTCTGTCGGGAATCAATTTCTTCATTGTTTATTGATTTACCAAAAATATTCCTCCTCTACCATCAATAGTGACGTGTATTGTTAGTGATCTGTTTGTCTACCACGTGCAATGATCAAAACACACTAACAATAAACAAAACTTTACATACAATCAGTGGCAAAGCCAGGATTTCTATTGGGGGGGTCAGTGTCCTACTCCGGAAAACTTTTTTGTTAATGTGGAGACTGAAAGCACAAATTTAGGTTTTATTCTAGCAACTTTTTAAAATTTTTGTTCTTGGGAGTTCATATCCCGGGAAACTCCCCCTAGATACGCAACTGCATACAATGGAAAAATTAATACAGTTTGATAGACAAAAGCAACTATTATGCTTCTGACAATGGGCTTATATAAGTGAATAAATAAAGAAAAGCTGCTACTAAAATAAGCAAAATTGCAAATAATTAAATCAATCAAACTAAATAATAACACATAAAGTTGCAATATGTTATATCTGACTTCATTGGGACAGTTAGAAGATTATCAGAACGTTCACTCCGCTACGAGCCACAATCTCAATCTATTCTGAATCTATCCTCATATTTCTTCATTAAGGCTCGAGTTTAATGGACCCACTCGGCACCCAATGCTATAAATTTTAAAAACTATCACTTAACTCACGGAAATGAAAAAAAAATACTTAAATAACATAATACAAGAACACAACCAGGGAAATGTCATAGAATTTCAATACTTACTAAGCCTTAGTAATTATTACAGAAAGTATGCGTACGAGTGCAATGGACCCACCTGGTAGTCCTTGGCAGTGACGGCGGTTGGACGTTAAAAGTGGGTAGGCAAGACATGATCTGAATACAGTATTTGTATGTCAATGTTACTTTTCCTGGTTGCTTGTAACACTTTGTTAGACTAAAGGCTGGATAACTATTAGGAGGCTGTTATATAGACTAAAGGCTGTATAACTGTATAACTATCTTTTTCAGTTAAAATACCGTATATCTTGTTTCATATTTTGTTACGTAAATTGACAAGAGCAACACAAGATACTAACTCTTTGTACTCTTATACAACGAAGGTGTAAGAAGAGATCTGATTCCTTGCTCATGAAATCAATAAATCATAAAATCATGCATCTTGAAATTCTGTCTGGAAAATTGTGTGATCAGATTAGGGACCTATTTAATAACAAATTTGCAAAACAAATAAATAGAAAGGATAATATTAATCAAATAATCATAGTAATGGATAATAAGGCTTGTTCTGCAAAAGTTATATTGAAACTGGAAATTAATGAACAACTTATATTTTTAATTCCACGCATGTTATTATATGTATTATTACTCTTAGAAAGACAGTGAATACTACAAGCATATACTACGACATTCAAAGAAATATTTTTGCAGCTTCCCGAAACATGTTCGTTGCCATTAGATACAGTTTTCATTTTCTTGGAATACATGAAAACTCAACAATACTTAGTCACTCCACATTCCAGTTATACAAAATAATCCTAAAACCTAGAATTATGTTGAATTTACTAAATTTAATTGTATAACAAAACTGTATATGTACACCCCTAAACTCGTATATTACACTGCAAAATTATATATTCCTTACTGAGCTCCTTCGTGGCTAAGTGGTTAACGTACGCACCTTTGACGTGGGAGACCTGGTTCAATTCCCGGAGGGAGCTCACGTGGTTCGGACTCTACGTTAATAATTAAGTTCACGTCTCATATAGCTTCGCTGCTGAACAGGATGTTAAACTGAAAAAAATGAAATCAAAATATTCCTTACTATAAGAAAGAAGAAAAGAACTGTCAATTTTTCAAGAAAAGAACTGTTTTAGGAACTGTCAATTTTTGTGCAATTAAAGAATAACTTGTGAAGGACTTCTTTTCTTGCGAAATGATATCTCAATTAGATCCATAGCGGCTTACTAACATATCGAGCCCTTGTAAGATGAAATGAAAGTACGCTCGAATTGTCTCGCTCCAACGGCTTAATTTTTGGGCCATTTTTAGTGGCATTTTTAAAACGCAATTTCTGTAGCTTTCTTAACTTCACGGAAAGATAACCAATACGTACTCATGGAACGACAAATATTTTATGGCACCATTGGTATTCTATGAACCAATAATACATACAAAACTTTATATTTCCAAATGAAACTATATACATTAATGGGTCATTTCAAAAAGTGGAGGGGCAGCCTTTGCCCCCCCCTAATCGCCGCCCGTGGTCCTAGGGTTAAAAGTGTATCCTTGTATGGATATTTAGATAGAGGAAATACTAGTTCTTGCCGAGTTTCTTTAACTACTTACGATATGTTCCATAATTTTTAAACTAGGGTTTAAAATGTGATTGATTGCGTTTAGGGCGGCTTATAACACTTGACACATGTTCATTAGAACGTTTTATTTTCATTTGATATAAAGAATTACCCAGCAAATTTTGGCATTTGAATTTTTTGACACCCTGTATTTACGATAGGAAATGAAGTTATGCAATGTGCATAAAAAATTGCTGTTTTCCATGCAGTAGTATTTGCATTAAGGTGCGTGTAATTATTATTATTTAAAACTATACAAATTTTAAAATAACGCTGGCACATGAATTCACATCCATATACGAAAATCTCATAGGTGATATGGTAATGCTCTTAAGTCGTAATTAAATTTTACGTAATTACAGATGTACATGAAAAGTCAGAGTGTTAGACCTGACGGTAATAAACAGAAGAGGAAGAAAAGAACACATTTCTTTCAACTTGCCTAAGGGGTTTTAAAAGTGACATGACAATTGTGCAGGAAGTTTTAAAACCCCTTAGGCAGGATCTTTGAAGTGAAAAATTTTTGTTCTTTTGTCGTCAAAAGAGAGGGGATGGGATAGATGATTTGAGTACGAAACTACATATATACATATAAACTAGTTCTCTCTTTGGTCAACCCTAGCACACTGATAAGCATCAAATATTTTCTGGGCGCTAAGTATACGATATTATATGTGGGCGCTAAATCTACGGGCGCTAAGTGCACTCCACGATTTATATATCGTCGATTACTTGTAGCCTATTTTGTTCCCTCCCTCTCTTTCTTGCCACCATACCCTCTAGCACGTCCCTCATGATGTGAGTTCTGTTCAATTTCGCTAGGTAGTTTTTATTATATGCTAATTCCAGAAATGTTTCTCCGAGTAAATTTATTCTTTATTGACAGATACTAGGCGCATTCTTTTTATTTGTAAATTTATATACTGTATATACAGCTATATATATATATATATATATATATATATATATATATATATAAGTATGTTTTAATTTCGCATACTGCCTGCGAGCTGTTTCAACCCGAAGAAACCAAATGTATTCAAGAAGCTTTGGAGGCTTACGGAGCTGAAAATATTAAAAGCGACCTTGCGTTTATCAATACTCATTTCAGTTCATGGGGCCGCAGTGGCTCAGTGATAGAGCGTTCACCTCTGGTGTTTGGGGTCCTTGGTTAAAACCCTGCTCCCGCCAAGTGAACTTTGTGCTGGACAAACACCGTGTGCGTTGGTTTCCTTGGGGTTCTCCCGCTTCCTCCCACTTTCTTCATTCCACCATTTCATTCGTCTCTCATCATCACCGGCTCATTTAGCCTAACCGGCATAACCGTGGGACGTAAAACTCAAAAAAATTCATTTCATTTCCATTTTAGTTCAATTTCAAAAATCATAACGAGATTAGAAAGCGATTATTAGGACTTTGTAGTGCATTAGAGCAGTTTGATTCAATAACGAAACAGGCGCCACCAAGACCAATCGGACAAGAATTCCTTCGAAACGCAGTCAATAGACGCGAAAATTTCTGGCATAAAATTCTTGTTTGATGTAAATAAAGTGTTCCTGAGAACAACGACTCACGAATTTCAGATTTATCGGCAAGTAACATTGCTTCTTTGAAATACTGTTTCTTAACCACCCGTGACATGGAAAGAACATTTTCCATATACAGTAATGTTTTGACAAATAAATGAAGGCAGGCTTTTCCCAGAAAACATCGAAAAGTACATAGTTGTATATTGTAGCATAAATGCATCATAGTTATACACCAAGTATATATAGTTCATGTAATACGCCTTTTTTTCTCTACATATAATAAAATTCCTCATTTAACTTTAACTTTTGAATGGTGCATATTTACAATTTTTAGTATATATTTGCATATTTTCGTAATTTTTAACGCATATTTACATGCATATTTTACCGTCTTTTAGTGCATATCGATCCGCAGTCTACTTATAAGTGACGGGCTTAAGATTGTAGATGCTGACAATGTCCACAAATCTGTATAAATAAATCAAAAATTTATAATCACAGAAATACCTTGAGGATGAGGAAGTCAGGTAAATCATAAGATAAGTTAAATCTTTAAATATATTTTTGTATTAATGTTAATAAAAGTAGAGAATCACGAAGTAGCACAATTAATTTTGATGTTTCCTGGAAAGGAAAAAAAATATTCTGTACTTAACAACACCTAAGTGGAGTGTAAAGTTCGACAAGGGTGCACATGAAAATTAGCGATGAGCGCAAGAGTACTGGTCTTGCAGTTTTTGCAAGACTCTTGCATGCAAGACAAAAACCAAGACCAAGACCAAGACCAGGACTCAGCAGTCCGCATACGTTAAAATGGAAAACGACCGGAAAATCATACCTCACATAATTAACTCTGGCTCTCAAATTTTGCTCTTCAGTCAAAATATAAAATCAGTTTCGGTATCAAGGAGAATCAATCAAGCGGAAACGCGATGAAAAACACATTTATTTTTACACATATTTATTCAATTTAATCTAAAATTTAAATATTCCAATTTTTAATCATGCTCTAATGAAAACATAACTACAGGCTTTCTGTTAATCCATTTCTTATTGACTTCACATATAGTCAATACCAGACATTATTAACCTCGCATGCCAATTATCCAGCTTTTTACTTTGCTTTAGTTATCAGAAGCCAACAAAACAGGACACCACACTCAGTAATCCGCATACGTTAAAATGGAAAACAACCGGAAAATCACACCTCACATAATTAACTCTGGCTCTCAAATTTTGCTCTTCAGTCAAAACATAATATCATTTTCGGTATCAAGGAGAATCAATCAAGCGGAAAAGCAATGAAAAACACATTTATTTTTACACATATTTATTCAATTTAATTTAAAATTTAAATATTCCAATTCTTAATCATGCTCTAATTAAAACATAAACTACAGGCTTTCTATCATTCCATTTCTTGTTGACTTCACATATAGTCAATATCAGACATTATATACCTCGCATGCCAAGTATCCAGCTTTTTACATTTCTTTAGTTATCAGAATGCAGTAAAACAGGAAACCACGCTCAACGGTCTGCATACGTTAAAATGAAAAACGACCGGAAAATCATACCTCACATAATTAACTCTGGCTTTTAAATTTTGCTCTTCAGTCAAAATATAATATCATTTTCTGTATGAAGGAGAATCAATCAAGCGGAAAAGCAATGAAAAACACATTTATTTTTACACATATTTATTCAATTTAATTTAAAATTTAAATATTCCAATTTTTAATCATGCTCTAGTAAAAACATAAACAACAGGCTTCCTATTATTCTATTTCTTGTTGACTTCACATATAGTCAATACCAGACATTATTAACCTCGAATGCTAAGTATTCAGCTTTCCACATTGTTTTTGTTATCAGATGCCAACAAAACAGGAAACCATACTCAGCAATCCGCATACGTTAAAATGGAAAACGACCGAAAAATCATACCTCACATCATTAGCTCTGGCTCTCAAATTTTGCTCTTCAGTCAAAATATAACATCATTTTCGGTATCAAGGAGAATCAATCAAGCGGAAAAGGAATGAAAAACACATTTATTTTTACACATATTTATTCAATTTAATTTAAAATTTAAATATTCCAATTTTGAATTATTCTCTAGTAAAAACATAAACAACAGGCTTCCTATTATTCTATTTGTTGTTGACTTCACCGATATTCAATATCAGATATTGTTAACCTCGCATGCCAATTATCCAGCTTTTTACTTTGCTTTAGTTATCAGAAGCCAACAAAACAGGACACCACACTCAGTAATCCGCATACGTTAAAATGGAAAACAACCGGAAAATCACACCTCACATAATTACCTCTGGCTCTCAAATTTTGCTCTTCAGTCAAAATATAATATCATTTTCGGTATCAAGGAAAATCAACCAAGTGGAAAAGCAATGAAAAACACATTTACTTTTAAACATATTTATTCAATTTAATTTAAAATTTAAATATTCTAATTTTTAATCATGCTCTAATTAAAACATAAACTACAGGCTTTCTATCATTCCATTTCTTGTTGACTTCACATATAGTCAATATCAGATATTATTAACCTCGCATGCCAATTATCCAGCTTTTCATATTGCTTTAGTTATCAGATGGAAACAAAACAGGAAACCACTCTCAGCATACGTTAAAATGAAAAGGAACGGAAAATCATACCTCACATAATTAGCTCTGGCTCTCAAATTTTGCTCTTCAGTCTAATAACAATATCATTTTCGGTATCAAGGAGAATCAATCAAGCGGAAAAGCAAAGATAAACACATTTATTATTACACATAATTACTCAATTTAATTTAAAATTAAATATTCAAATTTTTAATCATGCTCTAATGAAAACATGACTACAGGCTTTATATTATTCCATTTCTTGTTGACTTCACATATAGTCAATATCATACATTATTAACCGCGCATGCCAAGTATCCAGCTTTTCACATTGCTTTCGTTATCAGAATGCAGTAAAACAGGAAACCACGCTCAACAGTTTGCATACGTTAAAATGAAAAACGACCGGAAAATCATACCTCACATAATTAACTCTTGCTCCTTAATTTTGCTCTTCAGTCAAAATATAATATCATTTTCGGTATCAAGGAGAATTCATCAAGTGGAAAGCAAAGAAAAACACATTTATTTTTACACATATTTATTCAATTTAGTTTAAAATTTAAATATTCCAATTTTTAATCATGCTCTAATGAAAACATGACTACAGGCTTTCTATTATTCAATTTCTTTTTGACTTCACATATAGTCAATATCAGACATTATTAACCTCGTATGCTAAGGGTGCAGCTTTTCACATTGATTTTGTTATCAGAAGCCATCATAGCAGGAAACCACACTCAGCACTCCGCATACGTTAAAATGAAAAACGACCCGAAAATCATACCACACATAATTAACTCTAGCTCTCAAATTTTGCTCTTCAGTCAAAATATAAAATCATTTTCGGTATCAAGGAGAATCAATCAAACGGAAAAGCAAAGAAAAACACCTTTTGTATTACACATATTTATTTAATTTAATTTAAAATTTAAAAATTCCAATTTTTATCATGCTCTAATTAAAACATAAACTACATGTTTTTTATCATTCCATTTCCTGTTGACTTCACATATAGTCAATATCAGACATTATTAACATCGCATGCCAAGCATCCATCTTTTTACTTTGCTCTAGTTATCAGAAGCCAACAAAACAGGAAACCATACTCAGCAGTCCGCATCCGTCAAAATAGAAAACGACCAAAAACCATACCTCACATCATTAGCTCTGGCTCTCAAATTTTGCTCTTTACTCCAAATATGAAATCAGTTTCGGTATCAAGAGGAATCTATCAATCGGAAAAGCAAAGAAAAACAGATTTATTTTTACACATATTTATTCAATTTAATTTAAAATTTAAATAATCCAATTTTTAATCATGCTCTAAGGAAAACATAACTACAGGCTTTCTATTAATCCATTTCTTATTGACTTCACATATAGTCAATACCAGACATTATTAACCTCGCATGCCAAGTATCCAGCTTTTTACTTTGCTCTAGTTATCAGAATGCAACAAAACAGGAAACCACTCTCAGCAGTCCGCATACGTTAAAATGAAAAACCACCGGAAAATCATACCTCACATCATTAGCTCTGGCTCTCAAATTTTGCTCTTTAATTCCAATATAAAATCCGTTTCGGTATCAAAGGGAATCATTCAAGTCGAAATGCAAAGAAAAGCACATTTGTTTTTACACATGTTTATTCAATTTAATTTAGAATTTAAATTTTCCAATGTTTAATCATGCTCTTACAAAAACATAAATTACAGGCTTTCTATCATTCCATTTCTTGTTGACTTCACATATAGTCCATATCAGACATTATATACCTCGCATGCCAAGTATCCAGCTTTTTACTTTGCTCTAGTTATCAGAATGCAACAAAACAGGAAACCACTCTCAGCAGTCCGCATACGTTAAAATGAAAAACCACCGGAAAATCATACCTCACATCATTAGCTCTGGCTCTCAAATTTTGCTCTTTAATTCCAATATAAAATCCGTTTCGGTATCAAAGGGAATCATTCAAGTCGAAATGCAAAAAAAAAACACATTTATTTTTACACATGTTTATTCAATTTAATTTAGAATTTAAATATTTCAATTTTTAATCATGCTCTAATGAAAACATAACTACAGGCTTTCTATTATTCAATTTCTTGTTGACTTCACCGATATTAAATATCACAATTTATTAACCTCGCATTCCAATTATCCAGCTTTTTACTTTGCTTTAGTTATCAGAAGCCAACAAAACAGGAAACCACACTCAGCAGTCCGCATACGTTAAAATGGAAAACGACCGGAAAATCATACCTCACATAATTAACTCTGGTTCTCAAATTTTCCTCTTCAGTCAAAATATAAAATCAGTTTCGGTATCAAGGAGAATCAATCAAGCGGAAAAGCAATGAAAAACAGATTTATTTTTACACATATTTATTCAATTTAATTTAAAATTTAAATAATCCAATTTTTAATCATGCTCTAAGGAAAACATAACTACAGGCTTTCTATTAATCCATTTCTTATTGACTTCACATATAGTCAATACCAGACATTATTAACCTCGCATGCTAAGTATCCAGCTTTCTACATTGCTTTTGTTATCAGATGCCAACAAAACAGGAAACCATACTCAGCAATCCGCATACGTTAAAATGGAAAACGACCGAAAAATCATACCTCACATCATTAGCTCTGGCTCTCAAATTTTGCTCTTCTGTCAAATAACAATATCATTTTCGGTATCAAGGAGAATCAATCAAGCGGAAAAACAAAGAATAACCCTTTTTCTATTACACATATTTATTCAATTTAATTTAAAATTTAAATATTCCAATTTTGAATTATTCTCTAGTAAAAACATAAACAACAGGCTTCCTATTATTCTATTTGTTGTTGACTTCACCGATATTCAATATCAGATATTGTTAACCTCGCATGCCAATTATCCAGCTTTTTACTTTGCTTTAGTTATCAGAAGCCAACAAAACAGGACACCACACTCAGTAATCCGCATACGTTAAAGTGGAAAACAACCGGAAAATCACACCTCACATAATTACCTCTGGCTCTCAAATTTTGCTCTTCAGTCAAAGTATAATATCATTTCCGGTATCAAGGAGAATCAACCAAGCGGAAAAGCAATGAAAAACACATTTACTTTTAAACATATTTATTCAATTTAATTTAAAATTTAAATATTCTAATTTTTAATCATGCTCTAATTAAAACATAAACTACAGGCTTTCTATCATTCCATTTCTTGTTGACTTCACATATAGTCAATATCAGATATTATTAACCTCGCATGCCAATTATCCAGCTTTTCATATTGCTTTAGTTATCAGATGGAAACAAAACAGGAAACCTCTCTCAGCATACGTTAAAATGAAAAAGGAACGGAAAATCATACCTCACATAATTAGCTCTGGCTCTCAAATTTTGCTCTTCAGTCTAATAACAATATCATTTTCGGTATCAAGGAGAATCAATCAAGCGGAAAAGCAAAGAAAAACACATTTATTATTACACATAATTACTCAATTTAATTTAAAATTAAATATTCAAATTTTTAATCATGCTCTAATCAAAACATGACTACAGGCTTTCTATTATTCCATTTCTTGTTGACTTCACATATAGTCAGTATCATACATTATTAACCGCGCATGCCAAGTATCCAGCTTTTCACATTGCTTTAGTTATCAGAATGCAGTAAAACAGGAAACCACGCTCAACAGTCTGCATACGTTAAAATGAAAAACGACCGGAAAATCATACCTCACATAATTAACTCTGGCTCTTAAATTTTGCTCTTCAGTCAAAATATAATATCATTTTCGGTATCAAGGAGAATTCATCAAGTGGAAAGCAAAGAAAAACACATTTATTTTTACACATATTTATTCAATTTAGTTTAAAATTTAAATATTCCAATTTTTAATCATGCTCTAATGAAAACATGACTACAGGCTTTCTATTATTCAATTTCTTTTTGACTTCACATATAGTCAATATCAGACATTATTAACCTCGTATGCTAAGAGTGCAGCTTTTCACATTGATTTCGTTATCAGAAGCCATCATAACAGGAAACCACACTCAGCAGTCCGCACACGTTAAAATGAAAAACGACCCGAAAATCATACCACACATAATTAACTCTGGCTCTCAAATTTTGCTCTTCAGTCAAAATATAAAATCAGTTTCGGCATCAAGGAGAATCAATCAAGCGGAAACGCAATGAAAAACAGATTTATTTTTACACATATTTATTAAATTTAATTTAAAATTTAAATATTCCAATTTTTAATCATGCTCTAAGGAAAACATAACTACAGGCTTTCTATTAATCCATTTCTTATTGACTTCACATATAGTCAATACCATACATTATTAACCTCGCATGCTAAGTATCCAGCTTTCTACATTTCTTTAGTTATCAGAATGCAGTAAAACAGGAAACCACGCTCAACGGTCTGCATACGTTAAAATGAAAAACGACCGGAAAATCATACCTCACATAATTAACTCTGGCTTTTAAATTTTGCTCTTCAGTCAAAATATAATATCATTTTCTGTATGAAGGAGAATCAATCATCGGAAAAGCAATGAAAAACACATTTATTTTTACACATATTTATTCAATTTAATTTAAAATTTAAATATTCCAATTTTTAATCATGCTCTAGTAAAAACATAAACAACAGGCTTCCTATTATTCTATTTCTTGTTGACTTCACATATAGTCAATACCAGACATTATTAACCTCGAATGCTAAGTATTCAGCTTTCCACATTGTTTTTGTTATCAGATGCCAACAAAACAGGAAACCATACTCAGCAATCCGCATACGTTAAAATGGAAAACGACCGAAAAATCATACCTCACATCATTAGCTCTGGCTCTCAAATTTTGCTCTTCAGTCAAAATATAACATCATTTTCGGTATCAAGGAGAATCAATCAAGCGGAAAAGCAATGAAAAACACATTTATTTTTACACATATTTATTCAATTTAATTTAAAATTTAAATATTCCAATTTTGAATTATTCTCTAGTAAAAACATAAACAACAGGCTTCCTATTATTCTATTTGTTGTTGACTTCACCGATATTCAATATCAGATATTGTTAACCTCGCATGCCAATTATCCAGCTTTTTACTTTGCTTTAGTTATCAGAAGCCAACAAAACAGGACACCACACTCAGTAATCCGCATACGTTAAAATGGAAAACAACCGGAAAATCACACCTCACATAATTACCTCTGACTCTCAAATTTTGCTCTTCAGTCAAAATATAATATCATTTTCGGTATCAAGGAAAATCAACCAAGTGGAAAAGCAATGAAAAACACATTTACTTTTAAACATATTTATTCAATTTAATTTAAAATTTAAATATTCTAATTTTTAATCATGCTCTAATTAAAACATAAACTACAGGCTTTCTATCATTCCATTTCTTGTTGACTTCACATATAGTCAATATCAGATATTATTAACCTCGCATGCCAATTATCCAGCTTTTCATATTGCTTTAGTTATCAGATGGAAACAAAACAGGAAACCACTCTCAGCATACGTTAAAATGAAAAGGAACGGAAAATCATACCTCACATAATTAGCTCTGGCTCTCAAATTTTGCTCTTCAGTCTAATAACAATATCATTTTCGGTATCAAGGAGAATCAATCAAGCGGAAAAGCAAAGATAAACACATTTATTATTACACATAATTACTCAATTTAATTTAAAATTAAATATTCAAATTTTTAATCATGCTCTAATGAAAACATGACTACAGGCTTTATATTATTCCATTTCTTGTTGACTTCACATATAGTCAATATCATACATTATTAACCGCGCACGCCAAGTATCCAGCTTTTCACATTGCTTTCGTTATCAGAATGCAGTAAAACAGGAAACCACGCTCAACAGTTTGCATACGTTAAAATGAAAAACGACCGGAAAATCATACCTCACATAATTAACTCTGGCTCCTTAATTTTGCTCTTCAGTCAAAATATAATATCATTTTCGGTATCAAGGAGAATTCATCAAGTGGAAAGCAAAGAAAAACACATTTATTTTTACACATATTTATTCAATTTAGTTTAAAATTTAAATATTCCAATTTTTAATCATGCTTTAATGAAAACATGACTACAGGCTTTCTATTATTCAATTTCTTTTTGACTTCACATATAGTCAATATCAGACATTATTAACCTCGTATGCTAAGGGTGCAGCTTTTCACATTGATTTTGTTATCAGAAGCCATCATAGCAGGAAACCACACTCAGCACTCCGCATACGTTAAAATGAAAAACGACCCGAAAATCATACCACACATAATTAACTCTAGCTCTCAAATTTTGCTCTTCAGTCAAAATATAAAATCATTTTCGGTATCAAGGAGAATCAATCAAACGGAAAAGCAAAGAAAAACACCTTTTGTATTACACATATTTATTTAATTTAATTTAAAATTTAAAAATTCCAATTTTTATCATGCTCTAATTAAAACATAAACTACATGTTTTCTATCATTCCATTTCCTGTTGACTTCACATATAGTCAATATCAGACATTATTAACATCGCATGCCAAGCATCCAGCTTTTTATTTTGCTCAAGTTATCAGAAGCCAACAAAACAGGAAACCATACTCAGCAGTCCGCATCCGTCAAAATAGAAAACGACCAAAAACCATACCTCACATCATTAGCTCTGGCTCTCAAATTTTGCTCTTTACTCCAAATATGAAATCAGTTTCGGTATCAAGAAGAATCTATCAAGCGGAAAAGCAAAGAAAAACACATTTATTATTACACATATTTATTCAATTTAATTTAAAATTTAAATTTTCCAATATTTAATCATGCTCTTACAAAAACATAAACTACAGGCTTTCTATTATTCCATTTCTTGTTGACTTCACATTTAGTCAATATCAGACATTATTAACCTCGCATGCCAATTATCCAGCTTTTTACTTTGCTTTTGTTATCAGAAGCGAACAAAACAGGAAACCACACTCAGCAGTCCGCATACGTTGAAATGAAAAACGACCGCAAAATCATACCTCACATAATTAGCTCTAGCTCTCAAATTTTGCTCTTCTGTCAAATAACAATATCATTTTCGGTATCAAGGAGAATCAATCAAGCGCAAAAACAAAGAAAAACACATTTATTATTACACATATTTATTCAATTTAATTTAAAATTTAAATATTCCAATTTTGAATTATTCTCTAGTAAAAACATAAACAACAGGCTTCCTATTATTCTATTTGTTGTTGACTTCACCGATATTCAATATCAGATATTGTTAACCTCGCATGCCAATTATCCAGCTTTTTACTTTGCTTTAGTTATCAGAATCCAACAAAACAGGACACCACACTCAGTAATCCGCATACGTTAAAGTGGAAAACAACCGGAAAATCACACCTCACATAATTACCTCTGGCTCTCAAATTTTGCTCTTCAGTCAAAGTATAATATCATTTCCGGTATCAAGGAGAATCAACAAAGCGGAAAAGCAATGAAAAACACATTTACTTTTAAACATATTTATTCAATTTAATTTAAAATTTAAATATTCTAATTTTTAATCATGCTCTAATTAAAACATAAACTACAGGCTTTCTATCATTCCATTTCTTGTTGACTTCACATATAGTCAATATCAGATATTATTAACCTCGCATGCCAATTATCCAGCTTTTCATATTGCTTTAGTTATCAGATGGAAACAAAACAGGAAACCTCTCTCAGCATACGTTAAAATGAAAAAAGAACGGAAAATCATACCTCACATAATTAGCTCTGGCTCTCAAATTTTGCTCTTCAGTCTAATAACAATATTATTTTCGGTATCAAGGAGAATCAATCAAGCGGAAAAGCAAAGAAAAACACATTTATTATTACACATAATTACTCAATTTAATTTAAAATTAAATATTCAAATTTTTAATCATGCTCTAATCAAAACATGACTACAGGCTTTCTATTATTCCATTTCTTGTTGACTTCACATATAGTCAGTATCATACATTATTAACCGCGCATTCCAAGTATCCAGCTTTTCACATTGCTTTAGTTATCAGAATGCAGTAAAACAGGAAACCACGCTCAACAGTCTGCATACGTTAAAATGAAAAACGACCGGAAAATCATACCTCACATAATTAACTCTGGCTCTTAAATTTTGCTCTTCAGTCAAAATATAATATCATTTTCGGTATCAAGGAGAATTCATCAAGTGGAAAGCAAAGAAAAACACATTTATTTTTACACATATTTATTCAATTTAGTTTAAAATTTAAATGTTCCAATTTTTAATCATGCTCTAATGAAAACATGACTACAGTCTTTCTATTATTCAATTTCTTTTTGACTTCACATATAGTCAATATCAGACATTATTAACCTCGTATGCTAAGAGTGCAGCTTTTCACATTGATTTTGTTATCAGAAGCCATCATAGCAGGAAACCACACTCAGCAGTCCGCATACGTTAAAATGAAAAACGACCCGAAAATCATACCACACATAATTAACTCTAGCTCTCAAATTTTGCTCTTCAGTCAAAATATAAAATCATTTTCGGTATCAAGGAGAATCAATCAAACGGAAAAGCAATGAAAAACACATTTTGTATTACACATATTTATTTAATTTAATTTAAAATTTAAAAATTCCAATTTTTATCATGCTCTAATTAAAACATTAACTACAGGTTTTCTATCATTCCATTTCCTGTTGACTTCACATATAGTCAATATCAGACGTTATATACCTCGCATGCCAAGTATCCAGCTTTTCACTTTGCTCTAGTTTTCAGAATGCAACAAAACATGAAACCACTCTCAGCAGTTCGCATATGTTAAAATGAAAAACGACCGGAGAATCATACACCACATAATTATCTCTGGCTCTCAAATTTTCCTCTTCAGTCCAAATATAAAATCATTTTCGGTATCAAGGAGAATCAATCAAGTGGAAAAGCAGTGAAAAAACATTTATTATTACACATGTTTATTCAATTTAATTTAAAATTTAAATATTCCAATGTTCTTAAGTTACGGTTTGTTCCGACTAAAGTAGGCCCAGGTGCGGATCCAGAACGGACTTCTAGAGAGGGGCGTTAGGTTGTAATACTGCTACTTAGATTTACTTTTAATCAGCTCCAAACTCTGGGATGCTTTTTTTATTTATAAAATATGAAAAACACTTTCTTTTTCTGGGGACGAGGGATGGCCCCGATAGCAGCCCTGGCAGCTTATAACTCCGAAAGCAAGCATTTGTGCACCCAGGTTGATCTATACTTTTCTTCTTCTCTTGGTGTCAAGACTCAACTCCCAACATTTTTCGGTGTCGTTTTGATTCAACCTGTATAAATCAAAAGACCACACAGTCACTGACTAATACTCTAAATAGGAGACACCCGTTTGTTCATATAAATTGAATTTAGCTTTACCTTCAACAGTGCTGTTAAATGAAACTTTAACCTACATCTTAACGTGTGATCTGAATCACTCGAGATTGTACCGCCGGATGGCGTCGTGCCATGGAAAATCAGCGCCCGGGGTGAAATATACGACGGCGCCCCCTAGTATATATGAGTGAGGTCGACAGACCAGCCGCAAAGCGTACGGGGAAGCATTGGACGAAAAACCTAAAGATATTATCTCATTGTTTTTAATCATACGTAGTAAAACACAATGATACTTTTGTATTGGTTTTCACTGTAAGAAAAAGATGAAAAAATAATGAAAAATTTAAAATAAAAGACAAATAAAACAGGTCCATTATGGTATGTGAATAGTGGCAAAAGTTACAAACCTCCCTTTTCATTCTGCGCCTTTCGTTTCACAGCAACTTCCGCTGCACAACAGGTAATAATTGACACGCTCCAAACACGCCACTCCATTTCCTTTCCTCACGTATAGTACAGTTTCTCTCTCTCTCTCTCTCTCTCTCTCTCTCTTTCTTTCTTTTATATACTTTCAGAAATTCACAGGCTCGGTTGCTGTCTTCCCTGAAACCACAAAACAACATTCAAATAACCTCAACCGACAACCCGCCCGCTGCTACAACCCATCCGTCAATCTTATATCAAGAACGGAAGAATATGATGGTCTTTTCCTTTTCCTTTCTTTCAGTCAGCTTTTTAAAATCCTTTTTTCAACACAATTTTCATTGACTTTCCCGTTGCCCAAAATAGGAGCAATGTAACACAATAATCATAATCGTCTCCCCTGAACGCTTATCGAATACTTTAGGAATAGAATAATAAACGCTATATTAATAGTACAGTAAGTATTGACTATAGCGAAATGTACTGTAATAGACCCCATTTCAAATTTTGATATGCAGGAGAAATCAGGTTTCCTTGTCTCTCCTCGTATTTTTTTCAAGTCACGCCTCGTCTCACTTTGAAGTTTTATTTTTCTCTGGTTTCGATTATCGAAAGGAGGTCCTCAACCCGTGGACATACAAAATTTATGACCTCAATTTATGACCTATGCATAAAGGTCGGAAGTTTTATAGAACGACTTTGTCCGTCCGTTCGTCTCCCGTTATGTTTCAGAGCAACACCGGTAAGAGATATAGAGAGGAGGTCAGGGTTGGATCCAGGACAGACTTCTGGGGGGTGTTGTAATACTGCACCTTATAGCTACTTTTAAGAGCTCCAAACTATGGGATGGGTTTTATTTATATATAAAAAAAGCAAGTTTCCTCTTCTGGGGGAGAAGACGCCCCGATCGCCCCCCTGGATACGCCCCTGGAAGAGATACTTCTCCATCGATTAAGCTTCACAGAAACAGGTTAGCCCAGCATTACTGGTTTGAATATTTATCAATTATCATTATAGAACAAAAATTATAATAGACAGCGAAAAACATTTTTCTGCAATCGATTCTGGGCAGTGTTGGGTAAGTTACAAGTTACTTTACTTTCCTTTAAAATGTCACGCTTTACTTGTCCCCAAAAAGTAACTGTTACCCTACTTCCAAAGTAATGCGTTACTTTTAGGCACGAAAGAGTCATTTCCATTTTCCACTTAGACCCGCACCCCCACACAACTGTACAGAAACTTGACATCGACTAATCAACGTAGCTTTCCATACGGAAGACAAATGCAACATAATTATCAAGTTGAGTTAACGCTTTCAAAAATGTTGCATGCTCAATTTAACAAGAAACGCAGTTCCTAGGATGTTTCCAAGAGACGATATCAAGGCACATCCAATGGATCTAGAGCAAGGGGGAACGGTCAGAATGGCAGAAGGGCAAAATGGCAGGGTACATAATGGCAGGAGTTAATGGCAGGAGAACGAAATGGCACGCGGACGAAATGGCAGAGGACGAAATGGCAGGAGGACATAAAGGCAGAAAGTATAATTTGAATTCTCGGGTTTTAAACTATTTTGTTTCTTACTTGGTAAATGAAGATTTCGGCATAAATTTTTGATTTATTCATTATGTACCAAAATTCGAACTGCTAATAATATTTCAATTCTGAGAATTCTGATGTAAGAATTAAGAGAGTGCCACCAAGATTTCCACCGGAAGTTTGGATTTCTGATGTGGCAAATTTGTCTAACAATCCTCGCACAAATAACTTATGTGAGGGGTGGAATCTTAAGTATTTCCGTTTGGTTGGACATAACCACCCAACGGTATGGAAATTCATACAAAGCCTACAGAAAGAGAATTCCACCGTTCATTCTACCATTTCCTAGTGCGAAAGAGGACAATACCCCGTCAAGAAAACTAAAAAGGTTTATGTTGATCTGCAGCATAGATTGAGGAACCTGTGTGTGGATTATTACACAAACGAAAGATCTCTTGAGGAATTCTTTCGGGGAATTGCTCACAACTTTAAATTAACGACAATGTGAGTAGTTAGTCATTCTTATGATTGCAAATTGTTTTTGTAGTCTATTTTACGGTGTATTTTATTCCGACACTTCCTAAGAGACCACCACTTTTACGATACTTTTTCGATACGAGACAAACACAAACTTTGTCTCCTAGACTATTGTCATGGTCTGTATATGAGTAACTTAAGACACAATCTATGCTACATTTGCGAACTGTTCTCTCGGGATTCCAGTAAATTTGATTCAAACGCAAAGTTTTCCGCGGCCCAATGCATATTTTACTAATTTTAACGGCCCATATGTAATTTGCATATTTATGGGCCTTCATATATCCGGAATTCAATCATACACTACTATAACGCTTGGTAACAAAATTGTTTTATACTAGTTTCTTTAGATGGAACTGGACATGAGTGTGGGTATATACAAAACAAATTGGATCAAAGAATTGTTGTGAATGAATATTAGTCTAGTAGTATACTGAATAAATAGGCAGAACGATATTGAGGAGAAATTTGAATCGTATAAGCACAACAGTGGCTTGTGATTGAAGAAGACAAAATTATGTATTATGTATTATGTCAGAAATAAGATAAAGTATGAATAATGATAATATATTGTAGATATTCACAATTATTATTATTATTATTATTATTATTATTATTATTATTATTATTATTATTATTATTATTATTATTATTATTATTATTATTATTATTAATTTCAGCACGCAAAGTGTTACACGTGTAAATATTCCGTGAAAGCAGAGAAATGAACTTGTTTTTCCGATTGCCTTTGTAAATAGCTGTGGGATTCTTCCTGTTATTTGAGGAGTGTCTGCAAATTTTGACTACCATAGCTTTGCTCAAATAAATGACACACTGCCGCAGAAAAGTAATATTGTTCTTCTCCTATTTTTATTGCCTACTATAAAAAAGGAAAGAGCTTAAAACTATTCAGTGAAGAAAAGTATGAACCTCTGTAGGGACCTCTGATTACAGATTCCGTTTGGTGGTAACTTGTTTACTTGCAGAGTTGGAGGGCTGCTGTTGAACAATAAACCACATGTGTTTAGTTGAAGACCAGTATCAATCTGTAAGAAAGTATGCCTCCAATGAATAAAATAAAAAAGAATTTCCGGCCATACAAAATATTAAGAAGCGAAATAAGCACTATATTTACCATGATATATGGGGGGCGCGGAAGCTCAGTGCTAGAGCGATCACCTCCGGTGTTTCGGATCCCTGGTTCGATCCCAGCTCGCGCCGTGTTGACTTTGTGGTGGAAAAACACCGTGCTCGTGGGTTGTTTCGGGGATCTCCAGTTTCCTCCCACTTTCTTCATTCCACCATTTCACTCATCTCTTATCATAACTGTCTCTTTTAGCCTAACCGGCATAACCGTGGGACATAAAACTTAAGGATTTCATTTCATTTTTACCATTGTATGATAGGATTTAGCGAACATCATGATAATTCTCACTTCTGATGAAATTAAGTTATTAGGTGGACTGGATTGGTATTAAGCCACAAGGGAAACTTGTTTGGTATGTGTCATTGTATCGAATTGCATAGGAATGATGAACTTCCTTTTCATACTTACTCGAAAGTCAGAAAATGTGGTATACAAAGGGTGTTAATGAACTATACCAACAAACTGTAAGATGTGATACCTTACATCAAAATAAGATAAAAAGTTCATATGGGTCTGTAGGGAAAATGGCATAATTTCAGAGCTAGGGCTGTCCATAATTGCGAAAAAGCCAAATATCAACAGGCCCTATTTCAAATTCCAGAAACTGTGGATAGTGGTCATTATCAGCGTAAAGGAAGTCACTCATATGTTAAGGATCGTCAGTAGCACGGTTTCTCGTACTCGGGAAAACGCATGGTGCGATGTTTTCATTCACGCTTATAAGTGAATAACACGTGAAATATACCGTGACGAAATACATAGCATCACACATTATTCAGAACACAAAAAAACATTTTGTATCCTGTTTTGTATCTAACTATTTTGTATCCTCCTAGAAATCAGGGTATATCTGAAAACTCTATTGAGAGCATATCTAAGAATTACACCCTGTAAGGAATACTCCGTAATAGTGTTGTAAATTCCTGGTGGAAAAAACGGAAATTTTGGGTAAAAAAAAAACGGTTTTCGACAGCTTTCCTTCCCGAACTTGAAAAAATCCCTAAAAATTGGGAAACATTGAAATTTTCAATATTTTACTACATTATGTTTTTAAAATGAAAACTATTTTATATTTACTAATTTTCAGTTAAGATCATTGAGTAGTTTTGTTGCTTGTATTAGAATAGGGAACTTTAGTGTCAACAAATATATTTGTACTACGCCTTTAAAGTTAGCAGCGTGATAGAATGGAGTTATGGCTACAAAACATCCTAAAATATAATCCTAATTAGATTAATTAATATAGACAGATTTAAATTAGCTTCAGTAATCTTATAAAGTTACCGTTTCATGGCGGGAAAGTGTTAAATAACAGGCCAGAATCAGTTTAGTTAATACCAGTATCTTATATATATATTATGGAGATACGTGTTATCCTCGTGCTGTGTAAAATTTTCGGAAAATTTCAACCCATTAGAAAAAAATCTTTTGTTCGGAAATATTGGTAAAACCCGAAAATAGAAACAAATTTTTGTTCGCCTGATGCTGATCTTATTTGCTGTAACATGTCTGCAGCATATATGTATACAATATATTTCGCTAGCAGGAAAAATACTTAAAGCAACAGTTTTTCATTTTACTTTTCAGTTTTCTGATAAAATAATCCTTCTTTATTATTTGTATATCTTTCGAACAACTTAAAAAAAAGAGATGATCATATTTACATATACACACATACACAGCACAAGTGCGTAAATTTGAGCAGTGACAAATACATTAAAGAAATTAACATATGAAATTTCCGTTCGTTATTATTAAAGCCTAGCATAATTCCCGTTTTTCGTACTGGAACAATACGTTTCACTTTGGACAAAAAGGGCACCAAAACTGTCACCAATGAACTTAGGGACATCAAAAACTATGATTTCGACACCAGTATCAGTCATTTTCAATTACTTTTACATGTCACTTTCCCCTTTTAGAAGTAAAAAATGGGGGCTCAATTTGGATTTAAACGGCATCGGAAATGTCACTCTTCATCTCAGCCACTCCGAAAACTATGGATACGACACTAATATTGGCCACTTTTTTTTTAAATTTTTATATATCCACCCCTCCCCCAAGTTTTGGCGCTGAATTTTGATTTAAACATCATCGCAAATGTCACTGCTCATCTGAACAAAATTTGGCTTCTTAGCAATTTTGACAGCTCTAGCACTCAAACTATGCACTTTTTGCCATAGGTCCATATGAACTTTATCTCTTATTTTGATGTGAGGTATCACTTCTTACAGTTTGTCGGTATAGTTCATTAACACCATATATATATATATATATATATATATATATATATATATATATATATATATATATATATATACAGTGGCGGATCCAGGATATGATCAAAGGAGGGGCTAAACAATAGTTTGCCGTTTTATCCAGTATAAACCAAGATTGAAGCCCATTTTATCCAGTGTAAACCTGAGCGTCAAGGGGGGGGGCTATAGCCCCTATAGCCCTCCCCTTGGATCCGCCACTGTATATATATATATATATATATATATATATATATATATATATATATATACTGTTCCATAATTCGTGTAATTTTCTACAGCACTGGAAGAAGATGATGTTTTCAAACTATTATGTGTAATTTGTCACTCTTATTAAAAAATATCTGAATGTTTCGAATTTCTATAGGAAATAAGAGAATATTGCTTTTTAGCCTCTCTTTTACGGGTGTAAACACGAAAGTTCATTTTCCTTATGGCAGATTCAATGTTAAACTTTGGAGGCAGCTTTCTCCAATAATTATTCGTTAAGATTTTGGAGCAAATGAGTTGTATTTGTTACAAAACACTCATTCACGAAGCTAGTAAAGCCACTTCAAACATTATTTTGGGAAGGTCACCCTTTTGGCGGGCAAGGGACGTAAAAAGGTGGTGGATGATGTGTTACCGAAATCCAAATATTTATTTTCGGAATGCCAGTAAGCGTCAGATTAATCACAAATGTCACAGAATTAATGCTCCAATGCTCCTTACATGTAAGAGTGACTGATAATGGGGTTACAGCCCAGGGGCGTCATTTAGGGAGGGCAGGAGGGGGCAATTGCCCCCCCCAAGAGTTTGAGGAATACATATACTTTAGTCGATTGTTTACTAATATACTAGTACAAAAGGTGAAATTCTTATGTCGGTAGTATTCTTGCCCCCCTCAAGCAAAGTCTGAAATGACGCCCCTGTTACAGCCCCCTTTTAAAAATAAAAAGTCACCATAAATATCTTTCGTAGGGACATACGAAAAGCAGGCATTTTTTTTTTTTTTTGAATTAACGTGAAATTTGTCGTCATTGTAGCCAAAAAGTATGCGTCTTTGAAATCTGGAATGTTATTTTGATAACGCACCGCCTTAGGGGGGCACAGGGGGCGAAGCATTAGAAGATGGATTTGTATAAAAATTCAAAATTATGATCCGGAATTGCCAGTGAGCGTTAGATTTTTCACAACTGTCCCAGAATTAATATTCTAATGTTCCTTGAATGTGCCAGTGACTTATATGGGGCTATAGCCCCCTTTCAAAAATAAACAAATCACCATAAAATCTCCACAATCCTTAGTAGGGACATATGAGACGAAGTCATTCTTTGTTAATTAATGTGAAATTTGCTTCGTTGTAGCAAAAAGGTATGCGTTTTTCACATCAGGAATATTATTTTTGTAATGTACCGCCTTAGGGGGGGGCACAGGGGGTGAAGCATAAGTTGTGGATCTTTATAAAAATTCCAAATTTTATTTTGGAAATTCCATTGTGTCAGATTGGTCAAAAATAATACAAAATTAATATTCCGATATTCCTTGTATGTGCCATTGACTGATATTGAGATGCAGCCCCCCTTCCAAAAATCACATTAAAAATTCCCGATAAATATCCTTAGCAGGGACATACGGAAGAAGCTATAATTTGTCAATTAATGTGAAATTTGGCTTTCTGATAGTAACAATCTGGAATATTATTTTGGTAACAGGAGGCACAGGGCACGGTGGGTAATTTGGTACCTTTGAGGGTCATAAGGGGGTTACTGAAATTCCAAATTTTATATTGATACTGCTCATGAGTGTCAAATTAGTTGCAAGATGCACAGAATTAATGTTCCATACTACTTTTATGTACCAGTGACTAATATGGGACTACAGCTCTCTTTGAAAATCATCATAAATTCAATATGATTGTTCTTACCCTAATGGCAGAAGCATTTTTTTTAAATAATTAATGTAAAATTTGGCATTATTTTAGAAAAAATGTTTGTTTATAAGAATTGTTAAGTGACAATAAGATAATACCCATGTGTAGATTTCTTTTAGGGGCATTGACTCAGAATTTCTTTTGCCTAATGAGAGTGTCAATGTGAAATATTGAAAGCAGTTTTCTCCAATTATTTGTAGGAATTTTGCAGTAAATTTGCATTTTTAATTAGAAAATACAATAACACTCTTTCGCTTGTACCTATGATGGTGCATGCGTCTGGAATTTTATTACGGCCATTCCTTCTTATATTGGGTACCAGTAGCGACATGAAAAATTCCAACTTTTCGTTATTTGTGTTATTGCCGGTAGCGTAAAAATAATCACTAATATCACAGAATTTACGCTCAGAAGCTATTTCCATGTGCCGGTGGTCCTTGTGGGGCTACAACTTCCCCTTTCCGGTCCCAAAATCACTTTGAAAACCACAATAAATATCCACGCCACCTTTTTATATGACTACAACTATAAATCTTTTAAAAGAGAAGTTTGAGGAATGACTTCTTTCTAAGGGGTGAAGTGTCGAATGGCCATCAAATAGTCAAGATCTTCCTCCATGTTTTTTTTTTTTTTTTTTTTTTTTTTGTGGAGATTCCTTTAAAAAGTTCTATCAAAAATCATGTAACAAGGCCGCCCATCAGGGTAGGGGCAAGGTGGGGCGCTCGCCTCCCCCCGTTTAGAGGAAATGTGCTTCGGAAGATGGAAAACCCAATAGATATTTTAGAATAGTTACTGCAAAAATTGAGACTACATTTGAAATGTCGCTTATATTGCACCCCCTTGGAAACCAAAACATGGGCGCCCTTGTAGATGACTTAAAGAATTGTCCAGAGCGTAGAGATGATCATTCCAGATATATTGGACAAGGTGTTCACAGTGGCTTTAGGAGATCGCATTAATTCATGTCTTGTTCGTTCACGAGAGCGTGCTGAATAAAAGTTAGTTCATTTTATCTGTCTTACACTCAGATTAATGAAATCTTTAACAACTGAGCAAAATAAAAATAAAAAAAAGTTTTTAAGAAGGACTAATAAGAAGGACTGTTTTCTTTGGTTATGGTATAGCCTTACTCAACTTTATCCTTATTCCTCGCGAGACATTTGTTTTTACTACAACCATTTGTCCATAGTATTCGATTTCCTGACGTGCTCACATGTACAGTACACGAGAAAGCTACTGCGCGAAAAGAGGGATCATACAGTTATTGTGTAAGAAGTATGGAAAGTTACGGTTTTTTTGTTTCTTTGTTTGTTTCTTTTAATGAATAAAGAAAACACTATTAAAACATAAAGGTCACCTATTACACTTTTAATTTTTAAAATATTACTTCTCATTAAGATTTTTTCGTTCGTGGTACCCGCGGCATTTTCCATTGTCATTTTCTGTTCTATTTCCAGCTGGTTTGCTTAAGTGTGCAGAAAATATACAAGTGACTTGTATGTGTAATTTTATGATATAAGAAGAGTCCAATTTGATTTTTAAAAACGCAATTTTTTAAAATTATATTCCAGTTAAACAAAAACAACGCGGATATATATTAAATCTGGTACACTGACAGACGATATTCATTTACAATAGATTCTAGATTTAAAAAAAAAATCGAAACATTCTTCTACAATAATGACAAATTCCACATTAACTGTAAAGCATATTTACCTTCTTCCCGTACGTCCCTTCTAAGGATATTTATCGTAAATTATATGAATTTTACAAGGGTGGCTGTAGCCCAATATCAGTCACTGGCACATGCAAGGATTATCGGAATATTAATTTTGTATCACACTGAAAAAAAGGGCTTGGTCAGGAATACCAAATTTGTTTGGTCAGAGCATTTGGTCACTTTTTTTGGTTAATTTAACCAAAATTTGTTCATTTTGACCAAACGTGTTTGGTCATGAACACTATATTTTTTTGGTCAGAACATTTGGTTAATTAATTTGGTTATGCGAACCAAATTTTAACTGATTTGGTAATTATTTAGTTTTCCGGACCAAAATGTCTATTTACAAGGTCACATGTGTTTATTTGCATTCTGGATAAACATTTCGATTACGAAAGTGTGGATCGCAAAAATAAAAATAGCTACACGTAGAACAACAATCATATAAGGGACACCGTATAAGAACTGTGTGTAAATGAGTGTAGTGTGCACTATACAACTTTCTCAACGAAGTCACAGTGATGTGAAGTGAGAAGTAATTCTTACTTTTCAACGACGTAATGGATCCATGATATAAATTTATTAAGAAGCTGGAATTTACCGCAGCTAATCGACGTGTTTCAAGGTAAGTGTACTTTTTCGTATATATTACTTTTGCTGTTAGTTCACATGTACTTATTCTATTGGCTGTAAATTTGGCGTAACAAATACGCCTTGGGTAAACTTTACAATGCACGCCCAACTGCGCATCGATATGTAGAACCGCTTTCAAAGGTGTAGTAGATTAGAGTAGGGTAGGGTACAGCAGAGTAAGGTAGTTGTAGGAACGGGTTCGCTTAAGGTTAGGGAATTTTTGATCAATTTTCATAGAATTAACAGAGAGTAATTTCTGGTTTCAAAGTGAGTTTACAACCCGGAGCGGGCATTATTAAGTAAAACCTAGCCCCTTACATATGGATAAAGGGGGAATTGACGACACTAGAGCAGGGTATAAAATTGCAGGGGCAAGAGTTGGGGTAATTTCTATTACCACTAGATACTTCCGGAAAGGGGTAAATAAAGTGACACTTACGCTAGTAGTTTGCAAAATAAATTGGTGCATTTATAGTTTACAGATGAACAAAAATCTAAAATTTACGGAAGAAATATGGGTTATTATTTAGTTTCTCCTCCAGATAACTTGGTATTGACTCTGACTTACATGGTAGGGGTTACCATTCGTTATTTGTAAATGTAAAGTAGTCATGAGTATAAGTACAGTGTGAACGTATAGCATAAAAACTACGCATAAAACACTAACCAACTTCTGCTATATGGACACTGAAAACCATTTATGCTATCGAACAGAAGCGTAGCAGCGGGGGCCCGACAGTTAGAAACGATGTGAGTCCGTAGGGAGCAAACACGTCAGCGACGGTGGGTATTCGCATAAACGAGGTAGTTAACAACAGCTTACTCTAAGTCACAGTACTGGGTCCTGAGCCGTCGATGGATTTGGGAGAGATACTAAATGTCATCCGAAATATAAAGCATAATTTTGAAAGAACATTTCATGGAACGCAAATATAGAATCCTTACCTTTGAAATCGATATTTATCGTGAAATACGCTGATAAAAGCGTGCATTTTTACTTTCGGTACACCACTCGAAATAATTGTTAAAAAAATATATAATTTTCACTAATTTACTTCTTACTGACCCCTAAAAGACTTACGCTGGGCGACATGAAAATATCTCACTTATTACAGGTAAATATCGATGGCCCCACCAGAAGTAATTGTGAAAAAATCACAGTTCTTTTACGATTTGCGTATAAATAAAACTTTCTGATTGTCATAAATATACGGTGCATAAACGTAACCTGTGCTAGGTGGACACTAAAAAGCGCGAATGCTATCTAACAGTTAGGACTAAGCAAAGATGGTGGGCCGAAGCGGCAGCGCAGGGAGCAGGCACGTCAGTGATGGCGGGTATACGCGTAAGTAAAGATATGAAAAGAGGTGGGATATTGCAATGATACGAGTTTCAATAGCACTTGTCATGCTTTGACACTAGTAACGCTCCACTTGTAAACGTAAAATTCAGCTTGTGTACACTATATCAGATTTCTTCTGTAAATTTTACGAAATTGTGCTTCCGTAACATGAACCACTACCCCCTCCATATATATATTCGAGTGTATACTTCTTATTAGGTAACTTCTATTAGGTATTCGGAAAATATTACATTCTTCAAAGCATTCAGAGAATAGTGTATTATCTCCAAAAGATAATTCTGTGGTTTGGAGCAAAACGACCAATGTCAGAAATTGGAAAGAGGAGAGAGAGAGAGGAGGCAGGCTATGATTTCTGCATAGAATCTTTCATTGTTTGTTAGAAGTACATTAGTCTTTGAAAACAATCGGTTAGCATTAGACTTATTGTTAGCCATATGTCCCCGTTATGTACCAAATTACAAAATGATTTGCATGAGTTAAAAATGCTCTTAAATTCTTGTTGTTGCTTCTATACCCTTGTAACTTTGACAGTATGAAGCTGAAGTTACCATCAACATTTTTCTCTTTAGCTTAGCCCAAATACACCCATTTCTGTAAAGGCAAAAAAAAAAAAAAAAAAAAACGGGTGAGCAACTTCCTATACTCTTTGTGTGGCACATGATCGCGTAACATACCAAATTTCGCTTGGTAGTGTAATAAAACTTAAATGCTTTCACCAGTGTATAATTCTTTTTTGATATTCAGTAAATATCTGGTTAATTATAAACTTTCAATCTATATTTCAGAACAGGAAATAGACGAAGCAGCATTTAATTCATTAACTGATGAACTAATTACTCAGTTAATTCCCAAAATAGGGACATGTGCAAAATTATGAGCAAAATTTAAGGAATTTGTAGAAACAAACACAGTTGAAATTTATGATGTGCTAGATGACGGTTCTCTCTCATTTGCTTCGCCATCAGTGTCAACGACAGATGACTCAGTGTCAGTTCGATCTGAAACTACAGAAAGCAGTTGTTCCAGGCCAGCACCTACTAAAAGAGGAACTGATACGATGCTGAAACGAGAGACAAATTTCTCTACAGAGTCTCGGAGTTCGAAGCTCTTCAAGCTGACAGATTTTGTAAGTGTTCTGCCTTTAGTCACTTGAATATGAATTGATACAGTGATACTTATGCTGCAAATATGAACTGTGCAAATATGATTCATTACCAGTCGAAATGTAAAAGATGTTGGCGTTCACCTTTTAATCTGGTGACAGCCTGCGTTATATTTATTCCATCTTTGTTAGTGCAAGTAACTTTTCTCGGGATATCAATCACATGATGTGCTCGTTGTCCAAAGTTTCGAGAACAGACGTTGTTCTCATCATCAGGGTCAGTATCATGAGAACAATGTTTGTTCTCGAGACTTTGCACAACGAATACATCACCTGGCTGATATCCCGAGAAAATTTATTTGCATCACGATACCAGGAAAGCATCAGGTACATTGAAAGAGCTTTTAGAACGTCCCATGATTATGCTGTTTAGACTAAGGTAAACAGGTGATTAATGAAAGTGAACGATCGCATTTTTTTGTACTCTCACCGGGAATTGAATCCAGGACCACATACATCAAGGATACACGCGTTATCCACTAGAGTAGCTGGGTGGGCGAAGAGATTGGTATTCAGTTATATTTTCGGTTACTTCAATTTAAGCGAAATGATATCACGATATGCAGGATCTTTAAAATTGTAACTTTTTTTTTAATGCGTTTATCTATAAAATTTATATTTTTTTGGAGTTAGTAAAAATAGATCATACTAAAATACCAACTTTCGTTTCTTGTCACGCCAGGTCGATACACTTTAGTATTTTTCAAACAATAAACCCAAAGATTCGCGTATATAGTAATGGTGTTATTTCAAAAGTGTGTTCTATAAGAATAGTGCAATTTTAGAGCTGCACAGAGCTTATTATGTTTGAAGTGAAAACACCAATGCTGCTGTGAGCTCCTCGTAAGTTAATTTCCTTAGTTTATAGAACAAACAGACTTAAATGTAATAAGGGACATTGTATATTTTAAGCAAAATTGTGTTTTTTTTTTTTTTTTTTTTGAATATCAATCACCAATAATTTGTGTAAGGAATACGTGAAAAGCAGAAATTCTCAGTTTGATTTCTAGGCGTAATTATTATTCATTTATTAATTTATTTATATAGTTATTAAATATGGTTATCCTTCAACAGAAGTTAATCAGCTATTAATTTATACAGAAATGCAAAATTGAAATTCTATTTCAGTGAATTCGATTAAGTGATCTTGAATGACGTAATCGTATTTATAATGTTGTTTGTTTTTTCCTCAGAATCTTGAGACTTTTCTAAAACAGAGCTTAACAGGCAGAAAAGTTTGCAATGAATATCTTCAAAACAACAAATTGTCTGCTATCACTAGGAATGAATAAAGTGGGAAGGAAAGGGAGAACGCCGAAAAATCCACGCAGACGGTGTCACTTAGCGCGATTTGGGATCAAACAAGATATCTCACACGTCAGAGGTGAACGCTCTACCACTGAACTACCGAGGCCCCGATCATACTTTAAAAAGTGCCAATGATTTACCTATTTTGTGCCAGGGTTTGCAAGAACCATGTTTTAAAAAATGGTTTAGTTTCGTTTAATTCTTTTTTCTCTGCTAATTGAACGTATGGAACACACATTAATATAAGTCGATACTAACCTGAAAATATTCCTGTAAGATTAAAACATTGTTCTTCAATGTTCACATGTATTTCTGGCAAAAATATCGAGTGCCTTTCATCAGGATGGCTCAAAACTTAAAGTGTATATGCGTTCAAGCTCAGTTCAAACTGAGTATTTCAATAGTATAAGGTAATAATGAGACTGTGTAGATATTGTTACTGTTTACAACATAAAACTACAGTCGAGAAATTTTTCACCTACTCTTCAGTTAAGCAACCAACTAATCTATTAAGGATTAAATAGTGCACTATATTAATCAATACTAAGATTCTGTGTGTTTCTATTTACAAGACTGAACAAGTCCAAATTTTGTATGCTTAATCTTCAAATCCTTCATTACAAGAGTTACTCTGTTCATAAGAAATGATAAGTAGCATTTATTACTAAATATTTTGCGACTTTCTTCGTCGTAGATAGTCATTATACTTATATAGTACCACTATTACGTTATACCATTGAAGTACTAAGCTAGAACATGTAATTTACATAAGTTCCACATATTTGAAGAATTAAACCATTCTGATGAAAGGCATTCGATATTTGTGCCGGAAATATAGATTAACATTTGAAGGCAATTTTCAAGTTCAGCTTCACAGAAACAGTTCCAGAACGTTTTTTTTTTTTTTTTTTTTTGTAAATATATTTCTTTCTTTCTTTTCTTTATTATATATTACATATGGATATAAATACTTGTACAGAGGACTTATGAAAGTATAGAATCATTTTAACTGATATTTGAAAAATATAGGAATTTATTACTAAGTTTTTAATGTAATACAGATCTGTTTGGTAAGTTTATTCTTCTCTTTCAGAATGTGGCATAGATATTGAAAACAGCTTAGCGTGGTTAAAGCATAGTGTCGAGCCCTGGCAGGAAGTACTTGATCTTTGGAAGAAAACGTTGAAAGTTCGATGCAAGCAAGAGGGCAAAACTGTTCATGAAATAATTTCAACTTGGCTAGCATTGAAGCAGCCTTTGGGCTATACATTGGTAAGTTTCATTTAATTAACCTTCATTCTGTTTTACTACTAAGTACTGTGTTGTTACTGAATAGGCCATAATTTACAAGCATTAAATTATTCTTTGGGGCTGAGAACATTCATATAAAATCTTTTACTTACGTCCAGAAGTTGATTTTTTCATAACGTACATTTTAGAACGGAAGTTTCCTTTAAAATTGTGTCGCGTTTGTACAGAAAATAGTAAAAACCTTCAGGATAAAGTCATACTAAATATTGAAATGACATATACTAGTTTAGGTATTTGTATGTCTGAGCTAATAGACCTTAGTTGTCATAAAACCATAATAAAAATATATATAAATGATGGACAAATAAATTACTTCCTTGTCCTCTTATGTAATATCTGTTCATGAATATTGAGATATGTTGAGGCAGGTCTGAACTGCCTGTGGGTTGGTGGTTATCGGTTCGATGCCCGGTAGGTGTATAATTGTATAAAAGTAATTCAGATTTAACTACAAATTATAGATTCCCTCCCGTGTAGCTCCGGTGATGAAAGAGGATAGAGACAATCAATGAATCTTAAAAGTTTATGCAGTTTCCTTTTCAAAAAGTGAATATTTTGCATTGTATTCAGATTGCATGTTTAAAGAACTAAAACATGTCTTTTTAGCTGGAAATAATTTTTCTTGTTGGTTTTTGTAACATATTCATCCCCACGCATGGAACACAAAGTGGGAAAGTATTAAGTTCAGTTTATTAGCAACTCGATCTTGCTTTGAACAACTAGATGAAATGCTCAATTGCAAGTCTGAAAACAAATGCTCTAAACCTAAAATTATTGTTTCCATTTTTAAGACGCATATGATTAAGTGGCCATACATTACGAACACTTGCATTGAGTTTACCTTGCAATGGAAAGAAAGGTAGTCATATTCAGTAAGATAAAAATTGAGAACTGAGTTCTTGCAACACTATGTCACTTGTTTATGAAAGCGAGATCTCAGTTCTCAATTTTTATCTTACTGAATATGACTACCTTTCTTTCCATTGCAAGGTAAACTCAATGCAAGTGTTCGTAATGTATGGCCACTTAATACTTACATGACTGATAAACAATCTTTCTTGTGATTGCGTATCAACCAAGCATATACGTACAGCAATAGAAACTTTGACGGTGATTTTTTTTTAATGCATAAAGTACTTTTCGATTCAATAAGCCTTTTTCTCAGTAGATGGCAAATAGTGGTTTTATTGTCTGATAAACCCTAACAATATTGTAGAATTTTCTTCACTTTGCCCTTTAACAAATCAATATGAAACCCTAGTGTCCTTATTTCAGCATGTAGAACCTTGGCTTTACGTTCGGAAGCTTCCGGGCTCAAATCCGGTCATCGTGAGTGAAATTTCCCTGGGTTTTTCCTCAGTCATTCCAGCAAATGCCGGGATGGTACATGTAGATATTAAGTCCAGATCAATACTTTCCCCATCCTTGCCTAATCTATCCGAGTAAATAGACCTTTGTTTATATTAAGCAATATAACCAAAAACCATCATAACACGACGAAAGCCCGTGATGCCACAACCTCAATATGGGTCTAACTGGCAGTTATCGTCAATGTAACATCTTCTTGCACTACGTATGTGGCTTTTGTGGTCTACTTATTTAAGCTAGCAGTAAGTCAATTTCCTCAAGATGTTGGACAACACCAGGGGAAAGCAGGTTGAATTTGAACCCAAGTCCAAGTCCGTAAAAGTACACGCTGTAACCAGTAGTTTGTATTGAAATTGTTACAGTTAAGAAATTTCATTTATGCACTTAAAGGAAGTTGTGATTCTTATAACAAATAGATACTGACTGAAAAGTAAAATAACAAATGGTAAGGAACACATGTTCGTGGAAGTCATCACTGAGTTTATGTAACAATTAATGATATAATGTTATCAATGTAAATGTTTTAATACAATGGAATTCCATTTCCAGATTGATCAAGATAACAAAGACTTATATCCTGATCATACATCCTTGTTCGTGAAATGGGAGTCTGTCAGTAAAAAATTGGAAAAAGTAAGGAAGAAACGGCTACATGACGCTTCAGCAGTCGAACTTTTAAGTCTGTTAGACACAGAAAGTGTTACAGAAGGTAATATTATTTTTATGTTTTTTATTCTTCCTTTATTTCTGTTTCATTAACTTGAAATTGTAATTACTTGTACGAATGAAGTAGATTTTTCTATCTGAATCCAGTTTTATTGCAACAAGTATGTTGTAATGATCATATTAATAGTTATACATTGGTTGTATACATAGGATTGTAGCGTAAACTAAAGTCACTTGTGCCTTTCAAAGTAGTATAAAACTGTTCCCGCCAATAATTCTCCCCCCCCCCCAACACACACTCTTCAAAGACATACGTTGGAAAGAAAATTAAGGTTACGCCAAGAACCCTGTTTTCGGAGTGTGAAGCTGAGCTACGACGTTTCATTACGTATGAACAAATACGAACTCGATACATTTATTTAATAACCAAAATAGTGGCCTCAGTAACTCAGTGATAGACCGTCACCTCTGGTGCATGAGGTCCCGGGTTCTAACCTTGCTCCCACCAAGTGAACTTTGTGGTGAACAAACACCGTGTGCGTGGGTTTCCTCGGGGTTCTCCAGTTACCTCCCACTTTCTTCATTACACAATTTCATTCATTTCTCATCACAGTCCCCTTAAGCCTAGCCGGCATAACCGTGGGGCATAAAACTCAAAACTTTCATTTCATTTTAATAACCAAAACCACTTACTGAGGATAAATGTGATCTGTTCTATATTCTCTGTTGGTAAATGCTAGTGAGGAAGTTCTTATGTCTATTTGAGGACAAGTTGTCGAGTTTTCGTTATTTAGTAGCTTCTGTCCTTGTTTGAACGAATGGTTTTTGCAGTCAGATATAAATAGCTTTTAAAAACATTTGCAGCTTTTAAAGCATTTAACAGCTTTTAAAACATTTGCAGTATTAGTATTACTTACCAATTTTTTAGCTTCAAAATAACATATATTTATAGGCACAAAATGCATATGTCATTGTAAATGTGCAATAAATAATGCTTTCAGACTATTGAGAAAGAAGAAGTGTCTTTGTTCTTATATGTAAGAAAAATTATTTAAGTATGTAACATGATCAGTTAACCTCTCTCTGATTCCAACAGGTAATGGGTGATGTTCAACCTTTCATGGAAATGAGAGACCTGCAACATTCGTTGAGTGTTCGTTGTTGGCAATTACGGAATAAGGAGCTGCTTTACATACAGCTACGTTAAATAACTTTCGTCTGCAATATAGATTTTTGTGTTTCCTCCGAAAATGAACTCTAAGTGATTTGGCCCCTTGAAATTCACGAAAACAACCTTCATCAATACATCTAAAGACTCCATTGAAGGATATTCTGTGTTTGAGCTTTAAATGAAGGATAAGTGTTGCTACTAGCATAAAATTTGATTTGCAAATTGAACAAATAGGCATTGTTACAAACAATTCCATATAATTCATTTAATTACGTATAACGCATGGTACTGAAATAACATTTGTTTAGAGAAACGTGATTCAAGCAAGCATAAAATATCAGTAGTTGTATCTGTTTCGACCACTGTTGTTTACAGATATTTCATATCAGTTAAAAAAAAAATCATATCCAACAATAGTGTATCGTCTGTTTATCGTGAGGAGTACTTATGTCATATACAACTTTTTGCAGAAGAAGCCAAAGATGTTCCCCTTCCTTAGGGAATTCTGCGTTAAACACAAAAAAGTTTTAAAATATATGTCCACACTCTTGAGCACGTTGCCTAGCTCAGTTAAAAGTAGTTTATAATTTATTTGAAAGATCTTCAATGCTGTTTTATGGGAGTAAAATTATAACTTTTCTCACAGTTTTTTACTTTTTTTGTTATAAAGATTTATATTTGGCCTAAAAATGTTATTTTATTTTCACTAACCAGTTGATACATGTTAATATCATTGTTTAATTTTGAATAAATTTATATTTGGCCTAAAAATGTTACTTTATCTTCAGTAAACAGTTAGTTTCGTTATGTAATTTTGAAAAGATTTATATTTGGCCTAAAATGCTATTTTATTTTCAGTCAGCAGTTGATAAATGTTAATATCATTGTTTAATTTTGAATTTAATATTTTTGTTTAATTTTGAAGTCTGTATGGCTCAGTTGCTATACTCAGTTATAATAAAATTCTTGTGTAGAAAAGTATTGTAAGTACATGCTTTATATCCTAAATTCGTTCTATTTTTCTCCAAAAGTTGATTTATAACTTTGTTCATATATGTGTGTACATGTATTAGAACTTCATGAAAATGTACATGTATTCATGTACATGCATGCTATTCTAGGAATAAACCGACAAGCCTCGAATATGTGTTCAGGACCTCAGTATAAGAAAACCAAGTTTATTTGCAATTTTGGTCGGAAGCGCCTAATTATGCAGATGACACCAATTTAAGATAATTTAAGACATACAAGAGTGAAAAAATGCGTCTGAGCCGTGACTCGAACCCGGGATCTTCGTCTTACCATGCAGATGTGCTACCCAGTCCGCTCTCAGTAACAACAATACATTCTTTCACTCTTTATAACGATGCTGTTCCACAAGGTGGAAGAATGTATGGCTGTTCTGGGAGCGGACTGAATGGTGCAGTAGTAGCGCATCTGCATGGTAAGCGGGAGGTTCCAGGTTGGAATTCCGGTTCAGTTATGTTTTTCAGTCTTTGTATATCTTTGATTTCGTGCCTACAAAGGGTCTGGTGTGACAAAATTGGTTGTTTTCTCAATTTATCAATATATTAATGTAATTATTTAAATTGATCGTAGGATACTACATTGAATAAAACAATCGAGGAACTTTGCATACGGTTGAGTACCTCGATACGAGAGGGTTGTTTTAATTTGATCCGAAACGTTTGATTACGGAAAAGTAAGTATGTTCTACTTACCTTCAATTGGCCTCATTTCTGTAATTAGGCTTTTCCAACCGAAGTCGCAAATAAACTCTTTACTTATAGTGAGGTTCTGAACACGTGTGCGACGTTTCTCGGTTGTTTTATTCATTGTAGCCGCTCCTGCGAACATTTCTACTGATTATCTTAAATTGGCCCCAGTTACGTAAATATGTATTTCCGACCAAAGTCGTAGATAAACTTTTTTCTTGCATTAACATTTTAAATACGTATGCGAAGTTTTTCAGCAACTAGTTTCTAATTTATTTGAAAAATCTTCAATGTTGTTTACTGGGAGTAAAATTACAGCATAAGTTTGCTTTAAGTTCTTTACGGTTTTTCTTGAAGTTTTGCATTTGATCTAAAAATCTTACTTTCAGTACTTTAACAGATGTTAATATCATTGTTTAATTTTGAAGCCATTGACTCAGTTGCTGTTTTTTTTACTATTATTATTTACAGTAAAATGATTTTGTAGAAAAATTTTGTGTGTAAATTCTTTATATATTAAATAGTTTTATTTTCCTCAAAAAATTGATTTGAAACTTTGTGTACATATACATACAATTTTAAATTTACATGTATTCGTGTACATATTTCGTATGTTGCTTCAAAGTGTATATGTAAATCTTATTTGTGAAGAAGTTCTTAATAACTAGAAGCAATAACTTCTAACTTTATATGTGGGTTACCGCAAAAGTCATGGCAACTTTTTTTTTTCTTTCTTACGAAAATGGTCACGCATCAAAAACTTCTGAAATATCCAAATGGAAGGTTCGCATATACGTAAACGTTACATGTAAGGAATTGTGTAAACATACACATCTCCATCAGAATATAGCACGAGAGAAAAAAAAGTAAAAATAATTGTTCGTATTATGGGATGTGTATTTATATCCAATTTATACGTAATATTTACATATGTATTAATTTTCCATTTGCATGTTTAAGAATTTCTTGCTTTGTTACCATTTTCGTTAGAAAAAATTTCCCATGAATTTTGTGATAACCCTCGTATTATTTTCAGTTTAGTACCTATAGCAACAGTATTTGGTAATTGCTACCAAATGGTTTGGTCAAATTCACTAAATACGGGTTTAGTATTTGCAACCAAATTATTTGGTTCCATGAACCAAATTTCGTTCATTTTAACCAAATTTTTGGTATTCCCAACCAAATTCTACTTGTTTGGTCATTATTTGGTCAAAATTACCAAATGCATATTTGGTACTGGTAACCAAATAATAGGTTCCTGCAACCAAACAAATCGTGACCAAATGATTTAGTGGTGGTGACCAAGCGTTTGGTTGGCGCTATATTGACCAAACGATTTGGTAACCAGCACCTATTTTTTTGGTCAATTTGACCAAACTTTTTTCAGTGCATTTGTGATTAATCTAAAGCTCCCTAGAATTTCCAAAATAAAATTTGAAATTTTATAGATCTACCAAATTATGCTTCGCCCCCTGTGCCCCTTGTACCTTCTTCTGGTATGTCCCTACTAAGGATATTTATGGTGATTTCTTTTCTCTTTTTTGGGAAGGGAGCTGTAGCCCCTTTATGACCATTCAAGGAGCATCGTAATAATAATTCTCTGATATTTGTTAATAATCTGACGATTACTGGCGTTTCCGAAAAAAATGGAACTTTTATAAAGATTCATCATCTGATGCTTCACCCAGGCAGGTAGCCAAGGGGGGGTCCGGACCCCGCCGCTTCGAGACCAAAAATGAGAAGAATTAACGAAGGATGAAATAAATGAAATGAGGAAAAGAAGGATCGCGTTGTACATTATGTTTGCAAAGTTTAGACGATACGAAGAACGCAGACTAAAAGTATTTCAAAACAAAATCCTGAAAAGAAACACATTACCCAACAGGAACAGAAATGGGAATGGCGGAAACTTCATAACGAGGAAGTACATAATTTACATTGTTTACCAAACGTTGTTAGGGTTATCAAGTATAGGAGGCTCAGGTGGTCAAATCATATTGCCTGGATGAAAGAAAGTAGGAACGCTTTCAAAGTATTAACTGGAAGACCAATTGGAAAATGACCATTACGAAGACATAGGAGTAGATAGGACACCTGAAGATGGCTATCGCAAAAATAAGAAACAGGATCCATTTGGCTAAGGACAAGTCAATGGAGAGCTTTTGTGAATGCTGCATTGAAACACCGGGTTCCATAGGACATAAAGCTATTTAGTTAGACGAATTGTGTTTTAGTATATTGTAATGCGGATAAAACCTCCTAGTTGGAAGTTCGTTACTTCTGATTTAGGGGTTATTTCCTTTTGGTAAAAAAAACAATTGTAGTTACAAATAGTGTGTTCATATTTGTATTTGTATTTCATTTTTATAGAAGTTGAGAAGACATTGGATGACACTTTTATTTTTTAACTACTATAATGCACAATGTTATGTTTTGGAAATGACACATACTTATATCCATTTCATCGCATATCACCTATTTTACCTGCCTGTCTTCCAAATAGATTTTAAGGAAATCCATAGAGAGAAAAGCTGTGGAAGGGACAACGTGACTGCATCGTCTTCGTCTTCGCGAGAACGAGGCTCAAATCCAGTGACTGGCATTTCGGAGTGCCAGTGTTGACATGTAGCTCAACGGTAGGTGTGGCATTTCATGAAAATTGTTCTCTTAATAATCAAATAGGTTGGAAAACTTAAGTTAATTTCTTGTTGCACATTACATATGGGTGACATTTGAAGGAGACAAGAGGGCAAGTGCCTTTCAACAATTATGATATATATACGAGATACAATCAAAAACTTTGTACATGTTAATCAAGCTCTATGCTATTTGTTAGTTGTTTGAAACTTTTTCGAACATAGGGGTCTACTTCTTCTAGTCTACGCAGGTTAGAGAATCTTGCGCAATTACAAATTATAGTGAAGTATTCATCGGAATTGTAACAAGTTCTTAACGTTCTTCAGGGTGTTCAAATGATAATATATATTTTATGTAAAAGTTCACGTGATGCTGTTGTTAATCATGTTCCAAGACAACAGAAAGCGCTCGTTTGAGGTCTTCAACAATTTAATGAAAGTTACCTAAAGTATATAGAGTGAGCTAACCATTATATAGAGTGTTCAGTAGGAATTGCCCAGCCAAATACATAATTGTAAATATTCAGGATATTTAGAAGAAAATGTAAGATGTTCACTATTCATTCCATATTTTCATTCTCTAATGATCATTTCCACTTGTTATTTTAGTTAATTTTTCGTTAGAAAATACTTAAGAGTTAGCTGATTACGGAAAACACTTTTTTTTTTCACTCATAGCTTGATTCTAACTAGTCCAAATTTGCGAATGAATTTCCATATGTTACTCTGCGCCGAAAAGAATGACATCATATGTATGACAAGGTAGGTTACCGCGGTGTAACATACCTATTGTGATACTATTGCACAAACGTAAAGAACATCGAAAAAGAAGCGACCCTTATTTTTATATCGGCCAACATGCGCATGGAAAGGGTCAAATAGGAACATTAAAATGGGGTAAAAATGAGATTATGTGGAATATACGGAGAACGAGAAGAGACATGGGAAAAGATTAAATGAACGATATAGTCGACACAAGGCAATGAGGTAGAACACACCCATGCGAATCAAGCATTACATCCGGAAATGGACCAATCACGTGTACAACATTGTCGTAATGTGTTACGGAAATGACCGAAGAGGGTGGCAAGGTGCAGGAAGAAAGAAGAAACGAAAATATGAAATATGGGTTTTGCTTTGGGTGCATACGTCGCCCGTATGCGAAATGGACGAAGATTCATATCAACGCACGAAGATGGGAGATCACGCAGAAAGGATGCAAAAGTCCTTCGTATAGGCAGCCCGCGAGGCAGTGCTGTACATTGGGTTGCGTATATCTCGTAATAAAAAAAAATGAGTACCACAGTTGAATGTAATAACAGTGGTCCACGTATGTAAGATAAACAGGAACAATAATATCAGTACCACGCATGATTACCAACATTACATCACCGCGAAAATGCACATACAATATAACAGTGATGGCTACATTTTTCTTTATGTGTTACTACTGCATACACAGATTTTCATTTCCAACATACATCTCATCGTTGTTCCCATTACGCGATGTATGAAACCCACTGCGCAAGACTGTCTTGCTGGCTGTCTATATGAACGGCGTGTGCATCCTTCCTGCGTGTCCCCCCATTTTCGTGCATTGGAATTAATCTGCGTCTCTTTCGCATACGGGAGTCGTATGCACCCAAAGAAAAACAGATATTTTATGTTCGCGTTTCTTCTTTCTTCCTGAACCTTGCCATCTTCTTTGGTCATTTCCATAACAAATTTCATTACAAAACAAGTTTTAGTTCTGAGAACCATATAGTTGATTTTTTTTTTAAGTTTTTAAACTGCGAATTTTCGAAAAAGTTTTATTTTCAACATCAAATATCTGAAGAAGGATTAAAGTGAAAAATCCGAAATTTGCACAAAATAAACGATAGTTGTGCAGTAATACGTGGGTAAAATTACATTACTGAGACTTAAGTAGTTTCTCAGTTATAAGTTGTTGCAATTACGTGAAAGTTGCCATTTTAACAGCAGAAGAGATGTTCAGGTTTTGTGTTAATAGTGCCTGAGGTATACAATTTATCAACGTTTCAAGAGCGGAAGTGCGGTCAAACAGCAAGAAATTCGAGATTTGATATTTGTAAAATAATTATCAGTAACAGATCATATCATAGATTTGTATCTCTAACACAAACAAAAATCAGATGTTATGAATATTCACAACCAGTTGAATTTACTGATAGCAGTACTTAAGTACTTCCAGAACATAGCATGTGGTGATTTGCACCTAATGGCACCGTAGCATGTATTTACACCAAGAAATGATGGATTCGGAGAATTGAAGACATCAGTCAGGTAAATAACGATCTTTTTATACACTTTTTCCAACCAACGAATGACAAGGTATGGGTGCCTATTACTAAGGTTCTCCGGAAACTCTCACCCACAGAGTTCACAATTCTTACAGGTCGTAATCTCAATATCAGTGCCAAAATATGTACACAAATTAGTAAACTGTTTACCTCATTGATGTCTTAACAGCAGCGCTATAGGCAAAAAATAAAGGACAGACGTGTTTCGTTTTTTATTATTTGTTTACTTTTGTACAAGATATGATTCATAAAGTGTGCACACTTTGCCCATTTAACATTACTGTCGTGATATTTTGACTTTCGATACATAGTTTACATCCAAGTCTTATGACGTGTCCTGAAATTAAGTCACAGAGAAGAAAAAAAATCAGAAACTACACAAGTCTCGGTGATGCAATTTTACTCGCTTGTTACTGCAAAACTATAGTCTATTTTATGAAAATTTGAGATTTTTCACTTGCGTCCTTCCTGAGATATTTGATAGTGAAAATACAACATTTTTGAAAATTAGGAATGTTTAAAAATTCCTGAGAAGTCAACTATATGGTTCTGAGATCTGAAACTTGTTTGGGACGTTGTCTATTATCGAAAATTTACATTCCAAAATGGCAATTTTTAGGTTTCCAATCTTAATGTTCAGAGCTCTTTATTCTACGTTCTAAAGTACGTCTCAATGTCCACAGAACACAGAATGTTGGCCATGTCATTATATTTCATATGGTTTTGGTTTGAACACATTATCTTTAAAACGTAAAAAATTACAGAGTTTAATGGAATCCTGTGAAAAGTTCAAAATACAAAGGTACCTATACAAAGTAGACGTTACGACAAAACCTACGCTGTTAAAAAATAAATGACTAACCGTTTTAAACTTTCTGAACATGGAAAGAAATTAGATAAAAAATTAATCAGAAACTAAATTTTGTCAGCAACCATCATTGGCCGATTTCATTTTGATTACAACCCCCACCCCCAACCCTTTCAATGCGCTTGTTGGCCGATATATTTAAATTACGTGTCGCTCTTTTTCGATGTTCTCTATGTCTGTGCAATCTTATCACAATTGGCGTGTTACACCGTGGTGTCCTGCCTTGTGAGTAAATTTATCCATGAGAAAACATTTTCACAAGTAAAAACAATATAAATTTCGTAATGAATATAATAGTACTCGTAGCACAAACAAACTTAAAATAACAACAGGTGCTCACCCAGAAATTTTGGTTGGAAGGTGTCCAACGTTCCGGCGGAAGGGGGGGGGGTCAAATACAACATCTATGTAGTATTAAACCGTTGATATGATGCACCCAAAAATACAATAAATAATGTAAATGCTGCCACTGTATTCTACTGTTCTATTATTTTCTGTGTGTTTCGGATTCCACGTTAATCAGTAGGTCGACGTCTCATATAGCCTCGCTGCTGAACGGGACGTTAAACTGAAACTCAACTAAACTGTATATACGTATATTGTTTTATAAGAAAAGAATGAAAACAGATAAAGTGAAATTATATATATGTTAATATGATAAAGACAGTAATTCGTGTGAGGTTGTTGAAAAATATGCTAATATTCATTCCCTTTAGCCTTGAAGAATCCTGGGCGTCAGATAATTATGTTCAAGGGCGCGGATCCTGAGGGGGCCCTTCCATGGCTGGCATTGGGGTCAGCTTTCATGAGAAAATATTTTTATTGTTATTTGTATTTTTTATGAATAGCTCCTTCCCCCCCCCAAGTTACGGAGTAACCGGAGCGGAGTTGATTATGGTGAGCGGAAATACGAGTCTTGCGCCTACATAATATAAATCCACAATATCAATTGTATTTGTATTATTATCATGCGTAGGTTTGAGAACTGGCGTCTAATTCGAGCACGGTTCTTGTTCATGATGATCTCTCAGCTACCTATTCATCTGTACTAGTAGTAAGCCTCTATTTGCTTTTATTTTATTTTTTTTATTTTTAGGAATGAATTTTCTATGGGAAATGTAGTAAAACAGTAAAGACGCTATATAATCCATTTTCAATGGGATAAGACCCTATGGCACCCCGGGGGAGTGGGAGAGGTGACATATAAATATGATGTTACAGTCTCCTTGTTGTTACCACCGCCTCCTCGATTCGCTTACTAGAGGGAGCGGACGGATGTAGAAGGCAGTGCTTGTTGCGAATTTGTTAAGGAGCGCCGTGCTGGGTAAATAAGCAGAACAATATTGAGGAGAGATTTGTTTCAAGTGAATAAGCACAACAATGACGTGTGATTGAGGAAGATAAAATTAAGTATCACTAATATAACAAATAAAATGAAATATGAATAATTGTAATACATTCATGATATTTATTATTATTATTATTATTATTATTATTATTATTATTATTATTATTATTATTATTATTATTATTATTATTATTATTATTATTATTATTATTAACTTCTTTCGTTCTTTGGTACGGGACGTGTCATTCATGTTAATGTTTCGTGAAAGCAGAGAAGTGAACTTGTTTTTCCGATTGCCTTTGTAAATAGGTTTTAAAGAATTCTGCCTGTTATTTGAGTGGTGTATATAGCTAAAAAAAAAAAAAAATCCCCCAACGTCTCTTTTCTTATGAGAAACTGCTGCACAGAAGTGATATTGTTCTTTCCACTGTATATTGCCTACTATTAAAAAAGGGAAAGAATGAAAAAGTATTCGGTAGAAGATCTAACCTCTGTAGAGCCCTTGGACCCGTTTTACGAATTCCGTTTGGTGGTAACTTTCAATTTGTAGCACTGAACAATAAAGTACACGTGTCGAATTGCTGTTGAATGTGTAAGAACGGTAGCCTACAAAGTAGATAAAAGAAGATTTCAAGCCGTAAAAAATATTTAGGACCGGAAAAAAAATAGCAATAAACTCGGTAACATCTTTCCTGACTCAGCAAGGACAGCACTTAATTTCAGAAAAATATGTTATTTAAAACTGGGAAGAAAGCACTACTTCATTGTCGTCCTATTCCTAGTATAATAAATTATGATATTTGAAATTATCAGATGAAGTTAGACCACATTCGACCAATGTTTTTTTTTTTTTTTTTTTTTTTTTTTTTTTTTTTTTTTTTTAAGAAAATTTATCATGGAATTTATATTTAAATCTTTTGAGGAAGGCGATGGAGACAGGTTAAGTGAGTTATAGACTAATAGGCAAATGTGATTGATCTCAACTGTAAGAATTAGAATTACATGAAAAAACTTGATAAACACACATATTATACCGTACGAATATGTCGTCGAGGTTGCAGAGTCCACCAATATTTCAGCGTCATTTTAATGAATGTATTCACACGAAACTACCTTACTGGCTTTATTTGAAAAAAAAAAATTAAAAAAATGATACTAAGTTGCGTTTCAATTTAGGGAAAGTATCTTATTTTGTTAATTAAATAGTAAATGACGTTGTTTCTTTATTTTATTTCATTTATTTATTTTTATTTTTATTTTTTGGAAAGATTTTCTTCTATTTTTCTTGTTCTTAGCTTAAATTGATCACTGATGACTATTGAGAAATGTGCATATGATAATAACAAAGTTATAAGTACTCGATTGGTTATCGTTCAGAAAGATTATAGTCAATATTTATTATCGTCCTGGCGTTCTAGTACTCAGTAGTCTTAACAAAAGAATGACATTCAGAGGCATTGATTTCGGGGTTGCTACGGTGCATCTCCTTCCCCTAAAATTTTTGGGAGGTTATTCAACACTCACACACACAAAAAAGAGAGTAGAATAACAAGAAAATAGGGTAGGATAGAAAGAGTAATAGAAGAGAAAGAAAAAATATTGAAAGAATGATCACCACGAGTTATTTTTTTATGTATTTCATTGACATAAGCTTCCATGAAATACTTCCAATATGAAGGAATTTTTTGAGATCATTCCAACATCAACTATTTGTATCGCCAGGATAGTCTCTCTCTCTCTCTCTCTCTCTCTTATTATTGTTGCTAGTATATAGTGAGAGTGGCGAAGCGAGAGAGGGGCAAGGAGGCAAGCGCCCCCTAGAGGCTACTCTTGCCCTAATAATTGCCAACCAGACTTCCCTCCTTGACTCTACAATCTTAAAACATTCTACATATTGTATTGTATACGTAAGTATAATGAGCAATCTTATTGTCCAATTGTAATATCCATGCATTTAGTACGTGTAGGGATGCGCACGAGTCGAGTCGAGTCGAGATTTAAGCCCGTCTCGACTCGTCTCGAGAAAATGTTGTCTCGACTCGAAAATATGTTTCCGTCTCGACTCGTGTCTCGACTCGACGGTGTCTGTCTCGACTCGACTCGAATTCGAGTCGAGACGTCTCGAAATTCGAGTCGAGACAAAATATACGAGTTAAAATATACGCACACATGAGCCAGAACATTATGACTACCTATCTAATTGTCAGTTTGTCAACCTTTGGCATGGATAACAACGGCGAATGCTCTTGGCATGGACGCAATGATCCTTTGTAAGACGCTGGAGAGAGTTAGCACCACATGTGCACACACAGGTCACCTAATTCCTGTAAATTCCGTGGAGGGAGGCGATACGCTCTGACGTCACGTTCAATCATATTCCAATATGTTCGATTGGGTTCAAATCCGGCGAGTTGGTGGGCCAACACATTATTTGAAACTCGGCCCTGTGTTCCTCGAACCACTCCATCACACTCCTGGCCTTGTGACATGGTGCATTATCTTGTCGAAAATTGCCACTACAGTTGGGAAACATGGTCGTCATGAAGGGGTGTACATAGACTGCAAGCAGCTCCACTAAACACATGGATGCATAAGCGTAACCTTGGCCCATATGGTCGGGGGGCAAAACATTCGTGCACACACACACACACACACACACACACATATATATATATATATATATATATATATATATATATATATATATATATATATATATATATATATAATTGTCAACCTTTGTCGACCCACTGCTGGATGAAGGTCTCTCCAATTCTTTATTCGGCAGTTCGTTTCCATGTTACTCCACACTGCTTCCTAATTTCGTCACACTGTTTTGTATTACAACATCTTCTAGATCGTTTTCGTTCCCTTAGGATCCAGTCAAGGATTGCTTTTGTCCACCTATCGTGTTCTTCTTGCAATATGACCAGCTCCCTGACACTTGAGTCCTTTTATTTTCGCGATGATATCGGTCACTCTTGTCATCTTCCTGATCCATGTAAATTTTTTTCTATCTCTCCGGGTTATTGCAAGCATACATCTCTCCATGCTTCTTTGAGTTGTGTATGCTCTCTCCCTATGGAAGTTTAAGAAAGAGCATTATACATTTACAACTGATCACAGAAAGTTGAGAATTCAACCAGGCGTATATTTTAATTCCTACTTTAGATTGAAAGCAGCAAGATATTTCAAATTATTGCCTTTGGTATAAAAATCGATTATAAAGTTTGAATTTGCGGTGGCAGCTACATGGCATGAGCGTGAACTGCGATTCTTCTTTTCTTTCATTATTAAGAGACAACAAGTTTTATTTATTGACTGTAAGATTCACAAGCTGTAATTAGAAGTATATAATATACATTGTTCACTTGTGCGCGTGTAAACTTTTCTTTGTTTCGACAAAAATATATTCACAAATTTCCAAGTCTTCGACCTTAAATTGTCAGTTTTTGAAACCAACCATACATTTGCTTCTAATGTTTTAACCAAATATTTAGCACCGTAGTTTCGAGAAACCCCTCTGATTTTGGATCATCATTGTGTAGTTGGAGTGTGGGAATGATAGAAATACTACTCCGGCAGATATCCAGCCTAACTTTACGTCAGTTTTTGCGGATGAGACCTAAACTTAAACCTTTGCCTTTGTGTTAAAAATTGTTTTAGTCAATAGCCGGAACGACTTTCCCTAGAATAATTTCGCAGAACACAATGACGCAGAACGAAAAGTTCTAGATTAGTTCTTTATCGTGCTTTAATAGGATATTAATCTGCGTAAAATTTGAAAATAATAAACTGAAAAGATACAAATTTGGAGCGAGACAAGTACAGCACAGGAACTGAATTTGGACACCACACTGACTTACTGGAACGCAGAACTTGTGCGTTCGGCCCATTTTAAGCCCCACTTAGCCAATGTTCCCCTGATCTTTGCCCAAACCGTCATATTGACCTGAGCCTTAATGTTGTTAAGGAATTACCTGGAACAACCTATCAGCACAATATCCACATATTTGTTTACGCCAGCTCATTAATAGTGTTTCTTTCAGAAAAATTTTCCAAAGAGGGTATTTTAAAAATAAAGAGGGAAATTATAGTTAAACATATGTTTCTTGATATACTGACTTTCTCTTAAAATTAGCCTGAATGGTATTTTGCACTTGAGTGTGTGTGTATGGAGGGGTAGGCCCGTCTCACTCTCTGAAAGAAATACTGCTTATCAATAATACATGGAAATCAAAATATTAGGAAATCCAAATATTAGCCAGTAAATATCACATTTATAATTTTGATTTAATAAGTTAATATTTCGCGTACTGCTAAATGTAATGATATGGAAGCTGGACTTGAACTGTAAATGGAGCTGCAGTCGCCTTCCTCGAAGTGTTGCTTCTGAATCAAATGTGTCGATAATCTGAGAAACGTTAATGTCGTAAGACCTTTCTAAGCACAACACAGCTAAACCACGAAATTTTTCTTGACCCATAGTGCTACAAACGTATGTTTTTAGCCGTCTCAGGCGCGAAAAGGAACTGGTTGCGGAACTGACAGGCACGGTTAGAAAAGTCTTATAAACTTGGTTCAAGTTTGGGAAGAATTCGTAAAGGTTCAATTTTTTTTTAAAAAAAATAGACGCGATGAAAAATCATTTTCAGTCTCATCTCTCTACATACAAATTGGAGAAAACTGTTAACTCTGATATCAGTTCAACTTTGGGGATTTTGCAGGTGTTGCTGTCAATTGTGATACTTTCTCCTGATGGCTTGTGTAGATGTCTTGGAGGGAATGAAGAACCTGCATATCATTTTCTTTGAATTTTTATTGCTAATATCTGCCACAAGGATGTCAATAATGGAATAATACACTTCGGGTCTGTAATATTCAGCTGCTGTCTTACACTCGAAAGAAGTATCATCACCATCCAATGCTCGTGAGACTCGTGTTCTTCGTGGAACGTTCGGTACACTGCACCCCATGGTTTCTGCAATTTCTTCTGTTTTTGTCCACAGCATATTGAAACTTTTTTCACTCCGTAAGGACTGAAGGCTGCAGATAGTGGCTTGCGACAAATTTTTCACAGTAGAAAAATTGACACGTGTATTCTGTAAGTGCATGGACAGTTGATTCGTGTATTCAAAAACACGTCTCATCACTTTAAGACGAAACAGAAATAAAAAGTCATGAACATTTTTTTTTAACAGGAAATGCGCGTCTGGGCCGTAAATTTGATCGTGATCTGCTATTTCCTCTAAAGTTTCAACTACTGGTCCAAAATTTTCTAAAACTGCACGAATAGCTTTTAATCTACAGTTCCATCTAGTGTCGCTCAAAGATTTTAATGTTATTAAATGCTTTAAGTTTTCTCCTTAACGTTGAATATTTTCAAAAATAGCGTGCCTTTTTGACGGCGCTTCTACGAAGGAATGCAAACTACTCAGAACATCAAATATATTTCGAATCGCAGACGCTTCTCCGCACACATCAACAATGCATAAGTTCAAAATGTGAGCGTATCAATGAATATAAATGGATAAATCGTTCATGTCCCTGTCCCTGTGGCTGCACGATCGTAACATTGTCCTCGGATGTTATCTACTTTCAGACCCAGTGATATTAACACATTTGTTAACAGTTTGGATAAACTTTCACCGTGTTTTTTTTTTTTTTTTTTTTTTTTTTGTGAAACCCGATAAAACTTTCGTGAACATTTAATGTTTCATCACAGTATCGCAAAACAATTGATACTTGTTCATGTCGCTTCAAATCTTGAGTTTCATCCATGATGACACTATATATACCTGCAGTCTTCACACGATCAATTATTTTTTCCCAGCATATACTCACACATTAAATCTAGAAATTGATTTTGGTATTCGGGACTAACGTATCTAAAGGTTTTTTCTTTGTTAACATAATACAGAAAAATCACGTCATTGTCTTTGGATCTTAGCAATAAGAAATTGCCTTTATTTTCACTTTCGTTCTTTTCCCTATGGCCTCTAAGAGGAACACATCGGCGAGCACAATACAAATACTATCTAGAAGTGCTTCAAATATATTCTATTGCCGTTAACTATTTGGTTCGTCTAATTTACGAGCAACTGATCCGTGCAATAGTGCGTTTCGAAATTCTGCAGCCTTAGAAATACAAGTCTTATGAGCATTACTTGCCTCATGAGTACCGAATTTATCTACGGCCTTATTCCAGTTACGGAAACCCTCCTTAGTAAAGGTGTCTTCAGATTTCGGAATATTTTCGGAGAATGTGCGACAATAAAACCAAAAAGCTACCCCCAAAGTTTCAATATGCTGTGGACAGCCAAAAAACAACCAACTATCTCGAGAAATGCTATATTCTAACCAACTAAGTTGCCTATACCACTCAGATCAGAACCGGCGGCTATTTTTATTGGGGTATGTTTTCAATTGCGGTTGAAAGGGACCTAGACCTACTGCCAGAAATGTATTTGCCTTTTCACAACCTTTGACTGGATCACGATCTTCTGAAATTTCATCTTGTGACACTGTTTCAACAGTAGTACCGGCATTTGAATTCTAATCTTCTGACACTGTTTTCATACTAGCACTTGAATTTTTATCTTCTGAAACGCAAGAAGTAGATTGTTTAGTCACTCATTATCTCCGCTGGCACTGTCAATATTGCTAAGTTTCGGCTTCTTATTAAAATAGTCCAACAAAGTTTTTTTTTTTTTGAGCACTCCATATTAGGCACAACTTTCTGTGAAACTTGAGAAATGTTCAGATACCACAGATAAAATATAAAAAAATGAAACCACTATACACCAATACACGTGAAGGCTATATATACAAAAAAAACTTCAAACGAACTGCTCACTGCCAAGGGCGCCGAATTCTCTGTAACTTTGGGGAGGGGGGCATTAGATGTGGGTTTGTATATTTATAAAAAAATACGTATAATAATACAAAATACATATTAAAACATACATATTCAGAAAAATACATAGGGGCGCATATGAGCTTTGGGGGTCCCGAGTCCCACCGCCCCTCCAGGATCGGCGACATTGCTCACTGCAAATTCAAACTTCAGAATATATCAAGTGTATTATTTTTGGTTGGGGTGCCAGGATGGCTATTAGTAAAAATAACTCGTTGTTTTAACCTTACAATTGTCCCTTTCCACTTTACAACAATACCAGATGTTGCTATTTTTGTGACTTACAGGGAAAGCAATAAAATATCTTTTGAATTTAGGACCACAAGATTTCCGACAAAGAGCGGAGTTCTGTATGTCTCTGCTTATCCTTATAAAAACACATCCAGTATCCCAGACAACAGACCGACCTGTACTTCCTTTGACCATCAACGTACACCGCAACCCCTTTCTAAGCACACTCCAAGTTCACTGACCTTTATTAAGATGGATGTAGCAAAACATTTATTGCAAGACATTACCAAATATGGTTAAAATCAGAGTTCCATTCCCGGTTATTCTAGAACTTTATTCGAACATTTTATAATAATATGAGCATAGATAAAACAATGTTTAATAACTGTCCATTGCCTAAGAAACAGCCAGAATCATTAAAGAAGAAGGTATATGAACATCTCTGAACATTAACATTTTTTGAAAAAAAAAAAAAAGATGTAGTTCAATCACAATTTTACACTGCCTCTGTGATCCTCCCCGTCCCCCCAAAACTATTCAGAATAAGTAATATCTTTATTCAAATTATAAGCATTTCTGATGTAACAGAAAAATAAAGAAATCCTGAATTTGACGATACAGTTTATAAATTATTACTGTATTACCGTTGTGAAGCGTCAGTCTAAAAACGAAAAAAAAAAAAATAAAGTGAGGTGTGAACCAATTCAGATCACATGCATCGAAAGTGAGTGACAATTACCCAGCTAGTAGTAGAGTGGCAGTGTCACGGCTTAAAGTGAGCCGGAACGCACCGGCGCTCCGTTCCGACAAGTCAGCCTGCTGTCAAAATTTAGTTCATGTGCAACATTTGTCACTTTACAAACACAGTACATTAATTTTTAATTGAGCTGAGCGAAGCGAAGCTCTTATACTGGGATTAGCCGTTTGGTTGTCCGCGAACTCCTCCTAGACCGTTTGGCCGATCTCAACCAAACTTAGCACGCTGATAGAGTATGTCGTGCTGAGTGACAACATAGGTCGAAATCAAAAATCCGATGTACCATCGAGGAATAATCACCGAAAAACGCTTCCTCCTAGACCGTTTGGCCGATCTCAACCAAACTTAGCACGCTGATAGAGTATGTCGTGCTGAGTGACAACATAGGTCGAAATCAAAAATCCGATGTACCATCGAGGAATAATCACCGAAAAACGCTTCCTCCTAGACCGTTTGGCCGATCTCAACCAAACTTAGCACGCTGATAGAGTATGTCGTGCTGAGTGACAACATAGGTCGAAATCAAAAATCCGATGTACCATCGAGGAATAATCACCGAAAACGCTTCCTCCTAGACCGTTTGGCCGATTTCAACCAAACTTAGCACGCTGATAGAGTATGTCGTGCTGAGTGACAACATAGGTCGAAATCAAAAATCCGATGTACCATCGAGGAATAATCACCGAAAAACGCTTCCTGATTACGTAGTTTAGGCTCGCTCAGCTCATTTCATTGCAATCGGGTATATCCATTGCATTCCTAGTTAATATTTTGGTTTCGTCTATGAAACGACTATTAATGATTTATCAAACCACATCAGGAACATGGATAAGGGATTATTTACTTTAATTGCTGACTGTGTTCTCGCAAATCAGTGTGGATAAGCATTCTGGCGAGGTGGCTATTCACTGAAGCCACTTTAAGCCCTGGACAGTGTGTATGCCTAACGAGCAGTATTTTAAAGGTGGAGTATCGAACCATGTTCCGACCGGCCATCCTGACTGAAGTTTTAACTGGTACCTTTTGTTAGGCCAGGGTCGCTATCTTTTCACTTCCTTGCTCCTCCTTTCTCTTGGTCTGGTTAGCGCATAAAAACCTTATTACTGTGAAACAAAATCATAAACTTAAGCAAAACGGTGTTATACTCGCTTCAGCTCAGTTCATAGATAACACTGAATGACTATCCTAATAAACTTCTGAAATGTGGGGGGGGGGCAGTTGCCCCCCGTCAGTTACGTCTATGCATGGATGCTCACTTGAATTGGTTTCAAGGCTGTTTCTGAGTAAATACTTTCTCCAAAATAATATTAAAAATTATAGAAAGATTTTCGAGACATTCGAGTCGAGTCGAGATTTTTACGAGCCGTCTCGACTCGACTCGTGTCTCGACTCGAATTTTCGAGTCGAGAAATATGTTTGTCTCAACTCGTCTCGAATTTTACAAGGTGTGTCTCGACTCGAATCTCGACTCGAATTCGAGTCGAGTCGAGTCGAGATTCGAGACTTGTCTCGACTCGAGCGCATCCCTAAGTACGTGTTGAAGCTATATTATTTGAGCGTATGGGTATGCACGTATATTTCTGTTTTCTATTGTTGCGCTTTTTCCGGTAAATTTTAGTTATAATTCTTTATCCTTATTATCATCTTTATCATTATTATAACAATTTTTAATTTCGAATAGTGAGAATAGGCAACATTGTAGATCCGATTCAACTGAAAAGATAAATTTCATTGTGTTTAGCAAACAACAATAATAGAGTTGCTCGACTTGGAAATGCTGGGGTGGCACCTAACTTACAGGTCCCAGGTCGCTCCCTTCCTTTAACAATCCTTTCTCCCTTCCTTTTCCCCGGAGTATACTCGCAAAGGGACGTCATCCCTGAAGACATCTAAATCCTAATCACGATCCTTGTTTTCTTCACATTGGATCCACTTTGATTACAGGAAAAAATTAAAAAAAGGTAAAATCATTAATTATATTATATGCATTGAATAACTATCGTGTATTAATCCATCATTGAAGTTTTAATTTACACATTTCGTTTAAATGTTCTATACTTTTTTATATGAAACATTATTCTCTGCATTCAATATTCATAGGCTTAAAAAAGGTTAATTTTTAGAAAAGAATTTTCCTATTTCTTCATGGAAATGATGATAATAATAAATATATGGAATTAAACTTATTACCTCTCAATAACGGTTATTGTCAGACTGCTGTTGTTTAGTTAGTGAGCCGCGATGGCTCAGTGTAATAGTTAATCACAATGACATTTAAACACGAGCATAGGCAAGGACGGTCATGCCAGGTGGCTCGGGAATTAACAGAGGCAACGCATTGAGAGTTGGCTGTTATTATTTATTATACAACGTACTGTACTTTATGATAGGAACAACGAGGAAGGCGTTACTTGTTGTTATTTATTCTACTAAGTTCCCTATGTTGTGAGTATATTTATTCTACTCATTTCTTTATTTCCTTGTGTAAAAGACTCCTAGTAACCTCTGAATGGGGTCGAGAAGAAATCGAAAACGAAACATTAGTGTCGAATATGAATTATTTTTGATGTATAAAATGAATACAGATACTCCCAAAGTCTACTTTCTATCCTCAAAAACACTCCATGAGAAATAGGGTGAAAAGTAAAATATCACAAATGACCGAGGAAACTGTGAAATGCATAATTTGGAAGTCTGAAAAACGGCTGACTTGGTGAAAACGCTTGAAAGAACATTAGCAACGTAGTATCTTAGTCACTGTGAGTGCACTTCGATTAAAGTTTGAGTTCTATGGAGGTTGAGTGTTGGGAAAAATATTCCAAAAATAGATTATCTTCTGGATTTTTATAATTGCACATTCATTGAAATGCACATCATAAGGGGAAGGGGATTCATCCTATCTTACTCGAGCGAATAACGAGCATTTCAGTTAGTTATTCATATAATGGAACCGAGAGTTAATCATAAAATTAGTTGATTTGTGTCTTTATGAGCTTGAATTTTTTCATTCACAGTTGACAGCAGGCCGGTAGCCAGCCCAAAAGATGTAGGAGGCCCCGCTGAAGTTAAGTGGGTCCCGATCAAAAAATGTTATAGTTCATCACCATATTATAGTTCATTTGCAAGCCTGCCGTGAAAATTTTAGGGGGGTCCGCAAAAATTTAGGGGGACCGGCCCGCCTAGACCCCCCGGATACGGGCCTGGTTGACAGCAACATGTCAGTGAATATTACAGATAATATGTTAATTCCTGAGAGTCAGCCACGACAAAACATATGACATGTGTAATGAAAATATGATAATTTCTAGGATATAAATAAATGTAATTGAACGCTTTATAAAATTTATCAATTCTCTTCCACAACTTAACCATAAATAATTTGTATTATTAAAAGCCTGAATAACAGTATATGCTATGCTGCTTCAAAATATAAAATTTCTCACTAAGATAGCTGGAAGATGATTTCATTATCACATGACGTAATTTACGCTATTATCCATAACCGACTTCCAAAATAAAATGCTATTTCTTTTTCAAAGCAAAGAGATTGAGGTATATATGAATTTTTGAGACCAATACAATTAGTTTATTAGTAACCTATTGTAACATAAAGATATTTTAACTATAATGACATGGAATTACTACTAATAATGTATATTTCATATACTCTTTGTCTGCTTCTTATGGGAAGAATTTATTTTATAACAAATAATTATTAAAATTGATAAAAAAAGTATTAAAAAACAATTTATATCATGTAGATTGGAATTATAGAAATAAACAAATACAATAAACTTTTGGTAACTGTGAGTTACCAATATTATATGTGCTGAATATGTGCGACAAACAATATATAGTAAGTAGTATAGAACACTTAGCAATTTGAACTTCAAGATATACAAGAAGAAACTACTGTATTAGAAATATCTGTTCGTTACGAGATGAGATTGCACTTTCATGATACCTTTTCGAAAGGAAAAGGGGTAAAATATTTATTCCGAGCAAAGTTAATAATAAAAATATGAAATTGTAAATTAGAGCTAAGTAAAGAAGGTCTAATTTAAAATGTAATATTTTTGCATAAACAACACAGAAATTTATAAATTTAACTAAAAGAAAAGTACACAAAAAAGAAAGATACAAGTCGATAGATTTCATATCTTATTAAGCGTAGAAAAAGTGATATAGATGGTTGTCAATCCACATGCGCACGGAATGTAGAAAACTTTCTTTCTTTCCTAAACTAAAACGTTATGTTGTCCGGTTGTACGCTAACCCTGTCAAGGAATAAGATGAAAGTAACGCTGCACTACCAAAGTGCTCATCGTGCGAAACAAAGAATTGGATTTGATTTGATTTGATTTATTTATTTATTTATTTAATTTTATCATAACGAAGGTCAGGATTTACGCTCATCCATATAACATTCTTCAGGTCAGTGAAATCTATCGATTGGCCTGTTTCATAGAACACAAGGAACAGTTGATAAGGTATATATTGTAGAAAGCAATAAGTTAAAAAGATAAAAATATATACATACGTGATGACACGTGTTCAAGGAACTTTCTGAGAGTCGCGGCATCACGTTGGTAGCTGCTTAAACGAAATAATTTCGGTATTGGCGGAGGTTCCACAATTTTGACTTTGCAACGATGTTCCGCGGCAATCTTCAGCATGTCCTGCAAGTCTTCCAACTAGTGCTCTCAAACGGGTCGGGTTACGGGTCGGGTCGGGTCAGGTCAGCTCGGGTCGGGTTGTCGGGACGGGTCAGTCGGGTCAGCTCGGGTCGGGTTATCGGGTCGGGTCAGTCGGGTCGTGTTGTCGGGTCGGGTCGGTTCACTTTGGTCAACTAAGTTTAGGTTGAGCTTAAACTCGGCTGGAGTCGAAAACTGTTGTTTTACACTACCTGCGTAATTAAAAATAGCAATTTTCAATTGATTTTATAGAAGCCATAAATGTATTTTGAACACTTGCAGCTAGTGTTTTTATGGTAAATGCTTATTTTTGTACTTGTGTGTACTTTAATTTTTAAATGTGGAAGATTGATTTTACCAATCGACTGTAATATTAATATCTACGCCAATATGGAGTCTGGATTTAGAACAAAACTAGAAGTTGTTTAAGCAAGACCAAAAGAAAGATTGGATATGGACGACCAAGCCCAAGCAGGGCCGCGGTAGCTCAGTGGTAGAGAATTCATCTCTGGTGCATGGTGTCCATGGTTCGATCCCAGCTTGTGTTAAGTAGGCTTTGTGGTGGAGAAACGCCGTGCAGTGGGTTTTCTCGGGGTTCACCTGTTTCCTCCCACTTTCGTTCCACCATTTCATTCATTTCTCATGGTCACCATATCCCTTAGCCTCGAAGCAGAATCGAGGGACCTTAAACTCAGGGGTGTAGCTAAGGGGGGGGCATCAGGTCCAGGCCCCCAATGGTTTTCTGCCCCCCCCCCGAAATGACCAGCTTTAGAAACATCATAGTAACATTATCTCGCTTCCTTCATTTAAAAGTAACAAAGTTATTGACAATTAATAATATACGGTAAAATAGTATGGAGAAATATTGTTTTTCCATACCGATCGAAAAATAGGATACATTTTTGTGACAGCAGATTACACAATTTACTGCGATTTATATTTGACAGTTAAAAGACAAACATTTTAACAAAGTATTATAAATACAGCCATAAAACAAAAGTACTAAACTGATTTGTAAGTACATTATATTTTTATATGCTTTAACAAGTATTTTAAAAGACAGAGAATGGAAAATTTGGTGAGAAACAATGTTTTTATTCAGTTTGGATTTCATTCGCTCTCTCTTTTATTTCTACTCAGTGTAATAAAATAATTGTTTTTTTTTTTTTTTTTTTTAGTCACGAATAATAAATAAATATTTTTGTCAGGAAACTATAAAGAAATTAAGTGAAATTTAAAGAAAATCAATCTTGTGTACATAGGTTCTGTATACAAGGTCTTAAATTTAAATAAAAAGGTAACCAAGAAAAGTTTTGTTGCTTTTTCACCCACCACCTTCGAACATCGATACATCACCTAACCTGGAAGATCAAAAATAGTCCCCATCAACATCGACGACCTTCGGAAGACGTTCCTGAAGGCCATGGAATTCATCGCGGTATAAGTTGGTGGGCCGTGAAACGAAGAAGGTATCAGGTGCATTTTGCACCTCTACTAGGGATTTGAATTGGCGGCTTCTAAGGTGATTGTCCAAAGAATGGAACAGGTAATAATCGGACGGTGCAATACCCGGGGAATATAGTGGTTGCAATATTGTTTCCCATCCAAGGCGGAGAATGGTGTCCTGAGTCATCCTAGCCACGTGGGACTTAGCGTTGTCCCGTAAACGAGGACCCATTTGCAATTAAGAAGTGGTGGCTCCAGAGTTTTGAGTTTTTGTTGAGCACAGCTCAACTGCTGACACTACACAGTTGCATTGATACTCTGACCAGCTGGTAGCAGTTCCCGATGCACGATGCACCAAACACACAGAAGGACCTTCTTCTGGTACAGTGCTGGTTTCGGCTGTTTTGAAATCGGTTCATGGGATGCTAACCAATGATGACGGCGCCGTGGAGCTTCGTATAGGACCCACTTTTTTATCACATGTCAACGCCCTGTCCAGAAATGGCTCCGAAACAGTAAATAAACCCATGCGACTGCCGCGTTGCCTTCTGGCCCGGAGTCAAAACATGTGAGACCCAACTTGTAGTGCTTCCCAACTTGATGGATGTGCTGCCGAATGGTTTCTCCACACACTGAATTGTAGTCCCAGTTCCTCTTTGTACGCACATGTGTTGGTCTTCTGGCATGTGGTGTTTTCGGGTGTTTGGTCATCGTCCTTAAACTTGTTAAACCACCGCTGCACTGTCCGCGTCGTCACGACACCCTCAACAAAGGCCTGGCATATTTTCTGTCCCGCTACAGCGGCGTTTGACCTCCATTTGAACTCGTTCAGCATACATGCTCTTATGACGCTCTGTGGATGTCCCATGTTCCCTCTGTCTTTACGCAAGTTCACTGTGTATCTGAATTGCCACAACCAGGTAGTATGTTGGATATACCCACACCAACAACTGACGTTCGCCTTATCTCCACTCGCATTCAACTCACGGTGTGAGGTCCAATTGAACACAGACCTCCACGAAAAGGGACAGAACTTTCTGGTTATTTTTATAGTTATGCACAAAAGTATAGCGTTTGGTCCCGGGCAGTAGTTCTTGATTAAGCATAATAAAAACTATCTTGAATATAATTTATGGATAATAATAATAATAATAATAATAATAATAATAATAATAATAATAATAATAATAATAATAATAATAATAATAGTAATAATAAATAAGATAAAATAGTGTTTTTAGTTTTCCAGAAGGAAACCAAAATTTTCCTTTCTTTTAGGCCTGAAAAACACTAGCAGCAACACATTTTTTGCTTTGTACATTATAGCCGCCCCCCCTCAAAAACGACGGGCCCTTCCTACACGAACCTGCTGGCTACACCCCTGCTTAAAGTGAATATTTCATTTTATTTCACCAAGCCCAAGGACATCGATACAAGAACAAGATAAAGACTGGATATGCAAGACGAATTGCATAGTAATCTTGCTCTTGGCCTTGTTTTGGTGATCACCAAGTAGCGATGAGCGTATTTTCTAGCTTTCCGTATAGTATGAAATACCATAATCAAAACCGATGAGGTGAGCATTCTTGGCTCTTGTATAGCATGAAAAATCACCAAGACCATGTGCGTCTCTGGCGGGGGGACGGGGGGGGACGCGTCCCCCCCAATATTTTGAAGTGGCATAATCTAAAGTTCCGCTGAGATACTAGCAGTTAGTTCATTTTCTTTGATGTCCCCCCCCAAATTTTACATGCCAGAGACGCCAATGACCAAGACTACGAAATGCAGGACCAAGACTTGACTGCAAGACAAAGAATAAGACGCAGTATTGATGACCAAGACCTAGGGAGCGAATTGTTTGAATTTCATTTGTTGGGCTGAAAGTTATGAAATAAAATTAGTACTTTATAATTAAATATCAACCTGTATTTTTAAATTCATATTATGTATCTTCTTACGTGCAACTATATTTATATATACTGTAAAATACGTTTTAATTACCGAGAAAGAAAAATCAAAGTGGTACGGGTCCCGGAATCATAAGAACCTATTTTGGAATAAAAGTTCAAGGGTTGGAAAAAATCACAGGTGTTCTCCTGTTTCCTCAACCCTTATCATTGTAGTTAAACGATTTCCTTTTGTCTCCGCCAAGAAACTCTTGCTACTGCCTTCCGAGAAGACGCCCTGCCGTCCCAGCAGGTGAGAACACTGACCTTGAAGAAAAATTTCGTCACATAGATCTAAAGAAAAAAAATAAAATAAAAATAAATAAATAAATAAATAAAATAAAAATAAAAATAAATTTCTCCCACGTCGGACATTGGTATCAGTTATAAAAAGAAATAACCAAACCTCAAAAGTGCCAAATATTCATTAAGATGCATATACAAATCCCCGCTTGATCTAGCTAGTGGTTAACGTGTAAGACCGGTACACGTGGTCCGGGTACAATTCCCAATGGGAGCGCATTTTGGTGTTCACCCAGTGTTGTGACCATAGTGCTCTCAAACGGATCGGGTTGACCCGACCCGACCCGACCCGACCCGACTCGGATCGGGTCGGGTTACGGGTTTGGGTCGGGTCGGGTCAATCGGGTCAACTCGGGTCGGGTTATCGGGTCGGGTCACTCGGGTCGGGTCAGTCGGGTCAGATCGGGTCGGGTTGTCGGGTCGGATCAATCAGGTCGGATCACGGTTCGGGTCAGTCGGGTCGGGTCGGGTCATCGGGTCGGGTCAGTCAATTCGGGTCACTGGTCGGGTCGGGTCGGTCTTCAACCCGACCCGACCCGACCCGTTGAGAGCACTACTTCCAACAGACTTGTCACAGGTATTTGCTGTAATTAAAAGAAAATTGTTAATAAGGGAAATAAAATTAAAATAGGAAAAACTAATGGGCCAATTTATCTCAAATCAACCAAAAGTAAAAGCATTTTTAAAATTCGTGGTGTCTTTTATTGTACATTGAAAGACATGTTTGCAATAGGTATTTCCAAAAATAAAACTTTTCCAGCCCTCATAGATAATTAGCAATTAAGACTATAAGTCAAAACTTAAAAACTGCTGATTTTGTGTTTTATTGTTCATTTTAGTCACCATAAGAGATATGAAGCTTAAATTTCACATTCGCATGTAAATTTGTCTGAAGATTTCAAATCTGGGATCAAAAGTAATGAATGTTGTATAGCAGCATTTATGGTCCCAAGTCTAAGCCCCCGAATGAGCATGTGGTGAAAGTTACACATGTATGAAATTTTAGCACAAGGGAGGGCTGTACTGCAACCAAGGAGCCCACCGGGAAGGTACTTTCTAGGGGAGGCACTCACATATACATACTGCCTTCTCCCCCATTAATTACTGACAAAATTCTTACCATAAAATATTACATGAGTCACTACTATCTAATTCATGGACCCTTTTGAACGCGTTGCTAAAGGGTCAATCATAGAAGTTTTTGATGGGGCCCCCGTTGTAATTTTCCCCCTTCAGGCGCCCCAATGGTCTTAGTCAGACCCTTTATATTTTCTATACGGAAAACAACGGTGCTGTGAAATGTAAATTATTATGTAATTTCAAGTTATGGCATCATTTGAGTCTTGAATTTAGCTGAGAACTTTATATTAGCAAAATTATGAAGCAGAGTGGGAATCCATAAACATTTCAATGGTTGAATTCCGAAAAATGTGAAGTTGTTTTTCGCAACATAATGAGCTGGCAACCCTGGTCTGATATTAGCTGACTGTATTGCTGGTACTAGATATGTTATCATTAGACTTCGGATTTTTGCATATTTGCATGTTTTTTTCTTGATGTGATATTGATATGCTCTTTAAACAGAAATTTGTTTGAGGGGTTTTGAAATAAAATAGCAGAGTTTTATAGTGCATATTTTGGAGATTAGTGCATGTTTATGTCGTTAATGCATATAAATGCATATGTAAAGATACAACCAAATTGAAAATTTTTAACGTCCAACAACTTTGCTCATAAATGGAATTTCAAGTTTCTAATATAGACTCAAGATCTTGAAATGGTTCATTGTTGTTGTTTAGAATATCTTTCAAGGTTATGTGAAAGGAGAATAAGAAAGGGGTGAGTGATTCATCCTTCCGGTAATGATGCATGACTGTCACCTTTTTGAAAGAAGATATAAATAACGGTGTCAAATCACCTACAATAAAATTTCCACGTCACCCATTTCATAAACTGTGTGGTCCTGTGACAGTATAAGAATACCAAAAGAAAAATATTTCCATTTAGTTGTAATGCGACATCTTCAAATTTGAATTTTAACTACCTCAGAATTTTATCCCATTTTTGTCCACCCAAGAAAAAAAATGCAGCATTCAAATAAACGAAAAAGGGCCATTTCAAAATTTCGGCGACATCGATCACCTGTAGTGCGACATCCTCGAATTTTAACTAGCTCAGAATTTTGTCCAATTTTTTGTCCATTTTTGTCCACCCCAAGAAAAATATCTGTACCATCCTAATAAACGAGGGAGGACCATTTCAAAATTTCGGACACTTCGATCATCTGTAGTGCGAGATCTTTAAATTCAAATTTTAATTAACTCAGAATTGTGTCGAATTTTTGAACATTTTTGTACCACGAAGAATAAATTTTGTACAATTGAAATAAATCAGCGACGGTCATTTAAAAATTTGGCCACTTGGATCATCTGTAGTGACACATTTTCAAATTTGAATTGCAACTATGTTGGTGGTACAAAAATCTAAAAAAAAAAATATATATATATAGGGAAAATTCAAAGCTAGTTAGAATTCAAATTTAAAGATATCACACTGCTGGTGATCGAAGTGTCCAAAATTTTGAAATGGCCCTCCTTTCTTAACTTGAAAGGTACAAAATTTTTGATGGTACAAAAATGTACGGAAATTTAATAAAATTCTGAGCTAATTAAAATTCGAATTTGAAGATGTCGCTCAACAGGTAATCGGAGTGGCCTATTTTTGAAATGACCCTCCCTCGTTTATTTTAATGGTACGAAACATTTTGTTTGTGGTACATGAATGCGCAAAAATCGAACAACATTTTAAGCTTGTTAAAATTCGAATTTGAAGATGTCGCATTACAGGTGATCGAAGTGCACAAATTTTGAAATGCCCCCTCCCCTCGTTCATTAGAATGCAATGGAACAAAATTTTTTCTTGGGTGGACAAAATGGGCGTAAATTGGTCAAAATTCTGAGCAAGTTAAATTTCGAATTTGAAAGCGTCACACTAGGTGATCGAAGTGGCCGAAATTTTGAAGTGGCTCTATTTCTGTTTATTTGAATAGTACCATTTTTTTCTTAGGTGGACAAAAATTGACAAAAATTGGACAAAGATGTCGCACTACAACTAAATGGTCCAGAAAAATCTTCTAGAAGTTATCTTTTGAAACAATGGATTGAAGTTGAGAGACGTTAACAATTTTGCAAAGTGTATGCTAAACAAATAATATTTTCAAAGTAAGTAAGCTAGTTTTCAGAAGAGGATATTTTTATTTTGTTCGACAGCAAAAGCTCAAACTTCAGCAGCACTTGTTTTTTTTTTCCTTCCTTCTTATATTTTCACAGCAGTTTCAAGTCTGGTAAGGAGTTTATACAACAATGAAAAAACCCAGATGTGTGTGTATGTGTTTTCATATTCGACAGAGTTCATTCCAAAGAAACCGTTGAAAAATGTATTTCAGGAAGAAAGAAACAACCCTTTTTAAAATTAGCTCTAATTTGATTAAAATATTTGCTTTACAAAATCTAAAACTTGTCACAGCAGTTACTTTCCGAGATAAGTTCTTAAGTTTTTCTGTAAGTAGTTTATGAGAGTATTTAAGTATAAGCTTGTGTTGCTTTGATACGTACCTCGGTTTCTCTAAAGGGAACTTTCCTACTAACAAGTAACACTTCCAAAGTGTAACACTCTTATTTTGATAAAATTTGGCAGGTAGATACTACACATGAAATAAACGAATATGTGTTTTTATTTTTCTGCGGAAAAACGGTTTTAGGGGGCAAAAGCACCCACTCAAAATTTTGAAAGCTTATGACCGAAATGCAAGTAGAAGTAAACCGAAGTGAATGAAATTGTGCACAGATATTGCAGACGGAAAATAAGGGAATACGGGTTTCGTATATTGCCGTAGAAAACGGTTGGGTGGGACAAGGACCCCCTCCAAACCTTTGATCACGAAATATCAAAAGCGCTAGTAACAGTATGTAAGATGTGTGTAAAGGACATGAAGAATTGCAACGAAACTTTGTTTATGTGCAATACGCAAAAAATAAACGAATAAGTTTTTTTTTATTTTCTGCGGAAAAACTGTTTTAGGAGAGCAAAAGCTCCCACCCAAAATTTTTAAAGTTGACGCTCGAAAGACAAAAAGAAGTGAACCGAAGTAAACGAAATTATACATATATTGTAGACACAATATGAGAGGATACATGTTTCGTATTTTCCTGAAAAGAAAAAAACAACTGTTGAATGGCGGAAGGAGTGCACCGAAGCGAATTAAATTGTATGTAGATATTGGATATGTAAAATGTGGTCCTTCGTGTTTCACAAGTGCCTCTATCCGATTTCTTCAAATTTGGCAGATCAATTACAAGCACAAACAGTATATCGTATTTTATAGTATTTCAGGAGGCACCTTTAACTCTTACAATGTTTTTCCGCATAAACAAAAACAGGTATCGATTTATTTCCAGTTTGCTGTTGATATGCCAAATTTGATGCAAAACGGATAGGGACACTAGAGAAATACGAAAGGCCTTATTTTATATAGAGTCTACGTAATATCTACACATAATTTCATTTTCTTTCGTCCACTCCTTCCTGCGCTATTACGATAATATTTACTATTTTTCGGATGGGCCCTAGGCCCCAACACTGTTTTCCGCACAAATTAAATCACGTTTCATTTATTGTTTTGCAGATTGTCCCTATACGAAGTTTCGTTTTTCTCCATATTCTTTAGCAACTTCTAACGTATGCTTATTTGCACTTTTGATTTTTCGTAATCAACGGTTTAGAAGGTCTGTGCCTCACTCAACCGCTTTTTTCTTTTTCTTTTTTCTTTCTTTTTTTCTTTAAGGAAAATACAAAACCCAATTATCTCATTTTAAGTCTACAATATCTGTGCACAATGTCATTCAATTCAGCGCACTTCTCCTTGCCCTTTGGGCACCAAGTTTCAAAATTTTGGGTGGTGGCTTTTGCCCCATAAATCCTTTTTTCCGCAGAAAATAAAAAAAAGTATTCGTTTATTTTTTGCGTATTGTCCCTACACAATGTGTCGTTCCAATTTTCCATGTCCTTTAAGCACTTCTGACATACTGTTATTAGCACTTTTGATACTTCACGATCAAAGTTTTGGAGGAGTCTGTGTCCCACCTTAACTGTTGTCTTTTTTCTTTTCAGGAAAAGAAGAAACCCATATTCCCTCATTTCATGTCTACAATATCTGTGCACAATTTCATTCACTTCGCTTCACTTCCTCTGGCCTTTCGGGCCTCAAATTTCAAAAGTTTGGATGGGGGCTTTTGCCCCCCCCCTAAAGCCGTTTTTTGAAAGAAAATAAAAAAAAACCCGTATTCGTTTATTTTTTACCTATTGTTCATACACAAAGTTCGTTGTAATTCTTCACGTCCTTTACATACATCTGACATACTGTCACTAGCACTTTTGATATTTCGTGATGAAAGCTTTGGAGGGGTCGGTACGCCACCTAACCGTTTCTTCCAGGAAAATACGAAACACGTATTCCCTTATTTTGTGTCTACAATATGTGTGTACAATTTTTTTGACTTCGGTTCACTTCTTTTTTGCCGTTCGGGCGTCCACTTTTAAAATTTTGGGTAGGGCTTTTTTTTCCCTAAAACCGTTTTTCCGCAGAAAATAAAAAAAACACCTATTCGTTTATTTGATGTGTAGTATCTACCTGCCAAATTTTATCAAAATCGGAGTGCTACACTTCGGAAATGTTACTTGTAAGTATTCTGTTATGTCTTCGATAACTTTACCTTCTTCCCATTCATGCTCCGTGTCTCGCTCAAATCACTTTATTCCATTTAAAGTATCAATATTATACAGTGTAAATTATTGCTGTTTGAAACAGAGAATGTTACGCTAGAATAAAATATTCTAGGATTTACATATAATTGGATACAAAAAGTAATTTCAAGTGAATTTATTTTCTTTTAAAGAAGAACATAAAGTTTTTGTATACAGTAACAATTGTCTTCAGCAGACCCCTTATTAAACAGAAATTTATTTTAATTGGAGATATTTTACAGTCCCATGAATTTAAAGCTAAAAAAATGTTTTAAATTCTCTTGATTAGGCGGAACCTGTGTTGAGAACAATGAATGTTAAAATATATTTTTTACGGAATTTTTCAAGTTCCGGAATGCAGCGTTTAGAAAAATTTTAGACATTCTGTGAGAGGTTAGGTATAAGAACTAAGTTGTCTGTAAACGTCTTAGTTTACTTGTTACTCTACACATTTAGCCTTTAGTCCACTGCCATGTAAGGCCCTAGATACGGTGCGAGTTTTTGAACGAAGTGTAATTTACATCGTTATTTTCAAATACCAATAACTCGTTCTCTAGCTGATCTAGAGACATGGAACAGTTAGCGTAATATACACAATAGATCAAAAGGGATCCAGTAGTACAGAGAGGAGCGCTGAGAAGGGCATAGCACCTATTTTTTGTCTTGGCCTATGAAACCGTATGTAGGCTTTTTTTTTCACTGTAAGTTTTATGTGTATTAATTCGTAGCATAAATAAATGTTGTAATTAAATACGGTAGGCCTATGTACATTCTATATATGTCCATTGTATGTATGTGCCTTGTTTATTTTTTAAGCACAGATCTATCTCCGTTAACTCTAGAACATTTAACGAAAATTTTTGCGTTTCCTGTTCAATTTTATTAGGCGGGTTTCATTATATGGTTTTAAGCCAGAAATGTTTATTTATTCATCTGAGTATATTTATTTTTATTCTCAGATACTTGGCGCATTCTTTTTTATTTGTATACTATATATATATATATATATATATATGGGTCTATATAAAAGGAGATGTTTTTTAATTTCACATACGGTACTGGCTGTGAACTGTTTTTAACTAGAAGAAACAAAATGTATTCAAGAAGCCTTGGACGCTTGCAGAGCTGAAAACATTAAAAGTGACTTTGCGTTTACCAATACTCATTTCAGTTCTATTTTAAAGATCATAACGAGATTAAAAGAGCGATAATTAGGACTTTGTAGTGCATTTAAGCTGTTTGATTCAATAACGAAACAGAAGCCACCAAGACCAATCGGACAAGCATTTCTTTGAAACTCACATTCAATAGACGCGAAAAATCTATGCATAAAATTCTTGTTTAATGTAAATAAAGTGTTCCTGGGAACAACGTCGCACGAATTCCAGATTTATCGGCAAGTAACATTGCTTTTTTTGAAATACTGTCCCTTAACGACCCGTGACACAGAAGGAACTTTTCGATGTACAGTTATGTTTTAACCGACAAATGCAGGTTTTTGCAAGAAAACATCGGAAACCACACAGTTGTGTATTGTAGCATAATGCATCATAGTTATACACCAAGTATATGTATTTCAAGTAATACAACTTTTTTCTCTGAAGATAATAAAATTCCTCATTTAACTTTAGCTTTTGATTTGTGCATATTTACAATTTTTAGTGCATATCTGCATATTTTCAGTGCATGTTTTCGTGATTTTTAGCGCATATTTGCATGCATAATTTGCCGTTTTGTAGTGCATATCGATCCGAAGCATTATCATACGGTCCGTTACTCCCGTATGCAAGGAATGCGTGACGTGTGCCTTTTGGTACATATACCGCTACTTACGGTACGAGTACCCACTAAAAATTTCGCTGTCCATGGCCCACCGGGAAATTTCTTAATTTTACCGCTTGGCCAGTACGCTCCTGGCACAAGGGTAAGAAAAGCCGATAAAAAAGAAGAAGAGGAAAGAAAGAAAAGAGAAGTAAAAAGAGCACACACAAACACATACACGTCCAAGTGGAGTGTCTTGTTCGACGACGGTAAGCACGGCTCTCCATGGAAATTAGGAACGTCTCTCAAGGAGGAAGGAGGGGAGTCAAAGATCGACACAGAAGAGCAGTCGCGAACACGTACACAATTTTATGTACTCGACATATGATTTATGTGAACAAAAGGTGTAGAAGTGGGTGACTCATCAAAGCACAGGGCAACTACTATAGGTATGAACGTTTTATTTGAAGAGAATAATACATGTAACACGAAAACAAGGACTAACAAATGATTTTTCAAAGTATCCATCCTAAAAGAGGAATACAGAGAGATTTAAATTTTCCCCTAAAAGTTAAGGCTTAATCCATTACTTCACTTACAGAAAATAACTGCGGCGTCCACCAATTCCTTAAAAGAAATTATAATGGGCAAATATAGACATGGGTACGGCGTGACGTCATGCACCCCATACATTTTCAGATTCGCTGTTACCCCTGCCAAAGAATAGTGTATCTCCAAATACTTGCCATTAGAAAAATGAAGCTTGATTAAATAAATCTAAAATCGAAATGAGAATGGTCTCGATACATGTATCCTTAACTATAGTTAATAAACTATAGCAGTGTAGTATGTAACATATATACATATATATATATATATATATATATATATATATATATATATATATATATATATATATATATATATATATATATATATAAAACAAATTTGTATGTCTTAACATGTACTCTAAAGAACTGATGACCGTTAGAAAACAAATGATGGTTTGCATATGTATACCTGCTGTGGGTGACCATGCAACTATCATAAAATGGACACTTATATTATATATGTTTGTGAACATAAATTCTCTTTTTACTAGTGTTCGGCAGAACAAGAGTTCATGTTTCATGGAGCATAATCGAATGCATAGGTATGTGATAATCTAATAATTACAGTAGAAGCAGGAAGATTGTTTAAAATTTTTATTTACATTTTTGATAATTGCGGTTGTCATTATAACTAAGAATGATATTTCTAGAAAGTGTTGGCTATTGGTGTACTTGTTGTCTCTCGTTGTACCTGTATTGCAAGTAATCGACGTTAAGAGTCACGATAATAGTTACAAGAAAAAAAAACTTGGTATTAGAGTCCCAATTTCGTCACAAATTTACGGATAGTAACATGTCTGTGTGGTATTACTCCAAAGTTAACATCATCATGAAATCAGCGACGTATAAAAAGTAAATGTACGTAAATTAGGACAATAGAAAGAAGTTTATGAAGTTAATTTATTTCATAACGATAAATGTTACTAAAAAAATCTACTCCTTCATTCCAGCTTACTGCATGTCACTTAAACTTGGAAAAAATATAGGAAATAACGTATTTTTGAAGTTCATATGGTGCAAGTAAATTATCTGCAAGCACATCTCAATGTGTCAACAGATCTGTAAAAACCATTTGTGTGAAGAGAATTTAAAGGATTATCGCAAATTTTACGTAGGTTTTGGTATGCATGTGTCAAAAAAATCATTCCAAATCGGTTTATCGTACAACTTGATAACGTAAGATAATTTGGACACGAACGATCAGAAAAAAGGGGGGTATTTTTAAAGTTATTATTGTTTCATTTCTTTTTCCCCAATTTAAACAACTATGTACTAGTTCTTTTTATCCTCATACCTAAGTAGAAAGAAATATCTCGAGGCATGGATATGTATTTTCTTTTTTCTTTTTTTTCTTTTTGGAAAATTATGCTAGACTAGGGTGACCAACCGTCCCATAAAAACGGGATTGTCCCGTTTTTTCACTACCATTCCCGGTGTCCCGAAATAAACTCCCGGGACGCCAAAATGTCCCGTATTTATATTGGGCACGAAAAAAACTTCCCAATCACTAACATTTCTTAATTTATGCTATTTTCTAAGCTATGTGATTATATTGGAACATATTCGAGCTCTGTGGCTAACTGGTTAGTGTTGCGAGCCTTTGGCGTGGCAGACCCGGGTTCGATTCCCGACGTAAACTCATGTGGTTCGGATTCCACGTCAGTCAGTAGGTCCCGTCTCATATAGCCTCGCTACAAAAAAGGACGTTAAACTCAAAATCAATTCAACTCAATTGTTTTTGCTTTCTGTTTTGGGCGGTGGAAGATTGAGGCGTTGTCATCACTACAGTACAGTGTTTCCGTGAATTGACTAGATAATAATTGACAATAATCCTTTAGTGAAGCATACCTATAGTTTATCCAGCTTAGTACCTTCCACCACGTAATTAAGAAAATTAAAGGAAGTGCAAGAAGGAGTGTTATGGATGTCAATGCTGTGTTGGAAGGCATGCTTAAAGCCAGTAACGTAATTAGGGGGAACAAACGGGGCTTGTGCCCCGGTTGCCGGATTGGGAGCGCAAAATTGGGCAAGTATTTTGGGGAGCGTTTTGGTTTGATTGGTTATGGGGGCGCTAAGTCCAATTCTTAGCCCGGGCGACAACTAGCGTATTTACGTCGCTGTTTAAAGCTTTGTCTAAAAGAAGAGAGGAATAGTTTTTATCATTCGTTATTATTCATGTAAAATCCGTTTTTAAAAGGAGTGAAATTATGCAACAAGACAAAATCAATTTCAAAAATGAAATTTATGAGTTTTATGAAACCTGCATTGAATATCTAAGGAAATCGTTGTCTACGTTTTCAATATTGAAATGGATGTTGTTGAAGGACACTCCTAATTCGGGACAGCTTGAAGGTAGTGTTGCTAACTTCAAGGAGAAAGGTATTGAAATAAATGATTCTTTGCTTTTCGATCAAGTGGCTTCGTTGCAGGATTTTGGTAGTAATGATATAAAGGAGTGAAGTGAGGAAGATAAAAGAACACTAATGTCACGAGAAGTGGGTTTGTTTTCTGAAAACCCATACTAGGTCTGAACAGCACTCTGAATTTTTAAAGGTATGCCAATATGTGTTTGCGATCTCTGCTCATAATGGTAACACTAAAAGAATATTTTCGCTCATGAACATTCAATGAACAGACTAAAGAAACAGAATGGAAGTGGTGACCCTTTTTGCAATTCTTCAAGTACTATACAATTTTAAAATGAACTGTGGTAACTATTATAACTTTGTATAAAAAAAAAAGAAGTTTCAAAGTGGAAAAACAGCTAAGTATTCTCATGAATCGACCTCATGAAATGAGCTCATGTGTTGCATTACATTATTCTCATGAATATACCTCATGTTTTTTATTATTATTTTAATAATTGATAAATGTTTCATATATTTTTAGTAATGTTTTCAAATAGGGTGAAATGCACAGTTATTGGCCACTTAAGGAAAATTTTGACTTTGGTGTTCAGTGGTGCCCTTATTTCTTGCAATTTAAAACTAATCTTTTTTAAGTGGACTTATAGGGATATTAGCTTTCGATTTAGGTTATTCTTTTTGCTCTAAGTTATACAGCATTTTTACAGAATCTCTTTTTGTAAAAATATGCGAAAATGTACAGTAATTGGCCACATTTTTTAGTGATTGGCCGGGGTTTGTACTAGTGATTGGCCACTAAACGCAATCAAAATTTTTGAGCTTAATATGAGTACAATTTTGTTCTACAGGCTAGACATTAAACACCAAGGTAACTATTATATTGACAAAAGTAGTTTAGGATTGTGAAAATGAAACAATGCATTTTCTGGTTATTTTTTAAAAATCTATTAATTTCTAGTTAACAAAATATTAATTTCTATGTATTATGTTTCTTTTACAGTTTTAAAAGTTTACAATGTAGAAATTATGAGAAATACAAAAGTAACTTCATTGGAAAAATATTTGAATATTATATAAATTAGGCCTATATAATATAAAAATAATAAACAGTTCTTACAGTTAGTCCTTCTTTCATATCATACTTTTTGTAACAAAGTTGAGCTTAACATCACCCTTTCAATGCTATTACTCTTTCAATCAGCTTTTGCAATTAGTTCCAATATTTCAGCCAATGACTCTGTATCACTGTCACCAATCTCGAAGTTGCTAGGTACATCACTTTCATCATCAATGTGGAAACACTTGTGGCGTACATAAATATCATCATCTAGTGAGAGTGGAATGTTTGGTTTGATGATTTCTGAGGACACATGATTCATGAGTCGCATTATCACATTCGCTACAGATTAACAGATGCTTAGAGTCGTTACCTTTACAAACAAAACATTTCTTACCACTTTCGAAAGTGTTACTGAGATCTAATTTTCTTTTTGTTCTCTTTTTTGGGGCTAGTGACTTCATCGTTGCTTTGGAATTTCTAGTTTCCTCTCGTTCTCTCTTTTTGCGATATTTTTCTTCATTTAATTGAGCCTTTTCTGTTAGCTTCTTTTCACATAACATCCTGTATTTTTCTGACGTTATTGAATAAGGCATTCTTTCTATGTTCCTCTTTCCTTTTCTTTTAGGGGTTTCGGGCCAGGCCAAGTATACAATTATTTGGGAATGCTGGGTTTTCAAAAGAGGGCTTTCTGTTTCTTTAGGTGAAACTGCACTGCTAGTGCTTGGTAAAGGATCGAGTATTCCAATGTTTTCACTCTGTTCGTGAACACTTTCATCTTGCACATAACCATCGTTCTCAATATTCGTCTGTATTTGTTGTTTTCCATTCGTGCTCCTTTCCACATCAGCACTATTAGTTACACTCAAATGGTTTTGATTGAAAAATTTCCATATATTGTACAAGATGACAAAATTGTTCTCTTCATTTACATTGTTCTCTTCTTTCTGTAGGCCATTTATATCGTTTTCTTCAAATTTTTGAATTTTATTGTTACCTACAATACTGCAAAATTTCTCAAATGAACGAACGGGAGTGTTTTCTGTTAACTTTGTGCTCACTTTTGTTCCTCAAGTTGTTAGACATTTAGAATAATCAACGGCATTAGGATTCCAAGGTATCAACCCACATGCTCTAAAACCGTTAATGATTACTGCAGGTCTTAAATAAGTTTGTATTACATTCTGTAACACTTCGGCAAAGTTTACCTTTGTGAGTACACAATTAGGATTTTTCCTGTACCAATCGCTAACAGCTTTCTTCCAACCAGATTTTATTGGTTTAAAAGCAGCTACATCAGCTTTTTGCAAAATACGTGTCGAATTTGGGTAAAGCGCAATAAGTTATATTCCTAGTTCTCTGTAAAATTGGCTTAACTGATACGTCAAGTGAGTTTTGTGGCCATCAACGAAGAGGATGACAGGGAGCTGAACCCCTTCTTCTACAATATAAGGATAAAATATATTTGGTATATATTCATAAAACACTTCAGATTTCATCCAACCGTTTTCACTTTTACCAATTCCCCAATCTTCAGGAGCAGAGTTTATTATTACACTTGGAATTCTTTTATATGGATAAACAATCATCGGCGGACACAACTTACCATTGGCAGCGAAACAGAACATCACTGTCAGATTTTCTTTGGAAGAGGACGTTTTTACGTCGTAAACGTTTTTATCACCTTTGAATGCAAGAACTTTACCGCTCGAAGGGCAGACATGAAAATTAGTTTCATCTCCGTTGAACACTCTCCATGGCTGTGTTAGGATGTCTTGCATTTCAGGAACTGTATATTTCCTGAAACCAACTGCGGATATCTTTCTCACTTATACAAGCACTGGCGTACGTTACATCTTCTGCAGTGCGCTGAGTCAGTTTCGGATGTCTCTTTAGAAAAGCCTGCAATATTGCAAAAAGAAAATAAATTAGTCGCTCTAATAAACTAGAAATAAAGTTTAGAAATATAGGCTCTATCTTTATATTTTAAGTTTCCGATATAAATTTCTACACTGAGAACAACATAAGAAATCACGTTTAATAATGCTATGAATGTCACCAATACTATTATTGCCATCTCTTAGTGGTCGACTAATGTTTGATTCCATGCAGTTTGAAAGTTTTTGTAAGTGAATACGTAGATTAGTAGACCTAAGTAGAAACATAATTATTAATGCAGATATCAATTGGGCTTACCGAACAATAGTCTCTTCTTCCTCTTTAGATAAAATAGGGGAAGAAGCAAACGTGTTCTTGCAATCGGGGTTCTTTATCTTATATTGTAACGTAGCTCTTGGAATTCCATATTTCTTTGCTATGGATCTCTGAGATGCTTTTGTTTCATGTAACTCACTGAGAGCCTTCTCTATAATATCCTTATCGTAAGGTATTTTAGCAACTTTTGGCATTCTTGCGATTACAACTGCAAAGCCTGAAACAGAAAATCGAGAAATCAGAACTGTACATAGTGATTGGCCACCCGATATATTTAGTTATTGGCCACCATGCCAACAACTGGTAAATACATTCAGATTAACGTGAGAAAAATATATGTTTCATAAATTGCATAATAAAGGCTAAAAATATTTTTAAATTGTCACATTTATTAACTGTGCAAATACATAGTAATTGGTATACGTGGTCAATGACTGTAAATGAAGAGTAATCAGGTTATAGTTATTAGCCACCCCCCGAAAATTAAGAAAATAAAAAAATAGATATCAGAAATTCTGTTATATAGTGCTTCAAAGCTTACGAAATCCATTATCATCAATTACCACAAGCAAAACAACTTTAAATCCTGAAAGCGATTGATTTATTGTTAGAAGAATCCTTAAGAATTTCATAAGACTTACCTAGAATTTCAGACTGATCCGCACATGTCTTCACTTCCGAAACTCTAGCATTACAAAGGCGCAATCTTGCGGAAGAATGACGATTTACAAACAAAGAAAAGACAATCGCCGTCCGCTTCAGCAACATAATTACGAGAAATTTCGAAGCACGTCCTTATTATTGTACTTTTAATCGCAATGTGGCCAATCACTATTTGGTGGCCAATGACTGTATGCTTTACCCTATTTCATTATTTTTCTTTTTCATTTTTTGTTAGCTGCTGATAGTTACTTCTTATTTAATTAATTCCACAACCTTTTCAAAAGGTTTTAAAATGCAAAAGTGTAAATTTGCCCTTTTTTGTGAAAGATACAAAGAGAGAGAGAGAGAGAGAGAGAGAGAACAGAGAGGCTAAAAAATATATTTATGGGAGCAACCTATCCAAAAATAAAAGGTGTTCCGTTTTTTCTAGTTGACGATTTGGTCACCCTATGCTAGACCCATACACTAATTTAATATAAACTAACCTAACAAAAACGAACCGGACCTAACCCAAACTAACCTAACCTACCCTAAACTAACCTAATGTGAACAGAAATTAGCAGAATTGTAACATTTTTTAGAGAAAAGAGCTGTAGCCCTTCTGCTAAGCATAGGCCGAAAAAAAATTTCAAAACATGGGAAATTAACTTTTTTTTTTTTTTTTTTTTTTTTGAAGACTTTACTTCGAAAACGTGGTAACATATCGCGTATGATCATGTAGATGCTTCCAAAAGACTGAAATGATCATAATACCATTTACGTATAACAATTGTTATTTCAAACCGTTTTAGAGCTACAAACTACAAGGGTAGTGATTGTTATATTGCTTAAAATGACGTAGTTGTATTAAATTTTTATAATGATTGTTGCTTTCCTTTGCATCTAGCATTACAAGAATAGTTTTTTGTGGTTTTAAATTACAACAAATCGCAGTTTTACATTATTGTAAGCAGTGTTCCCCACTTAAATAAATTGCTACATATTATTCTAAATAGAGAGAAATAGTACAAATAACGTAGGTAAACTGTAAAATATTTCAAAATTACTCGTAAATTGTTTTAGGATGCAAAAATGTTTTCAAAAGTCGACGTTTGTCATAGTTTTTGGGTTACTTGTAATATTAATGTCAAAGTTTTCGTTCCAGCAATAAATGTTAATGTAAATTGTTACTTAAATGAAATGTAACTGTTAACTTTTCAGTAACACAAGTTGTTCCGCCTATGCATTAGGTCTGGTGTATGCTTTAGATTAAAACCGGGCTTAACAAAAAGCTTTACTTATGCTAGGGCGGCTAAAAGGAACGTGGAGTTACTAATGATAGCGAAATCTGAAGCACGTCGGTCGTTCTTCTGTACCCACACAGGGATTCGAACTCGGTACCACGCAAAACAAAGTCTGGAGTACTAGCCGCTAGACCAAATGGGGGGTACTTAACATTGTGTTGATTTAAATCATTTAGTCATTGTTACCATATCCGAAGATCAAAAAGTAGTGTGTCTGTGCTCCATAAGTAGCGAATTTGAAGTAGCCCTATTTGCAGACCACATGTGTAGAAATGAAAAGGTACATGACATCAGGGATGAGCAGGAGGTAGGTCCTGCGGGTCCAAACTCTATCCTCCCTTGAAATCCCGACATTTCTGTAAATTTTACCTAATTTTATGGGCGATTTTACAAATTTTAATACACTTTGTCTTCATATTGAATTTGAACTACCCCGAAAAGTTTTGGACCACCTCCCTCGAAATAAATTTCTGCTTACGTCTCTGCATGATATCATTGAAATTCTATGGTTAATCAAAGCAGAAAAAAAATATTTCATTTTTAAATTGTTTTATACTTCTCATAAACGACTGCGAACAATTGTATGAAGAGTGAAATAAGATTTACGAAAGGAAACAAATTATTGCTTTGTCCTATTTAGTTGAGTAACAATAACTCTGTGGCCCCCAAAGCTGATTTCGTCGCCAACGAGGGGAGACATTTTTCCTAGCGTACAAACATATAGGTTTGCAGTATCAATGACAATTTATTTAAATTATAGCACTAAATTCTTCAAATTCTTTCGTATTATCCGTTATTCAATTCTGAGAGTAGAAATTTTGTAAACCGGACTAGTTTTCAGAGGCCTTTATGGGTGAGGATGCCTGAGCACTGTCCCAGTTGCTCCTGCCTAGTTACGACACTAGATGTATGCTTATATACTGTATTACGACATTATGATTTTGTATAAGAAAATAAATATACTTGAAATGAGACGCGAACTATGCGAAACATCGAAATTTGAATCTAACTTACTAGGTAATCCAACCTGAGACCATATATAGCAAACATGAGTGTCGTAGCTCACACCACAAGGTTCAGGAAGTTCGAGTTAGAAAGTGTCAATAAAGTACGTAGATGTGAGCGGTAAATAAGCATTTGATCAATTTGAAACAAAATTTATTGTAGTAAAAATGAATCCTAGTTGTTAAGATAATGAACATTATATTCTGTTTTTAAAATGACAGTCCAAGCAGAATATATTGGATAATAAACAAGAAGTTGTAAAATTTAAATTTCGGGATGATTTAATAAATTCGTGCTGCTACGTGATGCGTTATCCGTTAGGATGAATTGAACAATTTTGATTCGAAGGAAGGAAATAAAGTACTGTATAATACTGGAGTTAATTAAATATAGTTTAAAGGCAGTACTTTGGCTATACGAGACTAAGTCTACTGCTAAAAGTGAAATATGGGTTATTAATAGGGTTTTATGCCCGGTATGATGTACATGCTGATGATTGAACATGAAATACACGCATGAAAAGCATTAACGCTTGCAAATTAGCTATGAAGACGCACACCGTACCATAATTCTAAGTCAAAAATGAAGGCAAAAAAGAAGCGGAAATGACAGATTGTACAATAATGAACTTCGAGACTTTCGAGACAAGACCGAGACTTGGTCCTCGAGATCGAAACCGACATCGACACAAGCATCTATTAACAGAGTCGAGACTGAGACCGAGACGGCGGTTTTTGATTCGAGACGATATCCTGACCGAGACCGCTATTTATCAAACGAGACTGTACAAAGTCTAGTCTCGTCTCGTCTAGATACCATCCATATGGGACACTTGGGCCCACATGAAAAATAAGTTTTGTGGCTGGAGTGTAAGATGGTATCATCTAGTGTTACTCATTGAACTAAATGCATTGTGGGATATGCAATAGTATTCTGTATCTACTCCTACAAACTAAAGTACCTACGTTACTTACATTTTTTCTACATCAAAACTACGTTAACTGCATTTGTCTACAAATCAGTAAATGGTGGAATATGCCCTTCTTCCAGTGAATCATGCAATTATCTATAAAATGTTAGTTACAGATATGATAAGAGAACGTATTGAAGGCAAAAGTAAGGAATAATACAACGATTTTTTTCCGCTCTCGTCAAATGGTGTTTGTAGTAAAGAAGCATCATATTCGTGGACTTTTTCGCGGTTTTTCCGTAAAATCAGGTTCTTAATCACATCATTTTGTTCATGATCATAATCAACGTATCTTAGCCTAGAAGATTAATCGAAATGAAGAAGAAATTAACACATTTTAATGCTAATTGTAACATGCTAATTGTAACTGCAGCAGTAAGGTTATCTGAAGGTGCATTATAGTAATGAGAACTCGTAGTCTTACCTTAAGAAAATTATTGGTGCCCACCATAATTAATATTGATTTATTAGCTGGTGGATCTTCCTTCATTAGTTTTAATACAGCGCCTGATGTCACTCCACTTTGGCATAACCCAACTCGTCGGACACCACTTGCTGTGAAAGAAATACATGTTTAATTTAAATAATAATCCTTAAAAATATATTTTATTTGTCAATTATTGAAAACGAACATAATTCTATTTCGATATTTCTAAATTAGGATGCTTTTTAGAAGAGACACTTTTCATGATGGTAATAACTTTAACATCTATTACTAAATTCAAATTCTTCGCCAAATGTATCATTAATGATATTATAATACGCACATAGTTAAAAATTTATGAAGCAGTGAACTACAGACGCACGCTACCAAGAAGCAGCAACAAAATATGTAAATAATATTGATTTTGTTTAATGTAAAGTGAGGTTATGTGAGATGTACAACTATAGCTTAACGTGGGATACAACATTTACTAACGTTGAGAATCGAACTAAAGTCTCCTGCGCCAAAGGCGACTACAGTGCCCTGTCCACGTAGTAACGAGTGATATATACGTAGACTATAACCTAACAATTTAGTTAAAAATTAGGTAAAAAATACGAAAGCATACCATCTTTCCTAATACGAATTTGTGATTCGAACTCAAAAACGCGAAGCATTTGGGAGTCTCCGACTCCCAAATAATTACGAATTACCGCGCACATTGCAAGGTGAAAATAAAATGTGTTGAGATGAGATACGAAGCAAACGAAATGATGTTATATTAGGCACTATTTAACTGACAATGTCATAGACTTACAATTGGTTGGATTATACCTACTGTAATGATGTGGGAGGGAATCTTTCTATCGGCTACGTCCGAAGGGAGTGTCTCTGTAACATGTGTTTGGAGCTTCAGTTATTACCACTAACCAAAAAGAAAGAAAGAAAAGCAAATGAAGTGTAATAAATCTCCATCTTAGAAAAGAGGACTAACAGAAGGAAATATAACTGTCAAAAGAAAATAGTATCTGATAAGCAGTCTAACAACTCACTAATATGAAGAAAGAAGGACTAAGGTTTATATAAAATAATCTTGAGATGTTCAGTATATTTATGATAAAATGTACAACAACGTGTATTATATTATCACAGATTCCGATTATATTATCACGTTAACTTTATTATTTGAAAGAAGTTAGGGAGGTAAGGAAGAACAGTGAAAAACTAAAACAAGCCTACTCCGGAGTATAAAGTTATTCGGATCTTTAAAGAATGGCATTAGTAATGGTTGGATGTAGTTAACACGGTTTCTACTTTTTATCGGCAGCACTGATACAGCAGTCATCTCTGATGACAGAGCTTTCCCTGGCTATATGGTTATGATACACATTTTAGACGCGAGAGACCCGAGTATGATTTCCAGTGATAGCTCATGAGTTCGGATCCCATTGTTAAGAAATATAATGTGTAGGTCCAAGTCTCATATGGCATCACTGCTGAACGGAACACTGAACTGTAATAAATGAATATAATCTAACGGTTAGGATATCTAGCGTTATCATGTTTGATCGCAGTCTGAGTTCGTGTACAACATTGTTTTAGTTTCTTTTGTCGAGGTTGTCCACCTTTCTTCCACATTATCATTCCACAGATTCGTTATGTATCGTTCCTGTTCATTAATCATATATCTTATTTATCCTGAAGGACATAATATGGAACGTAGAACTTGAAATTCAGTTTTATTTCATTTTTAGAATTTGGTGCCCAATGGGTACACAACTTATAATAAAAGAATTAAAAATTCGTAGGATCCAGCATTTAATAGTAGGCATCACGTCATATAGTATAGATTGTGAAGGGCATTAATGAGAAGAGTGCTAAATTAAAAGTTCCCTAATGTTGCAAAGTATGAAAAGTAATCAAAGGCACATTATTTCCTCTGTTAATTGAAGCAAAATTTAGCGAGGCATCTACTATAGGACTCGATTGGCATTTGTGTGTCTGTACATACACATGTTCAACGATAACTATTGTAAAAGTTACGGAATTTTCATAAAACTTCAGATGTGCCTTGATTTCATTTTCCATTCCAATGAAATTTATATGGATATTAATTTATCTCCTGGTATACATCTTTATATTTTTATATTTGTACTAGTGCCTTTCACGTAGTGAATAATTAATTAATCAAATGAAACGAAAACTGAAAATTTACTATCTTTTTGAATATCATATCCTTTATCTTGAGTTCCCTCCCTCCGATCGTAACTATCGTAATTTCATAGAATCAATAAGCACACGACTTCACATCCATACTATAGTTATGTTAGAGCAGTTTCATGTTACGAATAACTAATTATTGAATGAAAACGAAAAGTCTAAACTTACGATTTTTTTTCGAATAGTTTATAATATATGCTATATATGAATCTCTAGTTATCTAGTTATTTAGTATGGCTATCTAGTTAAAAAAATCTTGTTGGGGATATATTTTATATAAAATTGGAAAGTATGTGTTCCTTCAATATTGACTAATTTCAACTGGAAGCAATTGAAATGATTAGACAAATGGATAGAAGGATAGACCAAAAAAAATACAATCGTGTCGCATAGAAAAAGCTTCAGAGGCGCTCGCTTCTAAGATATACGATTTAATCTTATAAGTGGTTTCAATAATTTGTAGTGAAATGAAAGACAGATTGTTATGGTTACTTTAAAAATGACATTTTTAGATTTGACCAATAATAATAATAATAATAATAATAATAATAATAATAATAATAATAATAATAATAATAATAATAATAATAATAATAATAATAATAAATCGACAATTTTCATAATGGGATACCGAAAAAAATTAACATGTACTGTACAAGTAATATTTAACCGTACATACTATTGAAGCATTAATTTTCTTTCCTCATTCATTTGCAGAAACAGGAATACAAAGTAGAAACTGGATACAGTTGGCTAAGGGTAGAAGTCAGTGGAGAGCTTTTGTGAACGCGGCATAGAATGTCGGGGTTCCATAGGCCATAGAGAGAAAGAGAGTTTAATGTATGTTGTATGTTCTGACATATGAATTGGAATTGAAGGCGAAGACACTAAAAAAAAAAATATATATATATACATCCACAGTTTGCAGATTACATAACGAAGTATAAAGACATGTAAGCATTTGCAAATATAATAAAATAATCAGATTGATCAGAAAGAGAAAGGTGGAAAGATATTATGAAAATAAAAGCATTGAAGCGACACTAGGCTACATTTCAAGATAACAAAAGAAACACATTATTAGCAGCAATAGTAAAGAACAGGAAAAACTACTTTCTAAGTTTACTTAGCAATTGCTTCCAGTTGCTCCATATACTGTAAGTAACATATTCAGTTACTTCTGTAACTGTAACACTCATTAATCCGTTCAGCGTCATAAGATTTCTGAATTTTATTTCACTACCAATTAACAAATGGAATTTATTTTTATGTATTCATATATTTAAATTACGTGATTATACTGAAGCAAACCATTGTAATGACAAATATAGAAAAGGGGTGATAGCAGAATTACAAAATAAGATAAAATATGTAGTAGAGCAGAAAAATGAAAGTAAACATGCAATTACAAGTTAATTCTTAGCTTATATAGATAATGTAGGCTTCTTGTACAGAAATTTGTGAACAAAATATGACCAAGTCAATATATAGAGTCCCTCCTCTGTGGATAGTATTTTAGGATACACGTATTTGTTTTATAAAATAAATGCATTTTATACTCTTGATAACTTTCCACATAAAATTTTATGATGGTAAACGACACATTTAATGTGGGACTAGTTAGCAATGCTGAGGGGTTTTCAATGTTATCAGAATAAGTAACTGCACAACTTTTATTACAAATTCAATGATAATAAGAAGGATATGGCATAGAAAGTATCTTTATATATTTGTAATTATAATCAGTAGTTCTTCCGAAATATACATATATACGGCTATTTTCCTCTCCCCCTCCCCTCTATTTTAAGAAAACTGTACGTGATAGGGCAAAACTAACAACATTTTTGGATTTCTCAGGTCAAAAACATTAAGAAAACCTTAATAGTTTCCAAACAGCAAAATCATTGTAGAGCAGTGTAATCTTAAACAGTTACATCATGCAAATAGAATCAATTGAGAGTTACGAGAAAAAGACTTCGTCATTACAATAGTAGAAAGACTGATATCCGAATTGAAAGAAATTGTAATTATTGTATGTAATTGAGCTCATTGTAACTTCTGACATTAAATTACTAAGCAAAATCAAAGTTCAAATATAAGAATACGTCATAAAATTGTCGACTGTCTTTTCCAAACTAAAAACAAAATCTGTTGTACAACTAGGACCACTTTACCTAGGTAGCCTATATGTAAATAAAAATTATCAAATAAAACAAATTTAAAAAAAATCATATTTGCAAACTAAGCTAATAAAAATAAAATAGAGGCTTAGTGGTTATTCTCCAAAGTGGTGATTCCGCGAATGTGAATTTCGTGGACTTTCCTCGAAAGAAGAATACTGTCATAGCTTTTCCTCTAAAGTCGGACATACATTGACGAATTTTTCGGTCGCAACCATAAAATTTCATACGCTAGTCTTGTTAGCAGCTGTCAATACGTTAGTGCATGGGACCTGGCGTAAGTTTGCGTACCGAATTTTTATACGCTGGAAAAGTCTGGCTGCTTTTAACTTCGAGCGTAAATACTGCGCGTAAAAACGGATCAGATGAAAGAGTTTACGAGCAGCGTGTGGTCTCTTGCCCTTTCCAGGCCTTCTGCCCTGTCTGGTTTTATTGTTTTCAGAAGAGAAAACCTGTTCTTGTGTTGTCCTCGCGAATCGTTGGTGAAATTTGCTGGTAGACTCACTAGAAATCATCATTCCAATCTAGTTTCAGTCTTTCTATACAATGCATGATTTCTGCTAAACTAATATTTTCTATTACCCAAAACGAGATATTATTTCCGAATTAAAATTCATAATTAATTGTCAGTACATAGAGAAAAAGGTATTTAAATCCAATACTTCCTAATCAGAATTCGCAAATGATGAGAGCTCCTCCGTGGCTGTATGGTCAGCGTACGCTTCTCTGGCGCAGGACATCCTGTTCGATTTTCGGCAGGAGCTCATGCAGTTTGGATCACACTTCTCATATAGTTTCGCTGTTTAAGAGGTCGCTAAATTCCAACCCAATCCAATCGAACATGATATCTTTCGACTACGAATTTAACATTACATTTAATATTTGCATATTACCCCCTTCCCCCAGTGGTCGAGATGGTTATAAAGATGAAGTCACACCTTTAGAATTGTTCATGTTCTGATATTAAAAAGAGAAGTATAACATGACTTTTAATAGGGTGTGACCTATTCTCGCCAAACTGAAAGTGTCACGCTATTTATAAAAGAGACAGAAAGCAAGAGAAGGGAAAGAAGGAAGGTTAGGGCAATGTTACTTCCAGACATACTTTCAGGCACTTGGTTCTCTCCGGTCGAATATGAATAAAAACGTCCCCAATAGCAGAGATAAATTACATTTCACTCTTGTGAAGAACACTCCTTCACCAAATAATGTCCAAGTGCAGCTTTCTGATATTTTGTTTTGTCCCACGCTACCCATACAATATTTTTAGAAGAAATCGTCAACAGCATAGAGGCTAGATGTATCTACTAGGTATATTTAAGATAAAAAGTAATAATCCCGACCTTCCACAAGATACTATCTCGATATCTGGCTGATAAAACTGATCAAAAAATTGCGTTTGAGTATCGAAATTCGAAGAAAAGTTTTTGCTATTTCGAGCACCTGCTGCTTGTTATTTTAAGTACCTTCTAAATGTTACAAGAACTTGTAGCAAAATGGGTTCAGAAAGTCACTATTTTTTTTCACGTGTCTTTGGCGTGGAAGACCCGGGTTCGTCTCATATAGCCTCGCTGTTGAAAGGGACGTTAAACTCAAAATCAACTCAAGTTATATCGTTTTACTATGTTTATAAGTAGCATGTCCATCACTGTCAGGAATAATTTATATAATAATTGACGCAACTTCCTATTTAATAGTGTGTTATTTTAGTGGTATTTTAACTACTAGAGCTTCGAAATTAATTGATATTTAATTGTTTTCAGTTTCGTATAACATACAAGTTTGTTACATTTGTCTTTTTACTTTCTGCTTAATTACTTATAAGTACGCTTTCTTACAGTGAAATATGCCTTATGTAATAAATATAAGAACTATGAGTATTAAAAACATACAATTCGACGGAATCTTTACACCGAGAGAAATGAAAATTTAAAATAAAACAAACCTCTTTATTTTCTGAACCAGTATGGAAACTCTTCCGACTTAGACTGCTTCAAATCATTGGTTCATAAGTTGTGAAACAAATTTAGTAAAAAAAATAAATTTAAAAGAACGAACGGATTTGGTTCAAAGTGTCTTTAATGAGATAACAGTTTAATCATTTGAACAAAAAAATCTGAACCAAGATTGAGTAGTTCTCAATTCATTTTAATAAGCAGTTTGATGTTTGTACCAAAATGCAGTAAAATTTAAACAGACTAGTAGTTCAGGATAGTTTAACTTCGTTTGAAAATAACCTAATCTGAGTTGAATTGGATAATAGAGAGTTGTGAACAGGTAATGTTTGGACCAAATTTGACTACTATAAGTTCGAAATAAAATAAATTAAGATTTATATTATGGTAAAGCTTCGTGATAATATGCCAAATATCATAGCTAATCCAAATTCATGAAACAGCTCCAATCATTTGTAACTAAGGATGCGTACGAGACAAGATTTAAGACTGTCTCGTCTTGAAAATGTGCTGGAAAAGTTATGTCTCAACTCGAAAAACGTATATTTTTCTATTGGAAGAGCTGTCTCGACTCGAATTTTCTCAGGAAACTTCTGTCTCGACTCGGCTCGTGCGCATTTCTATTTGTAACAACACTACATTTTATTATATGTTGTTCCCATATAACATACACGGGCAAACCTCTCTTTTTAGAGAAATTCAATATTTAATATACTAAATAACTATAACAATTTTAAGTTGCGCAAAAACACAGATCCATTCGCTTGTAATGGAAAGTACGGAAATTGGGTATGAACAGTAAAAAGTGGGACAAAACAATACTAATGTAAAGGGGGCATGTAATTAGGTTATAGTGTGAAGCCAAAAAAGTGGGGGAAGCAATTACTTCCACGCCCCTAATAGCCCCTAATAGCACACTTGTCGTATTCCCAATTTAACTGAATTTTAAGACATTTTTCAGGAATAATTTTAGTAGTATTTAATTATATCTATACGCTTTTATTTGAATCACTTCACTTCAGATATACAATTAGTTTCATTATATTTTTAGTTATGCAACGATGCGTTCAAACATAGAATAGTCACTAACAGTCATTGCATTGGCAAACAACTCAAATTAATTTGTTTATAATTAACTAAATTAATTTTTTTTAAAACACCAAATTTGTTATATTTAATTTGAACATGTGGTTTGGTCCAGTCATTAGAATCAATCATTTTTTAATTTAAAAGTTGGTTTACATCGATCCAAAGTGTCTGCTTACTGTGTCAAAAGGTTTTCAGTAGACCTTACATTGAAAGCTGTAAATTTCTTATATCTTATACACTAACATGAGAAGTGGACATAGGGCGTATTGTGAAATTATACACTGAGAAAAAAATGTGTGTGGCGTACATAAAAACGTAGGTTACATGTATAAATCGTGTAGTTTTTGGACTTAAGGTACAACTAAAAAAAAAAAAAGTATAACTAGAACATACTTTACGTATAAATGTTTCGAATAACGTACTTTATGTACGAACGAAAGAACTGTATATAAGTGGTCAGGATCTCACATACAGATATACGAATGTAAAATACAGCTGGCGTATGTAACATACCTATACGTATGTGATATATGGAAGACTGTTAGATGTCATACACCATGAAACGGCATGATGTAACATCTAAGTGAGGAAAGTCTGTAGCATATGGATAACGTGTGCTACTTGCAGATTTATGTAGTAAACATAATGATTCCGTATATTTGTACAATATACCGCTGTCCGAACAACGGACTTTTCTCAGTGTATTAATTAATAAGAATTTGCGTCCGGCGAAGGGGAACGTTAAAAGTTCGAAAAATTTTCTATATATATATATATATATATATATATATATATATATATATATATATATATATATATATATATATATATATTTACAACAATTAGGAATATCGCAATCTAATTATAAACTAGACAAATGTTTAGAAGGGAGATGAAAAACAGAGCCGTCGCTAGAGATTTCCTCGCCCTTACATTCACTTTATCAAGCTTTTTCTTTTCCTTTTCTTTCTTTTCTTTTTTCTTTTCTTTTTTTTTTTTGGCAAATAAGAGAAACAGCTGTTGTTATGCTACATTGAATTTTTATCAAACTGCTTACACAGACTATTGCAACAACCAAAAGTGCTCATTCTCTATTCTTTTACAAGTAAAAGCTGTTTTCAAGAGGCTTATTTTGTACTTTTTGTTTAACTTACAAAACTGTCTTTGGCTGTACACAAATCCACTTTGAGAACAGTTATGAAAATATACAATATTTACGTTCCATACTATCTGTAAGAAATGAAATTTTAACATATTTAAAACTGTGTGTTTAAAGAAATGTTCGAAATGGGTAAGAGCATCAATTTCCAGTAATAATTGTAAATTTTTGTAATTTTATTCTGTATGTGACTACATAAAAAAGAGTTTAATTTTGATTGTTTTACAGTAAAAAAAATTGTGAAATGTAACGGAAGCTCTTTGCGAATTTCTTAATATTGATCGATAGAGGTGAAGAATAGGTTTAATGTTTGTACTTGAAATCCAAAATATAGTTTGACTACTACATATGTTTAAAATTATAGTACTTACTTAATTTCTTAATGACTGAAAATTTTGAATTTAAGGTTACTTATTATTAATAAACATACAAAATACACAGACGCGTTATATATATATATATATATATATATATATATATATATATATATATATATATATATATATAAGGGGCGGATCTAGGATATGATCAAGGGAGGGGCTAAACCATATTTTGTCGTTTTATCTAGTGTAAAGCAGGATTGAAGCCCATTTTATCCAGTGTATACCTCACCGTCAAAAGGGGGCTATAGCCCCTATACCCCCCTTAGATCCGCCACTGTATATATATATATATATATATATATATATATATATATATATATATATATAACGTATAATATTTTGTATGTATGCAGATAGATAAAAATATCACACAACTAGATACCGTACGTAAGTACAAAAAAAAATCCAGGCGATACAAGTAGTTGATGGAGAAATGATCCCAATCGTGTCTTCACTGTTCGCCTTTTCCCGTTTTGCTTTATTATTCTTATCACAGGAAACGTCAACCAAAAATTGGTACTTAATGACTTGTTATCTTAAGGCAAAACGGGAATTCCCCTTTCGCCTTACAATAATTTTCATATATTGGTAGCCCTGCTTTACCAAATATAAATGTAATTTAAATGTTCCACACAAGGATAATAAAAAACTGGAAAGAAATAAGTTTCATTGAAAAAGAAGGTAATGTAATGGATTCGAAATCAGAACTTAGAATTAATGATCACAGAGCAGGGGTGGACTGGCGAACTTTGGCCCACCATGAAAATATTGACCCATGAATCTGACCATTATGGCTCATGAATCCGGATTTTCGACACCCTACTGCAATTCACGGGAACAAAGTTATACCTAATCACAAAACAAAAGAAAAGAAAAAAAAGAATAAAAGAAAAACGGCATAAACATAGTCCCACAAGTTCTGGAGTGCGTAAGTGTTTGTTTTTGTACATATAACAATAGAACCAATTTTAACATTATCCACCTTACATGTATTTTTATTTGTTTTACTTCAATATCAATCGGGATAAAATAATTCCTAACAAGAGATAGTTGGTTGCTTTGTGAGGAATCAATGTTGCAGTTTGTTGCTTTTGGAAGGGATTAAAACAAAATAGAAGGAAATTACGCCCTGGGATTCGTACCCTGCCGTAAAACAACCTGCCCTCACAGAAAACAACAAACCGAAACCGAAAGCAAAAATAAACCCGATTTAAAAATTCCTTGAAGTAAAATATGCTTCAAGCATAAGGTAACCAGAAAATCCCTATATTTCAGAGAGCTCCTTCGTGGCTAAGCGGTTAGCGTACGCGCCTTTGACATGGGGGACAAGGGTTCGATTTCCGGCGGGAGATCATGTAGTTCGGATTCCAAGTTAAACAGTAGGTCCACGTCTCATATAGCCACGCTGCTGAACGGTACGTTAAACTCCAAATAAACTAAACTTAACCTATATTTCAGACGCTTTACCAGAATCTTCCCATAATCCCTGACCACGTCAAAAATCCTTACACCGCGATATTCCTCAACATGGCAACACTAAATATTGTCCATCGTGTTGTGCACACATATGATACCGCACATCTTGTTATATGAAACGATTTTTTTAGTTACATAGTGTCATTATTATCAATGATACAAATAATAATAATAATAATAATAATAATAATAATAATAATAATAATAATAATAGAACAACATGTATAAAAATATCTGAATACTAAAAATTATATAATTTGTTTATTGATTGACTGTCGACCTCGGTCGTCTAGAAGTCTTCAAGAGGTAAGGACATCGTTCACGAGGTTATGGTTTGAGTTCCGGACGAGCAAGTATTCAGGATCGAGTCAAAAATTGTTAGTCATAGGTCGCGGGCTAAATATGTTCAAAACTGCTCGGCCCGGGTTTAGGATTGTCAACGGCTCAGCTCACAGATCATTCACTATCGAGCCGAACAGAGAAGTGAGCTGAGCCAACAGCTCACTCATCCGACCCGACTAGAGCCCTCAAAATTTCTCTCAAAAGCTTTTAATGTGCATTCATACATTAACGTAAAAGACAAAAGACAGGCAAAATAATTGTTTTATAATTCTAGTCGTTAAATTCTTAGAGTGTCTTGATTTGTTAATACTTTAAGTATATATAAGGTATTCCAATGACAATTAACACAAATTTTCTTTATAAGCAGTTAACGTACGCGCATTTGGCGTGGGAGAACTGGGTTCGATGTCGGCGGAGGCTGCTGTGGTTCGGATTCCACATTAATCAGTAGATCCACGTCTCATATAGTCTCGCTGCTGAACGGGACGTTAAAATCAACTCAACTCAACTCACATTTTCTTTATTGTTATTGGATTTGGCTGTTGGAGATATCAGTAAAAGTGTATAATCATTATCAATTTGGACACCAGCGACATGCTGAGGTTCTCTCAGCCTTCAAAGTGTACGCGCGAAGATGCATAAATTATCAGAAATGAATTTTATTAAAACGTAGGCCAATCTTTTGACTAGAAATAGGGTAAGTTTGAATAATATGGGCACATTAAAAGCAAAATGAAAAAAGAATATTTCATTGATATCAAAAGATAATTTGACAGAAACATGAAATGTCTTGTCTAAAGTGAGTTCAATATTGATTAAGTTACTTTTAAATTCCAAAGCATTACCTTGCATCAAGTTTGTCTATTCTCAGCAAGTTTGTTGCCTCGGTTCCAACAAACGGTATGCGCAGAAAGAGATCATTTAGAACACCAATGTCATACCCAAAGGAGGCGCAAGGGACCCATGATCCCACCCACCTAAACCAATGGAAGCTACTAAACACAGCTTCAATCCATTAATTCATCAAGATAGATATACAGGAAATTTATACATGACTGTACAAGAACTTAGATTCGTAATAGTCTTCTTCACAGCCGAATCAAGGATTTCTTTAAACTAGACCCCAGATACAAGAAGACCCATTGAGCCGATTATACAGTCACTTCCATAAAAGCCACATCTGACCTGTAGCGAACCAACTCGAACATTTGATCAGGTTAAATGACCTGTGCCTACTTTACCTACTCTAATGGTGCAATTGGTTTAAATGGGTCGACTCACGGCTTGTTCACCATAGAGCCAAGCTCAGAAGGACCGCTCACATGTCACGTCTACCGAGTTGGCCGGATCGAGCCGATGGCTCGTTTGAGCAGAACCGAACCGAGCTAATGACTCATCCCAACAGAGCCGGCTCGAACCATTGGCTGCTGAGTTGAGCCGGGTCGAACAGAGCCGATTGACTCACTTCTGCCGAGCCAGTGCTAATCCTAACCAAGCCGGCTCAAGCTGTTCACTCACCTGCACCGAGCCGAGCCGGTTGACATCACTATCCGGGTTCTTCTTCTAATTGGGCTAAAAAAATCAACCAGAGCTCCTTCGTGGCTAAGCGGGTTCGATTCTCGACGGGAACTCTTGTGGTTAGGACTCCACGTTAATCAGTAGGTCCCGTCTCATATAGCCTCGCTGCTGAAAGGGACGTTAAAATCAAAATCAACTCAATTCAAAAATTCGACCGTGCAAGTCTCAGCCTAGATGGTAAGAACTACAGTAATTATATATTTATTCGAGTCGTGTTTCGAGTAGAGTCGAGTTTTAGCTCGACTCGTGCCCGTCCCTAGTTTTCATATTAGTGGTACTTGACGTTTTATCTGATACAGGCACCATGTCTTGGCGGCCATTTTGAAAACGGTGACTGATATGAAAAATCTTTTGCAACAGTGCTCTTTAGTTTTTAAAAAACTAACGAACGAGATATTACTGGATATATATTTACATTTAAATTTTTAAAGTTGGGCCCTGAGCCCCCATGAAGAGCGACCCTGGGCGGCACAGCGACAATACCATTCGACGTACGGTACCTCATGGGATTTCCAATTTGAGTTGGACCCCATATATATATATATATATATATATATATATATATATATATATATATATATATATATATATATATATATATATATATATATATATATATAACTTATTTAAAGTAAAATTTGTAACAAATAAAGTAACGTCTACATACGAAATATTCGATTCCCGGTGGAAAATATTGACATTTGAACCCACTACAGTGGTTCGAATTCCAAGTTAAATGGTCTCTCTGTATTTTATATAGCTTCGGCGATGAGAAAGGCCTATCTAACCTACCTACTTGAAGATACCTTAGTGAACCTAGATTTAACCGATTACACCAGCATATCAGCATTCGAAAAATGTTTCCAATAAAATTTACATATCGAATCATCAATTAAAATGACGGGGTTTGTAAACAGTTTTTCAGTTTCGCCGTACACCTCTAAGGGGTAAGGGAATTTTAGCATAGAGAAATTTCTGCCTGCAAAATATAAATTTATTTCGTACATTTTTTCGTCTGATGCTTTTTTTTTTTTAGATATTTTGCAGTATGGAATAACAAAATTCACCCTATGTGTACATTTTCATCCCTCATTTTAATGAACCTACTCCATATTTTAAGTCCTTTAAAAACAAGGTCAGTGGTAGAGCGTTTATCTTTGGTGCAAGGAGTAAATGGTTCGATCACAGATTGCGCCATGTTAGCTTATTTAGTGATGGGCAGTGGGAATATTCCCGGTGGGTAGGAATTTAAAAAATGGGAATATTCCCGGGTTTTTTCCTGGCCTATAAATTCCCGGGAAGGAATATATTTCCATTTCTTTACTTCATCTTCCAAATCATAAGAACCATATGACTAATTACATTATTTTAATATTTTATGATTTACTTCTAGGTTTTAAAGAATTTGAAGGTTAAAAAATTTAAAACTCTTTGACAGTACTTTATACAAGTAATAATATGATTTTTTTAAGTTCAATTTCCATTTGCACTAAAAAGTAAAGTAATTGTTTAGTATTGGGGGACCAAGAATAGCCGAAAGTAGGATGATTTACTGAAGAAATGAGTTGAAAGTAGTGTTCAAGTAGTCAAGAAAGTATCGAACACATTTTTTTTTTTTTTAGGACAGTAGGGGATTTGTACAAACCGTAAAGGTAAGTCGAAGTGATTTTTGTGAGAAAAGAAGGTGAATTGTTGGTAACGAAGATAGAAAACAACGTGCCCTGCGGGGCTATAATCCGCCTTCACTCGCTAACGCTTGCTTGGCAATGCTCTCTAAATTTAATGTTGGTAACGTAATTTAACGTATGAAACCATAAAACAACAACATCGGAATAGAATATCGCAAAAAAACTAGGAGCAAAATTTAGGCAGCCAGAATTTACCCTGAAAACGGGCCTGGAGACAACTGTAATAATATAGCTACTGTGATTTTATAAAAAAACGAACTTAACTTTGAAACCATAATATAGTAATAGTAAAACTTAAAGATTTCATTTCATTTTCATTTACAGAATTATTAATTTATTAAAATAAGTTTGCTCATTATTTGAAATCAGACGCTTTTCTAAAATGAACATTATGACTATCTATTCCGTGTCAATACTATAAATTATTAACGTTTATAAAAGTAGAGGGAAAAAGGAAACCAATCTAGCATATTTTATAACTAACTTTTTATTTATTTATTTATTTTTTAATCGAAGTCTGTGCAAACCATTGAAACATTTCCAAATTACAAATGAAATTATTATTTATATACAGAATAAATTAAACAAACGATGGGGCAATTTATGGTTTAATCGAATATGATGGTTGTTGCTACAATTTAGAAGAAAGCAATTTTCTGTTGGCACTGGCATCGAAACTATTTGTGTACAAACAAGAATTTCGCATAGCCTAAGCATTTACTTGACTTGTTATTATAGTTTACTAATAATTAAACAATTATATGTTCGTCTAGAAGGAGTTCCGGTCGACCTTTGGAAAAAAATCACCTTACATATCTATCTAGTTCAATTGCACATACGCGTATGCTGATGAACTAAATAACTGAACGTGTTTCAAACACTGAAGTAGCAACACTGAAAGCAAAAATTATGGAATAGAGACCATGGCGACATCTCATGAGAAGTAGGTAAACTAGAACTGGGACTGTGTAAGTCTATCTGAGTCGCGTTATATGTGGATGGTAGCGACATCCAACGGCGTAGCAGATTAATGTTAGGATTAGCGTTGTCTTGACGCAAACCATTTCTGAAAGTGCCCACTTCATTGCACATTCAAATAATTTAGATGGTACTGGCACTCTGCGTCTAGGAGACCCTCTCCCGAGCGGCTTGTTGTTAAAGTCAGCCCAATCATTTATTTACAATATGTTTTATCAATTAAATATGTGCGAAAAAATTATATAGTAACAGTTTAAATTTATATGTAAGTGGATTTGCTCAACTTGACTATTACTGATATTGTAAACACATTGAATTTATAAATATTATAAACCAATCAGATTGGATAAATGCTAGAAGATACATGTCTCACCAATTTATCAACATTTGCGCATACATATTTATGTTCACGAAATTTGCAAGATACTTACTTATCTTTATATTTTAGCACGTAACATTGCCATACACGATCTTTCATTCTACCTGTTTCTTGAAATTCCATGCGTTAATTCACATGCAAAAGAAGTCCCCGTACCTCTTCAGAAATTCGAGTCAGAGAGAGGAGACAGACCTCTATTACTAATGGTGTTCAGGGTTTATTAATAGTACTTCATCTCTATTTCTACATAATTCGAAATTACTTTACAAAATGGTTCCTTTTCATCATTTGTAAAATAGTACTTGGCTAATTTTGGCTGTTTTTTAGCATTGGGGGCCAGCTTTTGCACCTACTTTTTTGCGACATTCTATTCCGATGCGGTTATTTTATGGTTTCATACGTTAAATTACGTTACCAACATTATATTCAGACAGCATTGCGGAGCGAGCGTCAGCGAATGAAGACGGGTTAGAGCGCCGCATGGCACGTTGTTTTCAATCTTCGTTGACAACAATTGACCTTCTTTTCTCAAATAAATCACTTCCACTTACCTTTCCGTTTTGTATAAATCCCCTACTCCTTAAAAAAATATGGTTGATACTTTCTTGACTATTTGAACATCACTATCAACTCATTTCTTCCGTAAATCATCCTACTTTTTGCTAGTTTTGGCCTCAAATACCAAACAATTACCCTACGTTTTAGTGCAAGTGGAAATGGAACTTAAAAAATCATATTATTAGTTATATAAAGTACCGTGAAATAATTTTAATTTTTTTTAATCTCCAAATTCTTTAAAACCTAGAAGTAAAGCATAATATATTAAAAAAAGGTAATTAGTCATATGGTTCTTATAATTTGGAGGATAAAGTAAAGAAATGAAAATAAATTCCTTCCCGGGAATTTATAGGCCAGGGAAAAAAAACGGGAATATTCCCATTTTTAAATTCCTTCCCACCGGGAATATTCCCACTGCCCATCACTAGACCAGACGTTCCGTATTAGCCGGGACAGTCCCTTTTTCACAACCGCTGTCCCGTGTTTTTCTGATTCCCAAACGGGACGCCTAAATGTCCCGTTTTTAAGCAAAAGCTACTGAAATGAAGCAATCTTGAGATTTTGAAGCTAAATTTTTCTCTAAATCATATCAAACAAAAATTACCTCAAAAACTGTAAATGTTTGACCTTGTATTTTTTCTACTGCGGAGTGGAAAGTTGAGGGCTGATGAAGTAAGGCCATGCTTGGAACATTCAGAAGTTCCAGACACAGCTAAACCTTTCCAATGAGTGTTGGTACGAAAGAGTGTAGAATTTGTATTGACAATTTATATTTTGAATAATAATTACGGGACACCTAGGTCACTTTTGCTTAAAAACGGGACAGGATATAGTATACGTAAGACCGGAGCAGTTCCAGAAGGAGCTGGACGCTCATACATTTAGGGATTATTCACTGAGTAAGTACGAACTTAAAAAGGAGGTAACAAACTTACTTTCATTTACTTACCGACTGATACGAAAATAAAAAATAATGTAGTTGTCTTACACTTTGTTGTTCTTCCTCAGTCGTGATTACCTTCACGGCTGCTGATGTGCAAGTGTCTGAGGTGTATGTACTAGTACCAAGTCAAGAATGATTGCTTAGCGGTGTTTGCAGAGAGAAAGGAAGTTTGGGAGTCATTCCGTACAGGGTTTCGTGTAAAGAACGTAACGCGAAGTTTGCTTTTTTTATGTTTACTTTCAGTTTCTGGTCATTTCAATGCGAATTATAATGCTTAGAATTACGTGTATAAATTGAGTAAAATTCCTCGGTGATCGTATTACATCTTGGAACTCTAAGTATAGGTGTGTTTTCCGTCTGGGTTCTAGTTCCTAGTTTTTCTGGTTTTGGGTCTGCGCACATTGACGGTAGGTGTTTCCGGTAAAAGAAGACAGAAGACAATGAGGGAAAAAAGCTATGTAATTTTCTTGTTTTAAAAATCTTTGTTTTAGTTGAATCATCTATTAAAAATAAGTAGAAAATAAAAAAAATAGTGAATAGTTCTTTTTGGACGTGTAAGTCGTGTTATGTATGTGCTAGGGATGCGGTTTTTGGGAATAAAAGAGAATTTCGGAGGACATGTGGCCTCCTTTCTTTTGAAGAAAAAGTATCCCCTACAAATGCGGTTTCATAACTTTCTCTTGGAAGTAGCTCGAATATATCCTCCTAGTATTTGATTGATTCGATATGATGCTTTCTGCTCCTTATGTCTTTTTACTTTCATTCCTCACATTTGCCCTTGACTTGATATGTGCATGTGAAGTGCCCTTGTACTTTATCTATGAGCATGTGTGTGGGGGGAGGGGGATTTAACGCATATCGCATGTTTTGCGCTCCTTCTGCTCCTTATTGTCCTTTTACTTTTATTCCTCACATTTGCCCTTGTACTTTATATGTGCATGTGTAGTGCCCTTGTACTTTATATATGAGTGGGGGGGGGTTAACGCATATCGCATGTCTTGTGCTGCAGGATACTTCTTACTCCTGCATTACGTAGGGAAATGGTATTTCATGTGGAAGTGGTAATAGAACACAGAAGAAACGCAGATCAGGGTGTATTCACACTTTATATTGGAGTGTGAATACAAGATGATCTGGGCTTCCTATGTGTTCTGTTACCACTTGCACATGAAATAACATCATTTCCCTACGTAATGCAAGAGTAAGAAGTATCCTGGAGCACCGGAAACAAGGGCGGTCTCATATACGTAAAGCCGCGTCAGTTCCCGAGGAAGGTGGACGCTCATACTTTTAGGGATTATTCATTGAGTATCTACGAACTTACCAAGGGGGTAACAAAGCGACTTTGATTTACTTATCGACTGATACGAAAATAAAAAGAACGTACCTGTACTTTATATCTGCATCTGTAGTGCCCTTGTACTTTATCTATGACTATATGTGTGTGGGGGGGGGGAGGGAATTTCACGCATATCGCATGTCTTGTGCACATGGATACTTCTTACTATTGCACTACGTAGAAAATTTATGGTATTTAATGTAGAAATGGTAATAGAACACTGAAGAAACGCAGATCACAGCGTTCCCATGTATACTATTGCCAGAACTTCTTTTCGCTGTTATAGTAAATGTAAAAACTTACAATAAAGTGTTTAACAAATAAATAAATGGATTATTAAATGAAAACTTAACGTACAGGTCAAGATGTAGTTTTACTATACGGATCCACAGATTGTAAAATGTACAGAAAAATTTGGGGATGGCATTTAGCATCTCCCCCAACTCGTTTCATGGTTTCAAAACCGAGTACTTTGTTTTTTGTCTAAATTATGATAAAAGTAGAAGTACAAGGGCTCTGGGTGCTTCTAACTCTCTTCGCTAGCTGTCCCTAGCTCAGCTATATTTTGTAAAGTAACTAACACACTGTAAATCTTATATGTGCAAGATTGGGGGAGATACGAAATATCAGCCTTTCGTTGCAATCACTCAACTCTTCCTACGTACTCCCAAGAGAAGAACCCTTACCGTAACTCTTTCGGACAATAAATTAGTAAAAAAAAAACATAATTTTTCAACAATTATTTCGCGTGGTATGTCTGAACTTGACCTGCGTGGAGATTTACTATACGGATCGATAGTTTAAGTAGTAGTAGGAACGGGTTAGAAGCCCCGCAGGGGTTAGTTACTACTTGCAGATTGACATAAGGAGAGGTCAGTATAAGGACGGTATGGACGTACAACGTAAAAACTAGAGTGCATAAGGGTAAATTTTACTACAAGACACGCCCCAACTGCGCATCGATAAGTAGGGCGGTTTGAAAAAATATAGTAGAGTAGGGTAAGGTAAAGTAGAGTAAGATATAAATAAGTAGGGTAGGAGTTAGCTTAAGGTTAGGTAAGTTTTGATTCATTTTCATAAAATTATTAATGTGTAATTTCTACTTTCTGAGTGAAAGTATCTGCTGGAGCGGGCGTTGTAAATTAACCCGTGTGTTAAGTTTGTAGCAAGAGGTGAGAAACTGTTGTAGCAAGAGGTGAAAAACTTGTCTGTGTAGTAGTCTGTGGTTTTTACCAGAGAATAAAGGAGGCAAAAATGCAACATGTTTTTAGATGAAGATTAAACGGGTAGTTTAATTCTGTTCCTAACATTTTGGTGACCTCGAGACGTGATAGAAACTTGCAAGAAAGTACAAATTATTGTCTCAGTAATTTTGTGTGAATACAAAGAAAGAAAATATGGAATCCTTGGTACAAAAACGAAAAGTAGTACGGGCATCTTTCACCCGTGCACACAATGCATTGTTAGTAGTGCTCAAAGAAGAACCTGTTTCAGAAAAATCTGTAAGGACAAAGTTCGCTACGTTAGAAAGATTATCTGGTGAACTAGAAGAGTTAACCGGGAAAGTGACTGAATTGATTTTGCAAGATTCTACGAAAACAGAGGAGGACTTTGAACAGGAATTCGGTAAGGCAGAAGAGTATAGAGAAAAGATGGATGCCGCTCGTATCGAGGTTGAAATGTTTTTTAGTGCACGTGCAGTGTCAAACAAAGGTAGTGAAGTGTCAGTGGTGTCTTCGCCTACTTCCAGGAGGAAGTTGAAGCTGCCAAAAATTGAACTAATAAAATATGGAGGTGAAGTTAAAAACTGGTTGAGTTTCTGGAGCCAGTTTAAAGAATTCATGAGGATAGATTGATGGAAGAAGAAGACAAGTTCCAGTACTTGATCCAAGCCACGGTACAAGGATCCAGAGCTCGTGAAATAGTGGATAGTTTCCCGCCTACAGCAGAGAATTATTCTAAGGTTATTGAATGTTTGAAAAATAGGTTTGGTAGGGAAGAGTTATTAATAGAATTTTATGTGAGGGAACTGCTTGGATTAGTCATTAAAAACGCTACAAGTACAAAGTGCAAGGTTGATACGTCACAGTTGTATGATAAACTTGAATCGTACTTGAGAGCACTAGAATCCATAGGAATGACTACTGATAAGTATGCTGCGATGTTATTTCCATTGGTTGAATCGTGCATACCAGAGGACATTTTAAGAGTGTGGTTGAGAAATGCTAGTGTCACAATAAGTAGCGAGGATGGGCAAGAAAGAACATATGGTGACAAGTTAAACCAGTTGTTGGCGTTCTTGAGAGCGGAAGTTGAAGGTGAGGAAAGAATATCACTTGCAAAAACGGGTTTCAAGTTAATGGAAGCTTCCAATAAGAGGGAGAAAAAGAAGAGAGAAGAGGAGCACGTTATGACCGCGAGTGAATTGTTTGTGGGTGAAAGAAATAAAAATTCTGTTAGTTGTATTTTTTGTGATAAGCATCACGAAAGTAAGGAATGTTTTCATGCTTCAAAGCTTTCTTTAAACAAGAAGCAAGAACTCGTAAAAAAGAAAAAAGCGTGTTTTGTTTGCTTAAAAGTTGGGCATTTTTCAAAGGCGTGCAAAGCAAAAGTGCAGTGTGTTATTTGTAAACAAAAACATTGGGTGATTATGTGCGCGGAGTTACCGTCCGAACGTAAGGATACTAGCGAATCGGAAAAGGAGGAAGAGAAACCTAAAGCTACCCTGTCTAATCAGTGTTGCACACAAGATGTTGTGTTACAAACTTTACCGGTAGTGTTGGAAGCTAACGGTAAAAGGCGCATTGTAAGGGCGCTCATTGATTCAGGTTCTCAGCGATCCTACATTTTGTCTAGTACTGCTAAAGAGATGTGTTACACACCAGTGAAAACTGAACAAGTAATACATGCGTTATTCGGAGGTGGTTCTTCGAAGAAAACAGAACATAAATGTTACAATATAATGTTGAAAGGTAAGGTAGGTAATGGTGCAGTTGAAATACAGGTTTTGGATCAAAGTGTTATTTGTAATCCCATACCAAAACTAAAACCAGGTCCTTGGCTTGAAGAGTTGAAGGCAAATAATATAATTGTCTCAGATATTGGTGTCGGTTCTCCAAAAATCGAAATATTGCTAGGTGCTGATGTTATGGGTAAACTTTATACCGGAACTTTGCATCACTTAGATTGTGGTCTAACTGCTATTCAAACTGTGCTAGGTTGGGTAGTAGTCGGAAAATTAGTCGAGTATATGAGTGAAAGTGTTCATTCTATGGTGACTCTTACTCTTTTGAATCAAAATACACGTTTAGCAGATTTGTGGAATTTAGAAGCCATAGGAATTTCTGACCCCTGTGAAACCTTGAGAAAAAGTGAAATAGACGCAGCGGTTTTAGATCATTTTGAGAAAACTGTAACTGTTAACGAAGAGGGAAGATATGAGACTTGTTTACCTTGGCTAGATGGCAACAGTGATATTCCCGATAACCGAGATCTATCGGAGAAGCGACTAAGAAAAGCAAGTGAGAAATTAATAGCGGATGGAAAGTTTGATGAGTATAGCGCAATTTTTGAAGACTGGGAAAATGAGGGAATTATAGAAGAAGTTCCAGAAGAAGAGTTAGGTAATCGAGGGCATTATTTACCTCATCGGGGAGTCTTTAAAGAAAATTCCACGACAAATGTTAGACCTGTTTTTGACGCTTCGTGTAAAGAAAAGGGATCTCGTTCCTTAAATGATTGTCTAGCAAAGGGACCTAATATGTTAGAACTTATTCCTGCCATTCTCATGAATTTCAGAAAGAAAGGAATAGGTGTTGTTTCGGACATAAGAAGAGCTTTTTTACAAATCTCTATTAATCCAGCAGATCGCGACTACTTACGTTTTTTGTGGTGGCAAGATTATAATGAACAGGTGATTAAAGTGTTTCGACACCGCAGGGTGGTTTTTGGAGTTAACTGTAGTCCCTTTCTTTTGCATGCTGTAATAGACCACCACTTGAAACAATACAATTATCCTTATAGTAGTGTAACTGAGAAGCTTAAAACTTCCATGTATGTTGATAATTGTGTAACATCCGTTGATTCTGAAAATGAATTGAAAGAGTTTATTGAACAAGCAACGAACATTATGGCTGAAGGAAAATTTGAGTTAAGAGGGTGGGAGCATACTACGTTGTGCAAAGAAGAACAGAAATGTGTACCAATATCTGTTCTAGGTTTATTGTGGGACAAGCAAGATGATGTTTTATTTTGTGACATAAACTTAAGTGAGAAACCTCCTGAACGAGTAACGAGAAGAGTTGTTTTGTCCTTTGCGCAACGAGTGTTTGATCCAATTGGTTTCAGTTGTCCTGTTACTCTTTTTCCAAAACTCTGGTTACAGGAAACGTGGAAAGAAAAGTTGAGTTGGGATACTGAATTACCGGAAAAAACAAGCAAACAGTTTCTTAAATGGTTAGAAGAACTTACTTTGTTAAGGACTGTAAAAATACCCAGGTGTGTTTCGTTTGTAGACATAGAATCTTCTAGTTTACACATATTCTGCGATTCATCTAAAATGTCCTATGCTGCAGTAGTGTTTTTGAGAACTGAGGTTAATGGCACTGTTTCAGTACAATTATTGCAAGCTAAATCGAGAATCGCGCCACTGAAGGGTATCACTATACCTAGATTAGAATTACTGGCATGTTTCATAGGAGCTCGTTTAGCGAATTTTGTGAAAACAGCAATGGGTTTTGAAAAGATCAAAGAATATTTTTGGACGGATTCATCTACAGCTTTGTGTTGGATACAGAGTGAAGGACCATGGGCAACATTTGTTAATAATAGAGTGAAGGAAATACGCAATTTAACAAATGTAGAAGATTGGCGTCATATTTCAGGGCAGCAGAACCCGGCTGACCTGCCTTCCCGAGGATGTTCAGTTAGTAAACTTTTAGAATCGCAATGGTGGGAGGGTCCCCAGTGGCTCAAGCAAGAAGAAACAGACTGGCCTCGATCTACTGTCATGACAAATAAAGAAGAAGTAAGTGCTGAAAGAAAAAGGGGATTGGTGATGAGCATGTACGTTGAGAGTAAAGTAGATCCGTGGTACTGTACCTATTTTTCGAAGTATTCAAAGATAGTAAGAATGGTTGCTTGGATTATTCGATTCTGTAACAATGCAAAGAAATCAAATGAACGAGTTTGCGGAGAGCTGACAGCTATTGAGCTTAATTCGGCAGAACGAATTTTAATCAGGAACGTACAAGACGAAAGTTTTTCAAGTGACAGGAAGTCCGAATTGAAGTCTCTTGATATTTTCCAGGATAAGGAAGGTATTTACCGAGTAAAGACGAAGCTAACAGAACGTCAGGATGAAGAAGATTTTAAGTTCCCTATGATTCTACCTAGTAAGCATAAATTGGTGGAATTGCTGATTTTTGAGCAACATGTCAGTGTGAATCATGCTGGTGTAAGTGTAGTATTGACTTCTCTCAGAGAAAGATTTTGGATTCTCAAAGGTAGAAGAACGGTAAAAAGGATTCTTGCTCAATGTGTTAGATGTAAACGACATGAGACAAAAGGGATTCAGTGCATTCCCGCTCCGCTACCTGAAGAGCGAATACGAGATGCTTCTCCATTTGAAGTGACCGGTGTTGATTTAAGTGGCCCTCTTATTTTGAAAGATGGTACAAAAGCTTGGATTATCCTATTTACGTGTGCTGTGATAAGAGCTGTTCACCTTGAACTCACCACATCTTTGTCCACTAAGAGTTTCCTGCTTGGATTTAGAAGGTTCATTGCTCGGCGAGGACGTCCGAAGATTGTGTTTAGTGATAATGGGACAAATTTCGTAGGCGCAAGTAATTTGCTCAATGAAGTGGACTGGAATGAAATACAAAGAGAAGCCTCAGTAAGAAGAATCGAATGGAAATTCAATCCGCCTACAGCGGCATGGTGGGGTGGTTTCTGGGAGAGACTTATACAGATTGTCAAAAGGCTTCTAAGGAGAGTATTGGGACGTGCATCTCTACAGTATGAGGAGTTACTGACCATTGTATGTGATTGTGAGGCTACAGTAAATTCAAGACCCCTGACTTATGTTTCTGATGATCCACATGATCCCATTCCTATTACACCTGCAATGTTCTTGCAAGATATTTCTAATGTAGGTGTACCAGATTTAGATAATCTGGATCGTTTCTTTTTTGACAAGAAATTTCGACATCAACAAAATTTAAGAGATATTTTAAGGAAACGCTTCCGGAATGAATATTTAAGCCAATTAATACAACGGCCTGGGAAGACAGATACTTACCAAAACATCAAGAAAGGTGATGTAGTTCTGTTGGAGCTAGAAGATAAGAAGAGAGTGGCTTGGCCCTTGGCTAAAGTCATTGACGTGTATCCTGGTAGAGACGGACTGCACAGAGTTGTTCGTTTGAAAACTTCTTCGGGTGAGATGATTCGACCCATTCAACGTGTGTTTCCTTTGGAAATAACTTCCGGTGAGGAACTACTTGCAGAGAAAGTTAAAGGGATTTCAAGTGTACCTAAAGTTGAAAAGACTGTAACCACAAGGAGTGGTAGGCAAGTGAAATTCCCTAAGAAATTTTTAGATTGAGACTGTACCTTATGTAATATATATATTTGTTTGATTAATGTATTAATCAAAGGTGGGAGGATGTTAAGTTTGTAGCAAGAGGTGAGAAACTGTTGTAGCAAGAGGTGAAAAACTTGTCTGTGTAGTAGTCTGTGGTTTTTACCAGAGAATAAAGGAGGCAAAAATGCAACATGTTTTTAGAGGAAGATTAAACGGGTAGTTTAATTCTGTTCCTAACACCGTGGATAAATCACAAACCGGAGTTACCCCTCCGCTTTTTATAAAAATCACGAAAATTTACAGGAGAAATGAGGTAAGAAATGATAATTTGAAGTTTTTATTTGATGTTTAAGAATTTAAGTTCGGCATGAGAGTTAGGTTTAATACGAGAAAAGATATGTGGAAGTTAGTACTATTTGCCGGATGCGGAAGCATTCGTGGAAGGTTTCAGCAGCATGGTAGTTGTAAAATATGGCGAACAGGTGTAATGGATGCTCAAAAATAATGAAGAGAACCTTTTAAATTCTTTAAAAGCCAACGGAGTACTAAAGTTAAGTGAAATGTAATAATTTTTAATACTTTAAGCACTGTTTTTTGTATGTTGCAAAGTCTAAGGGCACCTACAGCCTGGAGGGGCAACTCTAAACTTAAGCCCTAGTTTGTGCTAGGTGGCCACTGAAAAGCGCGAGTGCTATCTAACTGAGTCAGGGCAGGAGTGCAGCACGAAAACCCAAGTGATAAGGGTGCGCCCGTAGGGAGCAGGCGCGTCAGCGATGGGGGTTACGCGTATAAACGATGATACTGGATTAGCACACTAACAGGTATTTATTCCGAAGTTAGTCGTCGCCTACTTTTTGGCTAAAAGTAATAATTGGTTTCTTTCTTTACCAAAGTTTTACATTTAATTCACATAATAATGCTGAGTGAGCGTTAGCGAGTGGAGACGGGTTAGTGCTCCGCAGAGCACGTTGTTTTCTGTTTTTATTGCTGCTAAATGGGAAGACGGGCCTATGTTCTAGAAGATTGCTGCCTTCTTGGTTATGTCACTAACCGTTACAGTAGACAATATAACTTTCTCCAAGTTTCTTTATATTAGTATATATCAGGGTTGGCAAAAACCATGGTTTTATTGAAAAAGAAAAAACTTATTTTTTGGTTTAAACCAGGTTTGTTTGGTTTAAATAATTTGCTCTATATATTCATATCATATATGGACAGAAATAAGTTTGTTTGATCTTGATGTTATTATGCAACAACCGGGTTATGCTGGAAGGGGTCACATAAGCTTAATGCGGAATAGAAACCGCTTCTCGAGTTACATCCGAGAGAAATTGTCCTCCATTTGAACTCGGAACCAGGACTAATTGGCCACAAATGCGATACGTCTGCCGACTCACTCACGAAGGAATCCTCGTAAAAATACGTTGAACTGATCTTTACATGCTTCTTGATATAATTGTCAAGAGTAATTTCAGAAGAGCAAAAAGATAAACAGCTGCACAAGTGAAACTATTATACAGAATTACATATCGACAATTTCAAAGTACTACGGAGTACAGAAGAACTATTTTAGTTCAAGTTAGTTAACAATGACTTTTATTGGTCCACGAGTCCACTTTGGCTCAGACTAATTTATACATAAATAGATACCAAAAATACTTCTCATTTCACTAAAGGCCTCTCGTGGGGGCTGTATGACCCCTCCCCCTACAGACAAAGTACGGCATTTCGAAGTATTTTATCAATAATAAACATTGAAACGAAACAATATTTAGTATTTTTCTTTGATTGCAATTACATAACAATAATAACAACTACAAAAAATCACAAACATTTATAAGCTTAAAAAAAAGTTGCTTTTGTAGTATAATATTTTTGAGTAATAAATGGCGAATTTAGGTCTGAATATAACACGAAAAATATATGGGAGTGAAACGTGATAACCCACAAATGTCTGTTCATCAAGATTTTACAAACACTTACGCTTTTACGAACATTTTTCGTTTTTTGGTTTGAAAAAAAAACAGCTGGTTTAAACCAGCCAACCCTTGTATATATATAGGATGTAAGAAAATTTAAAGCATCAAACCTACAGAGGTGATTTGTCCCATCAGAGCAAAGAAATAGTTCATATGGACCTGTGGTCAAAAGTCCATACTTTCGAAGCTATAGACTGTCAAAGACATAAGAAAATAAACTTTAAAAATCTATAGCTTCAGTGTGGGACCGAGCGCAGTCAAGGAAGACATCACTTATTTACTAGTATGTGCCCTATTCAAATACCCATGTTTCAAAATTCTGCGGTGCTTGGGTATCAATGGACAGTGTATGAGCACTTCAACTTTTCTGAGTATTCCTCAACTGGCTCTATAAAAATTAATGTGTAAGTGCCGCAAGATTCTGAAAGATGGATATTTGGATAGGGCACGTACTAGCTCTTAAGTAATGTGTTGACTCGTCTGGGATCGGTCTCACAGTAGTGGAACTCTGGACCTCTAAATTTCCTTTTCCTACGTTTTCGGCAGCCTGTAACTATAGACGTTTGACCACGGGTCCTTATGAACTTTTTTTCTTTCTTTTCGTGTGCAGAGTAAGAATTAAATGATAAGTTAGCTGCTGGTAGTCGAATTTCGGTTAAAACTACGCTAGAAGTCGTGTAGCCGAATAGTAACCGAGCAGTACTCAGTGAAACTACACTTTGCTTTTCCTGGATTACTATAGTACGGCAGGTATAACGTCGTTGCTTTCCCGTGAAAAGTTGTAGTGACGTTTATGGGGAATTGCTAGCTTGGTTACTCGTGGCTCGCTGAGCGCAGTGAATGGTGACTGGTGATTTGCTATCCTCTTACCACATCCCCAGTGACGAGCAGGTCCAAGTGCGGGAAGCCAACGACGCTATACCTTCTGACCTTTAGTTACCAAGAAAATTGTCAAAAGGTGTTAACCAACTTACTTGGTTACATTAAGCAAAAGGAATAACAACTGTACAGTTTTCCGGTAAAAATAGCCGTCTCGTCTTTGTAATTGCTCATTGCACTTAATTATTGCCGGTACTTGGGCTGTTATAGACAATTAGTTATTTTAACCCCTCTTCCTTGGTTGCAGGACTTCGTTATTCAGGATAAATTAACACGTCTCAATTGATCTTTCTTTTCGAGTATCGAAATTCTTATATAATATTAAATTAGCTCGGGTATGAGATATTTCGCAGTAAATTTTTCTGGTCACAGTATGAAACATCCTCAGATATGATAGTTGTCATTGTCGTGTATGCGATGCACTAACCAATTAAAGTAGTGTCTACTAATTACGGCTCTCGATTAATTTAATCGTGTGGTTGGCGTAATCATAAATCTATTCATCTTTATTAAAAATTAGTTGCTATATAGATGTATATGTAGTATATAAGCGAATTTTAAAAGGAAATGTAGACATAGTAACTCCCACAGGATTTTTTTACAGGGGGGAGTGGGCAAAAGGACCGACATACAAGCAAAGTCACGGATACAAATACCTAGAACCACATAATATTTAATGTAAAAATCAATTATTACAACTCACTGCTAACTTCACTAACTGTTGTGTGTGAATAAAAAAAATTAGCATATTTTAATACTAATTGGGAAAATCCATTGTTAAAGCAAGTGCTCCCTGCAGCGGGCGGCTATGGTTACAGAATACAGTTTTAGTGTTATTGATACTTCGTAAGTGAAATCCTCATTTAGTTGGGTGAGAAATCTAGAATACGATAGTGCTATGATAAAGAAAATAGTAAGTTTTTATATCTTAGGTATGTTTTGTATTTGTAACCTGTTCTTCTTTCCGAAAGTATATTCTCCTTTAGAACAACTTAACTCCGTGCATCACAAGTGCAGAAGTACAACTCTTATGTAAATCAGGTGCAAATATATATGTATTGAAAATTTAAAGTAAAGATTACCATGAAGAAAAGCAATGATAGAATGACAGTGCGAAAAATACGAACCAACCAGCGCTAGATAGCCAATGAAAAGCACGAATATTATTAACAAAGTGAGCACAAGGGCGTAGCAGGATGAGCTTGGTGTGCTTCCGTATGGAGCGGGCCTGTCAGCGACGGTGGATATGCACGTAACCAAGGGTAGTGTAAAAATTTTATATCCCATACAACTATGCCTTACATCTAATATAGCTTTACTTCACTCCTGTGGTTCTGCATCATCACTTTACATAATGCCTTGAGTTCATAATAGCTTCCTTACGGAGTACTGTGCATTACGTATTACGTATTTCTACCTATGATAAATATAATAGATATAAGATTCCGATATGTAGTTACATGTAGATTGCTATTGCAAAATGAATCAACATATAAATAACATAAATAATGGTTTGCGCCTTCCATTTCAACTCAGCCAAAAAAAAAAAAAAAACAGTACCATCACCATCTCAGATATTGTTGGAACTTTTTATTAATAGCAACTAGACATGTTTTTTAAATGACCCCTATTTTTTGTTGCCGGAAAAGATTTTCCCGCCTAGTAATGGGTCATCAAAACGGGAAGTATAATTTACGAATTTTAGAGGACGTGGAAAATGGTAAACTTCGTAGCCTAACCATTCAGCTATGGAGACAGATAGTTAAAATTCTTGTTGTGGTATGTACACTCATGACAAAAATTATTGTCGCATGTCTATAAATATGTTGTAGGAATATAATTTGATAACGAATTCGTCCGGTATTTCTTATAATGTAGTATGTGTATAATCGGGAAAGACGATGTATGTGGCAAATTCCATGTCAAAAGAGCAGTAAATAAGAACAATAAAATGAAAATAAAACTTTCTTGTCCATTTAAAACTTAGCAACATTTTGTTTTACTCATTCTAATTTTCGTGTTTGTAATTCTTTTCTTCTGAAATTTACTACGAGTATACATTTCCCGATTATACATGTAGTATCAGTATTAATAGTACCCTGCAAAATCATTATCAAATTATATTCTTACAAGAAGACAGTTATAGATATGCGACAATCATTTTGGACATGAGTGTACATAGGGATATAAATAAAATATATTTTGTTATAGTTTGGTTTGCGCATGCGTATCTTTTGGTACATAAATTAACAAATGAACGTAAGTTTATCTGAAAAGTCGAAGTTTATGCTTTCTTTCGAGCACTTCCGGTTCGAAGTTTAAAATTCTATTTTGCGGTTGGTAAGACCTAGTTACCCGCTTCTCGAAAAAAAAATTGTATTGCTTGTGTGTGCATCCGTTTTGTCGCAAAAAATTCGAGAAACCGTCAAATTTTCAAAAATCACCTTTCTCGAAATCACCATAATTTAAAATCCTGAAATGTCAAATTGTTCAACTTTATATGAATAATAAACACACCAAATAGCATTGTCGACCAATGCTTCAGCCCCTTGAAGTTAGCGAAGTTTCATTAAGTTCAGTATTACCGTTGGCAACACTGAAAACAATGAAAGTGCAACAATTTGATGATGTTTGTGGTTCACATTCATTAAATAAAGAATAAAAGTTTTTCTTGCCTCCCCCTACTCCGTTTTCTTAAACCAATGTAACCTGAGGTGAAAATTACGATTACGAAAGAAATTTTAAACTTACTTAAAATGGTTTTCGGAAACAAAGTTTCACTGATTTTTTCCACTCTGAAGTAATTATTTGCTTGCTTAGTGTCTTCTTCGCTAATAGCATGTTACCATGGCAGATGCTCCAATAGGTGTTGGTGCACTCACAACTCGTAGCACGTTGTCACAAAACATTTATATTCTCTTCTGGAAACCTGTACTCTGTTGAAGGTCCATGTGGAAACAAAGAAAAAAAAAATGAAATGAAATCTTGGGAGTTTTACGTCCCACGTTTATGCCGGTTAGGCTGAAGGAGACGGGGATTAGGAGAAATGAGTGAAATGGTGGAATGAAGAAAGTGGGAGGAAACGGGAGAACCCCGAAAAACCCACTATACGGTGCTTGTCCACCACAAAGTCCACACGGCGCGAGCTGGGATCGAACCAAGGACCCCAAGCACCGGAGGTGAACGCTCTACCACTGAGCCACCGCGCCTCCTGGAAACAAAGATCACTGCAATTTCATGTAATTTATGATGTATTGATAATATTTCTGCTATCCATCACTGGTTATCATATATGCATGTAACAAAAGTTCATTTTTGCAGATTTCTTAAATCTATACGTTGAATTGGAGAAGCTCGATTTTCGGGAAAGCATGAAGTTAGTCCATGGTGACCCGTTACTGCCATAAAAGCCAAAGATGACTTCGGTAAATATTAGTTACCGGTCGCACACTTTCTCAGTTTTTTTTTTTTAATTGTCGAATTCGGTTTTTGGCAACAAGACGAGAGTAATACCCGGAGTTGGTACTTGCACTATACTCAGGAATTTTTCTGCAGGTTTAATACTGTGAATCTGTTTTTCATTTTCCCGGGTTGCCACATTCTTATCCCCCCTCTCCCCAATAAGTCGCAGAGACCCTTACCACGGCCAGTTTCACTGAAAAGCCACTGCTTTATCAGACCTGTCTGCATCTTAAACATCTGAAAGCAATTTTTAAAGTGGAATGCAGCACCATCAGAAATCACTGAAACGGTTTATTAAATTGTAGACACTTATTTTCACGTGTTCGAACATTTTTCTATGACGTATATTATCGCTTTTCTTCGAGTATTTTTAGAATCTTATTCATGGCTATGAGTACGAGCCGAATCGTGTGTTTTGTCGTCGCTTATTACGGCAAAACTGTCAGTTGTTTCATAATAATATATCACTCCCGTAAAGAAGGACATTTGCTCGTTTCTCCAGTGATCATTCTGAACTTCCCTTTGCAGAATAACAGTCCAATTTAAGCGAAGTCCACATGCAGTAAAATAGAATTTGTATCTTGAAATTTTACACGATGCTTTGCGGAAACATTTTTTTACACTTTCATTGTTTTCATTGTTGCCAACTGTGACTTCAAAGTTAAAGAAAGTTCGCTAACTTAAAAAGGCTGTAGTTCATTCATGAAGCATTGGTTGAGAATGCTATTTGGTGTTTATTATTCATGTACAGTTGAACCATCTGACAAAATTTAAGAATTTTAAATTATGATGTTTTCGAGAAAATGACGATTTTGGAAAATTTGACGATTTCTCGAATTTTTTGCGATAAAACGGTTGCACACAGAAGCGATACTTTTTTTTTTGGGGGGGGAGCGGGTAACTAGGTCTTACCAACCTTGAAAACGGAATTTAAAATTCGAACCGGAAGTGCTCGAAAGAAAGCATAAACTTCGACTTTTCACATAAACTTACGTTCATTTGTTAACTTATGTACAAAAAGATACGCATACGCAAACCAAACTATAATAAAATATAGTTTATTCATATCCCTATGTGGATACCACAACAAGAATTATAACTCTACATGTCTCCATTGCTGAATTGTGAGGCTCCGAATTTGACCATTTTCCACGTTTTCTACAATTCATGAATTGTACTCCCCGTCCATGATGGCCCATTACTTTGTGGGATTTTTTTTTCCGAAAAAAAATACGGGTCCCATAAAAACATGTCTAGTTCCTATTAAAAAAAAAGTTTGAACAATATCTGAGATGGTGATGGTACAATTTTATTATTTATTTATTTATTTATTTTTGCCTCAATTGAAATCGAAGGCACCAGATATCTAATTTAAGTTAAAAACAATGTACGTTTGTCATTAATTTTTAGTTACTATAAAGATGTGACTTAAAATTTGTAAAATACTGTACATATTTTAATTTTTTGCATTTTCTTTTTCTATAATAGATTATTAAAACACATGGTACAAAACATAAGAAATGTTTATTAAGTACTGTCCTGTTCCGGGAGATCAGAAAAGATAAATACGTGCTGGTTTTGGAATGAAAATGGTGTTCTTTATGCTATGTATTGGGTAGTCCAGGAAGGGAGTATTTATTGAATGTTTTATTATTATTATTCGATATGCCCATTAAACCATATAGTTGAGACTCTGTTGTATTGATAGAAAGTTGAGACACTATAATATTAATAAATGTTCATAGAAATAGGCACTAACTATACATTTAAATAGGAAGTGTGTCAAATAAAATTTACTGTAGGCAGCCAATGACACCCCAAAATAAACAAACTTCTGTTCTTTATAATATATCGAACGTAAAGAAACGACATTGGTTGATTTGGCGCTTTATTGATGCATTTCGAAGGAAAAAGGAGAAGCAGGACACGAGGCAATGCTTCGAGAAGACGATCCGCCCAAGAAAAGAACGAAACTCCCGACGAGAGCTCACGTCGTGGTTCGGATTCCACGTTAATCAGTAGGTTCACGTTTTGTATAGCGTCGCTGTTCACGGGACGTTAAACTCAAATTCAAATGAACTGAAAGAAGAAAATAGATTCAAGCTGATGAAAGAATTCGCCGTACAGAATTTTGAAACTGTTGACATTGCAGAATAATGCTGGATTTGGCCCATAATTCCGTCACGGAATGTTAATGTCATGGTAACTGTAACATAAGACAAAGTAAATTATTCAATAGGTATATTAGATTTCACTGTTGTTTCCTTTCCAATTATCTGTGTTGCAAATACGTAGTAATAAGCAGTAATGCAGTGTTATGAATTGCTATGAAGTTATGAATATCCTTTACGTTAGAGATATTGTAAAGATAACTTCACAGAAGTTTACTTTGGGGTGTTGTAGGATGCCTACAGCAAATTTTATTTTAGCCCAATATAGATTCATGCTGAAAAAATTTCTGCAGGTCATTGTCTCTGATTTTCCTGAAATTAGGATATATCATTCTAAAAACAAAATTATTAGACCCATTTTTTTCTGCATTATACAAAAAAATAGAACTAAATTAAGCATTTGTTGCAACTGAGAGTTTCAGTGACTGTTTGCCATGGCATTTTAAAGAAAATGTGAATCAAATTTAACCTTTCCGAACTTCTTAATTTTAGGTTGTGCAGTTATTTTTTGAGTTTTAGTGATATTATAGCCTATTTTTAAGGCTTTTAGTACGTAATCATCCGGTTTCTTTTTTTGAAGTACATTATAACCCATTTAAGTAGATTAACCTATTTAGATATACGGCTTTGCGTCCAAACGTCTCGCGCCCAGACGTCCTGCTCCGGTATCACAGGGTGGTATAGGAGCAGAGGGTTGGTGTTATTTATCACTTATATATATATATATATATATATATATATATGAGTGAGCATAGTGAGAAGAACCACATATACTTCTACCTTATTAATTTATACAGTATGGCGCTAAATTCGGTATACAAAAGCTGAGGGGTGATTCCTAAGAGTTAAAAAAAAATATCCAATAAACATAGGGCGAAAACTCCATCGTTTATGTGTTATAGGCTGCTGAAATCATGAAAAAATGAACTTTAAAGGTTCATAGCTCCAAAACTTTGGGACCTACCTTGGTCCGGTCAAAACTTCACTTAGAACCTAGTGTGTTCCCTATCCAAAAATGCGTGTTTCAGAATCCTGAGGTGCTTCCACAACAATGTTTGTAGAGGGAGTTTGACTACGGGCCTATGACATACTCTTCAACTACCTCCATAAAAATTGTTGCGTGAGTACCTTAGGATTCTAAAACATGTATTTTTGGATAGAGCACATATTAGTTCCTAAGTGAAGTCTTGACCTGACTTTGGTAGGTCCCATAGTTTTGGAGCTATGGACCTTCAGAATTGATTTTTTCATGTTTTCGGCAGCCTATAACACGTGAACGATGGGTTTTTCGTCCTAAGTTTATTGGAATTTTTTTGTTTGTTTTACTCTCAGGAAACACTCCTCTGCTTTGAGTTTGGCATAGAGACATTTAGTATAGGAAGCCCAAAATTCATAGTGTCAACATAACACCAATTTAAAAATATAGACTGAAGATCTAATTAATTCTTATTGACTGTGATTTTTTTTTATTGGCGTAGCTCGCTTCGTGTGATGTGTATGGTACTCATTTAAGCTAATTTGCGTGCATATTATGCTGTTTTAATTTATGGCAGTTAAATCACACTTCACATTCTAAAGTAATATATAATATACCTACTTCGTATCGTTAAATATATTCTTAGATGAAGGTGACAGAGAACTTTTCAAGAAATAGTTTAATTTATTTTGTGTGTGTTGAGGGGAGGGGGACGTAAGTAAACGCATGATTCTGCTGCTTGGTTTTCGGTGATTGGTACAGTCATCTTCTGAACTACAATACTAGGGTGTGGGAAAGAGTTTGTAAGATGCAACTCTGTTCAAACTTTTCTTACAAAGTAAGTTTTTTTTTTTTTAATGTTAAATAAAACTTGTTAAAATTGATACACTGATGAGGTGTATATACATTTCAAACTATTATAATGTACGGTATGCAATTAGTAGACTTAAATTAATATAGACTTTTTGTTTACTACAAATGTATACTTAATGTAAAATTTAATAAATTATTACTGTAATTATTCTCAATAAATCTACAGGATTTTATTTTATGTATTGTCTTTTAAAGGTTCATTCCTTATTTGGCTTTCGGTTTGTTATGTAATCATAAGTAATGTAGGATGGTGGAATTTAGATCATTTTAAGAATAATTTCTCTATTATATACGATAACTCAAAGAAATAATCGATTCTATATCGCATTAAATATTTACATGATATAAAATAAGTTATTTTCCCCATTTATCATGTATAAATCTTACCACCAGTGGGGTTCTGTAGTATAGACACTGGTTGCCCAAGTACATCACAAGTTCCGGTATAGTCAATGCGGTCTGGTTGCTTGAGCACAGACTTCAGGAGTGGTAGAATGAATGACTATTCGGAAACAGTGAGTAGCCTAGTGGTTAATGCATCGACACGGTAAGTTGAAGTTACAGGTTCCAATCTTAGTCCAGTCTTGCATTTTCTTTCCTTTTGTAATTATGTACTTTAGCTTAGTAGACCTGATTTCTTTATACTCGAGTTATTTCATCATGACTTTCAACACAAGGACGACATGAACCACTCACATGTTGATAACTGGGATGTCTTCCTTGTGCTCTGTCATTTATTCTACGCACTACAATAGCTGTTTTAGTGTTGTGTAAAACATACAACGAAGAGCACAATTAAGACACCTCGACTGTGGACATCTGAGTGGTCCACGTCGTCCTTGTGTTAAGAGTCATGGTGCAATAAAATGGTTTCATGGTGATATGATCACGTTTTATAGTGATTCTTTATAAGAAAAACTCATTATATATACGTGTTTGTAAGTTTCGTATATTTTTAATACTTCTGTAAGAAACTGTACTATAGCATTTTTTTTTAGTTCCATTAAGAATACTTTTCACAAAATGCATGTGCTTTGTTCCGATTGTTATTGTTCCTCCATATTTTTAAATGAATATTGCCATAGATATAGAATGTGCGTCCGAGATAATTTAGTTTTCTCCACTTGCACTGCTCAGTGCCCCCTGTGGTGTCGCCTTGTAATATTAAGGGATTCCGGGTACATGACAAAATATTTTCTGTACATGATAGAAAATATTCAGAAAATATAAGGTAGACAAATCAAAAACATTTTCAAATTATTTTTCTTGGTGTTTTGTAGCAGTAGCAAATGTTAAGAAAATATTAAACTAGTTTCAGACGAATTTATGCTAACAAAGAAAATATTTACGATTTATTTTTCAAAAATTGATATGGTTTTCATTTGTTATTGTATGTAGTTTCAGAATGTACTTAAAATATTTTTTAACATATTCTGGTTTTCGCAGATAAATATTTTAAATTCTTTCTGAATATTTTTTCGTCATTACCACGATAACACCTACAGTTTGAAATACATTTCTTTCTTCAATCTATAAGTTAGAATACTAGAATTAATTTCCACAAATTTATCTGATGATAGAAATTTCCGAAACCGGTTCCAACATACACAGACTTCTACCACCCCATCAATTTGTAAAAATGAAATCCAGATATTTTAACTTACAAGGGTTGGAAAACTGTTCAGTATGCATTTCCTTCAATATTGAAGAAAGAAATGTATTTCAAACTGTAGGTGTTATCGCGGTAATGACGAAAAAATATTCAGAAAGAATTTAAAATATTCTATGTGAAAACCAGAATTCGTTAGAAAGTATTTTAAGTACGTTCTTAAACTACATACAATAACAAATCAAAAAATTATCAATTGCTATTTGAAAAATGAATCGTAAATATTTTCTTTCTTAGCACAAATTGATATCTGAAACTAGTTCAATATTTTCTAAACATTTTCTACTGTTACAAAACACCAAGGAAAATAATTTGAAAATGTTTTTGATGTGTCTACCTTATATTCTCTGAATGTTTTCTGTCTTGTACAGAAAATGTTCATTAAATATTTTCTGTGATGTACGGAAAATATTCACTAAATATTTTTTGTCATGTATAGAAAATATTTTTTGGTATGAGTGGAAAATATTTTAAAATTGTTATTTTACAGAACATTAATTTTTGTTAAAAATGGATTAGAAATCTTCAGATAACATTTCAACTAAGTACCCAATACATTGTAAAAATATTTAGAAAAAAATTCTTTATTTTAGACAAATGATTTTCAGTGTTATTGGCAAATGATTTTAAAATATTCCATGCGAAACATTTTAAAAACCATTCCGTTAACATTGTATAAAACGTTTCAAATACATTTTCAGTAATGTGTGGAAATGATACAGAAAACATTTTTTGGAAAACTTTTCTAACGGCTTATAAAATATTTCTACAACGTTTTTGAGTATATTGCGAAAATATTTTCAGTATTATTTGGAAAATGTTTTCATCAACATATGGAATATATTTCCTTAAGGGAAGTAGGATACATTTTCTGAAAGAAAATGATGGTACATTTTAGAAACGTTTTGAAAATATTTCATTGCTGTGTGGAGTAATTGTTTCCTATCACGAACCCTTTGAATAGGAGATACCGTGACCGAACAGTGATGCTAGATTAGTGTGCGTGCAGTGAACTACAATTACCTACCTACGAACACTCAGCTCGTGCTCATTCAGGATATTACTAGGATTGTCTTGATACTCGCTAATCGTTTGCTGTGATGTAAGTGGAAGTCTGATAGTCCTTCCCCAAGAACTGTCTCTGGGACCAAGTTCGATCTTGTGTATGGCCTCTTCCTCTTGACGTAGTGAATCTCCGTCCTCTGCCTTTCCTTAATTTGGGACTCCATCCCTTGTTACTTGCCGGCTGATTCCACCTGCTTCTGTGGGACTCAAATGTATCTTTCAGTGAAGTTCTCATCTGCGTTCGTTGTTGTGAACGTGAGTGTTTCAGCAACTTGGCAGTGAAATTTCGTCTATCTGGTGAGAGAATTGGTGAAGTGTACTTGGTTGCTATTAATTAAAGAAGGCCGCCATTTGGTCAACCTGCACCTATGGCTATAATTACGATCATCATGTACCGAGATGCCTGAGAGGTCGTTGGAGACCGTTTGCCACCTTGGGATGCTGCCCGAAATGGAGCCCTTTGAACTGGCCTATGGTGCCAGTACTGTCTACTTGTAAACGTCAAAAGGTTGGGTGAGCTTTGGTCACCGTCCCAGGTAACTATGTTTTATTATTTTCTATCTCACTCTATGGTTGGAGTAATGTCGTCCTGAAAACTGTGAAAAGAATTGGTCCGCCGTTCATGTAATTCGTCCAAGTTGTCTCTGTTTACAATATCCGGTGCTATATTATTACCGTCGTGTGTTTATTCTGTCGTCTTCAATTGTTTTATAAACCAAAGAAAATATACACATACTTATTAATCATTGGTTACTCAGTGCATTTACATACTATATCAATTCTACAATGTTTACAATGTTGTTTCAAGTAAATCCTTTCCGTAACATGTCCGAGTAAACGAAAGTGAGTCTCTATTCAGTAAGTCGAATCATACGCCGAAGGGGTAGTCTGATATCAACACAGTTTCTCTCCTGCTTTGAATGGAATCATTTCCGTGTTGCGTAGATGTATAATGTATCACTTGCTACCATCTAGCTTATGTTCGTCCAGTAGCGGGCACTCCGTATTGTCTATCTACAAGTACTATGTTTGATAAGGTAAAGATTGATTAGCGATGGCTAGCTCATGTCTGTCCAGTAGTGGGCACTCCGTATTGTCTATTATATATATAGTTCATAATCCAAGTATTAAATTGCCACACAACAAATGCTATGTAAATCCTCGAGTTGTCTTCATGTCATATCTCTAGCTATAATGCTACTTACTAGTTCATTAGGACGCGTCGAAGACGGTGGGCATACGATAGCACTCACATTTTGATGTGACGGTCTCAGGAGTAGAGTCTAATTTACTGGTTGGTCTTGTACTTCCTATAATGTTTTTGCAGTATGTATTATTATTACCGCCGCTGTTAAATTGTAAGTTATGTCGAGGGAAATGCCCTCTTAACATTTGGTTGCGGAAGGTAGTGGAAACGTTATGTGTTTAGGGAGGAAGGTTAGTCGACACATCCACATGCTTACTCCCTCTGCGGTGAGATGTTTTGTAAACAGTAATGTAATTTCTAATCTCCCTTCACTCGCCGTGATGCAGCCTACCGATGATTATGTCCTAATATTTGGTCATGAAATGTAAACAACTTTTCTGCTGTTATTAAGGATAATACTTAAACATTGTTGTTACTCATCTTTTAGTTGTGTTGGCGTTAGAAGTTTTCTGGAATCTTTAAAGACTGAATACTGATGATTTTTTTTTCTCTGACAACTGAGTTTAGCTGTCCATGTTCACTAATGCCAATTCCAATATTATACGCATTTACAAGAGAGTTAAATAAACATGATTTTCAAGGTATGTGGTGTTGTTCCGAAATTATTTTTTTCTTCCTTCTTTCTCTTTCTCCGTACCGACGATGCCATTAGTGTGCAAGAGTCTGGATTTAAATAGCGTTGTGCTCACTGGTCTATAATTGTAGCGTAAGAAACGAATTTATCGGCGACCAAAATTTTTTTTTCTTTTCTTTCCCCTAACGTCAGCTATGAACAAAGGTGTAAATGATTAGTGCAACTTCTACAACATAATGGTGACTTCCTAGTCACGAGTCTATAAGGTCGTTACGGGTTTACTTATTCAGCCAGAATTCTAATTACTGTAAATCTGATCGTTTGAATTTGGATACCCAGTCATAGAATCGAATTAGCATAAAGTGTATCACCTCAGTTGCACACACATGATCACTTCAGAGGCCTGAAAAAAAACAATAAGGATTTTCTTATTAATATGAAAATTGGATTACTAACACACACAAAAAAGTTTTATTACTTTTTGGAACAAAACTCAGAAGAAATTTTTATTTTGTAATGTTGGTTTCTGTTCACATTGAAATCGTCTGTTCAATTTTTTTGTTGTAAATCGATAAAATATTTTTGCATGGTTGTTTTGCTGTGTTCAAACAATGAGTTCAAAACATTTTTTCTACTTCTACTGGGATATACAATATATATATAAAATTTATTTATTACCTGTCTTCCATGACTTAAGAAAATATCGACCCCTTTCTCCACACGTCAATTTAAATTCTTGTGTAGAAAAATGGGGGAAGGTAAATATTTTCCCCTTTAAATAACAATAAGAAATGAGTAAAAAATTTTTCCCAATTACTCAGTTTAAAATCCATAATAACTATTATAATTCTCGGTATGGATTTATTTATATAGCCTTATTTTTCGTGGCGAGGTTAAGGTTAATAATGCGTTACATTTGGATGGAGTGGCACATTTGGACTGGTATTAACAGAACATTTTTATTCACTTCTGAAATATTTTCTCAAGACAATAAAATATATAAAATAATTAGGGAAAATGATTTTGTGAAAATCTGAAAGTGATTTAAAATATATAGTTACTTAAGATGACCTGGTGTTCATCCTTCATTATAAACAAGTTGTCATTGTAATAATTATTTTACGTGGGCTAATTGAGCTGAGCAAATCGAAATTCGTATATGCTTATTTTGCGTTTTGCTCAGCTTATACAGTATACTTTAACCACCATATAGTTGACTAAATTGCAGGTTTGCTCTCGTAGGGAATGTTTCATGACGAGCTTTACAAGTAATCTATCCCAGATCAATCGTATTCACAAGGAATATTGACTGAAAAGCCATATTTGTTAAATTGAAATTTGAAGTGCAGACATGCAACAAAAAATGGATGAGTGTATTGTTGGTTGTACCAAGGTTTAGGATTCTGTATATAGTGTTAAATAATAATTCAACTCTTAGGTATTTTTCAAATTAACAAGTAAGCAGGAAAGGGGAGGGAGATCTACTGTCAAGTCTAACAGAAAGATAAATCTACCAGAGAAATTCACAAGTTTTTTCAGAACTGAACAGTGTCTAGCAGTGCCAGTTCCTACAATGATGAACAATCGTTACAATGTCATTTTTTCCTTATAATTATGGATAAAATCGACATGAATTTTACAAGCAATTCTTTTCTTACTTCTATGAGTATATTTTTGGTACAATCGGACGCTTTTCTGAATTTTCACGTAGCTATTCCATTCACCAAATCATATTCAGGAACCTTACATCATTGAATTCTGAAATGCAAATATTATCCAAAAGTTCAAAACGATGCGAGGAAGGTGGGGCAAAAGTAGTTCATTTATTGGATTTCATCCGTTCTTAAGGAAGTAGATGTTGTCATTCCATGAAGTACATAAATGGACAACAATTTCTCTGACAATACCAGTTTTCAGCTCTGGATGTGAAAGAATGTTTTCTTTTCTGAAGCAAATTAAGTGTCTTGCACAGAATCATCATCATCATAGGTGTTCTGCCCTTACTGGCAGGTCACTTGCAGCAGCTAAGAAGCTTACATGCTCCACGGACCTCCGCTAACCTCTTCGTCTTCACGTATGATCTTTCTGTTTTTATATTGTAACCGCCTGGAGTTCAAGTCGCTGTTCGGGCGTCCATTTATTTGTAACCACTCTGTGTAATCTGGTCGCTGTCCGTGGCTCGTGGTACTACCAATAGGTATCTTCCTGATACTTTAACTTACCTGGACAGGACGATGAAGGACCTCTCCAACAAGAGGTTACAACCTGTTTCCAAATCGCTCGTCGGTCTCAATAATATGAGCATTAGGCGCCGAGAGGTTCGTGTGTCTCGTCTCGAAAACCTCACGGACGATCAGACGGTCATCCAGACCATAACGCACACAAACATCACTTATGCAAACAACGAAAACACACTGAATTAAATGACACTATACTTATTTATTAGAACACTATTTTGAAAAAGAAATAGCGAAGAGGAATGGATACAACACTGAACACTGGATACATATAATAATTTTCGTTGCTGAAATCACACTTTGCCCTTTTCAGGCAATATAGCTCTTTATATATATATATATATATGATTATGATTCAGATATCACTGTAAATGCTTCCCTCACACCATTGACACACTTGGGGAATTAGCACTAGGGAAAAGTTGTCTGGATTGTCGAATCCAGTTGTTACGCTGAACCGTCCTAAAACGTAGAGGTGATTCTTCAGCAAATTAACAAGAAATTCTCCAAAGTAGAATACTGCTGTTGGCGGGCGCGTATATAACATTTTAAACGCACAAGGTCTGCGGACCTGGGATTTCACTAGTTGGTGCTAGCCGTAAGAAATCGTCCTTCACCGGCTAAATAGATTGTGCCCCTTCACAATAAGTCGTATCTGAAGCTCGACGCGATGCGCGTAGTTACGGCTTCCAGACCTGGAGTCAAACTCCCTGAGCATCCAAGCTCAAGCTACGGGTTGCAATGGTCAACAGAAAAGTGTTGGCAGTTCATTTCAAAAATCACTCAGTTAACTCACCTGTATGCACATACAAACAGAATACGGAAAACAATTTATGTTAATTTTAGTCAACTGCCTATAATGGACTAGACACTGATAACACTGGCGATAACACTGGCGTGAGAAAGTACAGATAACGAACTGCGAAAATTGTGAGGCTGGTGCCACTTTGGTTGCTGAACATCTGGTCAGCCCGTATTTCTCTAATCTATTATAATGTTTCCATAAGCGATTAAAGAAAGCACTTAATTCAGTTCCCAATAACTATAGAATATATACTGTGTATATAATGAGTCAGGGAGAAACACTGAAATGGTTAGTCACTAACTGAAATGTTCTCAGCAAAAGCAATGTTTTAAATATATATATGAAAAAACGATGAAAGACTTCTTTGTCCAATTGTGTGGGAAAGAAGCAATTCCCACCAAGAAAGAACTTATGTGCGTTGCAGAATATAGTACAAATTGAAAATAATAATCACTGTCTTTACGAAATATACAGAGTGTCCACGAAAAATCCTTCTATAACCTGGTAGCGGTTATATATGGCGTCTGAAACGTGGAACGACATGTCAAGTGCACACGTAGACAGGTTGAGAACCCTTGACCGTATGACGAAATATGAATAAAATTAGGTTTTTCACCTGAACATTTAAAATAAGTTAGTTGACAACACTGTCATATGGTGTGAGACTTACGTGCATAAACGATGAATGGTTTTTCACCTGAAAAAGGGCTATTTAAAATAGTTAAATAACTTGTCCACTCACTACAACATGATGAGGTTCCTGCATGAGCAATGTCCAATCCAAGCGTTCCATGAATTAACAAGATACTCTTGAACAATTGGTGCAATTGGGTTTCCTTATCTTCCGTTTCTTCACATGTTGAAACCATGTTTTGAATATCCTCCATGGTTCTCCAACGATAAGTTGATGAGGGGAGATTTTTTTAACACTGGTGTGAGAAACGAAGTACGGTTACAACACCTGTATGATAACTTTTTTTTAAGTTCGCAGAAAGCGTTTATAGGGCTATTAAAATTCTTACTTTTTTAAAAGAGTAATATATATATATTTTTTTAACACTAATAAATTATTTTCGTAAAATGTTTAAGTGTTCCGTTTCGATCACTTTATTTTGTGCAATATGAAATAAATATACACACACAATAACTATTCATGAAAACATCGACTTAAAGAATTATCAAATATCTCAATAAAAATTAGTAAATATACTGATATCTGTATTTAAAATATCAAAATGTGAATGAATAAGCAAATAGCAAAACATGTTAAAGGTACTAAAATATTAAAATTATTGTTAAAGTTTCGATATCACTCTAATATATTTGAAAAATATCTAAATCATTGAAAAAGTAAAATGAATGGAAATGTAAACACATGATAAACTGACAATATATAAACAAAATAAGGTTTTCACCTGTATGTCCTTCCTTTTTTTAAACTGTGCCTCGTGTTGTTTTGCAGAAAAGAACGAAAAATCGTTTTTCAAAAATAAAAAAAATAAACTTAAGTGTCAAAATTGTCGTTCATATTGATTCCAAGAAATAAGCATGATTCTGCATATCAAAGAAAAGATCGTGATTTCGCTGACATGCATGAAGAAAATTTGGCACGCCATAAGATCAAATGCCATCTGCTCGTCGAGAAAATCGAGACTTTAATTCAATAATGCTCAATACAACAAATGGTTTCGTTCTGAAACAAAGTTATTATTAGCGTAGGCCTAGAATAATGGTTGTTGTTCTCTTCCAAAAACGTAAACATTGTAGGGTTACCAGAATAGATGGGTATTATCTGCAAAAATGTTATTAATAAAGTATTGAAAACTATTCAATATTGATCCAAGTTTTTCGAAGGTCTGAATCAAGGAAGTTGACTCACTAGTCCAAACATTCCTGAAAATGAATGGTCATTATGCCATGAATTGACCAAAACCATAGGTGGGAAAAATGTGTAATACTACACGTACTTACACACGAAATATGCCATCGACACCTACGAGGCAAGGCTAGAAACGAGAAAAGGCCTGCAACCATAGGCACTTACAAAATGTTTCTGTACGAAACTGAAATATAAACATTAATATTCAGTAAACTACGCGTATGTTCCCTGGAACATAACGTACGTCTTCCACCTTGAAAAGATGTGTAAACGCACAAAATACAAATGCTCTCGTAGCATCGTAAAATATGTCTCTAAAAGACAAAATACATGAGACCTACTTAAAGAAAAACATGGGATACAAACAAAAATATAGTCAACGACATTACAACTTTCTGGTCAATCTAAAACATCAAGATTAAATTCCCTACAAAACGGTTATGTAATTTCACGACAGTTAAACTTTCTTAGGCATCTTCGCTACAAAATATTCAAACTGTTCTTATTGACACATTAAAATTCAAAGTCATCGAGCTTGCGAAATAATTAACAAAGTAATTTTCAAAAAATCGTTATGGCTTCATGCTGTTGGAAAGAAAATAAGTTTATCATTCGGGATCTATATCAATATCTCAAAGACGGCTGATACCTCATAAATAATGGGCCATGTCGATTTTTGAAGAAAATCATCCGTCATTGGCAGTATGGCTGAAACCTAAAGATTTGTATTCCAAAACCTTTAGCCATGTTGATTTAAAAAATCCTCCATACTGTTTGTTATGGCTGAAACCTAAAGGTTTATATTCCAAAACCTTTGGCCATGTTGATTTAAAAAATCCTCCATAACAAAAACAATTTTACTAATAAACTCCAAATAGTTTTGGGACATACTGTGACTAAAATAAAACTTTCTGAAAATTCATGTATAAACTAAACATTATAACATATTAGCACACAAATGCACATAATAAAATTACGATTCATAAACACTAAAATATTTATTGATATATCACTAGACGATAAATATCCTAAAAAACATCTATTCTAAGATTACACATATCTAGTTACGTGTTACTATTAAATTGAAAACGAAAAACTAAGGTTAACACTGAAAAGAAAATTTAACATTGATTATAAATGTAAAGTTTCATATTCTACGCATGAGATTACATACTAAGTTTCATTTACAAATACAGAAATATATACATAACTAACAACTAAAAATTTTCTTATCTATACATTCTCCTTTTCTTAAAAGAAAATCAAACTAATTGTGAGTCATACGTATGATAACATATTTAAGAATTTGGAAAGTGGGAAGGGATTCTAAAAAGATTTTTTTTAAAAAACAATAGAAATATATTATAACGCTAAAATATCTTCCCACTGGCTGAGGGTACGGAGCTGCGCTACTAGCTCGAATTTCTTTTAAGATGCAATTCCCCTACGTATGTGATTACATACTAAATTTTAATTATAAACATACAACTATATATATAAGTAACAACTAAAATTTTTCTGATCCTGCGCATCTGGATACATTCTTCTTTTTTCTAAAAAAAATCAAATATTTCTTGTAAATAACGTAGTAACATATTTAAGAATTTCGAAAGTGGGAAGGGATCCTAAAACGGGATTTAAAATTTAAAACATTTAATAAAAATATGTTATAAGGCCAAAATATCTTCCCACTAGCTGAGGGTACGGAACTGCGCTACAAGTTCAAACCGTTTTTAGAAAAGTACGGTTCCCTACGTATGGGATACGTTAATTATTTACTAAAAAATCTAAATTCAAACATCTGAAATGAAAACAAGAAAAATTAATAATATTAAACTAATAGTAAGTCAGTGATAAGGTTTGCAGCAGAAATGCACAGCTGACTGAGGTATGAAGTGCTACACGGAGCAAAGACAAAAAGAGGAAAAGAATTAATCAGCTGTATATCACCCGTTATTCGTAACCATAAACACAGGTGGCCGAAAATGCAACGACTATCTTATCAAAATAAAGAAAGAAAAACGTGTTATCTGCTCTTTGGTGAACAGTTACAAGCTAGAAGCAAAAATGAGTTTAAAAGAAATGCGTAGTTCTTCTTTTCGTGTCCAGGTGTTCTATCAAAAACTAAAAGCAAAAAGGAAGAAAATGAATACATGTTTATTGCTTAGAAATGCGTCGCTCGCCGAGGAGAAAAATTTGTATCAATGTAAGATTTTTTTTTAAATGAAGTGAACCTCACTTAACATTTGTTTTAATTCCTGTTCTCTGTATAGCTTCTACGTAATTGTAGTCCACCGGTAAGGCTAGGTGTGATTAATGGGATACACGTAGGCTCCCAATATGTGGAACTGAAGTAATAATGTAACCAAGGATCTCCTAAATAAAGAGATAACAAACGGGTGGTTGATAAGTTATTAACCTGTAAAGGAGTTGAATTATTCTCATCGGACTTGTCGTTTTCGGATTTTGACAAGTTGACTTCTCCACTAGGGGAAAAAGAAATTGGTTCTTGAGTTTCATTAACAGGTGACAAATTAAGGTCATGCAAAAGATCTTCTGGTAGTTGGCGACGTGCCAAGGCCATCCAAATTTCACGGGTTTCAGGGGTAGGTTCCCATAACTTGGTCCTGTCTATCGAATGAAGTCCTAAATATTCACCTGTGGAAGGGTCAACAAGTTCAACAACACGGCCATTAATGACCTTAACACACAAAAGGGGTCCTCGGTACAAATCAAAAAATTTTGATATTTCACCTTTCAATAGACTACTGATGTTACGCTGCTTGAGAAAAATCAAACTTTCTTGTTTTAAACGTCGTCGCTGTTGCTGACTGTCGTTCCATCGTGCATTCCTTTTTTCTATGATGGTTTTTCGTCGGTGGTCTGCCATAAGTAATTTATTCGACCAACTAATCCCGTCTTCCGTATCAAAATCTTCAGATACCTGTAAACCAAAATGCTTAAAAATGGGACGAGAAAAATGAATATTAAGATACAAACTTGCTGGTGAAACACCAAGACTTTCAACGATGGAATAGTTATGTAACAGAACTGCTTGCGTCAGGTTCTCGGCCCATTTATTATGTGACTGACAACATAATAACCTAAGGGTAGATACAAGGATTTTATTAGAGTGTTCTGTGATGTTACTCATGGGGTGATACGGTGTTGTATGATGGACTTTAATATTGTACTCTTGCATTTTAGATAGAAACTTTTTTGCTATGAAACACTGCAGCGTTATCTGTCAGCACTGCCTGCACGAGACCTAAATGTAGCATGTATATATCAAATAAACATTTGATAACTGAAGTAGCAGTGGCATTCTTCAAGGGGTAAGCTGAACAATATTGAGTAAACACATCAACAGTAACCAGTGCGAAGCGCGCACCATTTTTGCCTGATGGGTATGGGCCTAAAAATTCAAGGGCTAATAAAGCTCTAGGTTCTGAATAAGGATTAGTGGACAAGAAACGAGCTGGTGGGTGGTGATCGGATTTAAATTGCATACATTTCACACAATCCTTTAAATGTTTCTTTGCATCTGATCTCATTTTGCTCCAATAAAATCATTTTGAGATGATCCGAAGCGTTCTGTCTACTTCCGGGTGATCTAAATCGTGATGGTAAGCTGTAAGAACGTTATTCACTAATGACCTGGGAATGCAAATTTTATATGAGTCTGGGAAATGAAAATCTCTGTACAAAAGAATACCATTATCGAGTTTGAAAAATTTTTCCCAATTGCGTGAATTCCTTAAGAGCTCTTCTATCTTTTCGCCTGCTAAGAAAGAAATAATGGGGAGATAATCAGGATCTTCCTTTTGTGCGTTCTGTAACTCTTCAACTGAAATATTTTTGATTTTGTCTTGAATAGTCTGTAAAAGATGAACACGTTTAGTTGGTAATTCTTTGGAAGGGAAGAGACGCGAAAGCGCATCTGCACAAAGGTTCACGGAACCTTTCTGGAAGCGTATTTCGTACTCCAGCTGCTGTAATTCCAGGGACCATCTAAGAAGACGAGTGTTCCAAGGCTTGGCCTTATCCAACCAACTGAGATTTTTATGATCTGTAATAAAAATAACATGGTGACCAATTAGCAATTGACGCCATTTTCGGATCGCAAATACGATTGCAAGACATTCGATCTCACTCACACTATAGCGAGACTCAGCAGGTGTTAAAGTCCGACTAGCGACCTGGATTACCTTTTTCTGTCCATCACTGTACTGATATAGGACTGTACTGACTCCCAAGCGGGATGCATCCGATTCTAAGTAATAAGGTAAATTCAAGTCAGGATGTGACAAAAGAACATCTTTACAAATATCGTCTTTAACTTGTTGAAAAGATTGTTCGTGTTCTTCAAGCCATTGCCACCGTTTTCCCTTTTTGAGAAGCTGAAAAAGAGGTTGCATTTTTTCTGAGAAATGAGGAATAGAATTTCGTGACCAATAAAGAGACCAATTACAGATTGTAAAGATTTGATATTGGTGGGTCTGGGTAAGTTACGAACCGCTTCTATGGTTTTTGGATCTTTTTTGATGCCTTCGGGAGTAATCAAGAAACCTAGAAAAGATATTGAATTAGTGAAAAACGAACATTTTTCAATGTTAAGAGTAAGGTTGTGTTCTCTAAACTTTTCAAAGATTTGTCTCAGCAATGCAAGATGTTCTTCGAAACTATCTGTAAAGCAAGCCAAATCGTCAATATATCGTAAGATTTTAGCATGTAACTCTGGTCCCAATACTTTTTGGAGCATACTGTTTAAAACACTGCTACCATTTTTGTAACCAAAACATGTGACTCGATATTGGTAATGCTGGCCTTCGAAATTGAATGCTGTGTATTCCTGGGACTTAGGAGTAAGCAAGGCTTGATTATAGCTACTTACAAGATCCAGGGAGCTAAGGAAAGGTTTACATTTTACTTTTAATAATAAGTCCTGTATGCCCTCAGATTTTGTTTGGCGAAGTTCCACAAACCGGTTCGGCAAGCGAAGATCAACACATATTCTTGGTTTCCCGTTTTTCTTGGGAACTACAAGGATAGGATTGCTGTGAACAGAATTCGAATGACAAATTAATCCTAATTCTAATAACTTATGAATCTCATCTCGTACATCTTGGAGATACTTATGAGGGATGGGATATTGTTTACGTACCAGTGGCTTGTCAGTTTTCACCTCCATCTCATAAACGAAGTCTTTACAGAGACCTGGATAATTCGTAAAAACATCCCTATATTGTGACAAAAGAGAGAATAATTGTTTTTTCTGTTGGTTGTTTAAATTAAAAGTGCGGTTAACAGCATCTCTAATCTGTTCGTCTGTAGCACATTGTTTTACAAAAGTGGCAGCTGAAATAGAAAAATTGTTATCTATCGTATCTCTCTCTTCATCTTCGGAGATTTCCTGAAAGTCAAAATTTTCTGGTAAAAGATTAATAATGGTGTTCAAACTATTATATTCCATGGAAATCGTACCATCCGAAAGGTTAATTTGGCTTCTCAAAGCAGTAAGTGCATCAAGTCCTAAAATAAGATCTTGATTAAGAGATTCTGTAACATAAACTTTTACATAAACAGAAATGTTATCAATTTGAATAGTGACTAATATGTAACCTGTTACTTTTCTTCTGGTTGACCCACTGAAATCCACTAAAAGTACATCATCAGCTGGAGTGAGTTTGGGTGACGTCACATCTGCGCTAATGCGTTTCCAAAGCGCTAAAGACATGAGGCACGTATCCGCCAAACATTCAACTTCAGTACTACAAACTAAAACTTTAAGTTTAGAGAGATAGGGTTGGGTTGCGCATTAATATAATGGTCTAGACAGTCTGTGTCCGATTCACAGTCACTTCTAGCTAAATCCGGATTATTTACACTACAATTATTTACACGCTGATTCCTAGAATTATTGTTCTTTCGTTCAGGTCTAGTGTTAAAATTATCGCGCGAGTTGCGATTCCTGTTCCGTTCTTCACTATTTCTCTGATCACATGATCTCGAGGGTCGGTTCCTATTATTTGTACTATTGTCATGTCGCGTACGACCTCGGTTCTGATTCCTATCAATTCTCATATTATTTAGACCCTGATCCTGGTACCTTTGATTATTACTCTTATTATACGAAAAATTTTGTTGGTTATTTTGGAAACTGAAATTTTGATTAGCATTATAATTATTACCCTGCTTGTATCTTTCTTCTCTACGACTTTGCTGAGCCTGTAAAGTTTCTAATTTTTGAATTGCGGCCAAAAACTCCCTCATATTATTACATGAATGAAGAAAGAGTTCAGTTTTAAATCTATTAGGCAAAGTCTGTATTACATATGTAAGTATGAGAAATTCAGGCAATTGCGGTGTCAATTCACGAAGTTTATTGAATTGATCTTGCGCGAAATCATGTACGGAACTATTTACCTTGGGATCGAATCTAGTACTCTTACAGGTTGATAGCCTGTATTGTACTGTAGCTTTCCCCGCGAAAGCTTCAATAAGTGCTTGTTTGATTTGCTCATAGTTAGTAAAGTCGTCTTTCCTGATATTGTACCAACTTAACGAAACTCCTTGCAACAAATGTGGAATGAGTTTAAACAGAGCTTTATCAGAAAGGTTGGCTAATTGAGCTGTAAGCTCTAGCTTTTGCAAATAATTGTGAATTGATTCACTGGAAGGATCACCCTGAAATTTAGGAAAACATTGTATTTCCTTAAGCATGACATCGTCTTTTAATTTCGTATTTTTTCTCTGGCGATTAGTGAAAGTAACATTTTTGTCGCGCTTGCGCCTTCGGTCACATACAACCTTGATTTCTGAATCATCACTTGCACTATCACTACTACTGGTGTTCTTACACTCCGAATAAGCCGAATCACTGTAGTGCCTATTTCTAACTTGCCTAGGAGTATCTGCTTCTACTCGGGGTTGGAATTCTGACGCTCTATTTTCGTTACTTTCTACTCTCTGGGCGAGCTCTACCATATCACGTCTAATTTGTTTTATATTCTTATCTATTGCCCGTATTTCGGCGCGACGTTCTGCGTTAGATTCATTTTTTACCTTCATATTGTAATCTATCAGTTTCGCTTCTTCATATACCATTTTAATGTCTTTACCTTGCCTTTCTACGCGTTCAGAAATTTCCTCAATACGGTCATGCATCTCATCTAATTTATCGATTGTATCTATATGTAAACTAAAGCAGAGTTCCTTATTAGCCTGACACACATCTCGGGTTGATTCCAACTGCCCTTGGAGGGATTGTGTGTAATCGTGCAAGCCTCCTAAATGATTCTGAATTTTACAGACTTTTGTTTCTATTTGTTCTACACGATGGCATGTTTCTTCAGTCTGTTGCCTAACTTCGACGCTGGTCTGTGTGGCGAGTTCGATTGCCTGTTTAGTACTATGACTGACTTCGTGAAGCTGGTCATGAATCTTAAGTGTGATGCCATCGTATTTTTGTTCGAGGATTTCGTTCCTTCGTTTACTTTCGGCCTCCACATTCCTAATACTTTGTTCTAATCTTTGGTTATTTTCGCGACATTCCCTTTGTACAGCGTCTAACTTCTGACCTAACTCACTCTTTAGTTCTTTTTCTAATCTAGCTAGGTTTTCTTTATTCTCAGCACGGGACTCTTTACTTTCTTTCTCTAACCTAGCAAAATTCTCATCGTTTTTATCTACTTTTTGTTCTAATCTATCAAAATTCTCTTTAAAAAGTGAACTTATCTTAGTAATCATATCTACTTCCCGTGCCATCTTGGACAAAAATAAACTTGAAAAACATACAATCAGAATAAAATATAATGTCACAAGCTATGATTAAAATCACCTAAAAGAGAAGTTTTTTTTTCGGATTCCTGGTACTAAGCTGAAAGAGAAATGATTTATTACAATATAAATCTTATATGTATATTCGAGCAGCAACGGTCTCGATTCGGGTCGGTAGTTCGGGCGTCATTTATTTGTAACCGCCTGGAGTTCAAGTCGCTGTTCGGGCGTCCATTTATTTGTAACCACTCCGTGTAATCTGGTCGCTGTCCGTGGCTCGTAGTACTACCAATAGGTATCTTCCTGATACTTTAACTTACCTGGACATGACGATGAAGGACCTCTCCAACAAGAGGTTACAACCTGTTTCCAAATCGCTCGTCGGTCTCAATAATATGAGCATTAGGCGCCGAGAGGTTCGGGTGTCTCGTCTCGAAAACCTCACGGACGATCTGACGGTCATCCAGACCATAACGCACACAAACATCACTTATGCAAACAACGAAAACACACTGAATTAAATGACACTATACTTATTTATTAGAACACTATTTTGAAAAAGAAATAGCGAAGAGGAATGGATACAACACTGAACACTGGATACATATAATAATTTTCGTCGCTGAAATCACACTTTGCCCTTTTCAGGCAATATAGCTCTTTATATATATATATATATATGATTATGATTCAGATATCACTGTAAATGCTTCCCTCACACCATTGACACACTTGGGGAATTAGCACTAGGGAAAAGTTGTCTGGATTGTCGAATCCAGTTGTTACGCTGAACCGTCCTAAAACGTAGATGTGATTCTTCAGCAAATTAAACAAGAAATTCTCCAAAGTAGAATACTGCTGTTGGCGGGCGCGTATATAACATTTTAAACGCACAAGGTCTGCGGACCTGGGATTTCACTAGTTGGGGCTAGCCGTAAGAAATCGTCCTTCACCGGCTAAATAGATTGTGCCCCTTCACAATAAGTCGTATCTGAAGCTCGACGCGATGCGCGTAGTTACGGCTTCCAGACCTGGAGTCAAACTCCATGAGCATCCAAGCTCAAGCTACGGGTTGCAATGGTCAACAGAAAACTGTTGGCAGTTCATTTCAAAAATCACTCAGTTAACTCACCTGTATGCACATACAAACAGAATACGGAAAACAATTTATGTTAATTTTAGTCAACTGCCTATAATGCACTAGACACGGCGATAACACTGGCGTGAGAAAGTACAGATAACGAACTGCGAAAATTGTGAGGCTGGTGCCACTTTGGTTGCTGAACATCTGGTCAACCCGTATTTCTCTAATCTATTATAATGTTTCCATAAGCGATTAAAGAAAGCACTTAATCAGTTCCCAATAACTATAGAATATATACTGTGTATATAATGAGTCAGGGAGAAACACTGAAATGGTTAGTCACTAACTGAAATGTTCTCAGCAAAAGCAATGTTTTAAATATATATATGAAAAAACGATGGAAGACTTCTTTGTCCAATTGTGTGGGAAAGAAGCAATTATGAAGAAAGAACTTATGTGCGTTGCAGAATAAAGTACAAATTGAAAATAACAATCACTGTCTTTACGAAATATACAGAGTGTACACAAAAACTCCTTCTATAACCTGGTAGCGGTTATAATATCATCCATTAATTGTAGTCTCCTTCGCCCTCTGCCTCGTTTTCCCGCCACCATACTTTCTATGACGTCATGATACAATTTCTTTTTAGGCAATGTCCCAACCTTTTTCTCTTCGTATTCTTAACAATATCAAAAAGTGTTCTTTTCTCCCCCACCATTTTTAACACTCTCTTATTCGTTTTCCGCTCGACCGAACTAATTCTTTCCAACCTTCTCCACACCCATATTTCGAATGCTTTCAGTCGTTTTTCATCAATTTTACGTAATGTCCACGTTTCCACCCCATACAGTACAACACTCCACACGAAGCATTTTAGAGTCTTTTCCTCAACTCTCTATTTAAGGTCCCACAAAACAGACTTTTCATTCTCCAAAAGGCTTTTTTGCCATTCCTATCCTTGCTTTTATTTCACGTTCGCACTTCATGTCATTACTAAGAATATTACGCAGATATCGAAAACTATTCATTTATTTTATTTTCTCCCCTCCCACTTTTATATTTGACACAGACCTCTTCGTTCCAATCACCATAGTTTTTGTCTTTCTAACATTTATTTTCATCCCGCATTCTTCAAAGCCCATCCTCAGGTATTCTAACATTTTATTGATTTCCTTTTCAGATTCTGCAACAAGCGCCATATCGTCTGCAAATCTTATGCATCTAATCATTCTACCTCCTACCGAAATGCCGCCATCATAATAGAAACTCTTTTTCACCATCTCTTCTAGATAGACATGAAATAGTGTTGGCGAGAGGCAGCATCCTTGTCGAACTTCCCTTCCCATTGCACTCTCTTCCGCGAGTTCTTCCACTATCCTAACACTTACTTGTTGGTTCATGTATAACTTTCTTGTGAGTCTTCGATCTTTCCATTCCAAACCTATCTTCTTTAGAACTCCCAACAACAATTTCTAATTCACGCGGTCAAAAGCCATTTCTAGATAGATAAATACAACATGCACCTCTTTTAATTTTTCTATAAATCTTTCACCGATCGTCTTTAATAATCCAATAGCATCTCTTGTACCCTTACCTCTTCTGAACCTGAACTGCTCCTCCTCAACTTCTACATTTGTTCTTCCATATAACCTTCTCTTCAGTATTCAGAGCAAAATTTTAGCTGCATGAGATATGAGACTAATAGTTCTATTATCCTCACATCTCATTGAGTTCGATTTTTTAGCCATCGGTATCACGATCTTCTTCAGGAAGTCTTTTGGTCACTCCTCTGTCTCATGTATTTTATTGCATAGTCGGAACAATTCTTTCTTTCCCTTGTCTCCTATATTTTTAATGAATTCGATTGGTATATTATCTATCTCGGTTGCCTTTCCATTCCTAATCTCGGATACATCCTTTTCACACTCATCCCGAAAAATACTAAATCCTTTATCATCATTGGCCTACTTCATTTTCTACTTCAACGTTTAGGCTACACGGTCTCTCCCTACTCTCATATGAGTTTCCCACGTATTATTTCCATCTTTTTATGACCCCATTTCTGTCGCTGACTACCTTCCCATTTTTGTTTTTTACTGCCATCGTAATACACCCTTGTTTCCTCCGAATTTCCACGTATTTCACCTCCTTATACATTCCTCATATTTCCCAACTCTTTCTACTTCTTCTTAGTCCTCGCATTTTCTTTTGTAAAACTCTTACCTCGCTCTGTCTTTCTCTCCGTAACTCATTATTCATATTTCTGTACATCTTTCTGCCCTCTTCTGTATCAACCTGTTTCCACGTCTTCCTTTCTCTTATTTTCTGCAACATCTGCCCTGTAACCCATAGTTTCTTAGCCGTTTTGTGTTCGCGGTAACCCACTGCTTCTTCTGCAGCCTGCTGTAAGTAAAGTTTTATGTATTCCCACTGTGCGTTACTATCTGCGCCTATTCGTTTCTGGTTTGAATATTTTTCTTCGAATTTTTCAACGAAAAGTTTTATTATTTCCTCGTTTTTCAACTTTTCAGTGTTCAACACTTCGTTACCTACTTTTCTTCTGTCTACATTTTTCAGTTGAATATCTACTTCGGCCAGCACGAGATTATGATCAGAGAAAATATCAGCCCCGGGAAGGGTCATCGCGTTTTTAAAGCTATTCCGGTACCTGTCCTGAATCATAACATAGTCTATTTGATATCTTCCACCGTCTATTGGTGATTTCCGTCTATTGGTGGTTTTTAAAGCTATTCCGGTACCTGTCCTGAATCATAACATAGTCTATTTTATATCTTCCACCGTCTATTGGTGATCTTCTTCTCTTGTGCTGATTGAACCAAGTGTTCCCAGTTACTAGTGAATTCTGTGTACAGAAATTCACTAGTTCCTCTCCCCTTTCATTTCTTTCATTTATACCATATTTGCCTACGATACTATCTTCCTGTTTTACTCCCACAGCTGCACTGAAATCTCCCATTACAATTACGCATACACCCCTCTTCCCAATCTATAATTTCTTTTATTTTCTCATAATTTTCGTCTATTTCTTCAGTTGCATGCGAAGTCGTCGGTACATATGTCTGTATCACCACTAGATCCTTCGTTTTCCCTTTAAGTCTTAACATCATAACTGTATCATCAATAAATTGCTCAGAATAGAATGGTGGATATAAGATGCTGAACGTACTTTACTATTCTGGGGAAAGGAAAAGAACGTAAACTTCTTGTGTTGTCGAAAGTGTTGGATATGTTCTCTGTAGCGCATGACAAGAAAGGAATTACGATTTATTAACTAAGGTATACTTTTGCTCTATTATTATGTCCATAGGGACATGTAGTGTGCTGTATAAATCTAGATATCTTGTGCTGTACAATCATCAAATGTCCTCGCTTTAACATTTTCCGGTACAACTTCGAATTATCAAAACAGACTACAGTGAAACCTCTGAATAACGGACACCAATGTGACGGGAATTTTTGTCCGTTACAGAGAGGTTAAAAAAAATTAAATTTCTCAAAGGTAATTGCATGCAGTAATATGCAGTAAATACATTATGTATGAACGTAAATACGTAAAGTTCAATATGAAAATACTCTATTAAGTACGTACTGGAATTACTGGTTCGGATGAAGGAGAAATTCATTTCTGTTAAATAATATTATTGTTGGGAAATGTATTAATATGTTCGTATACTGCTATGATAATGCGTGTATGGTAAGTTTCTTAAGGACATGTCATCACCCTGTAAAAAATCCATTAATTCACTTACCGGCTATATTAAAAGTAAAAATTGCTTTAAAAAGTATGCAATATTATTGTTAAATACTGAAAATGTGGAGAAGAAACTCAAAATTTCTTGGGGAAAAGTTTGCAGTAGTTCTCTGCCGTGTGCATCTTACGGACACTAGTTTCTGATCGAAATTTGTTTGCAACTGTTGGATCAATTGGAGACCTTCTATTTCACAGCGATTAATGGCAAGTTTCTTTAATTGTTCAACTGTTTGAGACACCAATTTGTACAAAAGAAATTTTTTTCTTTTCAAAAAAAAGTGAGAGAGAAAACATTGCTCGTTGAAAAATGTTATCGCAAAATAAGCAATGTTTTCTTTGTTATCTATGAAATTGTCGGGAAAGATGCAAGGCCCAGAGGAAAAAGCACTAAATTTTTTAGGGAAGGTAAGATCCGCATAGAATTCTTGACCATACAACTAACCCTGCATGCGTGTTAGTGCTTATTGAAGATTTTCTAGAATTTCCACCAGAGAGCAGTTTATTGCAGGCAGAAAAAAAGAAGCATTTCTAGTTCAGCTTGAAGTTGTTCTGTTTGATGATAAATACACCTGTGGGGAAAAGACTTTTCTGTCTACTGTCAAATATCGCAGAACCAAGAATAATTCCTGTCCGTTATGAAGAGGTTAATGAAACGTTTGGGGTAAAAAAGGACTGTCCGTGTTCGTATCTGAGAGTGTCCGTAAAAGGGAGTTTTTTTTTCCGTAAGAGAACATGTATTTTTGCCGGGACAAAAAAATCTGTCCGCATTATAGAGGTGTCCGTTAAAGGAGGTTTCACTGTACTACGTATAATATAGAAGAATGTGATACTTGTAGTATATGTAGAAGTAATTCTCTTTATTTTTAGGCTGTCAAAAGTTACATTGAAATATATTTCATGAACAGACGTTACTTTAGTTGATAGTTGAAATAAGATTAATTTACAATTATGTAATATGAAAACAACAACGTAATTCACGTTGTACTCTATGTAAGTCAAAGATCATACAAATATCATTTTTTGTACCCGAAAATAGCAGTCCCATAAAATATCTCTGCCCCTTCGTTGCCCTCATAAAAATTAAAGCTCGTATCGTCACTGGTAGTGTCGCTGAAGTTCAACAGATTCCAATCTAACCTTGCCCAAAAACGAGCAAACGCTGTAGGATTGTGTGCAGTCAAAGATATACGCAACGTTGTGGCCTAAGGTGTTAGCTCTTTCTGAAAGATTAGTCTGTAACACCATTCACAGATAAAGCACATATAGCAACAAAATTATTACCAATAAGAGAGTGAACCCGTCGCTGTACCGTACGGGCGTTCAACAACTGAGGTTGGAAGCATATTTTTCCAGCTTTGGCGTTTCGAGAGTTTTATAAGGCGTTCTGAAGAATCTAATTATATAATAACCACCTGTTGAGTGATATAGAGTAGTTGTTATTTGTGAAACGAGTGATAGTGAATCTAATGTTTAGTCATGGGATATTAAGTGTTCTGACCAGACCTTCTGATACATATACACGTGCACCACGCATTGTACAGTATAAATTCATGCTGCCATAATGAAACGAAAATAAACTAAAAATACACAAGTTATTCATTATTGAGAGTAAAGAATAACTAGCAAAATAATAAGTAAATGCTTCACACTTCATATTACCTATAATATTATTGTTTAGGTGAAAGTATATAAATCGATATTTACCCGTATCATTGTCTACCAATCTGTACATGTCCAGTGGTATGACCATAATTTTATATACAAAAAATATAAGAAAGCTAAAATCATCCGTTTGCAAAAGTGAGGAATAAATAGTAAGGTAAGTAGATACCTCATGTTTCCTAGTGTTTACAATATTATCGCATAGAAAACCAGCAACGTATTAGTTGATATTCATTGATATATGTATCTATTTATTTACACGTACAAAGTATTACATTCATCACCATATCTGGAGAAATATTATAATTATAAGGTGACCTGTTGGGAGAAGAGATATATCAACAATAAAATGTTAATATAACACATTATATTTCACGATGTTGATTAAATTTTATATTTTAATGGGTGCATGGAGTCGACGTTCATCACTATCTATTTGTTTTGTTCTTTTGTTCAGTTGTCCATTTCTGTTGAAGTACATATAATAAATATTAGAACTGGAGGAACAATATTACTAGGGCACTTCTCATGAAGTATAGTGATTGTCTCATTCAATAAATATGTTATAATCATAAGAGCCTTGCGTGTTTTTATATTGATAATACTAATATTCTTAAGAAGTTATCCACTCATAATTTATATCTTCATTCTCAGTGGATTAGGGTTAATCATATTTGCGTGATTACCTGCTGGTTATCCAGACAGGATTCTTATTCACGTACAATATAATAAATACAATTCATTTATTACATCAATTTTAGTACCAGGTGTTTCATACTCGGGTCATAAACGAAGCAAGCGTGAATTTAATGTGAGTCATGTAGTATGTGAATATTAATAAAATACTATATTCATCATTCTATAAACCAGTTAGTCAGAATTAGTGATGGGCAGTGGGAATATTCCCAGTAAGGAAGGAAAATAAAAATTGGGAATATTCCCGGTTTTTTCTTAGTATATAAATTACTGGGAAAGAATTTATATCTATTTCTTTACCTTATCTTTCAAATTATAAGAAGAATATAACTAATTACTTTATTTTTATTTATTATTATCTACTTGTAGGTTTTAAATAATTTGAAGGTTAAAAAAATAAAATTCTTTGGCTATACTTTACATAACTAATAATATTATTTTTTAAATTCAATTTACGTTTGCACTAGAAAGTAGAGAGTGCTAATTTACAAACGATGAAAAGGAACCAGTTAGTAATGTAGAAATTATGTAGAAATATAGATGAAATACTATCAATAAATCCCGAACCACCGCTAGTAATAGACGTCGGTCTGTCTCCTGTCTCTGACTGGAATTTCTGATAATGTACTAGGACTTCTTTTACATGTGAATTAACGCATGAACTTTTGAGAAATAGGTAGGAAGAAAGGTCGTGTGTGGCGATGTTAGTATAAAATTAAGATAGGTCAGTATATTGCAAATATTGTGAACATAAATATGTAAGGGCAAATGTTAATAAAATGGTGAAACATGTGTCTTCTGGAGGTTATCCAAACTAATTTGTTTATAACATTAAAAATATATGTTTATAATATCAGTAGTAGAATCAAGTTTAGAAACTCCACTTACATATAAATTTAAACTGTTTAGTGGTGTAAAAGTATTTGGAGTTACTATACCATTTTTTCCCACATATTTACTTGCATAGAACATATTGTAAGTAAACATACATTTATGAATACTCTCTAAATATAATAACATATTAATATAATAACATAATACCGTTCAGAATATACATTTTAAAGAATCCTCGGGGGACAACAGTAATAATATACTGTGATAAAAAAAAACTACTTTGATTTTGAAATCACAATATACTAAAAGAATGCAATTTTCTTTGTGATTGTACATAAATTCCCTGAAAATTTCCATTTTGGGGAATCTTTCCAGGGCATGTTCCCTAAAAATATCTTCCCGGGAATTTGCCAGTCATTATCCCTGACTCGAATTTCTGTAGAAATACTCGGATTTCTTTATATGTGAATTAACGCATGAAATTTCGAGAAATAGGTAGGAATAAAGGTCGTAAGGTCATGTGGCACTGTTACATGCAAAAGTGTAAAGAAAAGTCAGTATCTTGCAATATTGTGAACATAAATATATATGAGCAAATGTTAATAAAATGTTGAAACACGTGTATTCCCGGGAATTTACCCATCACTAGTCACAATATACATGCGTACAGGGCTCCAAAACTGGAGACTGCAAATACGAGTCAGGCGCCTAGATAATTTAATCTTAAATGCGTACTACTATGTATCCTATTGGTGGCAAAGCGGAACTCTTAGATAGACAGGTCGCGAATGGCAGCTTGATATTTTAGTTTGAGGAAAAGCGTTTGGGTAAATTTTAATTCTGCGAGATAAAATAAATTCCAAATTCCCTGATGACAATAGAATGGTGAGTTCAGAGCTAAAGTGTTAAATTCTAAGTATAATATATAAAAGACCATTATAGCGACCTTTACACATATCTCCTGAGAAAGTCAGAAATTTATTATTTGTAACCAAACGCCAGTCAAGTGTAAGTCCAAGTCAACGTACTCTGGCGCACAAGGTATACCGTAAGAACCTTACGTTTGAAACAATATAAATTACAATGATTAAATTGTCATCTATATAGGATTCAGCCACGGAAGCACAAAATCTTATTGTCGAATGTGCTACTATCACGAGGAACACCACAATGAGATAAGTGTAATAAAAGGTGACTTTTTTTTAAAACTCACTGATTTCATTTGGGTCTGGAATTTTTAACTGATGTTCGATTTCCATATGGTTTGTGGCAGATGATCAAATAAGAATGGGAGTTTTGTGAGATTATGTTTAATGGTTTAAATTCATCCGAAGTAATACCGACAATGTTTCAAGAAAAACAGCAAATATTTGCCAGTGTACATTAGAACTGGAATGTGATTTTGGACTTTTGAAACGAAATCGCAGAATAAAAATTAAGTGTTAATGGTAATACCCATAAAACACACATAGAATAGCTATAGTCGGTTTCTTGCGACAAACAACAATGAAATTTCTTGGGCTACCTACGGTACGATAACTGATACGTTCCACAACACCAGCCTACGGGGTCCTATGATTCCGTATCTCACTCATAAATAGTCCTGTTTCTTCCCATTTTTTCACTAGTGGCCATATTATAATTCTGTCTGAGCAGAACGTGGGGGTAATTTATTCTAAATGCCCTTTCGTGGAACAACAGATTCCGTTCTCCAAAATTTTTAACGATAAACTCATGTTGCTCCAAAGAGTATACTATTCTCTATGTGTCGTGATCTTACTCACACATTAACACAGAACTGTACAGCACAATTCCCAATACTCCAGCCAAGCTTACTGTTTTGTAATAACCTTGGCAACGTGCCATCTAAGAAAAATATCCACACCGCACCACATTTCATTCTAATTGTAAGGTACACTGGCGAATATTTGCTGTTTTCTTTGAGGTATGCGCGATATTACTCTGGATGAATGTAAACCAGTAAACATAGTTCGATAAATTTTCCATTTTTCCTTGATCGATTGACACAAACCGCATGAAAACAGTACTTCAGTTAAAAATTCTGAACTAAAATGAAATCCGTAAGTTTTTTTAAAAAAATACCCTGTATAATATCGAAACACTCATATCGGAAACTTCAGCACACGCTATCAATTTATTCTTTAATAACGATATACTCGAATCAAACATGTTTCATTAGGCAACAGAACAATTACATCATTATAGGTTTTGCCAGAAGCACCAAGATTTTCCACTGGCTATTAATTTCGCGTCTTAGTAAGAGCGAATTCACTTCAGGGTTTAATAAAACCATGTTTCTGAAATTTAGTGTGCCATTGCCTCAAGCCATCCCAGACCCTGCGAGCTAAGGAAGTCCTCTAATATTTGGACCACAAATGGGAAAGTCTTCATGTAGCAGGACCCGCTAGAAGACGGTTGCCTGCACTAAGAAGGGCCAAGAGTAAGTTAGAAATTTCCTGGCTACACCAGTTCTTATCAAATTTGTCACATTTAAGATATAATTTGACAAGATTAACTTACTTATCACATTGTAACAGTACTTATGAATTTTAAAGTGTATTACGTACTTTATGAATAAAATGTAAGAACGGAATGGAATTATACCTAATTCTGCTGAATGAACTTTTCAATATTATAACTTATATAGAATTTAATAGCCCTATCGCATCGTCAGGAGTATTATATGTTTTCATGTTTTTACATTTTCGCCCTATATCTTAGAAATCAATATGTAAAGACTATGTTAAAAATGGCATGTATAATGTAACTCAAGATTACGTACTTTATGAAGAAATTGTAAGAACGGAATGAAATTATACCTAATTCTGCTGAATGATTTTTTCAATTTTATAACTTATATAGAATAGCCCTATCGCATCTTCTAGAGTATTATATGTTTTCATGTTTTTACATTTTTGTTCTATATCTTAGAAATCAATATGTAAAAACTATGTTAAAAATGGCATGTATAATGTAACTCAAGATTTGTCGCATTTATTCCATTTTCTCTAGATTTATGGATAAAATTCTGTTATTGGTGAGCGAAGATAATAGAAAACAATCAGTTCATGAAGATATTTTCAAAATATATAGGAAAGCAATAAAAATATAAGCAAAAAGGAAAATTATACTCGGTTTTATGTATCCCGGCAATCATGCTTTCCACGGACTTTTGCAGTAGCAGAGCGCGATTGAAAAGGGAAGTTGACCATTTCCAGTAAATTCGCTGGAGCAAGAAATTGCAAATTTGACTAAAATATTGAAGTTCTTGGTTTGAACCTAGTGTTTACATTGCCTGCCAAGTATAAATTAGTTTGTAACCAAGATTTCAGATGCAAATAGTGAAACAAAGATCAAAACTCTTTTCTTGGGGTTCTAAGTGAAACTCGCAATTGCTACAAAAGAATCCAAAAATTTAAGACAAAATATAAATTTAGAAGAGTCTCCGTAGGTAGAGGCTAAATATATGTTGTTCAAGTATTTTGACACCAGATCGAATCCCATCCCGTCCAAGAAATGTATAATTTTCATGTTATTAAGAACTGAAACAATATAATAAAAAAATAACATATAGCTAGCTTCCTTTAGTCGAGGTATTTACGCAGGATTAGCGAATTAATGGTAAAAGCAGTTTTCAATTTATAGTGTTGTATGCTCGGTTCTCCCATCCGAGCTCTTGCACAGCAGACCAACTTTAAATGTGTTTTATTAAAACTAAACTCCGATTGAATCCCGTTCTATACTCTAGAAACGTATGACGTTTTTACGTATATGTATGATCGTGTTTTTTTAAACGTAATATTTGACTCAATCCTTTTGTACACTATGGGCATGTATGAAAGATTTCGTGTGTATTGAAATGTGTTTTGAATTTGATTTTCGATTAAATTGCTGTCCACAATCTTCGCACGGATGCCGTTTATCACCAGTATGTATTAACCCTGCTCTCCACACTTTGAGCAAATGTGTGATTTTTCAGCTGTAGGTATAACATATTTCTTGCTAAACTTGATTATTAAATAAATCGTTTTCCACAGTCTCCGCACATGTTATTTCTTTTACCTGTGTGCTTCAACATATTTTTTGCCGAATTTGATTGTAGAATAAATTGCTTTTCATACTCTTCGCACGTAGGATGTTTTACACCAGTATGAATTAAGATGTATTTTGTTAAATCTGAGCTCTTCGTGAACTCTTTTCTACACTCTGAGCATGTGTGACGTTTTTACTTGTATGTATTAACGTGTGTCTTGCCAAACTTGATTTTTGATTAAATCGCTTACCATAGTCTCCGCACATGTGACCTCTTTTAACTTTGTGTATGTACAAGTGTTCTGCCAAATTTGATTTTCGAATAAATTGCTTTCCACACTCTTCGCACGTATGTCGTTTTTCACCAGTATGTATTAACATGTGTTCTGTTAAATTTGAACTTCGCCTGAATCCCTTTCTACACTCTGGGCATGTGCGAGGCTTTTCACCTGTATGTATTAGCATGTGTTCTCGCAAATCTGTTTTTCGATTAAATTGTTTTGGACAATCTGGGCATGTATGAGGTTTTTCACCTGTATGTATTAGCATGTTTTGCCAAATTTGATTTTTCAATCAACAAATAATATTAAGCACGAAAGGAATCGAAAAACGATTGCGTGTAAAATACGGCAGAAATTGGAAGATATTTGCTTGTATCATATTTGTTATTCTATCTTAAATGCTAGGTGTTTTTAAGCACTAACACTTTTTATTTAGTGAGAAACTCTAGTCTGATGCTATTTTTCTGTTACAGGAAATCTTTGTAGAAATGTGGAACTGACAATTATCAGAGTTTTCATATCAATTCTATTCCCCAAGCGAGAAAATGTTCTTTTCTTTCTATCAAATTGTATCTACATATAAATATATGGTATCAGTTTTAACGCAAGAGCGTACCAAGGTACGTATGTTACACTGGGGAACTCTATTGGGAATTTGGTCAATAGACAATTTCTCCTTCTAACTCGATTGCAAGCTGAGAAAGAGGTCTTACTTTAATAATATTAGTGTACTTCATTCATAGGCGTGTTCCAATATCCAATTTACTTCCATGATCACAGGAACAATTATAACTCACATAAATTATTATACATCCACAATGAATTTCCTTTACGATGTGTCATCATTGGTATTGTGGAATTTTACAAACTAGTAAACTTTATTCACAAACATATGTATAAAATTCATTGAACGGGACGCAGGTTTAATGACATAATTATTCATACTTGAAGTAATACTGTATTCACGCGTGTATGCCGCGCTCCCCCCAATTTCTTGAACGTTAATATTAAAAAAATCTCGTGTAAGCAACGCACCTCAATTTTCTCAAAATAAAAGTACTATGTATTTTTCATCCTACTTTTAATCATTAAAATCGTTATACACAGAGACAATCCAACAAAACTGTGATTATTAACAGAAATCACTCCCGTGTCTAGCTTTTTTCGTCGCCGTCGTCTCCCGAGGAGCTGGAGCACGTATCACCATCGGACTGAATAAAGTCTTCGCTGGCATTGCAGCATTTTTAAAGCTGTGGACGACAAGATCCTCTGGAATTGAATTCAATGCTTCAATAATCCATTCGCAAAAAAGGGAAATGCAGGTTTCTTAATTCGACCAGTTGGCGTAGTTTCGTGTACTGCAGTCGCCATCCATTCAGTGCACAGTCGCCGCAAGTGGTTCTTGAAAGGCCGGTTGATGCATATAACCAAAGGTTGCAGTAGAGATGTACTTCCACTGAGAATAACAACGAAATCTCTGTGCCCTTTCTGAAGACGTTTCTTAATCACATCAATTAAGTGTCCACGAAAACTATCAAGAACCAACATAGTAGAAGGCAAACGGTGGAGAGCACCACGATGTGTCTCCCAAACACACTGCAGCAAGTCTACTACCAACTCATTATCCATCCAACCTTTTTCCTGTGCTCTTACAAGAATTCCGCTGGGAAAATCCATTCCTTTTGGCAGTGGTTTTCGTGTGAACACAACAAAGGGCTGCAGTTTCTTGCCATCAACGAATATGCAAAGAATAACAGTACAAACAGCTTTTCGTTACCGCTTGTTACAACGGAGAATGTTCTTTGTCCCTTATTCTCCAGAGTAACATCGAGTGGCATATCAAAAAACACAGGTGTTTGGTTCACATTGCCGATTTGCTCTAATGAATAGGCATTTTCATTCCGAAGTCTGATAACGTGGCGCTGGAACTGGATCACTTTTTGTTCGTATGTCTCTGGCAAATGCTGAGCGATTGTTGTTTTTCGTCTGAGTGAGAGACGATGTCTTTAGAAAAAAAAGTTGTATCCATCCTCTGCTGGCTGTAAGTCTCCTGGATTTAAACCCATTTCCCTGGAAATTTTAATGGCTTTCAATTGGCACATTTCTGTTGACACTGCGTACCCAAATTGTCTTTTGCTTATTATAAAGTTACGCACCTGCTCTTCTAGTGTGGGATACTTTACCTTTTTAACTCGAAAAGCCATACGATAAGCTTCTTTATTTTTTCTCCAATCCCGAATGCACGATTCAGATACGCCATATTTTCTACCAACGGCATGATTCCCATCAGTTTCAGTGTTGCTCCCGCTGTAAATGATCTTATCTTACTCGCGGCACACATGTTTATGTTCTTAATAACAGCACGTAAAACCACACAAATCACAAACTTTCATATATGGTATATCGGTACTCACCAACGTAACACGGGGTACTTGAATGTTCATAGTACCTGCTTCACCGAATAAAAAATCCGACTGGGCTTCAAATACCACTAGTGCCATGTATTTACAAAAGGATACCCGAGCGCCAAAAGTGGCCATAGTAAGAATTTCCAAGTACACTGCAACCTAGTCGATTGTCATTAGATGCAATAGCCATCTATTGATCCTTATTGGAAACTAGTGCATGGTGGAAGACTTGACAAATAGATGGTAGTACATGTATGGTATTTTTGTGATCGGCCGATGATGTATATGTAAGAGGAAAGATGAGCTGTAAATTGTCATTTTATATTAAAACTTTTCTACTCTTGTAAAATTACTCAGAATATTCCAGTATTAGGTTTATAAAAGCTCCACGTGATTTTAAATGCTTGGTGGCTCAGTCAATTCTACATTTCCTCGTGTAAGCCGCGCACCCTGGTTTTTGACTTCGTTCTTGCACACAAAAGGTGCTCGGCATACACGGGTAAATACGGTATATCATTACATAACAAAGAAGGAAGTTCTTCTCAATCGGCAATCGAACTCAACACGTTACACCTGTAATTCCGTTGTTTTACCACTTAGCTTATATCTCTAGCACGGGGATAGGAGCGGAAATATATTGCATACATATGAAAATAAACAAGTGTTCAAAAAACTCACAGAAAGACTTTGTTTACAGAAGGACAAATACGATGATCAACTTAAATACATAAAACATTTGCGTTAATCAGAAAGTTATGAGGTTAGCGTAACGTGTGGAAACGCAAGGTAAATGTGGGACTGACGAACCAAAATACAGCATTGCTTTAGTACCAAGGTAATAATTAAAATCAGGATAAATTATTAAAGTGATGGCTATGAAGGAAAAAGGGGTGAAGGCGGCATGTTTTGTTAAAAAATTTACACAACTAGTGTCAAATATCTGTTACATTGCTACAATTTGTTATGTATTAGTGAGGGTATCAAATTGGTGGCATGTGTTACACATTTTATCAGTGATAGTACCTAAGTTAAACACGTGGATATCTTATCCCTAAGAAGCTAAACCAATTGAGAAAAAAAATAACCTTTTCGCCATCTCTTATAGCTTCCCTATGGAAACCTTATTCCAAAGATAATACTAAATTCAACAATTTCCGGTTTCGAGAAAATGATGCGGGTTGTTATAAATGTACAATTCAGATGTTGTATTCATTGCAAACACTTTTCGTCCCTACATATTACCATTTGTGTTCTATGGTGATAAGATTTGAAAGCTGAAATACATAATTTGAACTACTTTAGTTTTAATGGGGTGTAAGGTAAAGGATGAAACCTATTCTTGGCAAAATAATTTAACTGAAAGACAACGCATTTGGATATCTTATGTGTTTATTGTTCCATACCCTAGAAGCAAGTATTCAAACTAGTAGTAAGAGTAGGTTTGAATCACTTTGTTTCCGTAGTGTTTTCGAGTCAGGCTATATTCTATTGAGACGCTGAATGGTTTGTAGAATAAATAGCTTTTCGCTGTTTGATTACTGGTGGGCCCGCGTATATTACTGGTGGGACCACCTCAACGAACTATGATTCGTTTCATAGATTTACAAAACCACTCTTTTATCCCTCAATCTTGCTTCCAGGGCATGAATGAAAATTTCAGATCGCATAGAAAATATAAAATATAACCTCAATGTGCTAAGTTATAACTAACCGAAAAAGGGAGACATAGTAAATGATGAATTATACAGAGAACAGAATGAGCATGAGAGAAATTGTCATAGATAATACAGTAACAAACTGACCAAAACAAAGGGGAAATGAAGTCTATAATATTAATAACAAGTCTTATTATATTTAAAAGAAGAAAAACACATCTGCAAAATTTCTTCCGATTGCAAAGGTTAGCTTCGAGGTTCGAACCTGGTTTACTTTTTCCCGAACCTGGACTTATCAGAATAGCAATAAAGAATGCCCTCGACCTTTGAGACAACATGTACCTTTCGGGAGTCAAGGAAAGAAAAATTTTTCTCAGGAAAATACCAAACCCGTATTCCCTCGTTTTAAGCCTTCAAAATCTGTGCAATATTTGATTCACTTAGGTTCACTTCTTATCTTTCGGGCGTCAACTTTCAAAAGTTTGGGTGGGTCTCTTTCCGCCTAAAACCGTTTTCCCGCAGACCATAAAAAACCCGTATCCCTTTAATTTTGCGTATTGTCCATACAAAAGGTTGTGTTGCAATTCTTCATGTCCTTTACACACATCTGACATACTAGCACTTTTCATATTTCGTGATCAAAGGTTTGGAGGGGTCGGCGCCCCACGCTTCTCGTTTTTCCCAGGAAAATACGAAACTCGTATTCCCTCATTTTATGTCTACAAAATCTGTGCAAAATTTAATTCACTTCGGCTCACTTCTTCTTACCTTTTGGGCATCAACTTTCAAAACTGTGGGTGTGTTCTTTTGCCCCCTACAACCGTTGCTCCGCAGAAAATAAAAAAAACGTATTCCTTTATTTTTTGCGTGTTGTCCATACAGAAAGTTTCTTTGGAATTCTTGGTGGGCTTCACACACACCTGACAATCTGTTACTAGCACTCTTGATATTTCGTGATCAAAGGTTCAGAAGAGTCCGGGCAACAACTAACTGTTTTTTTTAAGGTAAGTACGAAACTCGTATTCCCTGGTTTTATGTCTACAATATTTCTGCAAAATTTCATTCACTTCCGTTTACTTTTTCTTACTTTTTGGCGTCAAATTTCAAAATTTTGGGATGGGTTCTTTTGCCACATAAAACCGTTTTTCCGCAAAAATAAAAAAACCCGTATTCCTTTGTTTTCAGCGCATTATCCATACAAAAGGTTCAGTGCAATTCTTCATGTCCTATACACACATCTGACATAGGACTACTGTTAGTAGCACTTTTACGAAACCGTATCCTCATTTTACGTCTGCAACCTCTGTGCAAATTTCATTCACTTCGGCTCATTTTTTCTTTTCTTTCGGGTGTCAACTTCAAAATTTTGGGTGGGAGATTTTGACCCCTAAAAAGTTTTCTGCATAAAATAAGAAACAAGTATTCATTTTCTTTTTGCGTATTCTCCATACACAATGTTTCGTTGCAATTCTTCATGTCCTTTACAGACATCTGACATACTGTTACTAGCGCTTATGAAATTTCGTGACCAAAGATTCGGAGGAGTCCGTGCCACACTTAACCGTTTTTTTTAGGTAAATGCGAAACCCGTATACCCTCATTTTATGTCTACAATATTTGCGCAAAACTTTATTCAGTTCGGTTCAATTTTCTTCCCTTTTGGCGCACAAATTTCAAAAATTTTGGGGTGGGAACTTTTGCACCATAAAACCCTTTTTCCGCAAAAATGAAAAACCCGTAATTTTTGTTTTCAGCGCATCTCCCATACAAAAAGTTTCAGTGAAAGTCTTCATTTCCTTTACACACATCTCAGATACTATTAATAGTATTTTTGATTATTCGTTATCAAACGTTTGGGGGGGGAAGCGGCGCCCCACTCTTTTCGTTATCAAACTTTTTTCTCTAGGATATTATGAAACTTATCCTCATTTTACGTCTGCAGTACTTGTGCAAATTTCATTCACTTCAGCTCATTTCTTCTTCTTATCTTTCGGGTGTCAACTTTCAAAATTTTGTGTGGGAGCTTTTGACCTTTAAAACAGTTTTCCGCAGGAAATGAGAAACTCGTATTGTTTTATTTTATGGTTATTTTCCATACAAAATGTTTCGTTGCAATTCTTTATTTCCCTTACACACTCATCACATACTCTTACTAGTACTCTTGATATTTCGCGAACAAAACTTTAGAAAGGTCCGTGCCCTTTCCAACAATTTTTTCTAGGAAAATACGAAACCCGTGTTCACTCATTTAACGTCTACAATATGTGTGCACAAGTTCATTCATTCCGATTCACTTGACTTTGCTTTTCGTTCGTCAACTTTCAAAATTTTAGGTGGGTGCTTTTTCCCGTAAAACCATTTTTACGCAGAAAATAAAAAACAGTATTCGTATGTTTTTTGCATATTATCCATACACTAAGTTTCGTTGCAATTCTTCATGTTCTTTACATACATCTCACATACTGTTACTAGCATTTTTTATATTTCGTGATCAAATGTTTGGAGGGGTCCGTGCCTCACACAACCTTTTTTTGCAGGAAAATACGAAACCCGTATTCCCTCATTTTAAACCTACGACATCTGTGCAATATTTCACTCACTTCGGTTTATTTCTTCTTACCTTTCTAGCGTCAACTTTAAAATTTTGGGGTGGGTTCTTTTACCCTATAAAACTGTCTTTCCGCAGAAAGACAGTTTTTTCGAAAACTGTCTTTCCGAAGGCTGTCATGTGGCAAAACACTTCGGAACTGTGGAAAGAACAAGAAAGGTTGGCTTGTCGCGAGATAGCAATCGCGTCACTTCAACAAAGGATCGAGGAGGAATGGCGAAGACATAGTTCAGGCGTAGAAGAGGAAACAGAAGTGAAGCGGCCATACAATTCTACTCAATCACCAAGCTTAGATTGTAGGCGCAATAGAAGTGATTCCAGCGGTACCTACTGTGGAAGAAGTGCCCTCAATAGTACGGCAGCTTCTCGGAGCAAGGAACCTAAAGTGCACCCAAGTTATCGGAGAAGACGGAGGAGACGGATCAAGACCAGTTCGTCCGATGAGACCGGGTATCCACAAGATGGATGGCCCCCGAAGACGGCAAGGAGAAGGAACCGACAAAGACAGCTTCCTTCTAATGGGAACGAGAATGGAAACGCCAGAAGACTAACGAACCGTCGCGGAGACTATTCGGAAGTAGCTCAGGGCTATAGGGAGGAAATGGAAAAGTAAGAAGACGAAGAGGATTTGAAATTACGATTAACGGATATAAAATCGTTCACGCACTATCCGCCAGAGAGAGGTCATTTGTCAGCTTAAGCATTTATAATAAAATTTGAAGGAGAGTGTGCTCTAATGGGTGTGCGAACTAGTCAGGCGCTTAAGCTATTACCGTTCATACTAAGAGAGGCAGTGCTGTCATGGTATTATTCAAATGCGAATAAATTCATCACGAATGTCGACTTCAAGCAAATGTTTTTAAGACATTATCATTCAGAAACGTGACATGCGCTAGGCTAACGCGCCTTAAGACTGTACCATTCAACCCTAAGGTTGATGGGAGTGTTGAACGTTTTGTTACAAATAGATTTTGCCAGATTAGGGACTTGGATTCCCAGAGCAGTGAAGCCCAGATTTGTAACACCGTCATAATTTTGTTACCAGTTCAGTATCAGAGACAGTTGGTTTCGACACGAGGCCAGGAGTTAGCAGAAATTCTTGAAACAGTCCGACGACTTGAACTGATTCACGACACATGGGAAGCAAGACGTAAGAAAGGACGAGATGGCGCTAGAAGGTGGGAGAACGGAGAAGAGTTGATCACTCGTAAAGCTAAAGTAGGAGCTATATCGAAGGACCAGGTGGACAACAAGACAGAGCCTGTGAACCCAAGACAAGAATCAGCGGACGAAGAACGAGATGGTGTACGAGGACGAGAGAACTATCGACGCGGCAAACGAGGCGGTCGTGCACGTTCTTGGAGGGGAAATAGACGGCCAGGAAGGAAATGGTACACACACGAAGAATACGAAAGTGATGATCCGAGATCTTCCCAAGAGGATATTAAACACCGCTGGGATCCTCGAGGAAGTCCAGATTCAAAAAACTAAATGAAGTATCCACCTCGCGGGTCAAAGGTAGGTACGACTTGTGTTGTGAAAAGACTCATGAGAAAAGTGTAAGTGAGGATATACCTGAGGAAGTGTATAGTGATGTATATAGTCCTTTATGTGTACGTGAGTATGAGTGTAGGAGAGAGGTAAATGTTTTCGAGTTAAATTTCAATGTATAGCTGGAGAAGAGTGGGAGTATAACACAGATTGTGAGAATATTGATGACGTGAAGACTGACTTTGAACGAATAAAAGAATGGTGAGGTATCATACGAGTGTGTGTGTTGGATGAAGTTGTGCAAGCACTTGTCGATAGCGGTGCGGAGGTGACGTTGTGTAGTTTAGAATTATGGAGAAATGTTACGAATATTATATCTCATCCGAAATCGAAACCAGCACCTGACGTAGTTCTTGTCGATTATACTGGAACCAGGAAGAAAATGGTGAAAGGAGAAGTATATCTTCCTGTAACAATTAACGGGATACAGACGGATGTTCGAACTTTTGTGGTCGACGGGCTCAACCAAGATCTTCCACTGGGTCGTGATTACATGAGCAAGTTTCAAGTCAGAATGAATTTTAGAAATGGCATGGTAACCATTCAAGCTGGGGAGCAAGAAGTCGTAGTACCCATGGTTGAAGCGAAGAAGGTAGAAAATACATGTAATAATATGATTAATGAGTTGAGTGTGGGTTACCATTTTCCTGAAAACGTCATAGAAGACGAGTGAATGCGAATGCCATCCAGAGGAAGTATGCGGCTCAAAGGTATGTGGATGCGATTATGAAGATCTGATAGATGTTTTAAATCAGTGGAACAGCGTATTGGTGCAACAAGAAGATTCGTATAATGAAGCTAGGTGAGGGCAAAGAGAAGATTGCAACCTGAGACGAATTACGCTGGCACAAATAAAGGATCAAGCTCTTGTGGAATCTTTGTATGACCCGCTTGTTCAGGAGATCCAATGTTCGGCTTGCTGTCCAAAGAGAGTGGAAGTCAGGGAAAAAGCGACTGAAGAGAGTCTGTACGCTACCCTAGAAAAAGTGAGAGAAGTGGTTCAGAAAACTCGTATTGCTCCGGAACACAAGGAAATGTTGTTCAATTTGCTGATGAAGAGAAGAAAAGTTTTCGCCCAATTCCCAGGAAAATGTAACAAGTTTAAATATACAATCCAGGTTACCACTGAAGATCCAGTTGTGAAACGCCCTTACCCAATTCCATTCTGTTATCGAGATAAGGCGAGGGAGCAGATCTAAAAATGGTTGCGTCAAGGTATCATTGAGCCTGCAGTGTCAAAACATCACCATCCCCTGGTAATAGTCAGAAAGAAGAACTCGGATGAGGTTCGAGTCTGTCTTGCTTTGGTTCAACTTAATAAATTCGTATCTTTAACAAATCTGAAGGTTGAACGCCTCGATGACCTCTTTGCATGATTTAATTATATGACCTGTGCAACGTCCCTTGACCTGGTGCATTCCTACTGCCAGACGAAGTTAACTGAATATTGTAGGGATCTTCTAGCACTCTCTTTTGTAGGCTAGATGTATCGTCATTGGAGAGTACCCTTTGGTTACAAGAATGGTGGAGCTTGTTTAATGGCTGCGTTGCAGAGAGTGTTGGGAGTTGCTATTCTTGAAAAGATCTTACTGTATATAGATGATATTTTCATTCCCGGGACTGATCCAATAGCTCATATCGAGTTGTTAGATCAAGTATTGTATAAGTTAGAGGAAGCAAACATGACAGTCAATTTAAAGAAATGCACATTTATGGTATCTGCTTCAAATTTTTTAGGTTTCGTGGTAACATCTGTAGGAATAGCGAAAAATCCAGAGTACGTGGATATAGTTAAATCATTGCCAAGGCCAACAACTATAAAGACATTGCAAAGGACCTTAGGATTTTTTCAATGGTGCTCCAAGTTTATACATTATTTTGCTCGTAAGTGAGAACTTTATACCAGATGCTTAACCCGGGAAACCCCGGTGTCCCCTACAGGGGACAGCAGTTTAAATGTCAATTATTTTTCACCTGAAGGGAGTATTTCGGTTATGTTTGTAGTTTTAGAAAGTATCTAGTCTGAAGATCAGCTGGCACTACTGTGCGATTTCAGATCCACCTAACGGCAGAGATATGAAGTACAGAATTGCGCATTCTGTGGCCTGAGTGGCAGTTTGCCCACTTCACTGCATGAAAATGGCTGCCAAGAAAGGAAACAGATAACTATATTTTTTAAAACTCTTGATTCATTATCTTGAAACATTCATGTTCACATAGAAAATGTAAGGTTTGGTTACAAATGAATAGAAGTACTTATAATTTTGTAAAAAGAAGGTGTCCCCTGTAGGGGACACTGGGCACTGCACGTACATAATCTCTTTCTTTGTATCAGTGGTAGAGCGTTCACCTCTGGTGCTTGGGGTCTCGGGTTCAAACCCTCTTCCCGCCAAGTGAACTTTGTGGTGGACAAACACCGTGTGCGTGGGTTTTCTCGGGGTTCTCCCGTTTCCTCCCACTTTCTTCATTCCACCATTTCATTTATTTCTCATAATCACCGTCTCCTTTAGCCTAACCGGCATAATCGTGGGACGTAAAACTTAAAGATTTCATTTCATTTTTTCTTTCTTTGTATACTTTCCGATTTTGAAACCATTGTTTGAATATATTATGTCATAGATTTCTGACATTGTATACAAAATAGATACTGGTACTTTGCTTATTATATACTAAGTTTGATTTACGTCTAGTTTTCTTCAAAGGCGAAAAAGGCCTTTGAGAACGGTTCTTGTCTACAGAAAGGTTTTCAAGACGAATTTATCTAACTACTACATAACAATGATAATGATTGTTGTAAGTAAAGTAAAAAGTAAACAAAAATTTAATTGTATTGTTTAAGTTTACATAACCAAACCAAAACCTAATCAAATCTCCCTAGCCCAATCTGTTTGATTACCTTTTCTATGTGTAAGTAAGTTGTGATCTGTGATAATTTACGTGAAGCAAGTTCTTTTTCAGCCTCAGGCTCCATGAAATTGTAGAAATCCACTCAGATTTGACAATAAACTGTGGTCTCTGCCACCCGAACAGGTTATTTGATTGCTTTTGAACCCTAGCACGGAGCTCAGTAGCGCAAGCTACCGTATCAAGAGATCTGGGTCTAGGTCCAAGTCATGTTTTGGATATGGAGTCTAGGTTACCACAAGGCCTTGGAGCTTACAATTTTTATTTCGATAACATTTTCACAACATTGCCACTTATTGAAAATTTGTCAGCGCATTCAACAAATATATAGGGGAGTCAACAGATTAGATGAAAATGCACACTCAATGCGAATTGCTTTCCAAGGAAACAAATGGTGGTTCGCTCTCTTCGCGTTTGGTGCGGATGCCATTCTAATAATGCATGGGTAATGCTAAAAGAATTGGCCAAGGTTAAAAACTTACTTATTATCAATTTCGTAGAATGATTGTTCAAATTTACTGCGATATTTATAGGAAACCACCTGTGAAGAGTGTCACTTGTAGTGCACCATTAGATCAACGAGTTCCGAATGGCGTTCGCCTCAACTCTCAACAGAAGTGCGAACAAAAGAGGTGTGGTTTCTGCCAAAAACACACAAGATTCATGTGTGAAAACTGAAATTGGGTTACATGCTCGTTGTTGGTATGACATTCACAGCCAAAAGTAAACATTGAAGGTCACTACTGTAATCTGCATTCTGTAATGCTATTGTTTTACCTTGCTTTTGGGCAGGATATTGAAATGTTATAACCAGAATATCTGTATTTAACATTTTGCATTTTGTATAGTTATTCTATGTATAAGTGATATTTGTGTTCATTTATATTTTATTTACAATAAAACCTGTATCTTTTAAGTCAATAGTAGTTTCAATATATGCCCATTGTATTTCTAATGCCCAGTGTCCCCTACAGGGGAAACCCCTATTTTTCCGCATTGGGTATACGTATTGAATTATTTTCCTCATAATCTCGATTTAGTGTTTATAAAGGACGCAAAAAACAAGAAAATTATTCAATACCCACTTTGTAGTAAGTATGGGCTTTCCCGGGTTAAACAAGGGAAGAAATAGACCTGGTTGCCTGAACATACGAATTGTTTCGAGGAAATAAAAAATGAGATCTGTAAAAATATACTTTTGGTGCATCCAGATATGTCAAAAGACTTCATTATCTTAGTCGACGGCTCGACTATTGGGACTGCTGCTATTTTGACACAAGAGTATGAAGATGGGAAACGAGTTATTGGTTTCACTGGACACATACTTAGGCCTTGCGAATCTTGCTATACCATTACCGAAATAGAGATGTTGGGTGTTATGAAGGCTATAAGAAAATGGCATAATCTATCGACTGGGCATCATGTGATCGTACAAACTGACCATCAAGCATTAGTGCCTTTAAAAGCATAAAATATTGGAATACAAGGCTGTATAGGTGGTGTATCGAGATGCAAGATGTGGAGTTGGAAATCCAAAACATACCAGGAGTAACCAATGTAATAGCGGATACTTTGTCTCGTATTACCGTATGCCAAACACCTAGAATTGCTACACTTTTGAATTTTCATGTCCTTCCAGGAGATTTAGCAAATATGACCAGTGAGGATTGAAAGTAATACCAGCGTGAAGATCCACAGTTAATGAAGTATATTGATGCTCTGGAGCAAGATCAGACCTATGTATCAGAAATAAGTTGGGGTAAATCTGTACGACTGTATTATAAGATCCAACATGGTGTGCTGTTAAAACGTGATTTTCATTTGAAAGATAAATGGAGGATAATTGTACCCAAAAGTTTAGTAAAGAGAGAACTGAGATGTTACCATGATGACAGGGATCATTTTGGATATGCGAAAACACACACAATGCTTCTAGAAAATTTCGTTTCGGGAAGACATGTATACTGATGAGCGACAATACATCAGCAATTGTGTATTGTGTATGAGACACAAAGCTGATCCTCATCCTCTCTCAAGGAAGTTACAGTCAATCACCGTCTCGAGAGCCCGAGGGTTACTATCAGTTGATTTAGTAGGGAAGCTTCCGACCAACAAGTCAAACATGGCATATGTGTGCACGTGCATGGATGTGTTTACCAGGCATCTAGGAGCGTATCCAATGAGGCGAGCAACAACTGCTGCCATTCTGAGGTGCCTGGATTTGTATTTTAAGCATTTAGGTATTACGGACGCCATTATATGTTACAACGGTCCATGTTTTGTATCTAGTAAGTTCCTAGGGTCAATGGCTAGTAAAAAAGTTAAAGTGTATCACCCCACATCATATCATCCTTAAGCAAATCTTGTGGAGAGGAATAATAGAGAAATGAATAAGCTTTGGGGGTTGTATTGTGCTGAACAACATGTGGATTAGAGTAAGCACTGGTGGAATATCGTTATGTTATTTAATTATACTATTGTGGAGAATCTGAACGTTGCTCCAGTCCAAGCACATCTAAACATAAAGGATGTAACGCCTGTGATGAAACGACTGTTCCAAGAGGAGACTGAAGACGGGAATTCGTGGGACAACCGGCTACTTATGATTGCACATATCATCCTTAAGCAAATCTTGTGGAGAGGAATAATAGAGAAATGAATAAGCTTTGGGGGTTGTATTGTGCTGAACAACATGTGGATTAGAGTAAGCACTGGTGGAATATCGTTATGTTATTTAATTATACTATTGTGGAGAATCTGAACGTTGCTCCAGTCCAAGCACATCTAAACATAAAGGATGTAACGCCTGTGATGAAACGACTGTTCCAAGAGGAGACTGAAGACGGGAATTTGTGGGACAACCGGCTACTTATGATTGCACATAGTATCTTATATTCCTCAGGACACATCCTATCAGTGATGCAGCAGCACAACAGATAAAAAAGATGTTTTATCTGTACCCAGGCCATTCTTATTTGTTCGTAAGACAAGTATTAAGGTTGTGGAGCTGATTGATCCGAACAGTAGGAAATCGATACGACACCGATCCGAACATCAGCGTAAATTGTGGAAACCCACTAAGGAAGAATACTCGAAATGGCGGAAGAAGGCAGAGAAGAATTGTGCCAGTCAACTTTTGAAGGACTTGCCTGAAGAATACTGCGAATAGATTGCGGGAGGTACATATTTCGAAATATTGTGTATATATGTATATGTGTATGTGTCAGGTTTAATTTGTTTTTGTATTATCTTGTTCTTATAAGTATCTTTGTAACTAAGTGAAAATTAATCTGTGAATGCTTAGTGACGGCGCAAGGATCAACGTATTCGAACGCCATATGTGACAGGATTCGCTGCCCGATCAGAATTTGTATACGTGTTGTTTCCGCGAGTTTTGCGTTTCGCTCACTTCGAGCGGTGTGACTGAGCGCTCCGCTCAGTAACCTTCCGAACTCTACCAATGTTGTCTAAACTTCACTGGCAACATTGACAACACAGGATCAGCAGCAGCAGTGTAGAAAGTAAGAACAGGTGGGAAGGTATAAAGAAAAGAATAAAATAAAATGCAACTATGAAGAATTATTTGTAAGTGAATTAATAATGGAACAAGAAACTTTTAAGGACTTGTTTTGTGTTAACCTGCAAGTCAAGGTAAGAAACTAACAAGTGGGCCGTATTCGTGAAGAAGAAAGACACTGCAAGTAAACATCGCACATTTCTATTGGGCATCGTCGTATTGAAAACACTTGCATTATATAGTTTGTTTGCATTCGTCATAGTAAAAAAGACATATATATATTTAAGCAATTGAATTTAGCACGGATGCACGTACTAATGATGACTACGAAAAGGATCAAAAAAGTGATATGTGTATACGGTATACGACACACTAAAGCATGCTTTGTACTCGTATCCTTATAGAATTCTTTTGATATAATCGTTGAGACATATGCGCATATAAAAAGTAAATTTAAAATATTGATACAATATTTACCTAGAGCAATATAATAATATTCATTTCAAATACTTCACTCATAACCTAATCTATTTTATTGAATACAGCATATGAGTGATACAAGGATTAAATACAATCAAGTTTCTTGCGCCAGTCAGTATTAGTAGAAGTCAATCACTTGTATACACTCTAGAGGATCGGTAAATATATAACGTCATGTACATAATGAGCGCACAATACGAACGCATTACTTTGTATTGAATTCTTTCAACCTTAAGTTCAAATTTGGAACATATATCCAGAAAAAGCGCTTGAAAGAAAATCGATTTATATTTGATATAGGCCTATATAATAGCATAACTTCAATTTATTGCTATAAAATATCTAACAACCACAGTAGTAGTATAACATCGTTACGTAAATGTTATTTTTGAAAAGTGTGCTAACTAACCTATTTATCTGTAAAGAATGTTTGAAGTATTAGTACTAGGTTGAATTCAATCTAAATAATTGTTTGCCAGTCACGACTATCAAGTGTCAGTTAGTTAGTCACTTTGCATTCAAATTAGTATTACACTAGTGAATCATCTGTTCGGGCAAAGACAAAACTTAAAATAGAAACAATTATACCAAATGGCAAGTATAATATAATAGTTCAGTGCATCCGTAAAAAGGAAATAATTAAAAAATAATAAATACATAATAAATACAAATATAAACAAGAGGTCAAACATCTTTGAAACAATTCTTTCTAGACATTTGAAATAACATAATTTGCTACTGTCGTCTGGACTTTCGTTTACTCTGAAAAGACTTTTAGAAATATAGTAGCGAAACCTTATTGCATTTACTATTATTATTTTTGTTGTATATAGTATTTTGTATGTTTCCTTGTTTTATATATCTTATTTATTTGAGTACTTGTCAATCTCAGTTTTATGTTTAACGGTATCAATAATTTAATGTTAAGGATGTTACCAACTCATCATTGAAGCGACTGTTTACGTCCAAGTATTGTTCACTTGTGGTGAGGGTTATCCGTTGTGTACCTGAATACTGTTTTGTGATAGAATGTGGTAATATAGAAACAAATATAATAAATAAATACACATGGTTTTCAATAACAAGTTTACGCAAAGTGTATTCTAAAAATTGTGAGTCTTGCATCATTTCTCTACTTCCACGCTACGTCTAACAACTTCGTGAATAACATCAGTGTGGGCGTTTATATTGAAGGCTTCAATTGTGAGTTGTCGATTACGACCCAAGGGTGTTGTAGTATTAATATCAATATTCTTATTTAAGTTCACTATCTCTTGATACACTGTTTTCGGAGCGTGCGCTCCTACTACCGATTTCCGGATAACGGGAGGTTATTAAATGTTTGTTTAATATTTTAATCACCAACACCCTCCACCGTTACTGTAGCGTTACATACACTCATGTTGAGGTTGCGCTCGCGCGTACCCACCATCTTTGACGTGTCTGTCTATTATGCTTCCAAGTACCTGTACCTATTGCCAGGAATTCCTGTGGTGATTCATGTATGAAACATGGCAAAGATACTTGGAAACAAACAAATACACAGAATAAATTTTACTTGATCAAAAGGTATTGTACACTTCACATTTACTTACGTGCACCTTTTATGAATATAATATCGTTGATACATTTACTTTGATATTCCTTAAATACCTTCCTTTTTTTAGCAGATTTCACTTTATACGAAAAAAATTTAAAAAACAGCGAGGGGTTAATTCTAAATTATATGATATATTGTCGTAGGCGGCTTATTTTGAGGTTGGTAATATATGACCACTTAGCACACGTTGGTTCACTAAACACTTTTCTGCACTACACTTTAATAACAGAGGATTTATGGGGGATTTGGTGCTATTCCATTGAAAAGGAATCTAATTCCATTTTCTTATACTGATGACGATTTCGTGGTTCCATTCTGGTTACTTCGGCTTTCATCTTCCCATTGCGAAGTTTATGGTAAAATCACTAAATATTCGATAATTTGATGGTACATCAAATGGATTTATTCTTTGAGATAACTTATACCATCTTGCAACGAATATTAACGTAATCTACTACGAAGATTAAATTGTCTTATTAAACGAACGTGAATGTAACTGGTTGTTACTACGTGCGTCCATGTCATTTTAAGTAAATTGCATAAAATTGGCATTTGTTCACTAATTTTCACAAATCATTTATATCTTGAAACTATGTTCACTCTCCAAACCCTTTAGAATATTAATTCCACAACACTATCAGTGATGAACAATTTCTTTGCAGATTTTCATTGCATTCGGTTTGCCTAGTCGTTCGTTGAGTTCATGATGTCTTCCTAATGCCGTCTTTCGCGCCATCAACCACAATGTTCATTTTCCTACGCTTGTTCATAATAGTGCGTAGTATTACAATATTGTTGGATGACATTCGCTCATAGTTAATATGTGTATTATGGAGTTTTATACCTACTTGCCGTAAAAGAAGAATAATTAAAATATCAAAAATAATAGAAATGAGCATCGATGACATTAAGTATTGTCGAACTAGTTTTTTAAAGTATTACAGCCACTTGTTTTAAAGTATCACAGCTCATTGTCTTCTGAGCACGTTATGCAGGTTCAGGTTCAGGTTCAAGGTTCAGGTTCAAGGTATTTTCCTTCCTTGTCTTCGGAAGTTTGGATCCTGAAAAAAATAAAAAAAAATAAAAGTAAGTACTGTTTTTTTTTCATTTAACATTTTCCATTTTCTTTTTCCACCAAAACTCAAGAAGTTCTTTGGTTTTTTCCATTTCTTTCTCACTTAGTTCCCTTCCATTTACATTAAAGCCTAGCCTCCAAGCTAATTTAACCAAATTTCCTTCCTCTTTCATTTCATTGATCCATTTCCATTTTTCCCTGATTTTTTGGGTTTCTTCACATTTTAATAATATGTGTTCTAATGTTTCATCTTCTTTAAAACATAATTTACATTTTTCATTCACTTCTTTAAATTTTTTCAATCTTACCCCTGTTTCAAGGCTCCCTGACCTGGCTTTGAAAAGTAAAATGCTTCCTAAATCATTGTTCATATAACTTATTTTCTCATAACCCTTTTTATGTGTGTATATTCCTTTTAAACTGCTCTTCTTAACAACTTCTTCATACCACTTTTCCTGCGCTTTCTCTTTAAATGTTTTTTGTGATTTTTTCCCAATTTTTTATAATTTTCTTCTCTATGCCAGCGGGTAGTTTGATCATACTTTCTTTCTAATTTCCTAACTCTCCTAAACCATTTCGTGTTCTCTCCTTTTCTCATATATTTAGTTGCCTCATGCACCACTTTTACTTATCTTGCTTCTTCCATAAATTTTAATCTTCCAAGATATTTTACTTTACTCACACCTTCTCTTTTTTCAAAATCACTCCATCCCATCTCTCCTGTTATTGTTACATTTGCACTTAATTTATTTGCTCCTAGGGCAAACCTTCCTATTTGATTTTGTGCTTTTTGTAAAATACTTCTGGTTTTTTCCGTTAAAGTTATTACTTCATTTGCATATGTTAGCGCCGGTACTGCTACTTGTTTCCATAGTATTCTTGATACCTCATATCTATTGTATGACCACATTGCTTTATTTTTTATAATTGCTGTATATTTTTGTAGTTTATTTTTCAGTTTTTCTCATGTTCAACTAAGTATTGTTCTCCTTCTTCAAGTGTGATTCCTAAAAATTCTATTTTTTCAGTCCTGCTTATTACTATGTTTCCTGCTTGTATATTTTTATCCTCTATGTCTCCACTAAAAACCATGAACTTGCTTTTTTTCTTCATTTATTTTTAGACCAATTTCTTCTCCTTTTCTAACTACTGTTTCTAACATTTCCTTAATATCTTCTATAATAGTAGTCATCAGGGCCACATCGTCTGCAAATAGAGTGCCAGGGATTTTTCTTACCTTTTCTTTTCCTTGCAATCTTAATTCTAACCCTCTGTTTGTTTTGATCAATGCTTCTTCCACTTCATGTATGTATATCAAGAATAGAACTGGTGATAGAGGTCATCCTTGTTTCAAACCTTTATTACTTTCTATCCATTTTGATTTAACGTTTCCCATTTCATATCTGTATTTGTTGTTCTTATATAATTCCTTAAGTCACCACTGCACAGCGTTGCCATCACGTTGAAAATGATAGAACCATTACATAAGGTTTGCGTTAACGTATTGTTCAGATAGCCTTATTCCACTCCAGATGTGTATTTGGTAATCTTGTGCTTTCTTCTTAGTGGCTGAAAGATATCTACCTAAATGAATATTTAATTTGATCCAGGATTTGAGTAAGGTATAGTCTCTCCGAAGTGGATCAAACCAAACACTTATTTGTATTCCGCTGCTCATCTGGTGTTAAATTAGCGTATGGATCCCGTGTTATATATTTTCTTAAAGGTTTTAATGATGTTGTCCGCAGCTTAACACGGCAGTGATGGTGGACACACGGCAAATACCTAGTTTATTATTACGCCCGGATCCTGAGACTGTGGGAAAGAATTCCTTTTATGTTGTCAGCATTTCAGTTCGTTAATTTTATCTTGTGATCGACCGTGGAACTGAATAATATCTTGAAGTGGTTTTCTCATTTGAAAGGTCAAAGGTTCGAACCGTATTCTTATATCTGGCTTTCCCAATCTGGGACATGTCTTTTTCGAACCCAGCACCGTTATATCTGAGATATACAGGATTCCAACCCCAACTCCCATTATACACTCACCTAGCATTAATCAGTACTCTAGAATGACAGTCAGCTTGATTTCAGATCTTGTACTCTATCGATGTACTAAAAAATGAACATTCTCGACGTTAAATATCTTCAAGATATTTCATCCACTTGTTCAATCTTCTAAATTATTATAAAATATATCCTTTGGACCGAGCATATCCACCTTCTATAACAAAACAGACTGCTACGGGCTACTAAGGGGAGCTTTGAAGCTCCCGTAGCCTTTCCCTTGACTTACGGGGAGGTTGCGGGCTGGTTTGATCCTGTGTGAGAACTCTGCAACGCAAATTATCAAGTGTCTCGTACGTGGCTCTTAAGTAGCCCACACAATAACTGTGCATATGGCCCTTCGCTCGCATACAGAAAACACTCCAAAGTGATGAACCCTACATTTGTGTCGTCCTCGCCCTGACCCACCTGCCACAAACAAAGAAAACTTATTATTTCGTTTGTATTACATCTGTTCTAATTTGTTCCAAAGCAACAGAATTTGTTCTGTTATATTCTCCAAGTAAATTGACAATCAATAGTGGTGGGGCTAGAACGACATCAACCGTGAAATCATCAGTTAATGTAAGAAAGCATTTTAAATCGTTTGTGCTCCATTTCGTCTAGACAGAAGAGAGATGAGACAACATTCATAAGTTGATTTAGGGAGAAACTGAAACACACACAATGAAAAATTGAAACTAATGGATGTCTATTACACTGAGGTTCAGAAATGAGAAAGACAGAGAGAGAGAGAGAGATAGAAAGAGAGAGAGAAGAATCAAAAGAAAAGGGAGAACAGATAAAAATGTGGAATTTTAAACTTAGTAACAAAAAAAACCTAGCATTATAAAGTTCCGTTACCAGAAATCCAACAGTAATATAGAAATAACGTTGTTTTTTGTATATTTTTTTCAGGACTGTTCGGATATATAGAGGATGCTTGAAACATTCATAAAGTCTCTTTCATAAAGGATAGCATACTCAATTTCCAGTAGAACTGTAGATCTCACAGACACATCTAAGGTAATGTCAACAGTTTAACGCACATACTTTGTTTTTGCGTGGTTCGGTGGTGTTCATTGGACGTACTGATGCAAACTACATTCTAATAAACCCAGTAGGTAGGTCACATCTTGCATTCAAGATAACTAATGCAAAATGAAAAAGAAAGAAAAAAGGAAGAAAGATAAAATTGTATGAATTCATTTTATTGGTATTTTTTTTTCAGTATATCCTATATTAAAAGTCCAAACCGTATCATTATAAAAAGTTTCAAATGTTCAAATGGAAAATGGGATGTTCCTTATGGATGCGGAAGACTTTGCATGTTTCTAATTTCAACATGAATAAATCACATTGAATTATAAGATGGAAACAAATTTATGTCGAACTAGTATAAATAAAATTTTGTTTTCAAATAACCAAAGAAATGGCCATTTTCTAGTCTTTTCCGAAGATTTATGTTTCGAATATCCGGCATCACTTTCATCTCTTGCGGGTATAACGTAATTTGTACAGAGAGAATGAACACGCTAGAGCTCAAACGGATCATAGTGTCAGTCGGATAATGTTTAGCTTATGGACCACAACTGGGTGTAGGATTCAAACCCGTAGTGACCCGGTAATTCAACAGAGACTCGGTATCCCAGATGATAAAACGATATTTTGCTTATTCCCTTGCGTTTAAACAGTATCTCTTTCAGAGGTGACCAGGACTTGAGATGTTATTCCCAGAGCACAAAAAACTTGACGCTGAAGTTACCAGTTAATTACATTTTTCAGACCAGGTGTATCGGCCTCTTTCTCCTTGTTAACTTTAAACATGCACACGCACATGAAGAGCGTGTGTACGTGAGAGAGGGGGAGAAGTGAAAGAAAAATCGCGTTTCTTTGTTTTAAAATTTTTCGAAATTTCCCGCCTGATGTCAACGAAATTTTGTGTAGTTATTTGTTTCGAATTTTGTAGTCAACGTAATTTTGCCTGTTTTCTCTTCTCTCCTAGATTAATGTATTCCTGGACGAACAATGGTCTGCTCCTACATATTTCCCCGTGTACCAATTTTTCTTTTGAAAGAGGATACTTCGTAAGCAAAGAAAAGAATTCAATTACTGGAATATTTTTCTCCACAATCTTAAGGTTACATCTGTTAACTAAAGAGAATATAACATGCGTCATATTTCTGTAACGATTCCTGTAATGCTATTTAGATTATCATCATTTTGCTCAAATAAGAGTATTGTTACGTCATACATAATTGATATTCTTTCTTCATAGTTTTGGAGAAGTCATAATTTATATTATTATATTATTATAAAACAATTTTAACGTGGATTTTTGTGGATGCCTAATTAGAAACATACCAATTATAAGTATTCATGTATTCAGAGTTCAGAATGTGTTCACGGCAGTGATTTGTAATACTGATAAGTACTACTACTACTTCATCTTTATCACCTGACGCCGTGTGGACTTTGTGGTGGACAAACACTGCACTCCTGGTTTTTCTTGGGGTTCCCCCGTTTCCTCCCACTTTCTTCATTCCACCATTTCATTCATTTCTCATCATCACCGTCTCCTTTAGCCTAACTGGCATAAGCATGGTACGTAAAACTAAAGATTCCATTTCATTTTCATCTACATCGCCTAATATATTATATACTCTTCAACAGGTTCACTTCAGAAATCAGATTCATCTACCGTAATATGAGTTTCATGTCCCTTCCCTAGAATAATTCTCAAATCTGTTCACCTCCCAATATTAAGACAGGCGTATTTAGGATTTTTTTTTCGAGGGTCTATGCCCAACACAGGGAAGGATATTGCCTACCTGAGTTTGAGAATCCTATATAATATGATACAAAAATTTTGGAGTGAATCTAACCCTTTATTCCATTCATACAAGAAAAAGGAAGCACCCTCTTGGCCTACCTAATTTCCCGGGCTAATTATTCCCCCGTTTTGATTTTCTTTAATTTAAACATTTCCTTCTTTTAAAAATAACCAAACGATATATTTTTTTTCTTTGTTATAATAGCTAATGTCCCGTCATGTTGATATCCGGGCAACTTGGTGTGAAATACCAGTTTCACTTACCAACTCCTCTTAGTTTTGGTGTTACTGATGACGGTCGACTTGAATCACAACTGACAACGGCCGATAAAATATCATAGGCGAAACGAAAGAAAATAACATCAAGAAAAAGGTACAGAAAAGTAGAAAGAACGAAAGAAAGAGCAAAACGACTCAGATCTTAAATGGAATGAAATTTGACAAATACAGTATTATTTCTGAACAAAGAGCATAAGAAAATGGAAAATCAATGACATTCTTAGAAATGGTAAAAAAGATTAATTTTGTACGAGAAATGCTAAAAACTAACAAATTTATTTCCGGGGATCTTGAGCCCATAGCCCCCTAAATACGCCTCTGAAGACAATTCTACTCCCTAGATCCTCTACATCATTGTTTTTCAACTTCCTAAGTATTTTAAACATCGGTTATATATATATGTATCTTATAGGAACGGTCCTTCCCGTCCCCCCAATGTTGAAGACAGATTTGCGCCGGTGTGTGGGGGCCAGGTCGACGTCTTTGTAGCCCCACCACAATTATTTTTCTTTATTTTTGAAACGGTTATAGAACAAACTTTGATACTGTAGAACAAATTAGAACAAACGATTAAGTCTTTATATTTATCTATCTATCTATCTATCTATCTATCTATCTATCTATCTATCTATCTATCCATCTATCTATCTATCTATCTATCTATCTATCTATCTATGTATATATATATATATATATATATATATATATATATATATATATATATATATATATATATATCGGGTGTTGCAAAATAAGTATTACAACTCTTGGGAGGTGACTCCTGCCAATGAGACAAGAAGGAAAGTTCTCTTCAATTTTCTGGTATCGGACATAATTTCAGATCTACAAGGTGCCGAAAGCGTGGGAAAATGACTTTCGGACGCCAATAGTTCGGAAACTATCCAACGTAAAGAAGGCGGGTAAAAAATTCACTGAGGAAGTCATACCTGCTCTATTGAATTTTGCATGTTTCACAATCCTACCGTGCACGCGCAAGGGATTCCCCAAAGGAACGTAGGGAGTCCCGGATAATCTGCCAAATGAAACTTGGTCTAAATGGATATGAATTGATCGGCTCGTTGTGTGTGGTTGCATAATCACCACGTACGGATGCTGACCAACAGTGACGTTCTGAGCATTAATTGTAGCGAATTTGTACTCAAATGCTCTAGACAGACATCTGGAGTGTCGGTAGAGCATAACAGATGAAGCAAGGTGATTCACATGTGTGGAAAACACATGCCCAGAAATGCACTCATACTCAGTAAACGTGAGTTTAAAGCGTCGGAAATGTAAGGATTAGCGTCAAGAACATGAAAGCCATTGTCAATTCACCAATAATATTCCCTCAAAGCGATGTAATATGATCTTCATGGTTGCATACCAATAAGGATGCAACAACTGAGGCCAAGTTCAAATTGGACTTAGTAAGAAACTGGGTAAACTAAAGGAATGCACTACTGTGATCGCATGATCGATACTGAAATGTGGCCAATGTGTGTGTTGATATCAACATGTAGCTAATGGACAAACGTCAACATGTCCCACCACTGCTGGGACACCGTCTCACGTGCGAAAACTAGGAAAATAACGTTGTACATTCTGCTATTACATCTGGTGCATCTTTTGGTAGAACGTAACTAGAACATGATTGTATCAATGTCCCCCTTTGTTTGGGACATTGTCCCACAGTCGACACATATGAAAAGAAATCTCTTAATGCATGGTTCAAATTCTGATTGAGCGTGAAAATAACAAACTTGTTTCATGTCTCACATCTTCTGAGACATATGACGTACTCGAAATATAGGAAAACACATCCAGAAATTCGTATCTTACGCACAGTGCACATGCCAAGACAAAGACAAAAATGAACCGATTTGGCACATTTAACACTATAGCTGGAACACCATACAAATGGAAAATAAAACGACATGAGAAATAGTATGAAACGTCTTAATGCTCTAATTGTTTAAAACTGTGCAGTAGGAACATTGCATCGGTTTGAGCGAATATTATTGGTGAATTGACAATGGCTTTCATGTTCTTGACGCTAATCCTTACATTCCCGACGCTTTGAACTCACGTTTACTGAGTATGAGGGCATTTCTGGGCATTTTTCGTTAGGTGTTTCCACACATGTGAATCACCCTGCTTCATCTGTTATGCTCTACCGACACTCCAGATGTCTTTCTAGAGCATTTGAGTACAAATTCGCTACATTTAATACTCAGAACGTCACTGTTGGTCAGCATCCGTACCTGGCGATTATGCAACCACACACAACGGGCATGAAGGTGTCCACCATTTTGTATTTGTTCCAGATATCGACTTAACACAAACGAATTATTGTTACCTGTTAGAAAGACTATCAATTCATATCCATTTAGACCAAGTTTCATTTGGCAGATTATCCGCGACTCCCTACGTTCCTTTGGGGAATCCCTTGCGCGTGCATGGTAGGATTGTGAAACATGCAAAATTCAATAGAGCAGGTATGACTTCCTCAGTGAATTTTTTACCCGCCCTCTTTACGTTGGATAGTTTACGAACTATTGGCGTCCGAAAGTCATTCTCCCACGCTTTCGGCACCTTGTAGATCTCAAACTATGTCCGATAGCAGAAAGTTGAAGAGAACTTTTTTTCTTGTCTCAGTGGCAGGAGTCACCTCCCAAGAGTTGTAACACTTATTTAGCAACATCCGATATATATATATATATAAACCGTTGATTTCAAGGGTGTGGGTGGGCAGAGCGCCCTCTTTCTAGCGTCACCACAATTATTTTTCTTAATTTATCTGAAATGGTTAAATAACAATCGTTGATAGTGTAGAACAAAATAGACGAAATGGAGCACAAACGATTTAAAATGCTTTCTTATATTACTGATGATTTCACGGTTGATGATATATACAGGGTGTCCGAGAAATCCTTCCCTGATTACAGAAATTGATAACTCAGGCTAAAAATAAGATAGAAATATGAAACTGGTGTTGAATTGTTTACAAACTATAAAAGTTTTTTGTCTGTGTTAGGTTTGTTCTGCTTTACCAAGTCTCATTTTTTTTTTTGTTTTAGGTTTGTAGTACGTAATTAAGAAGCCCAAGAAGCCATGCCAACCAACCAGGAGAAGGCACAGTGTGTCCTGTGGTACCATGAGACACGATCACCAACCACGGTGCAGAGACAGTTCCAGGAACATTTGGGAGGACTCCACCTGATGTCAAGAGCATTAAAGCCTGGTATGAGAAGTTCAAGAACACAGGGTCGGTTGCTGACCTTCCGAGGTCTGGTCGACCAAGAATCTCAGCAGACACGGTGGAGGCCGTGCGGCAGTCTTTTCTGAGAAGTCCTAAGAAATCGGTGTGCAGGCCTCACGTGAATTATAGATGCCAAAAAGCTCTATCCATGACATTTTACACAAACGTTTATTGTTTCGTGCTTACAAAGTGCAACTCGTTCAGGCCTTGTTGCCCGACGACGGTACACGCCGATATGACTTTGCGCTCGAAATGCTATCCCGTATTGAGGACGATAATGGTTATCTCAAACGAATTGCCTTTTCCGACGAAGCGACATTCTTTGTCAGTGGAGTAGCGAATCGCCATAATGTACGCATTTGGGGTTTAGAAACCCCCAGGGAGGTCAGGGAGTTCACCAGAGGCAGTCCAAAGGTGAATGTTTGGTGCGCGTTATTGCACGATCGAATTATCAGGCCATTCTTCTTTGCTGAGGATACCATCACATCTGCAGTGTACCTGGATATGTTGCAGCTCTCCTGACATAACCCCATTAGACTTCTTTTTATTGGGTTATGTTAAGGATGAGGTCTACCAAACACGTGTACCAGATCTTGAAACCCTGCAGCAACGAATAACCACAGTCGTTGCATCGATCCCTCCAATGATGTTGGCTAATGTGTGGATGGAAATTGAATATCGCCTAGATGTGCTACGTGCTACCAAGGGTGCTCATGTGGAAGTGTACTGATGTGACCAAAACTTTTATAGTTTGTAAACAATTCTACACCAGTTTCATATTTCTATCTTATTTCTAGCCTGAGTTATCAATTTCTGTAATCAGGGAAGGACTTCTCGGACACCCTATATATATATATATATATATATATATATATATATATATATATATATATATATATATATATATATAACAGTTCTATGATATTTGCATCAAATTTCGCCGTTTTTAATAGACGTAAGTCTGCCTTTTCTCTCTGACTCGAATTTCTGAAGAGGTACTCGAACTTACATGTGAATTCACGCATGGAATTTCTAGAAATAGGCACGAAGAAAAGACGTGTGTGGCAATGTTACATGCAAAATTAAACAAAAAAGGAAAGACATGCAAATATTGTGAACATACATATTTAAGCGCAAATGTTGACAAAATGGTGGGGTATCTGTGTTCTGGCAGTTACCCAACCTAATTTGTTTATAACATTTAGAAATTTAATCCGCCTTATGCAAAGTCGTTTTGACAAATGATTAGCGTCATGCTAAACGCCCGACATCTGAAGGAAGCATATATAAGTCGAACGCTTTAGTATGGTACTAATCACAAACCAGAAGGACTCTGCATATAACCCAGTTTTCTTTATCATCTCTGACGAGTATGATCATTTCTAATTCATTTTCGTACTCATTGATAATTAAATTGCATCAAAGTGTTGCAAATCACTCATCTTCTGCTCCAACTGATATTTGATTCTTAAATTTGCGCCTTAGTTTGTCTTTTAACAATTCACTTACATGAAGGAGGTTAATGCCAGCAGCCCGCCCCATTTTTTCCACACTGACCTAACATTAATTCGAGCTTACTACGACACACTGACCCGCCAGACTGATCGTCACTCAGCACCTATAACGAGGAATTTAACTGCTAGTGTTTCGAAGGATAGTTGGCGTTGTCGGCGGAAAACGAGCTTTACACAGGAATGACTTATCATACAGTGTTCAGTACTTAGTCCTGTATATGTATACCAAGTTTTATACCGATCATCGCGATTTAACCGAAACATGTCCCTTGTTACAAAAAATCATATGACTAGTTATATAAAATACAGTCAACGAATTTTAATTTTTGTAACCTCCAAATTGTTTAAAACCTAGAAGTATATCATAATAAATGAAAATAAATTAATTTGTCATACTTTTCTTATAATTTGGAAAATAAAATAAAGAAATGGAAATAAATTCCTTCCCGGAAATTGATATGCACGAGAACAACCCGGGAATATTCCCGTCTTTTATTTTCCTTTCCACCGTAAATATTCCCACTGCCTATCACTATTCTTGAATGAGCTGACATTGGTAAAAGTTAACATTTTACAAATAGAATAAACGAAAAAAATAACTAGTGCAATTTAATTTACGGTTGAAAACAATAATGATATCAAAACAAAAGTACAAAGAAAACACACCAACCACTTGTCGTTCATTGTTATGCATACCATTATTATTATTATTATTAATAAAAATAATAATAATAATAATAATATATAAAGTCAGTGGTAGCTCATGCCTTCAACATGTATACAACAGTGGCTTAAAACACATTATACATTTCCAATGGTCTTTGTCAGTTCGGGCTGTATATTTGTGAAGAAGAAGAACAAATTTTTTCAATAAGCAAGTAATCTGTATCATATTAAAACCTGATCGTATATTTGATTGCAAGTACCGTCTATAATTGCCGGGAGAGTATCCTTGAAATATCGAGTAGAGTGGCCGTTATGGCGAGTGCATCGTGCTTTGTGTGTCCTGTGATGACGAGAGTTGTGTGGGATTTTCTATACATATTTCCTGAACTTACACATTTTTTCTTTTCTTTACACGTTCATACACTCCCTCCTTTTTCTACACTTTTTCCCAGCCATTTTTCACTCCTCAATTTTCTCTACCTCTTTTTCTGTTGAACTTGGCCTTATCTGTTCGAAATTCTCTCCTTATTCTGATTTTTTCCTATTGTATCATACTTCTCTCCAAAAGATCACAGAAAAAAACAATTAAAGAGAAAGCGCAGGAAAAGTGGTATGAAGAAGGTGTCAAGAAGAGCAGTTTGAAAGGAATATACACATATAAAAGGCGTTATGAGAAAATAAATTATATGAACAATGATTTGCGAAGCATTTTTATTTTCAAAGCCAGGTCAGGGAGCCTTGAAACAGGGGTGAGATTGAAAAATTTTAAAGAAGTGAACGAAAAATGTCAATTATGTTTTAAAGAAGATGAAACATTAGAACACTTATTGTTAAAATGTGAAGAAACCCTAAAAATCAGGGGAAAATGGAAATGGATCGATTAAATGAAAAAGGAAGGAAATTTGGTTAAATTAGCTTGGAGGCTAGGCTTTAATGTAAATGGAAGGGAACTAAGTGAGAAAGAAATAGAAAAAAAATAAAGAACTTCTTGAATTTTGGTGGAAAAAGAAAAAGGAAAACTTTAAATGAAAAAAGAGCAGTACCGTACTTACTTTCTCTTTTTTTCTTTTTTTCAGGAATCAAACTTCCGAAGAGAAGGAAGGAAAATACCTTGAACCTGAACCTGAACCTGAAATTTGACTTTTTCCCGATTGCGACACTTCTTTTTTCACGTATTTTCGCTTTATCATACTTACTACTTTCTATCTGTTTTATGACTTTGTACACATCTTGTTACTATTTTATCATTTTTCAACTATTCTAATCTTTACATTTTACACGTTTAATACCTTTCTATATTGCCGAATTTCTTGTTCAATACAGTGATAATGATACTATGGAAAAATTTTGTAATGCTTACTACAAACAAAAACAATCAATTGCTGACAGAGGAGTAGTGGTTGATGAAGAAGAAAAAGAGGAAGAAGAAGAAGATTTGGAAATATAAGGGAGATCTTAAGTTGACAAAACCAGAGCACCACACAATATGACGTCACTAAATGTGATAGGAAGTTGAGCAGTGTTTGCAACTGATTTGGTGTCAACTTATTAATTTTATACTAGAGTGACAGACCGGTGAAGAAAATATGTTTAAAAATGATTATCTGTTAATGAAGTAATATACTTAAAGAGATATTTGTATATTTGTATGAAAACATAGCATCTCCACGCGCGAAATTTGATGATGTGCTCCGCGAAAGATTTGTTGCCACAAAAAATTTGGAGATCCGTAATATATAATTGACATAAAAATTAATGATAGGTTTACATCATATCAGTATGTGACAGGCCCGTATCCATGGGGTCTAGGGGGAGGGCCCTCTCTAAACTTTTACTGGTCCCCTAAAATTTTCACAGTACGCTTGCAAATGAACTATAACAGGGTGCAAAATTTCAGTCATACGCACTCGCCAATCCAAAAATAATGGTCGCCAGTATCTCTCACGTACAAATTTAGATGCCCCCCCCCAAACGGCCTTTGGTTTGACAAAGAAAGGCTTCACATTCCGTGTTTTCTCTCACTCAGTGACAATTATTTTCTAACGAAATAGAAAATGCGCTGCCCTGTGAGTTCAAGCAGAAACCATTTCTACTGAACACTGGTCGCCAGCCCTAAATTTCTAATCGCCAATGGCGACTTGGCGAAAGGAGAATTTGTGCGCTGAGCTATAATATGATGATTAACTATAATACGTTTGAATCGGGACCCCCTCCCAAACTTCTACCGGGCTTCCCCTAGACTTTTGGGCTGGCTACCAGCCTAGTATGTGATGAGTGACAGGGCCGTAACTTGAGGAGGGAGGGGCAAATGCTTCCGCAAGGAAGCTCCCCGCCGTTCGAGGGGACCCATTTTAAGACAAAATTTTCTTACTCCGTATACGATACGAACATGAAATTATAAATGAAGCATCGAATATGTCCACTACATTACATAAACAAAACAACACATAAAAGGTAAATAAAACAAAAATAGTCGTGGGCCCATTTCAATAAAAAAGTTTAGTATTAGAGGACCTAGAAATAATGTTTATTCGTATGGCTTTGATATTTGTCAATATTGTCCCCTTAATTCACTTGTCATGTATGGAACGGGCCCAAAGATGTAACTAACGACCCGGGCCCATAAAGTGTGCGAAAGATGGAAAGAGGGAGCCCAAGAATTAGAGGAACGACTTTTTTCTAGGAGCACCAAATACGCGTATTAATGCTTACCCCCCTCCCAAGAAAAAAATCTAAGCTACGGCGCTGGATAAATGGATGCAGGTATAGAAAACATAGACATAAAAACAGTAATTTATGATTAAAATGAATGACTGCGTGTGAAAGAGGGCTGTACTACTAATTTTTAAAAATTATATAACGTTTACTGTATGTAGAAAACGATGATGCTGTCCTATTTTATGAGTTTGAATTTGCAAAATTTACGAAAGAAGTATGTAATATATTTCTCGGGTTCTCTAGGATTACGGGGGACCAACACTTAGTAAAAAAACAGAATGTTTATAGGTAGAATGAGTTCAAGTTGCGGAAAGATAATTGATATTGATATGTGAGTAATTTGTGAACTGAGTAGACTGGAAATGCCGTGTGCGGAATGGAAAATTTTGCAATTACTATTTGCTATTAATTATAATGGATGAATACAACGTGCATTGCGGCGCTCTAAACCGACTTTGCTTGCTATCGCTCTCTCGTCAATACTGATTTATTTATTTATTTATTGATACAAGTCATGGCCATTACCGGCATCTATGGCCTTAAGCACGTCACGTTGGAGGGATGACATCCTCGGTGAGCACACAATCACGGTACGGGGGAGGGATATAAGGAACGGATAAGGAAAGAAGCGGCCCGAGGCCTGTAAATTAGATACCATCTCTTCATTTACCTGGTGTGAATGAGGAAATCACAGGAAAAACCTTATTTAGGATAGCTAGCCTGAAAAAGCTGTTACACCTTTTCGACCGACTGACCCTGCCGGAAATCGAGCCCAGGACCAAAGGCGAGAGCATTAGCGACTACTCATGCTCAGCAATACTGTCTGAAACTCTTTAGTTAGTGGTATGTTTGGCCTTAGGTAGATTAACCTCAAAATCGTTTAAGAGAACAGCAATGATTTTCAACAAAAAATGCTTTCTCCACGTAATCCGACATATGGCTAATTTTCAAAGCACATACTGAGGGAAGAAATGTAGGTAGCGTACTTAAAACTGTAGGTTACATGCGTAATTGCTGTAGTTTTTGGACTTAACGTACAGCAAACGTACATATAACTGAAAACGCATGTTTTATAATACTTTCCGTAGGCCTATAAGTGTTCCATCTATACGCACTTTCCGTATGAAACAATATAGGCGGTCAGGATCTCACATACAAATCGACGCGGAATGTCCATAGTAGAATAGAATATAGCTGCAGAATGTAACATAGGTGATATACGGAAAACTGTTAGATGTCAGACATCCTGCAATGGCATGATGTAACATCTATAAGGGCAGTGCGTATGTAGCATATGCTCCATACTGATTTCTGTAGTAAGCAAGAGGATTTCGTATATTTGTACAATATACCGTTGTCCGGAGAACGGATTTTTTTTTTTAGTGTGCAGTTCATAAGCAAGGACACCCATGTTGTGGTTTCCAAGGGGGGGGGGAGGCGGCAGTATAAGCGACGTTTCAAATATAGTTTCAAATTTTGCTGTAAGTAATGTAAAAATTCTATTGGGTTTTCAATATTCCCAAGTACAATTTCCTCTTAGGGGGCGAACGCCCCACCTTGCCCTCCTGATGGGCGCCCTTGTTCATAAGTAATGCAGTTATATGGGTGCTGAACCTGTAGGTTTGATAAATCCATTAAATGTGCGTGTAGTCCAGAACGCTCACAGATATAGGCGGGAATTCATGTCACTTAATGACCTTCCCATTTTAAAGAAGTAATAAATGCGAAAATTGACGATAAGTGATTCGCCTACTTTGATTTTGCGAATAGATCGTACTATGTGCGACTTTATCCATGCGGCGTCTGGGGTATGGTCGACGTCGATAAGCTAATAAAAAGAAATACTTCAAAAGTTGAGCCAGTGGGTGGGTAAACGTAGACCTCGTGTAGCTTAGGTAAGTATAGGCTGCATAATTACTTTATTACATCAGTGTTAATGTGCATCCTTAAATTGGGATAGAGCAGCTTCCGCAGTTCAGATCAACAATACGTGGACAAATTCATATTACTTTGAAACTCGCATTTCTTGATGAAAATAGTGTCATCACGCCTTCTAGACTGTACATGTGTTGGCGCATGCCAGTGATCCACCAGGAACAGGTGAAATTCAGGGGCGCTACGAGAGATAATTGTTCAAAAACTACATTTTAAAAAAAAAATATGGGTGCACACTTAGTAGTAGTAGTAATAGTAGTAATGATAGTATAGTAGTAGTAAGGCAGTAGTAGGATAGTAGTTCAGTAGTAGCCAGGCCCGCAACCAAAGGGGGGCTAGGAGGGCCTAAACTTTTTGTGGTCCCTCCAGACTTCAATACAAAATTTTATTATTAATACAAAAATACAATTTAGATATTTATAAGATAATTTTATTGACTTGGCCCCCGTAACATATTCACGGCCCTCCCAAACCTTCTAGCTGGTTTCGGCCCTGGTAGTAGCAATGATAGTAATTGAGTAGTAGTAGTAATAATAGTATACTACTAGTAGTAGAGTAGCAGTAGTTCGGGTTAGGTTAGGTTAGTTTCAGGCAGCGAAATAGTCATATATCAAGTCTTTTGTACATTAGTTTGCAGCCGTGGAATAACGCCCTTATGCAGAGTTTCATAGAAATGAAAGCAACATCTTATTGCTGTATCTATATTCACAGATGACTTACATATTCTGCGTCTTCATAAATATTTTCCATAAACATTTGTCTTTTGTTCTGAATTAACACCTTTCACCTGTAAATTGTAATTTTAAAAGTGTCCACGTATTCTTAATCCCATTCTGCCACTCCAAAACACTTACTAAACTTACAAGAGTTCATTTGGTGCTAAAAGAAATTGATATATCATGAATATCAGACTGACATTGCCAGTACACTTATAAAATAGAACATAACTGAGGAAACCTGAAATTTCAATCTTGATACACGTATCAGTGCGCAGCACGAAATGAGATTAAAAAAAAAATCCCGGCGTTCTTCCCGCCTTTGATAGGATAAGCTGCAATTATTTACGCATTATTCAGTGTATTGTTTGTGTATAATCATGTTCGTTTGTTGAATGTAAAACGCAACTCACACAACCGCTGTAACAACATAATGTGTTTTTTATTGTCCACCAGTACACGAACAAATTTCAGGTATGTCAAATTATAATCCACCTTGGCATAATATATCAGGCACAGTACATTGTAGAACGAACCACGGGTTAAAGTAACTGACAACTTCCTTATACCTAATTCTGACTTATAGTTATCAGAAAGAATATCAGGATATTATAGGACTGGCCCTATCTCAGCCGTAATGCTGTCAACAGAGCTGCCTTGCTTATGGATACACTGCGCATGAAGTGCTCCAGGGAAGTGACGACATTAAGTGAAGTCATGTCCTGTTGCTCTCGTTATGTCAACTTAAGAACTCCCGAAATATAAAGTTGCTCTTGTGAACGTACTTGTAAATCATTTCTTTAACACTGGCAGCGTAAAATATAAGGGGAGTATAAGAACAGTGTTAAATTCTTATTATATTTCAATTACAAATGGCTGGTAAGGCGTCTGTTAAGTCGGAATTGATGTGCAAAGGAGAAATTGCTTATGACTTACCTAGTGATGATCCGCTCGAAGGGAGAGGGTGGACATACGAACTAATGAATGACAACAAAGAGTTAATATTATCTACAACGGAAGGAGATGTATCAGTGGACAAGGATAAAGCTATGTGCTCTTTGGATGTGAAACTAAAGGTTGATAGGGTGAAACCAGAATTAGCACTAGAAGAAGATCCTGAATTTGAAAGTAATACAGAAACGCTAAGAAAAATTGTGGTTCACGAGACTTGCGCGTCGTATTCTAACGACTCCCAACAATTAACAACAAAAAGTTTAAATTCAGTTCGGCCAAAAAGGTAATGTTCAATTTTTCATTAACTAATTGGCTCAGATTGATAATACGGTTACATGGTTTCGGAAATTTTGTTGGTTAAAAGCAATACTTCACGAGAAATATTTAGGTATGGGAGATATCATGAACGTAAGTTAGTAGCCTACAATTTGGAAATGACATTCCACACATAGACAAGCTGTATACCAAATAAAAATAATAAGATTGATACGATCCATACAATTCTTATGTAGTTCATATCTTGATAAAATAATTATTTCTTTATTATTGGTTACACATTTCTCACATGTTTAAAATATGAGTGCTCGACGATATTGTTTTATTTATATAGAGACTTATGTAAAATACCAAATAATGAGAATGGTAATTATCCTAAAATTTTACAAATGTAAACCTGTAATGTATTATATTCGAACATAAACTATGGACGTTTGTGATTTTATTTTGATTTAGCTCAAATGGGTCTAGCTTGATTTTTCCGGCTGGCTTCGAAAGACATAAGTAAAATACAAGATAAAGAATATTTTAATCAACAATGGATGTTCATTATTTGTAGAGGTCCATACAACAGTCCATTTCATAACTGCGCTCATTTTTTGAAGGAAGTCGACTTTTTGCAATCCCAGGAATCTTTTTTAGGGTATGGACCTGCATTTTTCAATATGGGATCACTTTAGGGGCTTGGTGTACGTACATAATATATGAATTATTGTAAAAACAACGCTAATCAGCATGTGCTAGATGGCCGGTAAAAATAAGATTGCTATGCAGATTAGGACATTACGCAGAATGTGGGTAAACAAAGATAGCGCAAAATTCTGTATTTAGGGTGACCTACACGTCTTACGTGTTGAATGTGTTCTTGAACGTTCTTAAGTATTTTATAGTTAACATGCTGAAATGCTTTCTTTGCTTGTATATTTGTGTTCCAAAGTAACAGAATACATTATGGACGTAACTTCTTAATTATATGGATCGCTTCATTCCCAAACATTTTCATAGTTCCGTGTTATGATTTGCCACATTAAATTTTGATACTTCATTTCGCTTACAGTGGTTACTAGCTACCTTGACAAGGAGTTACTTTGCACATTGGGCACTACTTCGCCAAAATATAAAGAGAGTTTCACAGTCCTCCGTCGGTAAAACCATGAACTGTATACACGAGGTTTCAACTACCCCGTACGATAGAACATGTAACTTTATTTTGGTGTTAATGTTGGGGTCAGCATCAGTTCTAATTACAGGGAGGCTTTGTTGTTGTAGTGACGTGAAAAAACAGTCACTGTAAGGACCGCCAAATTTTAAAAGAATTTCCGTCAATGTTAAGTCAGTTTCGTTATATTATACATTATACAACGTAACTAATAACCGTTTGAACATTTTAATACAAATAAATTAGTAAAACGGCGATTAAGCCCTACGGAGCGCCATTCTGTGCGTAATTATTTGACAACACAGGTTGTAAGTTATTCATTAAAAATACAGATTAATGAATTGGATCCTAAAACCAACGGTGCTGACAATCTCTTACAGTTGAAGCTTGCAGGGTCCCTGACGATTCGAATGAATCGCTTCTACCCTAAGACCTTACATACCACCCTAGTTGCATGCCTTCGGTATTCAAGTCATGACAAATCAGGGTTAATGTCCGAACCCCAATTGGGCTGTCAACATTCAGGCCTTGAGGAGGCATTTTAAGTAAATAAATATAATGAAGAGGATGACAAGAAATACACCTTGGGAGGATATTTAATGCTACAGCCTCACATTTCAATTCATCTATCTTTTAATCATTAGTATTACTTCAGGCCCGCTCGTACCTACAAAATTGGTAGGTTTACATATGTAACCTTTTAAAGAGCGCTAGCTAATACTTATGTGTGGCTTACTAGCAATTGCACTTATCTTTATCGAGAATAAAGTCACATCCGAGAGCATTTGTCACAATAGTGAAACACAAGATAACAATAATATTAACTTGTTCATTAAACATTATTGTTGTTCAGGGCCTACTCGTACGTAGCAATCTTAACATGTTCTCATAACGTAAACCTTAGTTTTACCATATACTGCGTTACTGACGTAGGCAATCCGTACTATCGATACATCATAGTATCCGGTGTTTACCGTAGTAAAGGGTAACGTGGAATCGTAAACGGCCTTCCCTTTTTCTTTTTCTCGACATCGGTTTATTATTCCCGGCACAAGAATACAAGAGTTATTTTCAAATATCAAAAAGAATAACATTTAATTTACTTTCTCTAAATGCAAATCAAAACTTTAATTATTTTCTATAAATACAAATCAAAACTAAATATTTTATCAAAATCTAAAATCCGAACATCAATTTTATTACTATTATACTTTTCTCTAATTATGCCAAACATTAAAAATTAGAACAAAATTTTGAAATTTTAGTCAACTGCCGAATCTGCACATTAGCAGGGACCCAACCAGTTATTGTCAGTTACTTTCAATATTATACTAAATTGTGTTTAACTTACAGTATTTTGACGGCGACTTGATCTTACATTACAAATTTCGCATATTTTCCCATTATACAATCACAACATCAGATGAAAAACTTCACTATCTGAAGAGCACATTTTTTTAAATACCCAAAATTTTAACTTTATGATTAATTGTGGTTATTACTAGTACTTCTCTAATTATGTTCGTAATTATATCTAATTGCCTAACATGTCTCTAAATGCTTGATTGTATGGGGACAGCTAAATGTTAATACAAACATAAAGGAGAATTTTTTAAAACTCAAGCAAAATTTGATAATAAAATTTTGTTATGAAGTATGGTTCCCAAAACTGGAAAGACCTGAATAAAAAATACAAAACTTAAACATCCTAATAAGAATTCGATACTGAAAGTCCGCATCCAAAACGGGATAGCCATACTTCTCAAAAGTGGCGCGGTATTATTACAATTTCAAAGTCGGAAATCGCGTTCTAAATCAATTACCTGTTTAAAATTTCCAATGCTGTCTTTCCTCTCCTTTCCACATTCATCTTTCATCTCCAAATGCTGTAAGGAAACCATAAAATATGACATCTAAGTAAACATACCTGATTGTAAGGCGATATTGATGGTTTCTTGGACTGGTGCATCAGTGGCGGTGGGCACACACTTTGATTGTGAAAAGTAACCTTCGAAATTCGGGGAAATAATGAAATAAATAAACAGTAATCCTTTTTTCATAATCTAAATGTTTAAAAGTTCAAATTCGGTATTTCTGATTTCTCATCTCTTCCGGGGTTTAACCCGAGTTGGGGTGAAGTTCACGCTTTTTTTGTGCTAAGATTTTAATTTTCCATCTGTGCCGGTTACTCTTGTAAGCTGTAATTTAGCACGTTTACGTGTGCTTTTCAAGTTAGTTTGTTAAATTTCGGAACTTTTCTCCTTTTTACAGCGTATTTACTAAACTTCCACGTAATGAAACGCCTTCTTTTGCGACGTTTGGATTTACGCTGCATTGCGATACCTGCCATAAATTTCTTTTTAGGTTTGCGCTTACTATTAGTATATTTTGCGATGTAGTTTACTATACAATGTTCGTACGTGTTTTCGCTTAAGCTTTTTAGTGCTCTTCGGAGTCGATGTATACTTCTTCCGCATGTTTGACTCGAAATAACCTCGCCTACAGCTCGACTTTAATTTGCATGTAGTGCGTCTTTGACCGAGTTTAGTGCGTTCCGAATTACGCTTACCAAGGCACTTTCCTTTTATTCTCAACTTATTTCCTTCTGCACGCGTAATGTGTGGTTGTGCGTGCTGAGAATACGCTGTACGTGGAGGTCGACGCACATTGGTAGCACTACATTTAAACTTTCGCTTTTTACAATTTCGCAATAGTGAAGTACTAGCTTGAAAATTCAAACATTTCGGCAACTGAAAATTAATAAATGTTGCATCTGATGTACTGATATAATCACGTCTGCTCATTTTAATTCTACTGATTATGCTCCTCGAAATCGACTTTACGTTAATAATGTATTACGAAAACTCAACTGGCTATCATTGGCCATCTTATTTTTCTTCTTAACTTTGGTGTTACATTTCGGTTCTATAACGGAAATATACTTTCGCCTGCGTGTGCTTTATTGGAAGTGTTACGCTTGTTTACGGTAAACATTTCCGACCGATATATTTTGTACGAGACCTTCACTACGTAAAACAGAATTCGCTTGGCGGGTCTATTGTGAATTTGAAGTTGTTTCCTTCTACAATACTCAAAGCTGATAAAGTCGGAATGGATTTGCAGCACTAAAATGCAACTTACGTTAGACATACACTGTTACAAAGACAAATTTGAATTTGTTAATCCGCGCAAAACCATTTGCCTGCGACACAAAACCGACAACACTGTAACTTCGTTATCACGCAAAATCATCAATTGAACTCTCAAGCCTTCCCTGGCTTTTTCGGGAGGGCGGATACGCGCAACCTGAACGCTACCGCTAATCATCTGTGAAACATCGGTATCCCTTGCCGGCAAAACAATTTCATTAGAAACAATTTTTTACAGGTAAGCGTAACGTTTCTTTTTTTGCTATCTCCACACTGCATATTTCCTTTTCCTGACTGTATTCGACTTTCTGGTTTATTTGGCACATATCTTTCACAACTTGGGATGGCTCGAATTCAAGACGGTTTCTTTTCCGCCTTGCACTTTTTTATTTTCTTGGTTGGCCTACACTCAATCTGTGCCGTTCGCATGTATTCATAGAACACAGTGAGACCTTTCTTTCATTCCGCTACATTTTTTTTAAACTCAGCAGTTACTGAATCAACATGATTGGCCGCGTTAACTAATTCAGAGAGTACTTCAGTTAAGGAGTTATTGGCTACTTTGATATTAATACGTAAGCTGTCTGCTTTGGCATTCAATTCGCTCTTTTGAGGGTGCGGTGGCTCAGTGGTAGAGCGTTCACCTCTGGTGCTTGGGGTCCCGGGTTCGATCCGAGCCCCTGCCAAGTGAACTTTGTTGTGGATAAACACCGTGCTCGTGGGTTTTCTCGGGGTCCTCCCGTTTCCTCCCACTTTCTTCATTCCACCATTTCACTCATCTCTCAACATCACCGTCTCCTTTAGCCTAACCGGCATAACCGTGGGATGTAAAACTCAAAGATTTCATTTCATTTCAATTCGCTCTTTCCTACGCTCCCAAATCGTTTCTGTTACAGGCTTTTGAAGATCACCTACTGATTCATGTATTTTTTGTCCTAGGCATCCAATATTCATTACCATTTTTGAGCAATGGTTTCTAATTTTTTCTCTAATTCTTCTGTCAACATTGCTTGAAATTGTTCTAAAACACTAGCCGCCATATTGATATGAGATACGAGCAACTAATTCAAAGTACAAAAATATAAATGTCTGAGTTTAATACGAAAATAAGAAACATGCACTTAAAACATGAAACACTAAGAATTTTGATATTACGACCATTAACAACCAATCCTTGTTTTTACAACTCAGGTTTCATTTTGCGTAGTGCTTCAATATAAAATTAACACAGATATAAACTAGTACCATATATAAAATATTTTTTATAACTATTCTATCAGGCTTTGATTCCATTTTGTACTAATACACAATAACACATTCAGCAAGGCCATGTGATAATATTTGAAAAACAGTATCACGTGACAGTTTCTACACAATAACTGTGTCTTCAGCAGACTTCCACTCCTTCTGGTTGCTGGGAGTTGGTCAACACTTATATATACTGTCCGGAGATCAATTTTAATTAGGTTCCGCCCCTTCCTTAAAAAATAACACTTGTCTGGTTTTCACTTTCACTTTTTAGCTGCACACGTGTCCAATTAAAGGTTTACTTTTTTCCACTGGATGCGTCCTGCTCTCTAATTATCCTTATTTTCCTTGTTATTTTGTTTCTCTTTCTTTCTTCTTCTTTTTTATTCCTTCTTCTTTAAGCAGAATCTTGCATTCCAGTTCATCAGCTTGCGTCCTGCTTCTATAATCTCTCTGGCTTCCTTCCATTTTCTCACCAAAGTCCTGTTCTCTACTTCTATGACCTCTGGTCTATCCCACCCTATTTTGTTTTTTTTTGTTTTTTTTTTTTATGCTTGAATATTGCTGTCCATTTTCAGTCTTACAACATCCTGGTGCTGCTTGCTTAATCCTTGCATTTTTTTTGTTTCTCAAATGAAAATTTTGTTACACTCCTCGCATCCTACTCCATATATTACTCCCCCTTGATCTTTGTTCGCTATTGCTTTTCTCTTTTTTCTTCTGAGTAGTTCAATTATTCTGCTTCCTCTTTTCCTGTACGTCATAATTCCTGCTTTCCGAAACATTCTCTATATTTTCTCTGTTTGTTTGCACAGTTATTGTGTTGAAACTGTCACGTGATACTGTTTTCTTTTTACACATTATCACATAGCCTTGCTCAGTGTGTTATTGTGTATTAGTATTAAAACATTTACTCTTATTCATAAATGCACATGAAGGTGCGTAGTGTAAAACATGTATGTATGTGTGTATACTCAATCAGCTGTTTGCTATCCACTCACATCTACATAGAATTAAAAATCAACAAGAAAAATTTTTATGAGCTACATTAATATCTCTGTTTCTCTCAAGGTAAAAACATATTTACTTAACTTACATGAAAAATCTACATTACTCAGTTCTTGTTTTTATCTATCACTCTGCTTTATTTTTAATTAATTGTGTTCGCCGAGGATCTGATAGATATTAACTGTCGACACTAGGCTAATCAGATCCAAACTCAACACGTTATCTGTATAACTAACGGTATTGTAAAAGCAGTTGTAGGAAGATTACTATAATTTAATGCGGAAAACGGTCGCCATGTGGTTGAAATCGTGTTTTTTGGTAGTTGTTAGATTCTTGTAAATATAATCGTAACCTTCACATTGATTTTCTTCTTTTTCCCAAGATTTGTCACTTGTTTATTGCATTTATCCCAGCTTTGCTACGGCAGTGTGACGTAATATTGAGGTCTCAAATATTCAGTAACAATAATAATAATAATAATAGAATAGGTAACAAATTCCGTATGAGGACACATTGTATTAAAGCCTGTAAAATAACCCGTAGCTAAGCCATAAGTTACAAAATAGTCGGGATTGGAGAGAAGTGTCAGGACCAACAGCACATACCCTCTCGATACGTTCCTACAACTAGCTACATGTTATAACGGAAAGTTTTCCTACAACTAGCTAAATGTTATAAAGGAAAGTTAAATGTTATAACGGAAAGTTTCGATGTAATTTCGGTGTAGAAAGTAGGGATTCTGAACTCACAAGAGCCGTAATTACAGTTGTTTTTAGGTAATGGTTATGCTGGCTAAGCTACAGAAGATGTCGAAGGGGTTTCGGGAAAGAGGTTCCGTACCATCATGGGACACCTATACTGCTACTCAAATTTAAACGAAAGATTTCCGCTAATATTTCGTGTAGAATATATTCTACTGTACGTTTTCAGGAAAAAACTGTAAAAAAAAAAGAACTGAATATAATTGATAACTAAAGCTTGTAATAAACTAACTTGTGAAGTTTGCAGATGTAATTAAAAAAGCTTTGCTACAAAAATATATACACAGACCATAATTCAGTGAGCTCTGAAATACAAACTATCATAATGATGTATAAGATTCAGTCTAAAGAGCAATTGTTGCTTAAAGAGTGGCATACACTATTTCTAGAATCGAGATAAGATGAGAAATTTTTACGATAGTTTTGGTCTCGTCTCGATTCTCATCTCCAAAGCATGACTATAGTGTGAGTTAACCTTGTCCGGTCTCGAATTAAAATGTTTCATCCCGATTTTGTTTGGTTTGTTTTAGAATCGAGATGAGAAATTCGTCTTTTCATGGCAACATTACACAAAACCGAAATATTTTTTTTCCCTAATACCACGTTTCTTCTTGTAATGGTACAACCTGAGCGAAAATAAGTTTTTAATTTTTAAATATTCTTCGAGATAATTGTTATTATTATGAGTATTGCTCCTGAAAATTTGATATTTCAAGTGCTGAAACAAACAAGTATTCAAATATTTGAATGTAATGAAGCGTGTGTTATCGCCGATCTATTTCCATCAAAATTCCTAAAGAAAAAAAATGATTGAGGTGTATTTGATCGAAGAACCTCGAGATTACTGGTCAAGCCCCTAGACCACTGAACCACGATCACAACGCCGTAAATGATTCGTCTTTAGTCTTGTTACTCTGCCTCAGCTTGGAAAGATGTATGTAATTTTTTAATTGGTTTCAAAACGTCTTTCGTGTTCCTCTTATGATAATATAAGTGAATTATCTTCGGTACAGTTTCTATTAATACGTTGAGTAGTTCTTAAACCTTTGGATCGCAAGTTGTTTTTTCTCCACACGAAACTACAGATAAGACAGATTTAATTCTCATACTGTGCATTTGTGTCAAGACAGCCGACAATACCTGGTCATATACTTATGTCCGCCGCGATATAAATGATAGTTTAATTTGATATAGTGAAACAAACTACAGCAACTTATTTTGAGACAATAGCGATATGGTACTCCATTTCATATTTCTACAATATTTAATGTAATAAAAAATGTAATATAGCGAATGATTACATGTTTTCTTGCTACTTAATCATTATCTCCATTTACATTTCATTGTTTGTTGAATTTGTTACAGGCGCGATAACATCTTTGGTTTCCACGAAGAAGGGAATACGTTTACTACATTAAATAAAGTCATTTCTCATTCTTATGAGGAATCTGATACTTCGACGCAGTTTGGCAAAGGATTTCATCGATCACGTTTGACAAAAAATATGGTGACACAGGAAAGTAAAAAGCGTCATACGTCCCAAAATTGTGATAAACGCTCTAGTCAAAGTTCAACTATGTCAAGTGGTGAGTTAGTGCATTCAGGTGAAAAATCTCACATATGTGGAGTATGCGGAAAGGAATTTAGAGTATGTTCAAGTTTGGCTAGACACATGTTAATCCACACAGGAGAAAAAACTCACACGTGCCAAGAGTGTGGTAAGGCATTTACTGAACGTTCAACTTTAAATAAACACATGTTAATCCACACGGGAGAAAAACCTTACTTGTGCCACGAGTGTGGTAGGGCATTTAATGATCGTTCGACTTTTGCTAGACACATGTTAATCCACACAGAAGAAAAACCTCACACGTGCCAAGAGTGTGGCAGGGCATTTACTCAACGTTCAAATTTGACTAAACACATGTTAATCCACACAGGAGAAAAACCGCACACGTGCCAAGAGTGTGGTAAGGGATTTACTGGACGTTCAACTTTGGCTAAATACATGTTAATCCACACAGGAGAAAAACCTCACACGTGCCAAGAGTGTGGTAAGGCATTTAATCGACGTTCGACTTTGACTACACACATGTTAATCCACACAGGAGAAAAACTCACTCGTGCCAAAAGTGTGGTAAGACATTGAATCGACGTTCAAATTTGGACAGACACATGTTAATCCACACAGGAGTAAAACCTCACACGTGCCAAGAGTGTGGTAAGACATTTAATCGACGTTCAAATTTGGCTAGACACATGTTAATCCACACAAGAGAAGGAATTCACATGTGCCAAGAGTGTGGTAAGGCATTTAATGGACGTTCAGATGTGGCCAGACACATGTTATTTCACATAGGAGAAAATCCTCACACGTGCTAAGAGTGTGGTGAGGCATTTAATAGACGTTCGATTTTTGGCTACACACATGTTAGTCCGCAGAAAAGGAAAACCTCACACGTGCCAAGATTGTGGTACGGCATTTACTCGTCGTTCATATTTGGTTGTCGAGATTCCAGTTCTTCTGCACACATGTTAATGCTCAGAGGAACAAAATATCACACATGCTACGAGTGTGACGGCGAATTTATATATCGTTTAAGTTTGGTTACACACATGTTAAACCTAACAGGAAAAAGAGGTCACGTATGCTAAGAGTGTGGATAGAAGTATAATTGAAGTTCAACTCTGGCTACACATGTTAATATGCCCTGAGTGTGGTATGCCATTTGATAAACGTTGAAGTTTGGCTAGAGAAATGTTAACCCACACAGGAGTAAAACATCACACATGTCAAGAATGTGGTAAGGCATTTAATCTACGTTCGAAATTGGCTACACACATGTGAATCCAAACAGTAGCAAAATCTCACGTTGCAAAAATCCTGGAATAGAATTTATTCAACGTTCGTACGTGCTGAGCCACACAGGGTCAAAATCTCACACGTGAGAGGTGTGGAAGACGATATAGTCTACGCTCAAACGTTGAAACGCAGTTGAACACAAGTCAGTCACCAAAAAGATGCAAAGATCTTAGCAAGGCGTTTACTCAAGGTTCACATATTGCAAAGTAAATGATAATCCACAAAGAAAAAAATCTCACACGTGCGGAGAGTTTATATGAGATGTCGCATTCTGTTGGAGGAATCGAGATGATATAATCTACGCTGTTATTTTTAGGCGTGCTATGAAAATTGTACTATCCTAAATTGATGCTTGAGTAGAATAGTCGACAAAGGGATGTCATTTGTGTCTGACGTTATCCCATGTTTATTGTAGATCCATATCTAAGCTCAAGTTATAGTCACCAAAATGAGCAACTTTGTCACCTTCTGACAACATCTGGAAATGTTCGTGGCATCTTTGAAGTAAACTTAGAGCACTGTTCCTATATGGTCTGCAGAAACACCCGACGAAGACTGTTTTTGGACAGATATACCTCTGCTCAAATAGTATCCCACTCACGTACGAGATCATTCTGTGCTCTGCTGCCCCATTAATTTTAATACTACAAACAATCCGCCTTTATGGTCTTGCGGTCTTATTTCTATGTAGAGAATTGGTTGAGAAACGACATTCCACTGTTCCATATTGATATTTTCAGACATGTTTCGCTCACCACTAAACAGCCATATTTACGGCACAGTCTGTAAAATTGTTTGTAACACTTTGTACATTTTTGTAGTATAGTTTAAAGGTGGTTTTCTGTTCACTGCACTTTTGAGCAGCATTCTACTGTACATCACCACATTAAGCGCAGAATATAAAACATTTGATTTGGCACACTTCTCCAGCGTGGGATCACGTTGTCCAAGTCACTCTCACTCTTATCTTGCCATCTGAGTTGAACATTGTAAATTATTTTAATTGAGTGTTCTCTACCAATAAATGATATTTCACTGCATCTCCAACGGTCAAACGCAGACTCTAGCCTTTGCCTTACTATTGGGTACACAATAGAAATGATAAAGCATAGAGATAGCACAAATATTTTTCCCGAAGCAGTAGCTCGAACTTTAAATTTCTGCGGTTTGATGCCGTCTTTTTGTATTTTATGCATAGACAATCCTAAGTACATACAAAGGTTTGCTACTGCCAAGCTTAACATACAGATTTACAGTGTGGATAACTTCATTATTCAAAATCTATAAAAAAACCTGTTGACCTTCTAACCGAAAGTTTACCACATACCTTTCATTGTCCGGTTACGTAGTCCCACTCTGGAGCTATACCAATGCATAACTTGTCCATATTACACTAATATATCGAAAAAGTAAATATTACCTATATCAACAAACGCTTCCAAACTCAGCACCCTTTATTCATGCAATATATACTACCTCACTTTAGACCCCACACCAAATCGCTATCAGCATACTCCTTGTCCCTAATGTTTACGCTCTGTCAGTACACTTTACCCTCGTGAGATTAATCGTTCTTAACCGTATAGTGGTAAGGTGAAAAAAAATTTTATGAATGGTAACATTTTGCCTCCTGGACCTAGGAACATTTTTGTCTGATAAGATGTGAACTAGGATTTAAATTTGTATTATATTTATAATATTAAATACAAACACCAGACAGTGGATACGCTTTAAGCGAAACTATACATTTTTATTGAGGCAATACCTTTCTTGATAAAATTAAGTTCGATAATTATGTGACTATTTTATTGCTTAAATACCGGTACTGAAAATAAAATATTTATTAACTAGAAAGAAGTAAACCAGGATTTCTCCTAATAGCGGTATATTCACGTTTCAATTCTGCAGCAGTCTCCACACATTATTTTTGCGTGACTTAGGCAAATCCACTTACAGCACATTTGGCAAAATATCTGGCCTTACTGTGTTTATATATGTAACATCGTCCTCGCTTTCCTACATGATTAGGTACAGAAGCATCTTCTAGAGTCAATCCGAAAAACCTTGCTGTGTTCGCTAAATGTATAACATTACTATTAGTCGGTTCTACATTTTAGAAGTGATAAAATCACGTTATTTGCCATCGTGTAGTATATCTTTCTTCGTCATATTCAGTAGGTATCTGGTCTACTATGTCCACCCCACCTTTAGTATCGTTATAAAATGTGACGATCTCTGGCTTCCTGTTATCTCTGGTAGTCTCATCTAATTTGACGTCATTGTGCATACTTGAGATCAGCACTAAACACAGATTTTTCTTAGATGCATATGAACCATGGTGCAGTTCTAATGAAAACCAAATACACTACTGTATTCTTTCCTCCGTTTGGCATTCACAAACGCGGGGGCAACTCTCTTGTTTTTACGAATTGTCTCTATAATATTTAACTTACTGTCTCATTCCATTTATTTAACCAAATTGCAGCTTGTAAACCGATTATTGTAAAAAGGTATCTTTGCAAGATGAACCATGAATCTGTTGACACAATCTCTTCACTACTTCTTCAGGTTTGTTATCTATCTGGAACGGGCCTTCTGGTTGTGTCATCACATATACTTCTATATATGTTGTGTAGTATAATGTTTCACCAACAAGAATAAAAATTTTAATTCGACATTTTGGAGGTCTTTTAGGCATATAAATACGAAATCCACATCTTTCCCGGAAACCGACAAGTGTCTCACCCAAAGTTGCTAACATACCAATTAAGAAAACTGTTGTTGCAGTTGTTTACAAATAATTCAAAAAAAGTCACGAATTGGGGCTAATCTGGGGCTGAATGTTATATCTGATTATGTTATTCATTAGCATCTTCCACTCTTTCATCCATCCTATCCTGCACAGTAATCACTTTCTGCTCAGTTTGGCTTCTCCGGTTCCCATCATCACATAAAGATGACCCTACGAAAAAGACACATTCATTTGTCTGATTAACAATACACATGTGTTATCCCTTTACACATTTTTTATTTTCTCTAATTGTATTGTATTTATATTGAATCAATCTGTCTATATTAAGTTGTGTTATATATGTTTACTTACATTATAATGCTAAGGATCACAGTTCCATACGCCCATTTTTCTTTTTCTTTTTGACTTTTTGTTAGTTGTTATACCGTATAATTGTAAAATTTCGATAGAGCACAGATCTCCACTTACACTTTGTAAATAAATTCTTTTCCATCACTCACGTTACAGAGGGCGTAACCTTCTCATAGTTTGCTAGTCACTTTGATTTGCCGGTAAAACGTAGTGCATTCACATACTTTCTCAGCTGGCGCACATGTAGTGAGGCGTAGCTGCCAAGTCTAGACTCTATTTATTGCACTCATGTGGGCGCACAGTGATGCCAATTCATTAACAGGCGACAGGTTGCAAGAAATTGAGAGTTTTCACGATCGTAATTTGGCTGGAGTACACAAGTAGTATAATTTTTAATCATCATTATGATCATTTTCACTCTTATCCTGTTCTCATCACATAGTTTTGAATACTGTTTCAGTTCGGTTATTTTACCGCATATGATAATTGACGATGGAAAGTCTTTCATACATCCTTTGAAGATAAAATTGCCGGGGTGGCTCAGCTGTGAAGCGTTCACCTCTGATGCATGGGGTCTCGGGTCCAAACCCTGCTCCCGCCAAGTTAACTTTGTGGTGGACAAACACCGTGTGCTTGGGTTTCCTCGGAGTTCTCCAGTTTCCTCCCACTTTCATCATTCCACAATTTCATTCATGCTCATCATACACTGAACCAAATTCCCAGAGTTCTCGTTCTCCGATCAGTGGCAACCACCAAGCATCATCAACGAGTTCACCACCATTTAAGAAGCATAAAAATGCACATATCATCTCGAGCTCCGACTCTGACTCCAACCAGCTTATCCTCCTCTGCAGCCTGTCTACAGCTTGCTACAGCAAAGCTACAATCCAAAGTACTTTAGTTCGAAGGTTTTACTTCTCTAACTTTTCCAGTATCAGCAACGAAAAAGATATTTCGCAAATGGTAGAAACAAAAAAATGGATTCATCATTAAATCACAGTCGGCCAACTTCGCAAAATAATTCGTGACAATCCAGTTTCGAAATGTTCAGGAAAACTGACTTTAACTTCTCTCAACAACATCCGACACTAGCAACCTCAGCCACATACTATGTCAATAGTAGTACGAGGGGTCCGTCTATCTATAACACTTGATATATAGGCTAAACTTCCTGAAGTGGGATACACCTTTAAAAATGCATCCGTATTCGCAACAATCAGGGACCAACTTACATAGTTCGAATTCTGAGAACATCACGGGATACTATCAACGACCTTTTGCATAAACAAATCTTAATTTCAAGAAGAAATGCCGATTTGAACAATCTTGCTCATTACGACCAATTCCTCTCCCAGGTAAACGCTGTCAAGAAAACAAAGTACATCCTACTAACAGGTACAACCTATGAACCTGTTATCCTACAAAGAGGTGCACTCTTTTCCTTTTCCTATGAAAACTGTCCGAATCTCCAACAAGTTCCAATCTGCAACACTTGGTATCAATTCCCGCCTCCGACATACAGCTTCAAGTGCAAGTCTCGGCTTGCTCCAGAAGAATTCATGCATAAACTATTAGCATTTGTCACCCACACTCTTCAAAACGTTCGTCTTTTGCACAACCATTAATATTAAAACACGTTCAGCACGCAGCTCGCAACATTCTTCACCTCGATTTTCATGACACTTACAGTGGTTCGTACGTGCACTTTCATGTATCTTTACCCGAAACTACTATTTAACTTCATAGTGATCATGTATCCAGTTATTTGTCTATGACTTTTATTTCTATTTCTCAACATTCTCTTGTACTTACCTCATAAACTCATATTTTAACAACTATTACACGAGGAACAATTTGACACATTACTTACCAGTAAAACGCATCTCACTCCCAAACTTAATTGGAAATTTACCGGCTATCAACTCATTCCACACGATATGAAGCTTCCGGCTCGATGCGCCACTAGCGGCGTTACAATACTATTTTATCCTTACACATGTAATATTTTCCATAAGTAGAAGCTTTGATTTATATATACTTAAAAACAAACAAAATATTTGCTGACCAAAACAATATATTCACATAAAAATATTACATACGTGTTACAGTTTCGCCAACTAACATTTTGGCTTCATCAGATACATGAGAAAGGTGCAGTCTTATATACACACAAGAGCTGAGATATCTTGCTTCTGATTGGCTCCTGGCAGCAGCCAATCCACTTTAAGTATTATAATTCGTATTTCCCTATACCGAGGCTTCCTATCTGTTGTAAATTACACTAGTTAACAAAGGTTTTGTTACATAAAAGGAAATACCTGTTCTTAAAGGAACTTTTTGCGCTGAATTCGAATATGCACTCGGTTTTTCTCCATCACGTACGATTTTCCCGTAACAGAGGGATTTTCGGGAAAATCCCTCAAAAATTTCCCTTTTCGTTTATTTTACACCCCAAGATCTTGTCCCCTTGCATATACTAACATAGAAATTATACCTTAGTTTACTTTGATTCATATTTAACAAACCCTCCAAGTTTCGTAATAATCGCTTTATTCTTTCTAGAGAAATAAATATGTTTGTATGTATACTGTGTGTACTGTTTATTGCACCTTATAGTAATGCTTTCAGATCTCTTAATTTGAGGTAAAACGTTTTGCTTTATTACCAAAAACACATATATAAAATATAATACAATATAATTTTCAAGTGTGATAATTTACAATAAACAATAATACAAATGTACCAAAAGGTCATGAAAAGTCAAAACTATCACAATATATGAAACTTCCATTGGGTTACAAAAATGTACACTACTTCCTTCTTTTGTAAGAAATGTTGCATTCTCTAACAATACCCCAACAATAGTCCCCCATCATTGAAGGATCCCATCGTCCCTGGTACCATTTCTCCATTGCCATTATATCTTGGTGGAATCTTTCCTCCTGTTCGTCGCTGAGAACACCTAGGTTAGCAGGAAAGAAGCTGAGTCGGGAGTGCAAAAAGTGGATTTTTAAAGACATCCTACAACCCAACTCTTTGTATTTCTGTATCATGTCCTGTACGATTTCTGTGTAACTCTCAGCTTTGTTATTGCCCAGAAAGTTGCGCACAACACACTTAAATGCTGTCCAGGCAGCTAGCTCAGCACTGTTTAACTTGCTGTCAAAGCTATCATCAAGCATTAATTTCCTAATTTGGGGACCAATAAACACTCCCGCTGAAATCTTAGCATCACTCAAGTTAGGGAACTTATCTCGCAAATACTTGAAACCTTCACCAGATGTGTCCATGGCTTTGACAAAGTTTTTCATAAGTCCTAACTTGATATGAAGTGGCGGTAGTAATATGTTATTAGGATCTACCAAACGAGCGTATTTGACGTTGCGTTCTCCAGGTACGTAATTCACTCTAGGTTCCCATTCCTTCACTTCATAATGTTTGTCATCAGCTCGGCTATCCCATAAACAAAAAAACATTGGTACTTCGTGTAACCGCACTGCAGTCCTAATAAAATACCAACTACCTTGAGATCACAACATATTTGCCAACAATGGTCCTTGTAATTTATAAGATTTAGCAAAGTTGACATGGTGTCATAGGATTCCTTAATCTTCACTGAGTGCGCAAGTGGTATAGAAGGTTTCTTATTTCCATTATGTAAAAGGACAGCTTTAAGGCTGACCTTTGACGCGTCGATAAATAACCTCCATTCTTCTGGAACGTAAGGAATTCCTAGCTCCGCTATCAACCCATTTATATCCGTACATACGCACACATTATCTTGCATTGAGAAATAGCTTGAAAATTGAACATGCCTTTTCCTGTACATTGATATGTTCGTTTCTGCATCCAATAAGTTCCACTGCTGGAGCCTTGATCCTAGAATTTCCGCCTCTTTTTTTGTCAGGTGCAAATCACGGACTAGGTCATTAAGTTCACAATGCCGGATGAAATGTGGCTCGCGAACACAGTCAGGGCTGAACGTTGGATCCTTGGATGTACGTGTTGATGTCGATGGTTCATCAAGGGCATGATCATCATCAGAGTCTTTTGGCCATATCTCTTCCCAGTTGGTAGGGGGCTCGGGAAGTGGAAGTTCATTCCCATGCGGAATAGGTCTAATTGCGGATTTAACGTTGGGATAACTTATTGTGTATTTGCATTTTTTAGAATGTCCCTTAACTACTGTGAGACAAAAATAACAATCATCCAGATGGTTGGTGGGTTCTCTCCACACCATTGGTACAACAAATTTCATGAACCTCCGTTTCCCTTTGGCCCATGCAAGTAAAGTGGCGGAGCACGACGCACAAATTATGTTGGGTGCCCAAGTTTTGTTCTGATCTCCCACACGACATCCGAAATATATATAATATGCTAGTTTCACCGATGGTGTAATGGATCTACACTGTCCTTGAACTACAAACTGGCCACACACATAACAAAAACTATTTGGTGAGTTAACACACGAACGCCGTCCTCTTGACGCCATTGTACTGATCACAAACTAAACTTCTGGTCTTAGTTGGGTATAATGCCGTTAAGATCAAACATGAAAGCGCTCTTAGCAGCAAAGGCAACTTTGAAAGTGAAGTAGTGTTAAACCACACGTCAATATAAAAATGTACAAAACTCCCTCACCAGGTGTCAAGAACACAAGAAAGAAAGAAATGCGCGGGGGGAGGGGGGAAACGATACCGTAGTGGAAAATTCAGACTGCATTAGTTCATTGTTGTCAGCAATGAGTCTGTATTCCATTCTTTCTTTCTTTTGCATTCTGTTACATTTGATAACAAATATTGATAACCATTTCATGAACAAAACGAAAAAACTTGGAGAATTGTATATATATGTATTAAGATATACATATACTGTACGTTTAAAAAAATATACGTTGGAAGTACATTCTATTTTTATACACGTTTCTAATTTACAGAGTGCAATACAAGTGTGTTGTTGACTATTGTAAATATTCATTTTTATGTCTGTGTTTGTAGTAATAAAGCAAATCGTTTTTACCCCAACTCAGGAGATCTGAAAGCATTACTATCAGGTGCAATAAACAGTGCACACAGTATACATACAAATATATTTATTTCTCTAGAAAGAACAAAGCGATTTTTACGAAACTTTTAGGGTTTATTAAATATAAATCAAGGTATACTTAGGTATAATTTCTATGTTACTATATGTAAGGGTACAGGAGCCAGGGGAATAAAATATCTGAAAAAGGGAAATTTTTGAGGGAATTTCCCGAAAATCCCTCTGTTACGGGAAAACTGTACGTGATGGAGAGAAACCGAGTGCATATTCGAATTCAGCGCAAAAAGTTCCTTTAAGATCAGGTGATTTTTCTCATGTAACAAACAAAAAGTTTAAATTTGTTAACTAGTGTTACACACACACATCAAAAGGACGATCTTGGCACAACTAATCTAAACTAACAAATAATTGGCATAAATAATTAAATAATATTATAAATATATATAAATACACATAAATAAATAAATAAATAGATAAACATACAATTACTCATACGCTTAAAAAGACACACACATACAGTATATACCAGTGGTAGGCGCAGAAACCGGTTTTTCTGTTTCCGGTTTCCAAGAAAAACCTAAACCGTTTTTTCAAAATTTTCAAAAAACCTGTTTTCACTGAAACCGGTTTTCTCCAAAAAACCGGTTTCGGTTTAAAAAACTGTATCGGTTTTCTTCAGAACCCGGTTTCGGTTTTCTTCAAAAAAACCGGTTTCGGTTGACCGAAACCGGTTAAGGTTTTCTTCATTTTCGGTTCGGTTTTCTCCAAAACCGGTTCTTGTATTCTTCAAAAACCGGTACGGTTTTTGTACTGGAACCGATTTCGGTTTTCTTCAAAGCCGGTTCAGTTTTTCATCAACACCTGTATCAGTTTTTCCAAAACTGGTTCTATTTCTGACTAGAAATTTTTTCGTTGTTCTCCGGAACCCATTTCCTTTCCACATATAGTTTTTTGTGTTTTCCAGAACAGTTTTGAGTTTTAGTTTTTACTAAAACCATTGCGATGTTTACCGAATCCGGTATTGGTTCCTTGAGAATCTACATGTGTCTTAGATCTTCAAATCGGCTTAGTTTTCAATCAAAATTGGCTTCCGTTTTCATCAAGAACTACCTTTGAGCTTCTACCTTAATCCAGTTTGAACTTTCATCAAAACCCAGTTGGGATTTTTGTTATAACGGTACTTTATTATTATTATTATTATTATTATTATTATTATTATTATTATTATTATTATTATTATTATTATTATTAGTTACGCTTAAAAACATGTTTTTCTTTCGATTCAATATTCACTCTTCTGTAAATCTCTAGTTGTTTCGAATACAATTACCTTCCTTATTATCAATAGATTTTCAGAACCTGGATTTATTTTAATTAGACTAGCTTAACCTGCACTCTCTACACAGCGCATCATTCACATATGAGCATGAATCTCCTTGTCATTCCTCACAACATCTGTACATGTCCCCTTATAGACACAAATGAAAGACGTCTTGATAAAAGTCGGCAAGGGGTACCACAAAGGAGAGATTTTTTCAATATCTCGCACCGTTTGCAAGATTGAGCCTACTTCTGGTTGGAATTTCCAATTCATGTATGATCAGTGCTTTCTTTCTTCTTGCATGTAGTATGTAATAAGCAAATACATTACATACACAATTTATTAAAATGCCACTGATATATGGTGTTCATTAGCAAAACATTCTAAATATTAAAGATTCTCCATCACTCGAGAAATAGTTTTCTTCGATTTTCATTATCAATTGGCCATGAAACAAACGCCTGAGAAATATGCAACCACTGTATACAAACATGTATTGTTGGAGTGTATAACTTATAGGATGTGTTATTTTTTAAAATGTCAACACTTCCAGTGTACCCTAAAAAATGTATTAAAGAAATAATGGCCATGTTTTTTAAATATTCAATTGAAACTGGGCCAATGTACACAAAATTTGGAATCGACCAGCAAAAATGGCACGATTCTAGCACTTGTGGTTTTCGAGATCTCATTGTCAAAAGGATTGGAGACAAACATATAAACTTTTCTTTGCACACAAACATATAAACCTAGCATTTTAATATATAGATATTTATAGTCACAAGTGATCAATTTAATGGGGAGAATACTGAAATGAAACACTATGCCCTGTATGATAGAGTTGCGTAATATTATGTAGTAGATAGAAGAAATGGTAATACTAGTACAAAAATTACTTGATTTATTGTCTTCACGAATAAAGACAGACGCAGGCATTCCTACGAAGGCTCATCTACCACTTTTTCAAAAATTACTGTGTATTGTTTCTTTGAAACAGTTCATTCTTAGTACCGTCGTTGAATTAACCTACTATAGCGAACTTTTTGGCTTGTTTGAGAACTGGATACCGAAAGTCCGGATAACTATTTACCAGTAAGAAATTGAAATGTTTGTAGGCCTATTAGTGTTCATTTCCTGGACTCAGAGTACAAAATTATTGTGTAAATCAATTTTTTCAAGCGCTCTGAGCCCTCATTCACTAGCGGCTTTCGAGCTCGACACAACGTAATATTTGCGTTTAGTTTGCGGTAATGAAAATAAGCATTAATAAATAGCTTTTTTCAGTTTTGTATTGTGCTGATGTACGCACATTTTGCTTTGAATGAACACAAATCGCTACCACGCATTGGTCTCATGCAGTGACACACATCACAAATGGAGTGTTATGTCGAAGCTTCAGATTCTTAAGGATGATCCTATTTCATTCCTGTACAGTTAATGGAGAAATTTTGTGTCTTCTTCACAGGTCAATTTGCTATGATCAAAAATACAAGAATTTTAAACCATCTAAAATGTTCTAATTTGGGGGTCATAGAAAGGGGTAAAAGTGGATGTGAAAAGGTAGGAGGACGGTAGGTAGCAGCATGACGTCACGCTTGTTCCCCCTTCCTATATTTCTACATTGTATTTTTTTTTTAGGAACTGGGCGACGCCTACATGTTTTTTCGAAGTCGGGACGGAGTCCCCCCGCGTTTAGAATCTATACCCTAAGTTGCCGTTTATATATATATATATATATATATATATATATATATATATATATATATATATATCAACGCACGAAATATTGATTCAGCCTCTCATCGTCAAACAGTTTTGAACAATGGAATAACAAGGCTCCCTCTACGCGGTATGTTCTTTCTCATATAGGTATTATTTTCTCCCTTAGTGTGATTCTAGGAAGTAAAGGGCATTTGATTTTAAAAATAAGAAAATAAAAAATAATAAATAAGTAAAATAAAAATATTAGGTTCATTGTAGTTCTAAACTGGGTATGATATGCTATACCACCGATTACAGTATCAGATTTAATTTCTTGGGGACACAATCGAAGGGTGGATACATTTTACTTGAGGGGGGTTTTACTGAAAAGGTTAATTTCACATTATTTGCGCAATATTAATATATACTACCAGTCTGGGGTGCAGGTATAGCCTACGGGTAGCGCCCGCCTCCTTGGCCCCCTTTGGCAATGTTACTTGTACCGGATTTGAATAACAACTCCAGGTAAGGACAGTTCTATTAATATTTTATTTTGTTTAAGAGATGTTAGCTTAAAACTGTTAGATTAAAACTAAAATATTGTTGTATTAAAAGATGTTTCGATGTGCACAATAGCTAACATTGTTAAAATATACTGGTAATCAAATGTACGAAAATGTCATTTTCTGTAATATATAAAACAAAATCCTAAACAACGTTTTTGATAACGTATAACATCCATAAATGTACTTTATTCTAATTTGAACGTTTTGGAACCTAAAAGTCTTAAGCCTATAATGTGTTGAGCTCTTGATAGTAAACATTTGCAGGTGCATATGGTGCAACGATTGTCAAGGTCAACTGCGCAAACACACTGAGCAAGCATTTAATATTCATTTCAGTGAACTGCAAGATAAGGGTGAAAGTAGCAATTAAGTGTTAAGCAATTAAGGTGAAGCAAAGCACAATATGTCACGGAGTGAAGCGTGGAAATACTTTGAACGTGCCGAGACTAGAGAAGAAGCTAAATGCTTCTTGTGTAAAAAAGTACTTAGATGCAAAGGAGGATCGACAAGTGCTTTATTATCGCACTTGACAACTAAACAACTGTCTTGTATTAATAAAGTGATTCCACGGAACACTCAATCAGAAGATGATGACGATCCTGGAATCTCTGGTTCTACAAAACACATCACGTTAAGGTAAGAAGATTTAAGCACTTCTTTCTTATGTAATTTGATTCAAGGGATATATACCGCTGTGTGTTTTATCATGTAATATTTAACTTTCGTTATTTTGGACACCCGTTTGGTCTAGTGGCTAACAAGCTTGACTACGGCACGCTTGGATTCGGTTCCCGGTGGGATACAGTTGAACGGAAAAAGTGGTTCAGATTCCATTATAATCAGTAAGTCCAAGTCTCTTTAGTCATCATGGCATAACCGTGGGGCGGTAAACTGAAACAAACCAAAATTTCGTTATTTTATTTTACCTTAAAAGTGGCTTTAAGGGATAATGGGATGTACAGTAAGGGCAGTGTTTAAATTCGTGATAAAAAAGTACCGGGGCCCTTCCTGGCTACCATATATATATATATATATATATATATATATATATATATATATATATATATATATATATATATATATGTGTGTGTCTGTGCGGTTTAGTCAAATCTTGTAAAATTCCAGGCACTTCCATATTAAATAGAGTTGGGAAAACTTGTGCAAACACAAATCAAACAAATCTCATGACAACATAGTATTTTAACATAATGTTTATGTGAATAATAATATCAAAATAGCTGAATTTACCTCTTATAAGACAATGAATCACAGTAGTTTCCATAAAGCTTCCTTCGATTTGTTTTCTTCTGCCTCGATTTCTTTCCTAGCAACTTGAGAGGGCGGTGTTTCTTCCTTGTGATATCCAGCGCTTAACGTACAGGAGGGGTTGCGGACAATGGAGGACCATTAATATTTCTTGTCATTAAAGATGACACACTTCCAACCGATAGCGCGTTTCTAGTTGGCGTGACAACATTATTCATTACACTGAAACCCCTCTCACACTCAGCATTGCTGACTAGTATCGTTTGCACACACTGCATTAGTACCTTCATTCTCCCCAAGACCTGCCTGCCTCCACTATCTTTAAAGTCGCGAAAAGTTTGAATAGTTTCTCGAAAACACAAAGAAAACAATTCACACAATTCTTTCAAGTCTTGTTCGCTATAATCAACATTAATATTTTCCGGCCAGTACTCAGGGTAAATAATTTTCATCATTTCGGAGTACACAGTGTCCTTGTCAGTCAAGCACCTTCTGTTCATAGAACTGTCTTTTGTTAATTTCCGAAGCGTTGTTTTTACTGCCACTCATTTTCAAGGGAACTTCTTTTAAATATTTCTCTTTTATGGCTCTCTTTACTTCTCTCCAGTATATGCCCCCTCTCTCTTTATGGGCCTTAAACACCTCGATTGTTCTGTATATGAGCTTGTTTGCCTTCGGTAGGGCTATAGTCTTTTCTTGCAAGGACTCTGAAAAGCTAGAAAGCTCACACAAGACAGTAGAAGAAAGAACTTCTTAGTTTCTGTCACTATCCGACCCCTCCTCCCCCAAGGATTTTATAGCTCAGCTATATCCCCTGTTGAAAAACAAATAGAAAAAAGAAAATTACCAGCAGCGACCGGAGAGAAAAGAACCTTGTTTCTGCTATTTTCTCACTCCTCGGTTGCCTCAATAATGCACTTGAATTTTACATTAATATGAGCAACCGAAACAGTGACCAAGGAAAGTTAAAGTACGGATTTTATCAACATTATTTCAGATGCGGAGAAAATTTTTAAAAAAGCAACGAGAAAAGATCCGGGGCTGAGCCCCGGCAACCAAAACAGTACCGGGGCTGAGCCCCGGGAAGGACACTTCTGGATGGTACACTTTTGCCGTAAATTTCCATATGGGTGTACCATTCAGAAGTGTTCCTTACTGTACATAAAAGTATGAAACTTCTTATATTGTTATAGCCCAGTGCATACTAACTAGGGTTGCCAATAGCCCGTTATTATATATTGCGGTTATTTTTATTAAGGTCGGTGACCAGTACACACTATAAACTTCTTACCAGCCTCTTTATGACCACTATTTTGAAATTTATAATCTAGAATAAAACATTAATTATCCTAATTCTTGAACAGTGTCTTATTTGCAAATTCAAATTTTCATTGTATTATACATTCGGCCTAGGGCAGTTCTTTTCATGATTTTCATTTTAAGTTTAACATCCCATTTAATAGAAATGCTTATGAGTGTTCTTTTCATTTATTGGACAAGAAATTTGATAATTAAATTTTATTTTGAAACATTGTTTTCGACAATAGATACAGACAGGGACGGATCCAGAACCGACTTCTGGGGGCGGTGGGTTGTCATACTGCTACTTTTAAAGGCTCCAAACTTTGGGATGGGTTTTATTTATATATATAAAATAAGAAAATTTTCTCTTCTGGGGGCCAATCGCCCGCTTCCCTGGATCCGCCGCTGGATACAGAAGTGTTTAATTTGTCATAATTGTGCGCCATAAATATAGCGTGAGGATTTGTCCAAAATTGACACGTACAGATTAAGATACAATTTTGCATCTCTCGATAATTTTAAAGAAGTAGCAGTTACTGGTAAATAGAAGAAAATGATCGATACGACTTCAGAACACAATGTACATATTACGCTTATAAGTGCATGTATTAAGGATATGCAGAATACGGGTCCTAATGCATTTTCGTGGTCGCTAACGCTTTCGCCTTCGGTGTGAGAGGTCCCGGGTTCGATTCCTGGTGGGGGCACTCGGTCGAAAAAGTGTAAAACGCTTTTTCATGCCAGCCATCCTGAATGAGGTTTTCCTGGGTTTTCCTCGTTCACACCAGGCAAATGCCAGGGTGGTACCTAACTTTAAGTCCTAGGCTACTTCCTTCCTTTCCCAATCCTTTCCTCCTTCCCTTTTCCCGGATTGTGTGCTCGCCGGGGGAGTCATCCCTCAAAACCTGAAGAGCTAAATGGCCTTAAATGCCGATAGCCCAGAAATCTAAACCTAATGCATTTTGTCCAGGATAGTACATTTCCTTCCCATGGATGGGTTCGAAGAGAGAGACTTTTCACTTAGGCCTATATCACAGGAAATTTTGAGCGGGTGCCGGAATTTTTTTTTCAGAGTTGGTAACCATATTACTCACCCATTTTAATTTTACGAAAGAAGAAGCATATATGGGGATGATGGGTAACATTATATGTTTGAAAACAGTTGCGCGTATACCTTACCAAAAAATTATATCCTTACTTTCATGCCCACCTGCAACGTTAGTCAAGGAGGACATTGCCCCCTGGATTATCAAAATTGGTTCGATTCCTCAAAATACATATCAAAACAAATTTGCTTATTCACACACATTACTGTAGTAAACTTACGCCATGAGCGTAAGTAATTGTTTTACATGCAGTAGAACTTATATTGTGTGTTTCAAGGGGCTTGTATTTGCAATTTTGCTGGTATGTCAGCCTCCCTCCCTGGAAAAACCCCGCGGGCGCTACTGCTTAAACTACTGGTGTTTAATATTGTGTGAGCAGTGATTTCATGGTGTGGCCTGAGGATACTGCACCAGAACGACGAAATTTCCGTGGGCATTTCTCTGATTGGGCTTAACCTATGGGAAACCAGTATTTTAGTAGTATTGTACTACTTACACTCATTGCTTATTCAGTTTCTCCGGGGAGACTCTTCTTAAATCGTCAATTTGTATGTGTGTGTGTGTTTGGGCATATATCATCAGTTGTGAGAGGAACAAAGACGAGGGTCATTCAAATAGTTACAAGGCTCATTTTATTATAGAACGCTATTCTCACAAAATTTTATTTACACTATGCATGAAACACTCTCATGTGAATGCATTTGTCCCATCTACTTTTGGAAAATAGCATGCAAGCAGTTTTCCGAAAGCTTGTTTCAGGTACCCATCGAAGACTTGTTGTGGCTTTGAGGTAGTGTTGGGTAAATTACTTGTAAAAATGTAACGCGCTATAAGTTAGTTTACTTTCCCTTACTGCATATCGTTAACAGTAAGGGAACGTTACTTCCCCTAGAAAAGTAACTGTTACCCTACTTCGAAAGCAAGACAAGTAACGCGTTACTTTTATGTCCGGTACTTTGAATATAATCATATACAAAAAACATTCTTTTCATTAAACTTTTCCTACTACTATCACTATTATTATTATTATTATTATTATTATTATTATTATTATTATTATTATTATTATTATTATTATTATTATTATTATTATTATTATTATTATTACACATTCTGATTTTTCCCGATCGTAATAAATGTTTAGAACTGTAGGTTGATAATAGTAGCGCTGCTATACCCCTTCATGCGGACAGTTTAGGCTTGTTCATCAGCGTTAATTATGGCACCGATCAAACATATCTACACTAATAGCAACAATAAACAATGCGCTATTATTGAAATGCTATACTGCACTGTAAAAAGAATTGTATGCGTAAACTGCAACTTTTGATCACTTCTTTTACATTTATATATTTGTGCAACAGAAGGAGTGAGAAGGGTGTACAAAACGTGTGAGAAATTTGCACGACTTGCACCCTTGGAAGTTTCTGCACATTTCCCACACATTTTCTCACAATTGCACTCCTGTTGCACGCATATATATATATATATATATATATATATATATATATATATATATATATATATATATATATATATATATATATATATATATGAAAAGAAGTAATTAAAAGTCGTTGCAGTTTACGCGTACATGACTTTTAGGGATTATCCCACAAAATGATCAAAAGATTGCGATCTTGGGCAAGAACTTTAAGAATGATTAAAAAAATGCATCAAAGGATCGCGATCTTGGCTAATAATTAGTTTTCGGATCAGGGATCACAAAATTTTTGAACGGCCTCTAAATTAAGTTTTCGTATTTTTTTGCGCAATGAGCACATCATACTGAGTTTAGAGATAGTTTGGGTTCAATTGGATTCAATTGGCTAAGAATAAAAGTCAATGGAGAGCTTTTGTGAACGCGGCATTGAACCTCCGGGTTCCGTACGCCATAGAGTTAATTAGTTAGTTATATGTAGTTCTCCAGATGTAAGGCATACAAGAAAATTTTTGATTGAAATATATTGGATCTTTTGGGCTAATTGGATCAGGGCCTACACAACTTTTGAACGGGCCCTAAATCGAGTTTTCGTATTTTTTTACAGAATGATAAAAATGAAATCTTTGAGTTTTACGTCCCCAGGTTATGCCGGTTAGGCTAAAGGAGACGGTGATGATGAGTAATGGATGAAATCGTGGAATGAAAAAAGTGGGAGGAAGCAGGAGAACCCCGAGAGAACGCACGCACACGGTGTTTGTCCACCACAAAGTTTGCTTGGCGGGCTCCTGGGATCGAACCCGGGACCCCAAACACCAGAGGTGAACGCTCTACCACTGAGCCACAGCGGCCCCCCTCTTACGGAATGAGCACATTATACTGAGTTAAGAGATAGTTTGGGTATGTCTATACTGCGTGTAGTTCTCCAGATATAAGGCATACAAGAAAATTTTCGATTTAACTATATTGGATACTTAGATCAAAAAATTGTGAGATTTTTTTTACAGTGTCTGCGTTGCACTATTAGTAGTTGCTATAGCGTATTGTAAACATGTTTATTTACAAATAAAAATTTTTTGAAAAGTATATATATATATATATATATATATATATATATATATATATATATATATATATATATATACAGTGGCGTATTTAGGGGAGCTTCCAGGCTTAAGCCCCCCCTGAAATCTTACTTACTATAGTAAAGTATATGTAATATCTTGCAGAATTTTCAAAGCCCCCGAAACAAAATCGTAAATACGCCACGGTATATATTAACCGCGATTCTTAATTATTAATTTATAAGGATAATCATATCCTATAAAACATTTTAGAATATTTTTTACGTCAAAGTTTTTACGTTTCGATGATTAACTTAAAACCTACTTATTCAAGTTGAAAGAGTATATAGTAGAAAATCACTATATTATTGTCACGATAACCAATCGACATATTACTTCACCTATTTCGACACTTCCTACTTTATCTACACTCAATATACATTTCGTTTTTTTAATCTCTTGAAAAAATGAAATCTTTTTTCTCCATATCTCTCCATATAAACAAATCTCCATAAGTATAATCAGAATAGCGCTAAACAAGAATGAAGTATTGAAGAAAGTATTAATATAGTATTAGTAAGAGCACGTGTAAAGAAATTATTAACATTTGGACAATAACTTTATCCGCAATGCTTGTGTGGGTACTGTTTCAGTATACTCTAGAAATAATATTAATAAAAAAAGCTTCAGATGTTTCTTCAAATTTGTAGACGAACTTCTGCCTATTGATAAATATTTCCCGCCGGTACACATCAGACATTTTACTTTTAAATTATGTCCTCATCCCCAGCTTTTAAGAAAAAGTATTTTTTCAGATATTTTCGTTAAGGAAAGCTAGAATATCATTGCACTTGCAGTTCACTCACTGAATGTATTAATTTAGAGCTGTAAAAATCTACTACAAAATCTTCCAGGTGCTTGGTTTGCAATCAGTACACGTGATTTCCCTGAGGTTATACTCCCCTTCTGAAACCAGCAAGTGGCCCTAAGATCTTATCTGTTTCTTTGTGTGTAAGTGACTGTTGGTCACTGACAGTTCATGCTCCATTGCTCCATTCTAAGAGATTTACAACAGGAAAGAAAACAAGGATTTGTTTCCGGAAAACCATACATATTATAGTTACTCGTCCGAAATGTAACGCAAAAGAAACTAAAGCAAACTAGGTATATTCCTTAGAAATTTGTAACGCCTTACCGTTACAGTTACTTTGGAAAAAAGGGCTTAGCGGAATAAGGATGTGAAAGCTTCCCCAAGCATATCTGCACCAAATTTACAGTATCGATTAACATTTATGAGAAACTCGGTTTCCAAAAGTTTCAGCCCCCCAAGCGCTTTTGGAGGGAGAAGGAAAATTGAAATTATTTTTTTCTCTCTTAAACCGCTCAACTGATTTGCATGAAAAAAAGATGTTAGGTGTTCTCAGGAAGAGAAAAGTCGGAAAAGATTTTTTTTAATATTTTGAGGTTGAAAATTGGTATTTTTTGAAATTTTCAAAAAAAAATAGTAGAAGACTAACTGGGACACCCACTATTTTTTGCCAGCTTTTTCTTGAGAGGGTCCCTAACAACATATATTTTTTTCATTTTGTTCGCAAGTGTAGTGAAAAAAGGCAAATGTACATAGGTCAGCATCTATGTGGTATACGTATGATACACACTGTACACCACTAGGATAACCAATACCTTTGAATGGGAGAGGAGATGAAGTTGTTATAACATTGGAATCTTATGATAACAAGTATTTCTTGTCTTAACGGTAATTGGTCTCTGAGGATGAAGGGGATTCTCGACCATATTCACACCTCCTTTGGCTACACCACTGCTGTACATCAACTGAAATTATACATTCCCGCATTTTTTGTTAATTGTGCACATAATCAATGTTCTGTGATACATATAGATCTTTCTTTAGTAATTGTTCTTGTTTTTTTTTTTTTTTTTTTGTAACAGTTGGTTAATAATATGCCTGTTGTTAATAGCTATTCATGTGTTTAGTTTGTTTCGATGGTATTACTGTATATGTGTGTTTAATATGATCAAATAATGAATGAACAGAAAGAAATTAATCCTCATCACTGTTTCCGTCCAATATTGGAACAATTTCGGTTTTCGTAAACAGAACTGTTGGCTGCTGTTCTCACGTTGCTGCTATTTTGTATTATTTATCATATGCGAGGTACTTATCGAAAATCATTCGACCCGAACGAAAGAAGTTCCACATTCTGACTGTTTGTACTTCTAGTAAGTTATATTGGTTTATCACACACAATATTTTCTAGACCGATACTTCGGTCAGAATCATAGTGCTTTCTCCAAAGTAGGGTCACGATGGCTTAGTGATAGAGCGCTTACTTCTGGTGCGAGATGGACCTCGTTCGATCCCAGGTTATAAAAGTTCGTGGTGGATACCATCGTACCAGTGAGTCTTCTCGGGATTATTTGAATTCACTTATATTCTCATTTTACGAATTATTTTCCAATAATTAGCTTCCATCTATTACCTGTCTGTATTATTGGATCGGATTTGAGTATAGCATTCCTTCGGTAGCAAAGTTATATGAGCCATGGAGCTACGAATTAACGTGAGATTCAAACCGCTTGCGTTCCTGCCGCGAATCGGAGCCAGATCTCCTATGCCAAAGTCCCGTATGCTACCCATATAGCCGTGAGTGATTTCTCTGTCTTCATTAGCCTAGAAGACATAATATTTAAACGTTTTGGATTTCATATAATTTCAGTTCTTCCTCGATAGGCAATTCTGTACTGAGACAAAGTAGATCAATCAAATATACTTATCTTTCCTTTTTCGAATTCTAACGAGGTTCTTGTAACTTGGACCACGTCCTAAAACTTTTGTTAGTTGAAACATCGTCTTTAGTTTTAATTAGTTTAATCGTATGTCAATATACTCAACGTTCAATAAAATATCACAGGATTTCTTCAATTTCTTTGTGGTGACCCTTGCCCCCGCCCTGTACCACATCGAGTTGTGTATTAATGGAAACTACGGCTAAAAATATTAAACATTCCCTTTCCCCCAACTTCGATTCGACATTTTGTTCTCGAGTTATGGCTTTTTTTTTTGCATCTTCCGACAGATTTTTGACTGGTCATAGTACCGAAAGGAAGTATTTGTACACCCAGGTTGGTCTATACTTTTTGTCTTATCTTGGTGTCAGGAATCTGCTCCCAAACGTTGTCAGTGTTGTTTTGAAACACTGTATATTTCTATCCTGTATATTTCTATCCTGTTTCTGATTAGCTCCTGTCTGCTAAGCACCTTCCAGTTTTCCCAAAACCAACCAAAAGTGAGCTACATCCACTTCATCGTCCCCCTCCCCTATGCTTTCTTGTTGTGTAGTATTTAATAAATATTTATATTGTAGTTGACAGAAATTGAAAATATCTGGTTAAAATGCTAGTAGAGAAATTCTCTCTTTAGTGCAGAAATTCCCCAGAATTCTCAGTAGAAAGAATCTGAAGAATAAGAAGATGATTCATCACAGCAATCGTCCGGTGGGTCATCAGCATTAGACTATTTGCTTGGAATATTTCCATCGTGTTCAAAAAGTCCTAATGTAACAGATGAGCTTACTCTTTATAAACCAGATCAGTGTCTTTCGCAAAGTTGCAACAGCCTTGAATGGTCGAAACTTAACGAGCATCGGCTTCAAAAATTAGCATGTCTTGCTAAAAGATTCACGGTGATTCCAGCAACTTCAGTCGAATCTGAACGAGTATTTCCACTTGCTGGTAATATCGTTACTGCCAGTAGATCTAGACTTCTCCTTGAAAATGCAGATATATTAATATTTTTGAACAAAAATCTAAAAACTATCGCTTGCAAACCACAATAGGTTGCCACAAGTTGCACTGGTGAATTAAATTTTAAATTAAAAAACGCTTAAAATGCAATATGCAAACACGATTTGACAATCAAACTCAACTTGTAAAATTTATGTTTAGTGAAAGTTTGATAGTTTTTCTTAAGCTATATCAATCAATACCATTTTAGTTTCCTTTTGGCATATGTTCTTACGTTTCTTTCCTTGTTTTGAATTGATAGAATTCACTAGTGTTTATCTAATAAAAGTCGTTGCCCTTAGGGTTTATTTTATATAGGTTTAGTTACTGGCGTAAGTAAAGTATTCAATTTTAGGTGAATGAATATAATTAGTTGATATCTTTCTTTAGTTTTTTATAACATTCTATTATTTTCCAATTGAATGTTACTGAACATTTTTGAACTTGCTTCATTAAAAAAAAAACTACAACTGTCCGTTAACTTATAACTTTCGCAAAATATGGAAATTCGATGCCGTAGTTTGATTAATGCTACTTAAGCAGTGTCGCAGATCGAGAAATTTCGTCGATTTCTGCATTGAATTTTAAGTTGACATGGGACAAAGTAAGTATAAAATACAGAACGAATACGGTAATTTTCATAAAGTACAAATTAAACCCATAATAAATAATAATATCCATCCATAAGGTTTTCTTATTTCAAGTATCTGTTTCTAACGTTTTCAATCTCAATATATCAATGCATATACATGCAGTTTCTGTTTTTTTTTTTTTTTTTTTTGTTTGACTAGTATTGGCGGATGGCAAATCCTTCACCTGCATATATTAATATAAGTTTAGGGAGCGTATATCTCAAACTTTGGTTTAAGCTCAGGGGGAGAACAGCAGCACCTTTTTTTTCGCTGCGTAAGTAAACAGAAGTGTAGTCCTTGGTTCTATTGATGTATGTAATGATGTGAAATATTTGCAGAGGGCTTTATTATTTCGCCGCATATTCGGTACGTTAGTGGATTATGAAGTAAGATAAGAGTAATATTAGTAATGTTACATTGTTATTGAAACTTGTAACAGAGGAGAGGCGTTTTTGCTATTTTTGATCTAATGTCGTTAAGAAGAATAAAGGTATGATATATAAATGAATCTGTGAGATGTATTTCAGTTTTCTCTTTTGGTGAATTTTTGCAAGTTTATGTAATTTTTACATTATTTCAAATAATGACATTCCCAGGCTTGTGATCATAAATTTGCATGCAAACAAAAACATTTGTATATGTAAAGAAGCAGTTCTTGTTTTCATTATCAGTGCATTTTTAGGACAAAAGCTCAGTTGTCTAAAAATGACTTTCAGAGCTTCATATTGTATCTTCGTGAGTGATTGTAAAATTTATTAAGAAATCTGGTTGCTGGACACTACTTGTGTATAATTATCAATTTCTTGTAGTGTATTTTTTTCTGTGTGAAGTATTTTTGAAAATAAAATAAGTAATTACATAGTACAGCATTAATATTTAGAATGAAACTTTTTCATAAAATGAAATAACAACTTCATTTCTTTGTAATGAAGAAACTTGATTTATTTCGAGTTCTAGAAACTTGATGTATTTCGAGTTCACAAATTTTGTAAATGTCAACGCGTGAGAGGTTCTTTTATCTTGCTTTGATTCTAGATCTAAAAAGTTTGAATTTAAGTATATATCTATTACGTATGTATCTTCCTAATAAACTTCTAAAGTGTACCAACAGTATATATAAACATTCAAAAACAAAATAATAGAACTCTTGTATCTTTCAACACAAAACTCCACAATTTGCAGACAAATAAAACCGGTTTTGAAGCTTCTAAATAGTTTTGTAATTTATTTCGTACTTTCTTTCTACTTGTTTAAGAGCATGTAGGTTAAGAGATAATATGAGCAGCAAATTTAAACGCACAAAGAGGGATTAAGGTACTAGAAAATGGCTCCACGACACTACGTATGGAGGATATTAGCGAACCATACTGACATTTTTTTTTGATCCCTTCTACGTAGCTAAAATCAAAGAACGCTGAAATACGTATTCGTTTATTTTAAATGAGAGGTTCAAATTACATGTGTGTAACCTTAAAACTTTACCTCACATTTAGCGAAACTCACCGTATTTTTTATTTTATTTATTTATTTATTTATTTATTTATTTATTAGTGAGGTTTACCTGGATCGTTGACGGAACTTGCACAATACAATATTTTAAGTTTTTGTTTGCAAATAAACCTACATCTGTTTTATTTTCTGGTTATAATCACCATAATTTGCATCGTTGGTTTCTTGAGCAACGAAGAATTCGTATTTTCCATTGAACCGATGTTCAACGTAGTAGGAATTTGCTAGTAGTAGTTTGTAATTCCCATCTAAGCGCTTCACATCGTTTGGACTTAACAGTACAAATTCTCAAGACTGCGTTTCGTTCAGTTTGACGAGCTGTCGTGATTGTCTAGTCAAGTTTTCAGCTTTTACTAGAACCTCTAAACGATTGGGTTTATTTATCTTTACAAGCAATTCGTAAGGGAGGAATAGAGTTCGATCCCAAGACCTTTGGCATGCAGTAGAACTGCGTTTACCACTCGATCATCTGTTTTATGTGATAAGCAGCCTCTTATTAGGCTTTTATATTTAAAATATCAACTTGGTTCAAATTTGATTACCCGTAGTTCGCTAATGGTATATTTCCACAAGGCGAGTATAGGCTTCTTCTAAAGGTCTTACTAAATACTATTGAAAAATATAATAAAAACTCACACATCGCGTTTTTTTAAAGTAAATTTTTGCATATTTGCGTACTTTTCCCATAAACGATAATGTTTATTCCAAATTCAATTTTCCCGCCTCTATTTGCCCATTACCCAAAGTAATATATACAGAATTCGCGACGACAAGAGATATTGATCTGAATAATAACACGAATTTCCTGCTTTTAATCGACATTTAATTTATTCGTGAATATGGTTTTCGTCTGTTAATATTGATCCCAGATATTTGAAAGTATTCACTTTATCAAAGTATTATTCCATATTTTTACGCATCCATAAGTTGCCGTATTACGATCCTGACCAACTTCCATGTATTTAGTTTTCTCTGCATTTACTTCTAAACCTATGACCCTGTAAGCGTTTAATAAGACCTCTGCATTTCCTTCTACTGTTTTCCTATCATCCCCTATTAAATTTACATCATCATACGGCATAACCTGGTGAATTCCATTTAACTCTATGCCCTGGTTGCTATCTTGCAAAGTTGAATAATAATGGCGACAACGCATCTCCTTGTTTCATGCCATTCTCGACGTGAAAGCTCATGGATATAAATTTTCCTACCCGGACTTTACTTTGTTATTCATTTAAACATATCTTAATTAATCTAATTAGCTTCTTCGGTGTTTCAAATTATGTAAGAATGCTTCTCTTCTAACCGGGTCGTAAGCCTTTCTAAAATAAATATAGAGATGATGTACCGGAATATTTACAGTGAGCTTATGTCCGGTTAAGTTTTGTCCGCTTTTGCATTAATATAGGTGAACTTATGTTCGATGAGGTTATATCCGCGACCCGCCACTACATGCAAGAAGAAAATAAGGATGGAAAACTTGCTAACTTAATTTCAAATATCTATATGTTAATGATAAAAGATCACTTTGGAAGAACTGGGAAATAACGAAACAACCCCTTTCCCCCCTCAACTCTGCCTTCCAGATGGTGGTGTGTAACGAACAAGCGCAAATGTGTCGCCTGGGGCAGAATTCAGGAAATAGGGGTCTCCTTAGGAGAAAGCGAACTTTTCTGAATGTACAGGTGCCGACTTGCCAGACAAACAACAAACACAGTCCCAAAACTCTAGTATTAGTGATCATCTCATAGGTGACCTTCCCTCCTCTCCCTCCATTTATTCATAATCTCTGTGAGTGAAATCCTCGTAGTGTTGATAGAACAACAGCGAAAGGCAAGAATTCATCCCTCTCCCAGCGCTCAACCATGCGTCAGTCTTCGGCAACAAATTTCCAAGAAAAAGCGATGTACTTGCCAAAATGAAACATCTCATTCCAGTAGAAATGTTGATGACAAACAATGCAAGCAACGCTTGCATTAGGAAAGAATGTGCGGAAACAAGTAAAGGCGGTGGTCACGGTATTGACGTATTGACGGTATTGACGGTATTGAGAGAGAGAGAGAGAGAGAGAAGGCTATTTACATCAGCAGTGGATTTTGTTTCGAGAGAGGCTTGGGGAACGGGTAAAAATATTTGTGTTGTAAGTGTAATGCGAAGAAATTATCACAATTTTTTTTCGGGAGGGGGTTGAGTCCGATAACCACTCCTAAATACCCTACTGTACATGAGTTAACTGTTCCCATATTATCTAGCAGCAAAGAAACAAATTTTGAGTAAAAGCAATTTTAATAGCTATCAATATTCGAGACGAGACCGATTTTCCAAGACTGACCTAAGTCTCGTCTCGATTTACAGAGGTCTATCTCGGTCTCTGTCTCGTCTCGGTATATAAAAGTCTAGGTCTCGGTACCATCACTACTTTATTTGCCATAGCATCTGCAAAGCGAATATAATTAAGTTTCCTGCCTACTAGCTACTACGAAAATGTCATCTTTGGTGAAATACTTTTTTGGTGTTTCTTCTAAATATATAGGGTGTTTCAAAACAACATCGATAACGTTTGGGAGGTGATTCCTGACACAAAGATGAGACGAAAAGTATAGATCAACCTGGGTGCACAAATGCTTCCTTTCGGAGTTATAGGCTACCGAAAACATGAAAAAATGAACTTTAAAGGTCCGTAGGTCCTAAACTATGGGACGTACCGTTGTCGAGTCAAGACTTTACTTAGGCACTAATATGTGCCCTATGCAAAAATGCACGTTTCAGAATCCTAAGGTACTCAACCAATAATTTTTATAGAGGGAGTTTGGCTACAGGCATATAAGTTCAAGTACTCACCAATTACCTCTATTAAAATTGTTGCGGAAATGCCCCAGAATTCTGAAACATGGATATTTGGATAGGCCACATATTAGTTCCTAAGTGAAGTCTTGACCCGACTACAGGACGTCCCATAGTTTAGGAGCTATGGACCTTTAAAGTTCATTTTTTCATGTTTTCGGCAGCCTATAACTCCGAAAGGAAGTATTTGTGCACCCAGGTTGGTCTACTTTTCGTCTCATCTTGGTGTCAGGAGTCATCTCCCAAACGTTGTCGGTGTTGGTTTGAAAACCCTGTAGAAGTTAGTGAAAGGAAATATATCTGTCAAACTTCCTTCAAACTGTACTTGCCTCCGTCATTTCAACTCTTAGTGCAAAACATTCTTATATTTTTTTTAAAATGATTTACTTGGCGGAAGCCAACTCAAACCAACATATATTGCATTTTATCTTTCTCTTTACCCGATAACTTGAAGTAACATATTCATGTATGTGCTGGCTAATAAATTAATTTATATATATATATATATATATATATATATATATATATATATATATATATATATAATATTAATTCTATATTTTAGGTAGTGCAATTAATATTCCTGATCAGTGAACTGAAGGTTAAAGCTAGCATACATAACGTCTATCTGTAGCCGCGGGTTGGATTCTACTCGTAGTAACACTGATTTCAAACTTCATGCCTTTTTGAGGCAGGGCTTTTTAACATAACTTGAAGAACACAGAAAAAGCTTAAAAACCAATATCTTTAAAAAAAACTGCTTTTGTTGTAAACGGATCCGGTCCACGGAGAACAACGAAACTCCACTCTGGTGAGAAACGAAACTGGGTTTGAAGAAACTTGAGACCAGTTTCGCTTAAATCCGAACCGTTTTTTTTAGAAATCCGAACCGCTTTTGGAGAAAACAGAAACCGGGCTTGGAGAAAAAAGCGAACCGGTTTTTGTAAAAAAACGAAACAGATTCCTGAAAAAACCGAAACCTGTTTCGGCAAAACACCGAACCGGTTTTGACAAAAAATCGAACCGGTTCCGGTGAAAACCTAACAGGGTTTTTGAAGAAAGCCGAAACTGGTTTCGGCGAAAAAACGAACCGGTTTCGGTGAAAAACCGAAATGTCGGTTTTGGAAAAAACCGAAACCGGTTCCGGTGAAAAACCGAAATGTTGGTTTTTCGAATTTCTGTTTTTTTAGAAGCCGGTTTCCGGTTTTTATAAAAATCGGTTTTGCCTATCCCTAGTATATACCCGTATACTATACAACCACATATATATCTATATATAAATATATATACTATAACATATATACACACACCTATATAGAGATAACTAATATGGACTAATAAATACATAAACACGTGTGGAACAATCAATATATATATCACATTATAATAGATATATGTATTCATATCTTATACTTTAAGTTTTTTCAACAACCTATTCCACTGTTGGTCGATGATCAGTCCTGAGTTCCAGTTCGTAGCTTTATTACCCTCCATTTCTATAAACCGTGCCTCCTTCCATTTCCTAACTATGCTTCTTTCTTCCTGGCCTAAAATTTTTACTTCATTCCAATTAACTGAATGTCCTTTCCGTGTCCCTTACGTGTTTCTAGACCGCATTTTTGCTCCTTTCTAGCCTAACGTCATCCTTATGTTGTCTTATACGCTCTCTTAGTCTCTTTCCAGTTTCCCCAATATAACACATATCACACTCACCGCACTGAATTTTAAAAATCAGTCCTTTTTTCTCCATCATTACCCCTTGTTCTTCTTCTGTCTTCTTCCTTCTTTTTTCCCTTATTGCATCCAGAAGCCTCTTGCTCCCTTTTCTGTAAGTTGAGATGTCCCCATCTTCTTAAGCATTCTTTTAGTGATTTCTGTTTCTTCTCCCAAACTTTCTATCCCCCCACATTTTTCTTCTTTCTTCTCTTCCTCCTTCACTTTGCTCTCCTTCTCGGCTTATCTCTTTTTCTTAGTTTATCTTCTCCCATCTGCATCTGTATTTTAGCCTCTTTCTATCGTATCCATTATTCTCCACCTGCTTATGGAATGACTGTATACTCTGTTCCGCCTTGTCTCCTTCACTGGTTATTTGTTTAGTTCTATTCTCCATGTTAATGATGAAATTCCTCTTGGTCGAGTAATCTACATCACTTCGGGCGTGGCAATAGTTTCCCGACGCGCAACTTTTTTGATACCATTCTGTGTATATCACTCCTTGTTTTCTCCTTATTCTCATATGCAGGAAAAGTATAGCCTCTTCCTTTTCTACCTCTAGCTCCATTTGTATGCCTTTCTCTATATTCTCAATTTCTTTACAAACTATACCAATTGCCTTAGAGTTCCTTTCCAAATCCCCAAGCAATCGTCAACAGATCTAGCAAAACACACTAATCTGTCACTTCCTTTCATCCTTACTTTCTTCTCCCAGTCGTTCATAGTAATTTCTGCTAGCACTGGACTCAACCTGGAACCTATGCTTAGTCCTTCATTGATTTTCAATAAATTATCACCTATAACACAATAACTGTTATTTCATATATTCTTCAGGGCCTCCTTCAGTCCTTCTCCACTCCAACCATTGATCTTCCTTATCCTTCATCAATTTAGTGATGACTTTAACAATGTTGTTTCTTCTTAGACTTGAAAACATAGCCTTCACATCGACACTGAAAATGATATTTTTAGCTTTGCTCTGTCCTACTTCCTCCAACCTTCTTCTTAACTCAACCGAGTTTTTCACACTGCTACTGTCTTGTTGCCTCCTTAACATTTCCACAACCTTCTTTAACTCCTCCTCCAATGGTTCAAATATATTTCCTCGGGAATCTAATACTGGCCTCAGTTTTACCTCCTCCTGATGAACTTTTGGAAAACCTTTCATTACCAATATCCTACCTTCTTTATTAAGACCTCTTTCAAAACCTGCTTTTGTTAGTGATACTAAAACATTTTCTTCAATTTCCTCACAAACAGATCTTTCACCTATCGCCTCGTAAGTATCATCACAGATATCATTCAATGTTTCTTTGTATCATTGTTTTTCCATCACCACAATGGCACCACCTTTGTCCGCTTGTTGCACACATATGTCTTTTCGCTTCTTTATATCCTTCAACACACTGTACTCGTGTTTTGAAAGGTGCCCCTTTGGCTTCTTTATGTTCCTTTCCACAATCACCTTAGCCTTTCTCCTTATCTTATCCCTTATCTCCTTGTCCTGAACTTGAACTATGGCTTGCTCTACCGAGTATATAACCTCTTCTGCGTCCAATCTTTGTTCTTTCAGTTTAAACTTATAGCCTAAACTTAACACTTTCTTCTCATCATCCGACAACTTCACATCACCTATTACTACCACCTTTTTGTCAATGTCCTCCTCCTGATTTGACTTCCACCCTAACCGCCTTCCCTTTTCCATTAATCTTTTCTTCACTTTCATATTAAATTTCTCTTCCCACACTTCCAGTCTCTTCATAACTATATCCCTAGTAAATATCAACAAACTATCACTAATGTCACTTTTTAACTGGTATACACATGGTATAGTATTGATTCTCCATCTAATATTCCAGAACATCTAATCATAACTATTTATTACAAATATTTATGTGTCACAATGACGTTCATGTATGTTCTACCAGGTCGTCCTATTTCCCTCCCATTCCAATATATTTCTAATAATTTCCGACATTACCTGATCTCTTCCAATATTAACATCCATAGCTGCTCAGACAGAAATTGCTTTTAACAATTGTATCACTGCCTCGACTACAGGCTTCATTCACCCATTACCAAAACCAATCCGTTCCTGATCTAACACTACTCCTGACATAGTGATCACATGATTTCTCGCCCACAGTATTTTCATCTACATGCTAGATCCTCTGGAATGTAGATCGCTACTAAACTTACTAAACTCATACAATGTCAGCGACCTATCCTCCTTTTACTGGAAATGAATTTAACCCTTCGAATACCAAGACTGGATCAATTTGGCCCAGATGATGTTTTATAAGGAAATGCTACAATATCAAAGAGAGGTAGTGGGCTAATGTTTTAGGTATTCCTCCATTAACCATTCCGCAAGCCACGTGATTCTTTACTCCTCAAAGATATGTAATCTGTCACATGCTTGCTTTCAAAGCGCACTGCACCAGCAAACCGCTCTGCAAGGACCAGTGTTGGGCAAAATCAATTTTAATCAATTGCAATTGATCAATCAATTGAAAGTAATTGCTCTGAAAATCAATTGCAATTGATTTCAATTGCAATTGATTTCAATTTCTAATTGACAATTAATTTCAATTGCAATTGAATTCAATGATAAAATTTGCAATTAATGTTTCGTCAATTGTTAGTTGTTAATTGGTCACCAGGCAATTGAAACTTTTAATTGTTAATTGTCAATCGGAAAGAGTGCAATTGAAACATTTAATTGTCAATTGCAATTGACAATTGAAACTTGTAATTGTTAATTGTAATTGTTAATTGCAATCGAAATCAGCAATTAAAACTGAAAATAAGAAGATATGTGTATATTGTGTTGTCCACTTGTTACTGTTTTACATATATTAAAAAACGGTACTTATAAGAAATGCTGGATAACTACCATCCCTTCGTCCTTTCTGGGAAGAAAGCCGTAAAACTAAGCATTTTTTAAATATATTGTTTATGATTCTATCACCCTCGAAAGAACTCTATATGCCCGTCATGTATACAATAGGGATGAGCACAAGCGAGTTCGAGCGAGTTTTCTTTAAAACTCGACTCGGCTCGAAGCAGACATCTTTGAGCTCGACTCGAGAACTCGGCTCGAAAAATTTCCCCCAACTCGACTCAATTCGGATCGAGTTTCCAGTCGAGTCGATCCAAAACGAGCCAAGTCCAGCTAAATCCTTTGTGTAGTTCCAAGTACTACTCTCTTCAAGTATCCTACATAGACAATATAATTATCCATGATACTACTACTACTACTATAACTAATTATTATTATAACACCGTGTACCTGTAGAAACATGGAATATAGGCGGTTTGTAACTGAATATAAAAATTAGTTGACTGTCGATCTCGGTCGTCAAGAAATCTTCAGGAGGCAAGGACATCGGTCACGAGGTTCTAGGTTTGAGTTCAGGAGGAGCAAGTACTCGGGCTCGAGCCAAAAATTGTTAAAAGTTATAGGACTCCAGGCAAAAATGTTCAAAACTGCTCGACCCGGGTTTAGGGTTGTTAACGACTCAAGCGGCTCTCTCACAGCTCATTAACTTATCGAGCCGAACAGAGAAGTGAGCCGAACCAACAGCTCATCCAACCGAGCCAGCTCGAGCCCGTTGCTCACACGAGCTGAACCGAACCGACCTAATTGCTTACCCCAACCGAGCCGGTTCGGGCCATCGGCTCAGTTGAGCTGATTCGAATCCAGTCTATGGACTCGTTTCAACGGAGCTGGTTTGAGCCATTGGCTCCAATCGAGCAGAGTCGATGACTCGTCCCTACCGAGCCGGCTCAAGCCATTAGCTCAATAGAGCCCAGTCGATGGGTCATCTCAAACAAGCCAGCTCAAGCTGTTCGCTCAGTTGAACCGAGTCGAGCCGGACATCACTATCCCGGTTGGGCTTCTACTTTGGCTAAAAAAAATTAGACCGTGCAGTTCTCAGCCTTGATGGTATACTTATATTGGTGCTCACGGCGTAATTAACTTGTTCCGCCACCAACGGATTTCAACGTATTTTGTTTTGCATCTTTTGTGCGTGTTTATGTCGCTTTGTGACCCTATTCCTACATTTTGTGCGTCACCGGAAGTGGGTCAAAATGGACCTATCAATATGGCGGAACAAGTTATTGCTGTTCCGCCACCAATGAATTTCGAGGTCGTTGCCTTCACTTCGTTTTGTGCCGTTTTGTGTGTCTACTTCAACGTTTTATGCGTCATGGGAAGTGGGTTATAATGGGTCCCCAAGGTGGGACGAAAATGAATCACTGTTTCGTCACTAACGAATTTCAAGGTTGCTTCTTTCGCATCGTTTAGTGCCAGTCTCCTGCCGTTTTGAGCGCGTATTTTTCCGTTTTGTGCGTTACCGGAAGTGGGTCAAAATGGGCTTCCAATATGGGACGAAAATGACCGAGAGTTCCGTTACTATCGAATTTCGAGGTCGTTAATTTCACATCGCGTACCCTTTTGTGCGCCTATTTCGACGTTTTATGCGTCACTTTAAGAGGGTCAAAATGGGCCTCGAAGGTGGGATGAAAATGACCACTGCATCGCCACTACCGAATTTCGAAGTCCTTCCTTTCTCATCGACTAGTGAATTTTCGTGCCGTTTCGTGCCTCTATTTCCACGTTTTGTGCGTCACCGGAAGTGGGTCAAAATGGGCTTCCAAGATGGGATGAAAATGACTAAGAGTTCCGCCACTATCGAATTTCGAGGTCGTTAATTTCCACATCGCTTACTCTTTTGTGCGCCTATTTCGACGTTTTGTGCTTCACTGGAAGAGGGTCAAAATGGGCCTCGAAGGTGGGACGAAAATAACCCACTGCTCCGCCACTACCTAATTTCGAGGTCCTTCTTTTCGCATCGACTAGTGAATGTTTCGTGCCGTTTCGTGCCTCTGTTTCCACGTTTTGTGCGTCACCAGAAGGGTGTCAAAATGGGCCTCCAAAGTGTGAAGAAAATGACCCACTGTTCCGCCACTACCGAATTTCTAGGTCGTTTCTTTCGCATCGTTTAGTGACTATTTTTTAAAAAGTTTTCTGTGCCTACTTCCTCGTCTTGTGAGTCACCGGAAGTGAGTTAAACGGGCCTTCAAAGTGGGAGTTAAATGACTCACTGCTCCACCACTACCGAATTTCGAGGTCCTTCTTTCGCATTGACTAATGCCTGTTTTGTGCCATTTTGTACCCCATTTCCACGTTTTGTGCGTCACCAGATGTGTGCCAAGATTAGCCTCGAAGGTGTGACGAAAATGACCTACTGTTCCGATACTATCGAATTTCTAGATCGTTTCTTTCGCATCGCTTAGTATTTTTTTTAAAAAAAATCTGCATCTGTTTCTCGTCTTCTGCATCACCTGAGGTGAGTTAAACGGGCCTTTAAAGTGGGAGTTAAATGGCTCACTGTTCCGCCACTATCGAATTTCGGGGTCGTTTCTTTCGCATCGTTTAGTGCCTGTTTTCTACGTTTTGTGTGTCACCGGAAGTGGGTCAAAATGGATCTATGAATATAACGAAACAGGTGATTGCTGTTCCGCCACCAACGAATTTGGAGGACGATTCCTTCACATCGTTTAGTGTGTATTTTGTACCGTTCTGTTCGCCTACTTTCACGTTTTGAGCATCACCAGAAATGCGTCAAAGTGGTCCATCAATGTGTGAGGAAAAGAGCCATTGTTCCGTCACTATCGAATTTAAAGGTCGTTTCTTTCGCATCGTACAGTGCCTGTTTTTTGCCGTTTGGTGCTCTTATTTCCACTTTAGTGCGACAAGAAGAATGGGTCAAAATGGCCTACAAGTATAGCGGAATAACTTAATGCTGTTCTGTCACCATCGAAAGTCGATGTCGTTTCCTTCACATTTTTTATGCATGATTTGTGTTGCATTGTGCATCAATGGAACTGGGTCAAAATGGTCCTTGAATGTGGGATGAATATGTCTTTTTCTGCCATATTTGTAGGTCCTCTTTGACCCACTTTCGGTAGCGTACAAAACGTGAAAATATGCGCAGAAATGGTACAAAACATGCACTAAACAATGCGAAAAAGCGACTGTGGGATACTGGTGGAATAGTGTGTCATTTTTCTTCCCACATTGAATGCCTATTTTTACCCACTACCATTGATTCACAAAACGTGGAAATAGGCGTAGAAAACGGTAGCGAGGAAATAATTATCAATGATAATTATAATAATTACCTATATAATTGAATTCATTGTAATTTGGTCCATGACAAACACTTTACCATTTCGCACTAGCTGTTATGCCCGTTCTTCGCACGGATCAGATAAAATATCAATGCAAACAAACTGAACAACGGGAGAACAATTAAAAAACTTTTCTAAAATTGGATATATTTTGTGTGAATATATATCCACCAACGTACATCCACCAACGTCCCCCTGACACCCCCTTAGTTCGAAATTTTTTAAAAAAACTCTCCGTCTTGATCTGGGCCCTAGACCAAGCTACCCGTGACCAAATTTTGAAAAGATTCGGTCCACTCATCTGGTCCACAGGCCCCACAAAGATAGACAGACAGACGCAAACAAACTCATTATTTTATTTATATTAGAAAGGTCAGATCCGCCGTTATTGTAATAGAGCGGTACTTGAGCGATTGATTGTAGAAATTCAAACTCTGATGAGTGATAATTTCATAGGCTTGTTTTATTACAAGTTTAAACTCTTTAGTCAGTAGAGAAGAGGGCGTGAATCATGGGTCAGAGTTGATGACAATAAGTTTTGGTGGGTCTGTGGGTCACAGTGGGTGAGAGTGGTTCATGGTGGGTGGTGGGTCAGAGTGGGTCACGGTGGGTCATGGGTCACGATGGGTAGTGAATCAATTGGTCGTGGCCAAAGTTTTCATTGTCCCGCGCCCTCTCTGAACTACAGTGTTGAAAATTAATCAGTGAAAATCAAATGCAATTGAATTAATTGCCAATTGATTTCAACTGCAATTGAATGACTGAATTCAATTGCAATTACTTTCCACTGCAATTACTTTCAATCAATTAATTAATTGCAATTGATTCTTCATTATTAATGGCCAACTGCAATTAACAATTAACCATTATCTACTTACTTCAATTGTCTATTGCAATTAACAATTAATTTACAGATTAATTGTTAATTGTTAATTCAATTGAAATTTGCCCAACACTGGCAAGGACTGTCAGGTGTAATCAAAATACAATGTGTGACAGAATTTATTCCTAACAAAGACAGCGTATTTCTATGTATAAATTTCTAATGTTACCGTACTATAATTCAAGTATTGTTTGAAAGAATCACGAGCCGCCACTGACAGTGTATACAGCGTATAAAATGTGCTGTAATATAAAGAACGATCAGGTACATTGCCCTTTTCATTGTACGTTAGAAATTTTAACTCCCTGAATGAAACTTAATATATATATTTTTACAAGAAGCAGGAATGGGTCAAAATAACTCACTTTACCTAACATTGTAAGCTTGGTATTCTAAGGGTTAATCCACTCTTATCTTTACCACCAATCATTCAACTCGCAATTGAGCAGTTCATCTCTCAAACCGCATATATATCACCTCACCATCCTAAAACTCCTCCACGCTACTTTTGTCTAGTTAAACACTCACATCAAATCTATACAGAATATGTTTGCACTGGAAACCACGAAGCTCTTTAGTATCATAGAGCCCTCCGCCGAACAGTGTTTAATTATCTTAACGTATATAAATTACGACAATGGATTAAAATTTGAAACACAATTTCTGCCATATCACACCCTTCGCAATATTAGATGCGTTTCAACGCATTACCTGGTAAATTTAACCAAACCTCTTATCTTCTCTTACATCACGATCAGGAATTGCACAGAGACCAAGAAGAAGCTAAAGCCTTTGCTTCCTAATTATAGGAGATTTTCACACCTCTATCATTCACTTAGCATTTTTATCATCATGCTGTAGACCATTTCAACTTCAATTCACCACATATTCATCTTCAACCCAACATATCTACTCACAAAGAAATCACTACCTTCATTTCTACCACGCAAATCACTAATGTTATCTATCATAAATGTTATAATGACCCTGAAATCAATAACATCTATCGATATGTAAGACAAAGTATACCAATACTGCTCAATCTTAGAAACCATCCAAATGTCTCTTGTTTTTTAAAATCAAGAATACCGTCCGATACAGCTCAACAGAATCTTCACCAAAATCCTAGGAAAAAAATATCCTCAAATGACTTCATGTTGATCTTTGTCATTACCATCTTTACCACACCATCAAGCAGGCTCCCGCCCACAAATTAGCATCAACGATCAGTTTCTGCGTCTCCTCAACTGCATCCATAAGCAGTATAATACCACCAAACCATCCTGTCTGGTAATCTTTAATTTAGAGAAGGCATTTATTGACGTGTAGCGTTAGGCCAGTTTTAGACGAAAGCATTTATCGTAGCATTTCTCGTAGCAGATGTGCTGCCAAAAATCTCGTATAATGTTCTATGGCATCAAAAGTATATTGTGGTTTTTCACAGTAGCATTTTGATAAGCATTTTGTTGTGACGTAGCAAACAAATCACTGGAGAACAGCGCCATTACGGCTCCAAAACTAAAAACAGATATTTCAGTCACTATTTCTTCTAAAGCCCTTTTTCGCATAAGCTTATTATGATACAAAGGACTTTTAATGGTGCAGTTATACTATACAGATCCATAGATTTTAAAATTTACAGAAGAAATTTCTAATATTTTAATAGAGTAGTGTATAAGTAATGGAAATATGGTGTGCACTTACATCTGAGATGCGTATTTACGTGGAAATATAGAAATTAAAGTCGAACCTGAAATGCACGTAATCTTCAATAAGCTGCCATAAAATTTTGGAAAGTCTGTAATTTCCCCATTTTGTATCGAGAACAGAACCCAACAAACCCCTTCGGGGCTTCTAACCCGTCCCACTACTACTACTACTACTACTACTATTACTTACTCCAGCAACTACTAATACACCTACTACTACTTACTCCTCCTCCTCCTACTACTACTACCACTACTACTACTTATACTATGGATCCGTATAGTAAAACTACACGTTGCCACCTGCTAAAGTGAACCTGCACCGGAGAATGCAAGAGCACACCTCAGAAATGATTGCTGAATTTACAATAAATGGAACGATAAAGTTTTTTTTTAAATGAATTTCTGTGTGGATCCGTAAAGTGAAACTGCACGCTTTTAACTTTGAACAAAATAGGATGTTCCTCATATTTTTTAATCAACATAATAATAGTATCCCTACTCCAACTCATTTTTCTTTACTACTGGTACAATTCAATTTCCCGCACAAAACAAAGAGCATGGATATTTGACATAAAATCAAAAATATATCGCTTCCTTTTAACACACCACGGCGCTGCAATCGGAGCTGAAATGCTGGCGAAAATGCTACGAAATAGAGCACGTTCTATCGACAAGAAATGCCATAGGATATGCCATGGCATGGGAAATGCTATAGCATTTGCTACTTTACACGGTAGGGTATCGATGATAGGATTTTTGCTACGAGAAATGCTACGATAAATGCTTCCGTCTAAAACTAGCCTTAGGGTTTGCTTTCAAAACTGCTACATTTTCGCCTTCTTATCGCATATATCCGTTATATTTACAATTTCTTATTTGGCCACTGTACTTACGAATACATTAATCAACAGTCATATCAAATCATATTTATGCACTCAGGCATATCTAAGGCTCTTTACTTTCACCCTTTTTATATCTACTTTATGTTGTTGATATGCCTCTTCCTCCACAAAATATTCAGTTATTTCCATACGCTGATGATACAACTTTTCTTGCAATTTGCCGTATTATTCACTAAATAAACAACGCCTTACAACCAATAATACACACTTTTGTTCTGTGGTGTAATAAACGGCGACTGAAATCCAATGCTGCTAAAACCCAAACTACAGTATTTCTTCCTCCTAAGAAACTCTCCAGATTTCACAATAATTCACACTTACTTCCATCACTCTTAACGACAACCGTCTTAGAATCTCCAAAACCATTAATACTTAAGACTCCCCATAGATAGATACCTCAGATGGAAGGCTATGTCCAGGACATCAACAAAAAGGCATATAATCGACTCAATTTATTAAAACGACTTACTCGCAGAACCTGGAGTATTTCTGCAAAGCTACTCTTAAGCACTTATATAGTCATTCTTCGACCTGTGCTTAGTTACGGCCATACCGTTAGGTTTCGGCAGCTATCCGCTTTTATCAAAAACTTAAGGTTCTCGAACATCACACTCAGAACACACACTCAGAATTCTATACCACATCAAACTCCCGAGCTCTGCTCCAGAGCTCTATGCTCGCGTGACTTTTCCATACATTTGGTTCCATGTAGAAAAACTTTGCCTCAAATACTTCATCATCCACTCCTCTACGATTCCATCAACGCCGGAAGTAAAATTTTGCTCAAATATTTACCCTGTTGGCACATTCAAATAATAAAATTTTTATAAAATTCCGTATCAGGGAGCCAACAAAAATATAGGGGAAAAGTATGAGGTTTGGGAACGTTGGAGATGTGGGACAGTGATATATCTCTCTGGTGATTTGTGTTGCTAGCAGATCTGGTGGCAACATTTAAAGAGCATTGCTACCAGGTGCTGAACGTGCACAAGGTTTTAGAAGCAAAGACAAATTTTCCTTCACCGCTGATAACTATTATGTGAGATGTATATTATAAAAATATTTGAGAATGTGAAGAGGTAGTAGAGAATTTAATATAAGAGTAGAGAGTTAGGTATTGAAAGTATATTTAGAATATTTTTGTATCATTCTAATACCAGAGTTCGTGGCTTTATAGTGACAGTAGTAAAAGTGGGTATACAGGGAGGATTATGGCATGATGAATTGAGGAGGATTGGGATACTGTCCCACTCCTTTCTACTCACAAGTGTGAAAACATTAGGTAGCTTTATTATAATTAATGTGTTTCCGCTTGGCTAACGCTATATTTATTTAGTATTTTTCACATCTGTTTCAGGAAAATGCCACGCAAGTGGAAGAAGATAAACCTAGACTAAATACAATCACCAAACAATGATATTCTGCAAGATGTAAAGATAGTAATAGAGAAATAGAAAAGTATACAAGAGGTAGCAAGAGAACAAAACATATCGAAATCAGCCTTTGCTAGACATATTAAAAAGTACAAGGAAGACACAAATAGAGATTCTGTAATATTTCAAGAAAATCTATTTTGTGGGAAACTCTCCTTAGTGCAAGTAAGATGAACTATGTGCTTAGAACGAGGGGCGGACGAACTTTGATTTACGCATACGAAAATGCCTTGAAGAAGAATATGCCGGAATCTTAAACTGTGCACAAAGGTGCGAATATGGCTGGCTTAATGGTTTTATGGAGCACCCCCCTCAGTTATTTCTGCGATCTCTGGAATCAAAAGTTTTTAAAAAGTACCAGTTTCAATAAGCAAAACGTGGACGACTTTTTGAACAATTTGAAGTTAGCATATAAGAAATGTAACATCACTCTGAAGTATACTTTTAACTGTGATCAAACTGGATTTAATACCGTACACATAAAACTACGTGTGATAGCTTCACGAGGACAGAAAGAAGTCGGACAGGTAGCTTGAGCGAAACGTGCTGTACAAGTGACAGCCCTATGTACCTTCAATGCCGTTAGGAAAAGCATTCCTCCAGTTTTTCTATATTCGAGAGTAGGGTACAAGGATTTCTTCCTGAAGAAAATACCACCTCATAGCAAGGATCACTGGATGGATGATTGCTGAGATATTTGGTGTTTGTTTAGAACACATTTGTTTAGAAGACCCATTACAATCGGGTGTGCAATGACTGGCTGATTAATAATCCAGGAAAAAAACTATTTCTCCTCATTCTATTGATGAGTTATAGGACGGGTATACTCATGTGCTACGACACAATAAAATATCGTATCTGAATTTAAAAAGGCTGTAAAATACCCTTTCAACAGTGTTCCTTTTGCCTGATGCCTGATGAAGAGGGCGTTAGGTCCTTGAAACTGTAACACATTGTAAGTATAGTTTTTAATAATTTCATTCTGCTCTAGTCAGAACTGTGTTTTATTTGTTATTTTCAGAGTACTTCAACTTAAAATGCTGTTAGTGTATATATATACAGAGTGAATCAAAAGTCTAGACACGGTGGAATAACTCGAGAACTTAACCTCGAATCGAAAAACAAAAAAAAAACACTCGTTTAGTAATATTTAAAAAAATCTGAAGAAACCAAACTCGCCTCTCTAGACCCACCCCCTGGGAGTTTGGGTGGGGTCAGCTTCGAAATTCAAATGGAAACCCCAATTTTTGATTGCCGATTTGGATTCTACGGCCCAAACTATGTAAGGTTTCATCAACACTTTTCCGTCAATGCATAATATGGCGCTATAATCGGTGAAAGTAAATTAACTGTTTGGGATCAAAAAGAAAAACATTTTGCTGTTAGACCGACATTTGTTACCAACAGTTCCGTCCCCGTTAAGGACACGCCACTTATAAACGAATCGTTCAGATGAACGTCGCTTTAACCAACAGGTTTCATTGTGAGCCTCTCCGTTGGGTAGAAGCACGGAGAGGAGGGGAAAAAACAAGTCAGTCTGACCGTTTGTTTCTGGCGTGATAATAGCATGTAACCACGCAGTGTCTAAATCAAAGACTTAGACGAACAACAGTGTTACATACTAGTTACATATAGTGAACTATGGTACATACGTAATGCACTCAATTACAATGCTTAGCGCATCAAAAGTTTAAAAAGTACAACGATGAGACAACACTAAATATAAAGTGCATTGATTGTGACTATAATGACGTCGAGAAAAGAAAAGCTAATGCCTGTCTCAGACGGGACTGAAGTAAAACTGCATTTCACGATCTAAAACTCACGACCTTACTTAACGATCGTGTGAGAGGTAACTTGCCCTTAGGTCATGTTGAAATTTTCTGCTGTTTTTATTTGGATCCTCACTTGGAAGAAATAGAAGTTTCTTCTTTCTTCTGGACTTATTTATTTATTTATTTATTTCATTTTCCGCCGTAAGAACTTAGCGTTCATGGCTTCGTCAGGAGATACAGTTACGGTTACAATTATTAATAATAATAATTACAAGAGGAACGCTACAATTAATAATACAGTTATTTAAAAAAAAATATTATATAATAATACAATATATATAATTCGCTTTGTTCGCCATGACAATTCAGTCCTTAGTGTCTAGGATTAACACTGAATTAAATATCTGGTACTTAGATGATGGCACTATAGCAGGAGATCCTGGCACAGTTATAAATGAACTACACAATATTCGAACTATGGCAGCAGACATCGGACTACACTTAAATTTTATGAAGTGTGAAGTAGGATTTTTAGGAATTTCGCAAGATCAAATAGAAGTATTATATTCACAATTTAAAAATTCAGCACCGGGAATACAACTTATCACAACCTCGTCAGCCTTTCTACTTGGTGCAGCCCTTTCATCTGAGGCAATACGTAATTTGTTAGTCGAGAAAACTAAAAAGTTAGATTTTTTCTTGTCACGTCTGGCCCTAGTCTCCGCACATTCAGCTTTTTATCTCCTTCGTGCGTCGTTCTCCATACCAAGAATAATCTATTTTTTACGCTGCTCTACTTCTTGGCGTGAAGTAGATTTACTAGAGAAGTTTGACACCGTTCAGAAATGTGGACTGGAATCGTTACTTAACTGTAACCTAAATAGCAACGCATGGATACAGGCCTCCCTTTCAATTGATTCTGGAGGTCTTGGTATTCGTCGGGCTGTCGATTTGGCGTATCCTTCATTTCTAGCGTCGTTCTATGGCTCCCGGCATACCATTGAGATACTCCTCAACCAACTGAATGAGCCTCACATAGAATCTGATGTCCAAGACTGCATATCTGACTGGTCTAACCTAGTTGGTTTAAGCCCTCCTCAAATAACGGGCAGAAGTTCGCAATCAATTTGGGACAAGCCAATCATCAAATTACATCAATCAGTGTTATTACAAGAAGCAGACAGTCAAGAGGATAAGGCTAGACTTCTCGCCTCCTCATCAGCAATTTCAGGTGCTTGGCTACAGGCATTACCTTCACACACCCTAGGACTGCACCTTCCAAACGAAAGTTTTCGTATTGCAGTTGCACTTCGCCTAAGAGTAGACATCTGTGAATCACACAACTGCTCTAAATGTGGTGCATCAGTCAAGCAGAATGGTCTACACGGTCTGTCTTGTATAAGTAGCTCCGGAAGACATGTAAGGCATTCGAACGTGAATAACATTATCTGGAGAGCACTCACATCGGCGGAAGTTCCATCTGTTCCGGTGTGGGGTGTAACAGATCTGATGGCATAAGACCAGATGGCATGACGCTGGTACCATGGAAGAGGGGAAGGATTCTTCTCTGGGATTTCACCTGCTCTTACACTTTCGCGTCATCTAATCTCACTTTTTCTTCATCTCGAGAAGGAGCTATTGCAGCCCGCAGAGAATGCGAGAAAAGAAGAAAATATAAAGATCTGCTCAATAGATACATGTTCGTGCCCATAGCCATTGAATCGAGCGGCATTTGGGGCCTCGAAGGGCTCAATTTCATCAAAGAAGTAGGCCAACGTATAGCACACGTTACTGGTGACAAGCGAGCTACTACTTTTCTGATACAACGTATCAGCATAGCAGTTCAGCGAGGATATGTGGCTTCCATTTTAGGTACATTACCTCCTGCAAAATTATTAGAAGAAGTTTTTCTTTTATAACTAACTATTCAAAATTTGCTGTTTATCTTGTATATCTTTTAAAATAGGTATAAAGGTCAAGATGTATATATAAACGAATGGCAGTAGATATGTTTAGTAACGTTTTAATAATTATCTAAAGTTTTATATTTGTATAGTTTCTCCATGTAAATATTTCACTATTGTTAAATTTTATAATTTTATATTTTAAATATGTAACAATCAGAAAACCAATAAAAAATACCATGAATAAAAAATATATATAATAATAATACAAAATATATACGTAACAATAAAACTAAAAGTGCATTTTTAGAGAAAATATAAATTGTACCTTATTTTATATATTTCAAAATTCAAGTAAATCGTAATATTTATATTACAAAGAAATATCACACTGAAGATATTCATCTAAACCATAGAAAAGATATTTATGTAACAGCAACTTGAGGTGTCTTTTAAACTGCAAACTTGGCATTCGTTTGATACGATCTGGTAATTTGTTATAAAGTTTTATTCCTATGTGGTGTAACGAATTTTGAGTTCTTGTTAGAGGGAAATTTTGTATATGAATATGATTCGTTGTTCTTGTGTTGTATTGGTGTAGGTCCGAATTGAGTTGAAAGTTTCTTTTATTCATATGTATGAATGATGTTGTTTCGAGAATGTATATACACGGCAATGGTAATATTTTAAGTTTCTGAAACAGTGGTCTACTTGGTGTATGAATCGGAACTGATAACAATATTTGTAACATTTTCTTCTGCATTGTAAATACTTTCTTCGCATATCAGCTATTACCCCAGGAAATGATTTCATACAATAGAATTGACTGGATCAATCCGAAATAAATTGTTTTCAATGTTTATGTAGTTAGAATCTTACTAACTTCACGTATAAGATATATATTCGCGCTTAGTTTTCTCAACAAATCATTCACGTGATCATCCGGTGTTAACTTAGAGTCTAATTTTAACCCTAAAAATTTAAAAGTGTCAGATATCTCCATGAGTTCTTCGTCTATACGTATTTGATGTATATTTAGAGAGTTCAGTTTTCCTTTATTGAAACTCATTATAGTTGTTTTCGCTGTATTTAAGTTAAGTTGGTTTGCTTTTAGCCATTCCGCAATTTTATCTGTCGTCTTCTTAAATATGAATTCCTCGCAGCAAATGTTATTTGGAATGTCAACAAAAATGTTTGTATCATTCGCAAAAAGTACGGTTTTGTTTGGAACTATATAATCGGGAAGATCGTTAATGTATATGAGAAAAAGTATAGGACCTAATATTGATCCTTGTGGAACTCCGTGGCTAATGTGTCTTACCTCTGACTTGGTTGGACCTATTTCTACATATTGCATGCGGCTAGTCAAATAGGATTGGAACCATAAATTAGCATGGCCTCTAATGCCATAACTACGCAATTTATTCAATGAAATTTTGTGATTAACAAGGTAAAAATCTTTTGTGATATCCAGAAAAATTTCATATATTTTATTTCTTCTCACTCCCGCTTTATATATATCACTCAGAAAAGCAACTACAGCATTGTTAATTGATTTGCACTTCCTAAACCCGAATTGGCTATTCGTGAAGATATTGTTCTTTTCCAAAAAGGACACCAGTCTGTTATATATTTTTCTAAAATTTTGGAGAAAACGGATAGAATAGAGATAGGACGATAATTTCCTGGGTCAGTAGTTGATCCTTTTTTGTGTATAGGTCTTATTTTTGCAAGTTTAAGATCTTCTGGAAATTTTCCCGTTTCAAGGGAGGAATTGCATATATCTGTCAGCTGTATAAGAAAATATTCGGCACACATTTTAAACAATTAATAAGGAATATCGTTGGGCCCAGAAGACCTTTTCGTCTTCATTTTTTTATTAATCGATCTTATTTCTAACTCTGTCGTAGGTATTAAGTATATAGATACAGAATTACTACATAATATTAGTAATGTTTCTTCGCCTCTGCTTTTTTCTGGAAGGACAGTTTCTACTGTAGCGGTTCCAAGTCCCACAGTCTTAACTAACTCCACAGAAGGGTAAGTAAGGCCGTAAGAATTGTCGGAGTACTCTTTGAAAGCTATTCCAACCTCAAACAACTCATCATGATTTTCGGAAGTAAGGCAGGACCTACAACTATCACGGCTCAAACGTTAGACCACTCCAACGATTCAGAGTTCCCACTTATTTGGCGAGCAAAACTTTGTTGATTTTCCGAATTTACCGAGTCACTATTTACAAATTTCCAAGTCTGTATATAATGTAAAAAAATAACCACGTTCTTCCCGACCAAGGAGCCCCATCTATTATACAAGTGCACATATATAGCGAGCATGTAATCATCCAGACATTTTGCGAATAAGCTGAATTCACTGCCTTTTTCAGATTTTTCAGGTTTGTGGTAACCCTGCTTGGGTTATTATCACATTTATTTTTCCTGAAGAGAAAAAACCTAAGTAGCAATGACAATCCAATACTCACATATGGGGTAAAACTTGATGAAAAGGAGTTAACTTTGTTCAATTGAAATCTACAGCAACCAGTATTCTTTTTAAACATAATGCTTTGCAATAAGTCGAAATGAAATAAAACTAAACTTTATTTCTAGCATTGTAACGGAGGAGTTTTTGTTAACCCTTAAATACACAACTACAAGATTATTAAGACAATAATAACGGAGAATTTGTGCAGGCAAAATCCAGCGGAATGAAGATAGCCAATGAAAACATTTCAAGAATTTAATTTATTTAGACAAGATAGTATGTTTAATTTGAAGATTGAGGTCTATATATATTTCCCTTAAACCTCCTCCCCTCCTCCCGTGCTGAAAACGAACACTTCAGGTAGTCAATTCTTAATTTTAACTTGCGTTGTGGAAAGATATAAGGTTACTTTCATAATTCAACATTCACACTATTGTTAACAAACCTTACCAAATATTTGATAAATTACACAAGCAAATATATGAGCATAAGAAAAATAATTTAAAAAAATGAAACTTACCGTAAGTTACCTGATGATTTAGGGTTGATGCAACCGCATGGCTTAAAACTTGGGCTGCAATGCTGACTTTCATAGCCTTAAACCCAACTGAATCTAAACATCAACTGGGTCGAATCAATCTCATGGCTCTTGCGTATGTGTGCCCAACTCCCAGTTTTCACTACCAGATTTTCCCCAATTTTCACAGGCACATGAAAATCATGACGATACATCATGTTTCTGGTGCGTTTGAGGAGACGAGTTGGGTCATACAAGGTGAATATCTTCTGCTGCTGTTCATGATCACCGGAAGAAAAAGAAGAACCACGGGTCTTCTTCTTTTGAGCCTAGAAGTTTCAACGCCTTCATATTATTAGCCCCCATATCGCACACAGTGCCTGCAACGTGAATACCAGCACTCATGCATGAAGCCAGTACATCCTTCGTGATCTGAGACAGGCTGTCTCCATCCAATTACCCTCTTAATCATGAATAGAAGAGCATGATTGGCTATATGGTTTGTACGGCCTAAGTACCCAAGTCCTCATATCCAATGATTCTATTTGAAGATGAATCATATTGAATATGTTGTGTAATAGAGATTTCGTCAACCATTAGAACACACATACGAACCAATTCGCACTTTTCTTTAAGAGGATGAGAAAGTGTATTGAAAACAGACTTGTTAATACCGGGATGAAAGGAGAAGGAGTTCAGTAGTTTAGTTAGAGTTTTTCTACTGGGGAGGGCAAATATGGAACTTAGGATGGTATACCTTTTGGGTGATATTTTATATAAGGAAAGGGTTAACAACTTTTCGTCAAAAGTCTGTCTTCGACTCTTTGCGCGCAACTTAGAACAACGAATGTGTCCTGCTGGAATGTGTTGTGCAGAAGCCAGGGACATCCATTTTGCAAGAGTTTGTACCACCTCCATTGATGCGTTATCTGCATCCTGCAACTTTTCCAAAATTGATGTGCTTTTCCTGTACTACCTTTTCATATGATATTAAGATATCTTATTTTTCCTAATATTTTCGTAGAGTTTGGTTTGTTTAAGAGTTAACTGAGACTTCCTTGTCCCACCAATAGTAGCCAAAATCGATTTTCTTTTACTAGCAGGCATGGATAAAGCATTATCTCCTTCATGCGAAGGAGTTAACACTTGACATTCCTTATAACGGTGATCCGAAATCGAAGACAAAGGTTGAAAATTGACATCTGAAGAAGTGGAAGGATCAGAAGGATGAAGTTCAATGGAGCATGTAGGTCGTTGCTGGAACAAAGAACTCTTGGACTTTGAGGTAACATGAGGACTAGACTGGAGTAAGGAATGAACACAGTACTTGTGATCAAGGAAAACAACAGAAAAGTCTGCTTCTGAAGAACAACTAGACTGCTTTTCTACTTCTCACTTGATGGAAGGCTGTACTCATTGGAGCATGCAGAGCTGGTTGGTTCTGCAACATTATCACTTCGGCATACAGTATCTACCATCGGTAGAGCACCACTAATGAGACAGTTTCTACTTGGAGATTTAAACTTTGTGTCATCGAAGTGATTTGCACACATGTATGCGTTTTTTACAACCTTTCCTATCCATCGAGGATTCTTCTTAGCTTTTATCCAGTTTTGACACCTGTCAAAATAAAGAAACAACAAAAATATGGTAAGTGGTTAAAGCGTCACGTTAACTGGCTTATTACAGATATTTTTGTTACTTGTAATATCATTAGAATATCGGAATATGAAACAAGCCAAAACTTGCTATTATCACTTTAACTTATCACACAAAATGTACCCTGCGTAACTGTTCCAAATTATAAGATTGTTAATCTACTTTTGACTACCTTTGTTGATCTGAGTACCCAAAGCAAATAATTAAATACATCAATCTCCATTCAAATTGATATATACGAGATCCGTCTCATAAATATCCAGATAATCCAAACACGTCAGTTACAAACATGTAACTATGTCAAAGGGACGTGCGTTTGTTGGTGGAAGTTTCAAATTTCAGCTATTCTCTCGTCATGTTATCAAGATACGGACAGATGACAAGCTCACCAAATACACCAGCCAAAATTTAGACCTAACTTACTTCCAAGTAAGTTTCACATTTTCTGCCCCATTCAAGAGAATCATACTCGACAAAACATTTTCTCCACTACTAGGAATAACTGGTACAGAGGCCTCCGCATATATCATCACTTTTCTTCGGAAAAGTTAATAGATCTAAAGTTATAACGAGGTTGTCAAAAGTATCATGGACAAGTGAACAAAAACCCGGAATATAGAAGCCCGATAGTAAACGAATGTTGGCACATATAATATCCCTCCTTTATAACACTTCATAAATTGTCACGTAAATATAACACTGGAGTCTGAGGAACCCCATTACTATTTTTATTCTCATGAGCATATTTATACATATTTATGTAAACGAAATATTTTATACATATCATTGTTGAACTAGAACTTTGATTATATGTAGATAATGCTATTCTTCTGTTTTAAAACCCCAGAATCTAAAACTATATCTGTTACATTCAGAATTCTTAAAAAAAAAAAGCACACGCCACCAAAATGAAAGGATAATACATTAACTTTCTTCCAAATATGTGGCACCCAAAACTCTTGAGCTACATAACTTGTGCTAAAACTTGCTATGCGCTTCGCATTTTGCATTGTCTACTTTTATAAGAAAAGAATACTTATAAACTTTTTAAACAAATCTAATAAACGCAAGGCAAATCAAACCGAAACTAGAAGTTCCTTTTTTAGGGGGGGGGGGAATGAGAGTCATGTGTTCTTACTGAGAACAATCAATACACAATACACTACGGTGCTCATCACAGATAGGAATAAGGCAACTGGTACATTGCATTTTTGTCTTGCGGTCCTTCGAATGTGGGCACAGACCACATCTCTGCTTCCTTTGGAGTGTTCCTTGATTCACTACTGGCAAAGGTAGATTTAGAATATCTTGTGTTACTAAGCGAATACTTCTTCGAAGTGTAGACGTCTCCAGTCTTTTGTGTAGCAAGATTTGATCAAAGCCATAGCCAAGTCCTCAAGGTACTTCCTACGTGGCAGTCGCGGATTCTGCATGTTCAAACTATATAAGACCATAGAGTTTATACCACATTGATCCAGCATTGCAAACAAAATTCTCATTGGCCACTGTTTGTCTTACGCGAAACACTAAATGTCTTACAAAGCTCATCAAAATTGTCTGTTCCTCCCTTTGTGGCGTTATAGTAAAGAACAATGTCTGGTTTTCCAGTAGTTTCGTCAATATCTGCAGAATAGTGCATGGATGACAGCAAAAGAACATTTTTCTTCTCTCTTGAGCTGTAAGATACCAGTGTCTTATTTTGGTCAAATGCAAAAAGACATCCCCCTTGCCGCTTTTTAGCTAAGAACTTGGGTGGGATTTCTGGTTTGTTGTGTCTCAGTGTGCCTACCATTGTCAATTTATGTTCAGTTAGCATTTCTTGGAAGAGAGGAACAGATCCGAACCAATTGTCAACAGTTAGGTTTCTGTTTGTTCCATGAATAGGCTCAGAAAGCTTTTTGGTATAGAATGACGGTACACTTTCCCCCTTTTCAGCATGAACACGACCAACATAATGGATAGCATTTAGCATGTAATAAGTCTTTGAGTCATTTATCATTATAATCTTGATACCATATTTGTCTGGTTTTGATCGCATATATACTTTAAACGGACATCTTCCTCTGAAACTAACAAGTTGTTCATCTACAGTACAGTTCTCATAAGGCATGTACAAACTCTTACAATTGTCAATAAATTGTTCCCAAATGTTTCTAATTGGCGTAAATTTGTCGTTTTCTTTCCTTTGCTCTCGGGAAGATTTATCATCAAATCTCAAACACACACTCAACCATCTAAATCGTGGTAAAGACATAGTCACTCTGTAAAGGGAAACTCCAAATTTTGTATCCCACAAATCTGCCAAATGCCTTCGACTGTTTTTCTCCACACCAGAGAAATAAAGAAGACCAAAAAAGGCCCAAACCTCACTTTCATTTGTATTGTTGTGGTATGACTGCCTTTCTAACTTCTGCCGCTTTCTTTCCATTTCTTCATTAGTTCTCAAAATAATTTCTTTTATGATGTTTTCGTCAAACAAAAATCGCCAAGCTTCAGCTGGAGTACTTACTGTTTTTGCAGGACCCTTTGCGCCTGGAAAATGAGAAAGCAAATTTCTTTGAAGTCGCCGACCTCTGCGATCCGGTTCCTGGCATGACCAACGATAACCATTCTTTCCTTTCAACGAAGCACTTTGTCCTTGTGAAGCATTCGATACAACGTTATCTACGTCTTGTGCACTTGATTCATCATCTTGTTCACTTTCTTCTAAAACTTAGTCAGAATCCAAGTCTGAATCATCATTACCAAAAACATTTTCATCGCCGGATGAACTGTATTCAGATTCTTCTATTAGCTATCTTATGGCACCAACGTTATTTGCAATATTTTTGTTCATTTTTGAGGAAAAACTAAAATCACACTCAAAGAAACTAGTTCAGTAAACGCAACCGCAAATATAACACTGGGGTAAGGGAGACCCTAAACACACTTCCGCTGTTCACTGTAAGTTTCTCGGCGCAAACTGAAATGAGTTTTGCCATGCATTGATGACCTAGTGTTGCCAAGTAAATTTACGTGGACGGAAAAAGAAACTAAATAATAAATAAAGAAGTTACTAAAATAAGTGATTCTTGGTGGAGTCCTGTGGACCCCAGTGTTATAATTAGGGGATATTAGACAACTACATAATATTTAATTTCAAAGTAACGATTAGCATTACCAGTACTATAATGACAAAAAATGATGGGTATGATTTGTTTATACTTACATTACGAAAAAGAAATTAATTACAATGACCACTACTGGCTTCAAATATTTAGTACGAAAATTCTTATTAATCCCGCAAAAAAAGTCGAAAACGAATTTGCACGTGAAACATTTTACTCACAATGTAATCGAAGTCGCGTAACAATTGAGGTCAACGAGATAGAAGTCAATCAGAAGCGTCATGGTGGCAATAAGAAGTGGAGAATTCCCATACAAAAGGAGCACAAAATCCCAATTTTACCATCTTGTAACACGTCCTCTTCAGAAATCAATCGTACTGAAGATAGCATACAATTTAATGTCCTACGAATATGCTCTGAAGCTAAGAGACAGTGATGATAGTCACAGAAATATTGAAGCGAAGAATGTGAAAGTGGGAACAAACAGGATCACCTCAAGAAAATCCATGCACACGGCGCTTGTCCACTACAAACCTCACTTGGCGGAAGGTAGATTTGAGCCAGGAACCCCACATGCCAGTAGTGAGCGCTCTACCATTGCCACCAAAGCTCCATATATTTAATATGTACTTGCAGCAGATAGTCTCAGCAGGTTACGTACGATATGGGAACACAAAACCACTTTTCAGCTTCAAATATCAATCATTTCTAATTTTGCTTAATATATAGCAATAAGATACACAACAAACGCAAACGTAACTTAAGATGTAGCTTGTTGAAGTTTAGCTCCCAATCAGCAGCAAGGCACTGTGAGACGTGGACTTACAGGTGGGATCCACAACCACAGTGAGGTCTTCAAATTTTGTAATGTTCTCTCACAGAGAATCGAATCAGGGACCACGTAACCATTAGATCAAAGGGGAGGGTAATTTAGGTAATTTCCTGTTCGCATAGTTCTTATTTGTTTGTTATACTTTGTTAATACTAGACATTACAGAAGGAGGATGCCTTTCTCTAAATTCTAATTTATAATATGTAAAAAGGTGCATCACTAAATACGAATGGTAAACTCAGATATTTTAACTTTTCAAGCTCGCAGAGACTTAAAGTGAATTAGAAAAAATCGACATAGGTTCAGGTGAGTTATTTTTCTTATCGAGGTTTATTAAACCCTGATAAATACTACATTTTAGTCCTCAATGCTTGTGTAGTGGCTAGCGCGTTCCCGTGTTTGATTCCTACCTGTATCATAAAATGTATCTCCTCTATTCACTTTCATTAATCATCTGTCCCTTTAAGAGAATATTCGTGGGGTATTAAACTAATATAATATTTTCAAATATTGCATTTTCTCGGCAAAGTTAGGTACATAGTGATTAGAAGATTGGAACTAGGAGAATTATTCCTTGACGCAGCACGGGATCATAGCAACCTGAAGAAATGATGGTTGGAAAATATTACGGAGAGTTATAACTATAGTTATAATATCAGATAGCCAAGGTCGAGGGTTAGGTACACTTATGAACAACAAATTAAATAAGGTAAGAACAGTTAACTTTGTTAAGCCAGGAGCTAGATCTGAGCAAGTGTTGAAGGACTGCGTACAAGAAACAGAGAAACTCACAAAAGAGGATTATGTGTTAACAATCACTGGAACTAATGATGTTTCTAAAAATGAAGCAAATTGTGTAATAGCTGCTTACGAAAGTGTGTTAGATAAATTAAGTATTATCAATGTTTTAGTTTGTACAGTCCCTCACCGGTACGACTTAATTGATAAATCTTGAGTCAATTTAGAAGTGAGGAAAACCAATCAGGAAATTATGTAACAAGTATACTAATGTACATATTGTCTATCTTGGGTCTCTCGACCGAACGCACCATACTCAGCACGGTCTACATTTAAACCGCAGAGGTAAGCTTTTCATTGTAGACACAGAAATGGGCAAACAAAATCTTTAGCCTGCAAACAGGTTACTAATAATACAAATGTAACGTCCAAATGCACAGATGCCTCTAGAGCTTTGAACACATTTCTATTCTCCAACGTACGTTTTAGTTTAGCTATGGGGAAAGGATTGCTTGAAATGCACAGTGAGGATAGCCAAATGTTATTAGTAGCAAAAAGTATGCTACACAATTTGGGGCGTACATCAGTAACACTAGTAAATCTTAATAATGGGAAGACAGTAACCAACCAAGCATGTAATCTTAAAAAAAAAGTAGTACAGATACATCTGCATCGCAATCCATGGCTCTTTTCTTTAATGGTAACGCAGAAGGCAATGAAAACGTTTCGGAAAACAAAAAAACAAACGCAGAAGTTATCCTCCCAATTTCTCAATGCCTGAAACCACAAAAAAAAAAACATACACATTCAACGGTAGGCCCCCCGCGTAGTAGTATGCGTGTGATCAATCGACATTAATAATGATATTTTATGCGACGAGACTATAATATCGTATCTAAAGTAGTTAATGGGGGACATGTATCTAAGTTAGATGAAAATTTAATTATCAAAGAGATAACAAATGATACACTCATCGACCCAGATACCTCTTCTAGGTCAGCATGTTATCAATCAAACCAATGTAATACAGTTGAACTAAAGGTACTACATCAGAATATACAATTCATTAGAAATAAAATAGATGAACTAGACATACTAATTAGAAACGACAGTGAGCTGATGAACTCAGATGTAATTTGTATTACCGAACACTGGTTGAGGGAAAGTGGAACAGAGTATAAAGTCCTACCAAATTATGTATGTGTTGGTGGATTTTGCCGGACCTTCAATCGGTGCGGTGGTGCTTTAATGTTTATGAGAAAAATATTAAAGTATCAAATAAATAAACAACAGCATGTATCTAAATGGGGAACAGACATTTGAGGATGCAGTAATATAAATCGAAAAATCAGGACACAGGTTTATTATAATGGTCTTGTATAGAACACGTGACAGCTTCATTCCCCGGTTCATTGAAAAACTAGAACAACTGTTAACTCTAGTTAAGAAACATAGTAAACCAATCGTTTCTTGTGGCGACCTAAACATTGATTTCCTGACACCATCAAATCACCTAACATTATTATCAATCACTTTGCAATCCTTCGGCCTACAACACACTATAAACACCCCAACCCGCATTACAGAAAACTCAGAATCTTGTATAGATCAAATTATAATAGATAATGAAACTACATCCTTTAAAGCATATAATCTTAACACATCACTCTCGGACCATAATGCAGTTCAAATAAACATAACAATTCAACCCCAAGATCGGAAAGTTAATAGGAAAAAATGTAAGTGGGCAAGAAACTTTCATGAAACGAACGTTAAGTACTTTCAATATCTTCTTAGCAAGGAAGACTGGACGGACACATTACTAGAAAATGACGTAAACAATAAATACAGACAGTTCATTAGTACCGTTAGGCACTATTTCGAAATAGCCTTTCCACTTAAGAAGATAAAGGTATATTCTCAAAAAACTAGATGCAACTGGATAACACGAGGCATAATTAACTCCTGCATGAGAAAGAAACAACTACACACAATTGTGAAAAGGACGAATAATAGGAAACTAAAAGAATATTTTAATAAATATAGAAGTATTCTTAAAGAAGTAATAAAAGAAGCAAAGAAAATGCATACGTCAAATAGGATATCTAAATCTGACAACAAGAACAAAACACTATGGCAAGTAGAAAACGAACAATCAACCGCATCAAAACCGCAAAAAATAGGAATTAAGAAAATAATACACCATGGCCAAGAAATAACCAATAAACGCCATACTGCAAACCTACTTAATGATTTTTTTGCCAACGTTGCGAAAGCATACTCAAATTCTGAGTCTGAAAAGACAAACAACATAAAATTATCTAGTAATTCTGTATCTATATACTTAATACCTACCACAGAGTTAGAAATAAGATCGATTATTAAAAAAATGAAGACGAAAAGATCTTCTGGGCCCGACGACATTCCTTATTATTTGCTTAAAATGTGTGCCGAATATTTTCTTATACCGTTGAGTGATATATGCAATTCCTCCCTTGAAACGGGAACATTTCCAGAAGATCTTAGACTTGCAAAAATAAGACCTATACACAAAAAAGGATCAACTACTGACCCAGGAAATTATCGTCCTATCTCTATTCTATCTGTTTCTCCAAAATTTTGGAAAAATGTATAACAGACTGGTGTCCTTTTTGGAAAAGAACAATATCTTCACGAAGAGCTAATTCGAGTTTAGGAAGTGCAAATCAATTAACAATGCTGTAGTTGCTTTTCTAAGTGATATATCTAAAGTGTGAGAGAGAAGAAATGTAATATATTATGGAATTTTTCTGGATCTCACAAAAGCTTTGACCTTGTTAATTACAAAATTTTATTGAATAAATTGCGTAGTTATGGTATTAGATATTGTGGTAATTTATGGTTCCAATCCTATTTGACTAACCGCATGCAATATGTAGAAATAGGTCCAACCAAGTCAGAGGTAAGACACATTAGGCACGGAGTCCCACAAGGATCAATATTAGGTCTTATACTTTTCCTTATATACATTAACGATCTTCCCGATTATATAGTTCCAAACAAAACCGTACTTTTTGCGGATGATACAAACATTTTTGTTGACATTCCAAATAACATTTGCTACGAGGAATTCATATTTAAGAACACGACAGATAAAGTTGCAGAATGGCTAAAAGCAAACCAACTTAAATACAGCGAAAACAACTATAATGAGTTTCAATGAAGGAAAACTGAACTCTCTAAATATACATCAAATATGTAGAGACGGGAAACTCATGCAGATATCTGACACTTTTAAATTTTTAGGGTTAAAAATAGACTCTAAGTTAACATGGGATGATCACGTGAATGATTTGTTGTGGAAACTAAGCGCGAAAATATATCTTATACGTGAAGTTAGTAAGATTCTAACTACATAAACATTGAAAACAATTTATTTGTGCTTGATCCAGTCAATTCTACTGTATGGAATCATTTTCTGGGGTAATACCTGTCATGCGGTGAAAGTATTTACAATGCAGAAGAAAATGTTAAAAATAATGTTATCAGTTCCGATTCATACACCAAGTATACCACTGTTTCAGAAACTTAAAATATTACCATTGCCGTGTATATACATTCTCGAGACAACATCATTCATACATATGAATAAAAGAAACTTTCAACTCAATTCGGACCTACACCAATACAACACAAGAACAACGAATCATATTCATATACAAAATTTCCGTCTAACAAGAACTCAAAATTCGTTACACTACATAGGAATACAACTTTATAATACATTACCAGATCGTGTCAAACGAATGCCAAGCATGCAGTTTAAAAGACACCTCAAGTTACTGTTACTTAAACATCTTTTCTATGGTTTAGATTAATATCTTCAGTGTGATCTTTCTTTCTAATGTAAATATTAAGATTTATTTGAATTTTGAAATATATAAAATAAGGTACAATTTATATTTTATCTAAAAATACACTTTTACCTTAAGTTTTATTGTTACGTATATTTTTAGTATTATATATATTGTATTATATGTTATTTTTATTAATTGTATTATTAATTGTAGCGTTTCTCTTGTAATTATTATTATTATTATTTATATTATTATTAATTGTAATAGTAACTGTATCTCTTGACGAAGCCATGAACGCTTCTTACGAAGTTCTTACGGCGGAAAATGAAATAAATAAAAAATAAATAAAAAAGTCTTGCGCAGCGCTTTGACTTATTATAAAATACAATAAGTTCCACGAGACGCTTACACATACACAAAAAAGCCATGACCAGTTATTGTTCTGAATTAGAAAAATTGTATTCAAATATTGAATTTCCGCACTAAATATCTTAAATCACGGCACAAGTCATAATCAAAAGTAGCATTCGAAGCAATAATAGCACTTGTATTAAATAAAATTAGCATACGAAACGGGAGTTCGACAGTCAACAAATCGCAATTACATGCAGGAATACAGGATTTGCTATTCTCACTAAAACGATAAAGATGGATGGATACCTTCTGATTCAAGAGAATAGCGGTATGCGAGAGTAAGCGACACTAGCGACAAAGAATTTCACTTGAACAAAATCTGAACTAAAATATTATACATCAGGGTTCCATTTGACTTTCTCCCGGCTGACACAAACACATAGGCAAGAATCTTAGTTTCTTCACACATATTTCTCTTAATTCTTTACTTCCTTTTCTTGTAGTTCTTTTTCTTACAGTACTACAAGGTGGTAGCACAATCACCGCAAGGCACACACAAGATGAACTCTACGAGTTCAGATGAACGCCACTAATGCACATTAATGCAATATTTGCGCTCAAATGAAAAATAATATTAGGCATAAATTGGGAACAGTTACAAAATTACCAATATTTGTGAAGAAAATTATGTATTTTCTGGTACCGGCACAGGAACTACATTCTAATAGTTTAGCCATGGGCGGTCACTCAATGTAATGAAGGGAATGAGTGATTCCCCTGTGATATAGGAATAAGAAAATATCATGAAGTACTGAAATGGCTTACTAAAACTGCAAATTATTTACGTTAAATCCTTCTTATTTTACTTATTTCTAAGTTTAAATACGCCAGAGGCTAACATAGATACAGCCATTCCACCGCGCAACTCTTTTGACGCATTTTGCGCAGCGCGACCTAGTCGGAACGAGCCGGCTCAATTGCCTTCCTATGCCGTGATGTTGCGAGTAGGAATTCATTTTTGTAAGCATTCCTTTGAAACAAGTGTGTACGGGTGCAGCGCAATATCTTTTTCGTTTTGAATTGCAAATTGAAATAGAATAAAGTGTTTCGCTTGGTTGATATTTATTTTAATGAATTAAAATTTGAATGGTCATGATTATACTTGGTTTCTTCAAGAGTTGGATTATTTAGCAGGTTTGTACAGTACATCTCTTTCCTAATGATTGTGGCGGCAATGCTAGGAAGGGGATATGACTGTCCAATTTGCATTCCATCAGCCTGACTTATGGCAGCGTCAACGCAGAGCGGGTAGGGAAAAATACAAGATTGTACATGCGTGTTAGAAACTTGTTTAAAAGCGCCGTCATTTATTTCCTGTAGTTTTCAAGATAAAAAAGAAATAATTTCACAAGGACTATATGCATCCGATCTGTCACATATACAAGCAAAAACAAAACGTTGTATTCAGCAACAGTATGAAAAGACAGACTGTTGATTTGGTTGTAGGAAAACTTCGAAATTGTACTACTGGCCTTGCTTGTTATATTCAAATGAAAGGGACACTTGGAATCAATCAGGGTTTGACGATATGAACAATTTATTGAAAGCTACGCAACGTCATCAGCAATCACAAAATCATATTCGATCGCAAATTTGTTTCACAACTTTTGGCTCAGTACGAATCGACTTTCAGCTAGACCAGCAACTTGAGCAAGAGACTGTTAAGTATAACGAGCAGGTGAAAAATAACAGGAAAGTTGTACGACGAATGATTGATAAAGTTATATTCTTTGCTTGTCAAGAACTTAGTTTCAGAGGCCACTTGGAAGATAAAAACTCGGTTAACATTGGGAACTATAGAATTACTTCAGTTATTAAGAAAATATGACGAAGTTTTGGGCAACCATTTTCAAACAGCTACAGTATTTTTGGGACTGTTAAAACATATACAAAATGACCTAATTCAAAATATTGCCACTATCATAATAAATTAAATTAAAAAGGAAATAGCTGATTAATCTTTCATTTCTGTGATATTAGATGAAACGAGAGATATATCATCATATTCTTAACTATCAACAGTTGTGAGATACATTCTTCCCGATGGAGAAGTTGTTTAACGATTTCTGGGCTTTACAGATGTCAGCTCAAATCGCACTGCGAACGCTTTTAAGTTATATAGTGAATTTTATGATCAGGTAATTGAAGAAGTTGAAAAGAAGGGAAGAAAAATAAACTTAACATTTAAGTGAAACACTAAACCGTGGTGACATTTTTTAACGGATGATTGAAGAATTTGACAGGGAAAGAAGACGAACAGACTTAAAATTTAGGTAAAAATGATAGTTTTACGTCCCACGTTTATGTCGGTTAAGCTAAAGCAGACGGTGATGATGAGGAATGCATAAAATGGTTGATTGGAGAAAGTGGGAGAACCACGAAAAAACCCACGAGCACGGTGTTTGTCCACCACAAGGTCCACACGGCGCGAGCGCAGATCGAACCAGTGACCCCAAGCACCAGAGGTGAACGCTCTACCACTGAGCCACAGCGCTAATTAATGAAGTGAAGAATTTGACTGGAAGGATGGAAAAATTTAAGTGTCAGGTGAGTAACATTATAAAATATTTCAGTTGTTTGTAGTATTTGATACTTTAACCATTACTTCCCTCATTCCATAAGACACCGACCGCCACTGAGTTCAGCATATGTCCCACACAAATGCCAACTAAGGAACGGAAAATAAATTACCGTGAACTGATTTGCCTTGGTTATTCGTTATGTCCAAGAAAATCATCCCAACCGTAATTAGTGGAAGATTTTCGGGGTTTGGGACTTTGAGGGTGAAGTCCACTCAAATTACATGATTTATTTTTTATAAAATCTAATCTAGTCATTCCTATGCGTATAAGCTTCAACCTCTTTCAAAAGTCTAGTTATTTCTAATAAATAAATAAAATAAAATAAACAAGCCTTTATGAATGAAGCCTCTCTCAAACTACTCTTCTGAAACCGCCACTGTTCATAATTTGTTTTCCAACAAAAAATTCACTCATCTACCTAAATAAGAAATTTCCCTAAATTTAGATTAAAGGAGGTTCCAGTAGTAAAAATTTCCTCTCTAATGCTGCTTTTAGACGATCCAAGAAAGCTTGAACAAGACCATTGAATACCTCAAATTTACATGTTCAAACGAGTATTGTTCAAGACACTTGAACAAGAGTCTTGAAACGCTTTTACACAATCATAGAGGTATTGAATCATATTTTATATACTTGTTGATAGATGACAGTCCGAAACAAGTGACTGAAACTATGAAAACAAATGAAAGCGAAAGTACGTACTGATTTATTTCAGACATTCGCAAGAATAGCTATGATATTATCATATCTTTCCTAACTTTCTGCACGCATTTCGAATTTAATATATTGCCGGTATATTAAATCGTTTAGAAAGCAGGTCATTTTTTGTAGCAACCCCTAACTAACAACCCCCCTAGTATCTAACATTGACCAGATTTTAGTAAATCCATTAGTCATAAATTATGATCCAGAAGTTATAAATACAGGTTTTTCAGATCATGAAGCACACATTGTAAAAATAAACATTTTAAAACAAACACCTGCAACTATAGAGAAACCCAATGAAACACCTATAATAACGACGTGTTTTAGTTCAAATAACATTAGCTATTTTGTTTATTTGCTTAGCTTGGAGACGTGGGATGATATTTATGAACTAACCGACGTGAATGACGTATATGAGAAAATATATGATACTGTAAAACATAGTTTTGAAGTAGCATTTCCAAAATAATTTTAGTAAAATAAAGAAAAAATAAAATGGATTACACCTGAAATCTTAAAAGCAAACATGGTAAACATACAACTAAATAAAACTAGGAAGCGTTATCCTACCGGGATGAATGAATTAATTTACAGAGAACACAAAACTAGTTATAAAAAATTGTTGAAGATAGCGATACAAAATTATAACAGTAGGAAAATTCTTCAGTCACACGATAAAACAAAGGCAATGTGGAAAATAATTAAAAAAGAGCTCAACATGCAAATACGTTGTACCCATATAAATAGCATAATTTATGAGGGCGTGAACATGACAAATCCAAAGGACATATTAACATCTTTTAATAAATATTTCACAAATGTAGGGCAAACTCTTATTAAAAAGAAAGCAACTAGTAAAACTAACTTATCGGAACTTAAAATTAAAAAAAATGTGATTAATCTATATCCTTAAAACCAGTAACAGAGAGTGAAATAATCATCATAATAAAATAAATGAAAAATTCGAATTCGGCTGGGTCGGACGAAACAATTTAGTAAAAACTTGTTACAAATATTTAGTTAAACCATTATGTTATCTCTCAAATATTTCAATCGCCACGGGAACCTTTCCTGATAAACTAAACATTGCTAAAGTTAAACCTTTGCAAAAAAAGGTAAATTTAATAAAATAGAAAACTATAGACCGATAACATTGCTACCCATTATAAGTAAAATTCTGGAAAAAATAATGTTCAATCGGATTATGGATTCCATTAACAAATTTTTCATTTTCTAGAAAACTGCAGAAAGTTACTGGATGAGAAAAAAATATCTATAGGAATATTCTTAGATCTAACAAAAGGGTTCGAATTAGTAAATCATCATATATTGCTAGAAAAACTTAGGTGCTATGGTATTAGAGGCTTAGCAAATAAATGTTTTGAATCATACCTTAAAGATAAGAAACAAGTAACTGAAATCACAGGAATAGTTAAAAACAAAAATTCAAAAATGTGTGTCAAGTGAAGAAATTATTAATCGTGGAGTACCACAAGGATCAATTCAAGGACCACTTCTCTTTCTTCTTTATATAAATGATCTTTTTGAAAGTATTAATAGTTCATGTGTGACTTTATATGCAGATGATACAAACATAATAGTTAGTGGAAAAGATGAATGCGAATTAGCTTCAAACTGCTAAACGACAATGAACCCACTTTCAAGTTGGATGAATAAAAATGACCTAATCATTAATGGAAATAAAACATGTGCCTTAAATTTTAACAATGGTAAAAGTAATCATGCCAATGCAATAATAAAAATAAATAATAGAACAGTTTAATATGTAGCAACTGCTACCTTTCTCGGAGTTAAAATATCTAATAATTTCAACTGGGAACCACACATAGAACTGTAAGAAGTAAGCTAATCAAACTATGCAATGCAATTAGATGTGTAAGAGATAAGATTAATGTAAAAGCAGCTAAGTGTATATATTACTCAAATTTTCATTCTACAATAAAATATGGCTTGATGTTCTGGGGAAATGCACCTAAAATTATTGCTATCTTTACGCGACAGAAGAAAGTAGTAAGAATACTTGCAGGAGTAAAATGGAACTCTTCTTGCAGAAATACTTTTAAGGAACTTGGAATAATGACTCTTCCCTCAATGTATTTGTTCGAAATATTAATGTATTTAAAAAACATAGTAGTGAATTTATTGTTAACAAAGACATTCACAGTTATAACACAAGAATTAAAGACGACATTCACTTGCATGCACATAGGACAAATATATACAATAAATCAGTTACGCACAAAGGTACTCTATTATACAATCTACTTCCATCATGTATAAAAAAATCAGGTCTCTGTCAATAGCTTTAGATCCAAACTTAAAAGGTACTTGATAGAACATTGGTTTTACTCCGTTGAACAATATGTAGAAAATAATTCGTATACGTAAATTTAAATGGATAGTAAGTAAATTAGTGAAACCATAAGAATATATATATATATATATATATATATATATATATATATATATATATATATATATATATATATATATATATATAATGACATGTCCAATTTCGTCGTATGACGATGAACGGATGCAATAAACTATAATTATGATTATGACCCCCTTCAAACTTCCTCGAAATATTTTGCTCCTTTTACATTAAATGCGATTTAGGTTATATTAAGTTAAATGAGTAAAGTGCTGTTAGACATAATGTCCCTGCACAAAGCTTTTCAAAATTCTTCAAATGGCCTACTCATGGCAGAATCACACTCAAAAGGAAAAATCGAACTGTTTCCCAAAATGTTATCACGAGGCAATGAAAACCTTTTGATTTTATTTATGCTACGGCATCGAAGACTGTTTTTTTAAAAAAGGCTGAACACGTAGAAAACCAAACGAAGCAATGCTAATATATTATTTTTCAGCCATTGGACTTACCACCCATATTTCCATCAGGCATATTCACAAATCTATCCCACATTTAGCACTGGTTAAGAATAACTAGTCAAACAAGTAGTAATTTTACTGTCAAAATATGTGAGTATGTATGAAAGAGGACTGTTTGGGATAATAATTTCCACTGACGGAACATGCCTGTATAATGTAGGAAACAAGTATTTTATGTTTGGAAGTTTAATGTTAACAGTATCAAAACATTACAAGGACTATAGTTGAGTTCAAATGTGTGAATACGATCTCAAAACGTTTGTTGGACTATTCGTATTCTTAAGTTTCTTGCACTATAACCTCCGTCGATGACGCGCCTGCTCCCGAGAGACGTACTCTCGCGTGGGCACCTTTCTATGTTCCTGCCCTGACACTGTTAACTAGCATTCTCGATTCTAATTTTATTTTTAACTTTGTATATGCGAAATATGTCTAAATACCCATTTGTAACTTACGGGAAAGTCATCGTAAAATTAACCTGCACGCACGAAGGCAATCCCTACTTTAAGAAATAACTTATGAAATACTATGTGTGAATTCCGTAATAAAATAATTGCATGTTTTATAATAGGACAACATGTAATAGTTTCCAGGGTACTAGTTTGCAAGCATAACATCAATCTGTACGGAATTATATTTTTTATTTTCCCAGATTAATAACCGTAGAAAACGTCTTATTAAAGCAAGAAAATTAGAATATATATATTTTTATTTAATGAACTCTTCTTTCTTAATCTACACCCGATATTTTTGTAGGGGTATATTAAGTCCTAAAATTAATACTTATACCTATCATTGCCTCAAAATTTAACAATAATTATGGGCATGCAAGCACTGTAGCTACATAAATCGTATATATTATGAAGAAAATTAATAACAAAATCTTCCAGCCCAAATATTAGCCTTTCTTTATTATCATAAGCACACTTTTGAACATCAGATAATTATGGAAAAGAGTAATAAAAATATATTTATTAACAATTGCCGGTATGACTCACGACGGCATCATAATTGTTTTGTTTTTTCCTGCACTCAATTCGAGCGCTGATTGACTATTGAATGCTCTTGAATTGGATTGTTTAGAACAGGACCGACACAAAATCACTTGAACGAAACTATTGAATTCAGGACAAAAATTACGTCAGTGCTGACGTCTTTTTCCTCGAATAGTCTTGAACAAGACTCCTGTTCAAGCTTTCTTGGATCGTCTACAAGCAGTATAAGATGTACTTTTGACGTGTGCAAAGTAAACCCGATTAGAGCCTGAAACCGCCTTCTTCCAGTTTTACTCTTTTTACGACATAAAACGTTTCACATTGAATTTCAACTGTTGCATTAAAGTCTCATTATACACACTAGTATTTTACAAATATGATTTAACTTTGACGGAAAATCTTGTACGTGATACCTTTCAAATTTTCTTGGCCTTTACAGTGATTGCTTTCCATGCTCTAAAGCAACGAACTCTCCCTTTAATTATAACTAATGTTAACCACCAACATTAAAGCCAAAATACAGTTAGATGTTCTATTTTACGGTGACAGTTGAAACTTCCTCTTTACTGTTCATGGTTTGGCCAACAGAGGACTGAAACTCTTTCATATTTTGTGCAAAGCAACCCCGTCTTACGGTGCCTTAGTATCTAGATATATTATGAAGAGCCATACACGAGGAATACAGAAATATGCATACTATAAATTTCATCGATTATTTTACAATTGTACTCATTCTTTATGACATACAGATCTTTACCTTACACGCACACATGTTGACAGACATATCTTACAAGCTTTGAATGTTTACCGATTATCACTATCTCTTTGCTTTACATAATTTCACGTTTGAAAATAATATTTTACAAAAAAATATAAATTCAAAATTCGTGGCAACCACCCTCCCTCCGGACCAACTCTTATGAAGGAAACTGGAAACTGCACTTGCCCCTAAGTAAGTAAGGTCGATATATTTATATTTGCATTCATAAGAGTGCGATAAAGAAGAAAGTGAAGGTTGCGTTCTATATTTCCGTAACCAACTGCACTAGACGAGCTAAAGGGTTTGTTCCACACTCAAACGCCGTTACCCTGAAGTATCCCAGAATACCAAGAAAACTTGCTCAATTTGACAGAACGATATGTGCACTTTAGCATCGCCAGGCATGGAACCATATAGAAAAAATATCAATTGTGATCGGGATTTGGACCAGGACTACTCAATTCGTAGTCAGACGCATTACTACCTGGATCAGAATGGCTCCATGTATTCATAAAAGTGCAAAAAAAGTGTGGATTCTTTCCACGCTTGAAACCAAAAATAAACATAGGGACAAATTAAAAACCCGAATAATTCTTTGTTATCCCCGCCTCTTGGGAAATCCTTTTCAAGGACTATTTTATTACAGCACACATAAGACATCGTTACTCACAGCACAACTTTCAAAGTTACTAAAATTAGTCATTAGAAATTAAAATTTTATACAAAGCTTTTCTTTTCGAAACAAGACAATACTGAGTAAATTTTAAGGGAAGAGGTGACACCAATGCTTATAATGTAAGTCTCCGTACACTTGTTAAATGATATCAAGGGCTCCGGTAGCTCAGTGATAGAGCGTTCACTTAAAGGCAAAGGTCCTTGGTTCGATCCCAGCTCATACTTTATGCTGGACAAGCATTATGTATGTGGGTTTTCTCAGGTTTTTCCGCTCCCTTCCTCTTTCTTAACTCCACCCTTCTCGTTCATTTCCCATAATCATAGTCTTCTCCAGCCTAGACGGCATAATCGCGGGACATAAAATTTAAAAATAGATTTCTACGATATCAAATGAAGAATAAACAAATTATATCGCATTACAATTGTTAGTATATATCGGAGCATTAGGACTACTCATCCAGACGGTTCTACCAAATTTTGACACATTCCTTGTGGCTGATTTTCATGTTAGGTTAGAGATTTGTATTTCCCTTAGCACAGCATTCACTAAATGAGAATGCTATTACTACTTGCACTTTGGTTTGAGGAGAGCTCAGTATAAATACTGTGTGGATGTATGGCATAAAAAGTACATAACACATGATCCAATTTGTGCTAGGTGGTCACTAAAAACATAAATACTATCTAACCGAGTCTCGGCAGGAGCGCAGCACGGGTGCCGACCGGAAGGGGAGGGAATGTGTGCGTAGGGAGCAGACACGTCAGTAGAAAGGAGGATAGTGGAAAAACATACTTACACATAGAATACTTTCACTACCATTCAAAATTCATTTCAATATACTGTGCATTAACAGTGGTTAAGGGATAATTTGGCAACAGTAGGGCCAAAATCAGGTAAAATCCTTCATATTCACAGAAGTCATGAGTTAACGTTACATAACTGTAACTATCATGTACTAAGATAGCATAACCCAACCTAAACTAAACTAACCTAACCTAAACCATTAAAACAGAAAATAAAGAAAAACGTTACGAATTTTAAGTAAATAATTCTGGTCCCCCAAATCCAAATATCCTAACCTAACGTAAACAAATCCAACGTACCTAAAACATCAAACAATACCGAAAATACAGCTAGAAAGTGCGAAATTGTGGCCCCAGTTCCAAAAGTAAACCGTAATTACTTATATTAACGGTGGCGTTCTCCCACGACAAACGTTTCACATAGTATTTTACCTTTTAGATATTGGTAGAAATATCTGCTCGAAACCCAACATTACGATAATTGTCAATAAAAAGATACAATATATATATATATATATATATATATATATATATATATATATATATATATATATATATATATATATACTTACTTGATTGGAATCCATCCTTTGATATCTTCATTTTACATATTTTAGTTGACTCTTCTGCTGGCTCCAACTTATTATGGTTCGATCCTTGTACGTCCTTATTTGGGAAGACATTTTATGACTATTGGGTTCGAGTCCCTGTGAATTCGTATGAGGGCTTAGGTATTAATGATATTCCGGAATTCGATCGCCTATATCCTGAACGTCTCCTTTAGGCTTTAATGGCAGTTCGAAGTTTTTACCAAAGCCGACCATATAGTCATTGGATAGTACGGTTTAAAGTTCGGGTCAGAACATTCTGGGAAATCGACATAAAGACTAATTCCAACTGTGTCTCTAATGTCAATATAATTTAATAATGCGAAAATAATTACGCTGCATGGGCATTAATTATTTATGCTGGAAAGAAAAATGAATTAGGTTATCTTAAACTAATATACGAATTTAAATCATAATGATAATTTTGATAAATTATGTTGAAAGGATACGTGTAATTATATTTTCTTGATTTTAATCAGTAACATTGAATCTTCACTAATGCTAGATAAATTACACTTTGGCACCTTAATTTCAATAATTGAATATAAAAATTGAATTTAACACTTGGCTCAATTATCTTCTCTCTGAGTGCGGAAGACGTGGGTTACTGGTTGAACTTCAGTACATTGTTACTTTCCGTAATTTCGCACTGTCACTGGTCTCTCACTTTGGTGTTTAAGAGTAGGAATTTCTAGATGGTTCCAGGGGGATGCACTGAAAGTTGGAGGGACGAATCTCCTTACTTTCCATTTTATCTTCTTTCAAGTGATCTTGAAATTTCTCCATTCCTCAGCTAGCTCCATGCTGTCCAGACGACTTTACAAGCAACAATTACGGACAAATATTTTAAACTTAAGCCCGTCTCACACAGATCTGAACTAAGACCTCAATCCAGGCTGCAACTTAACAGTGTTGCTTAACTCAAACTTCCATACAATTTCTTTTATCCTGAGGTGATGTAGGGGTCTCAGACGATCCTTAAAACTACGTAGGTTTTACTAGCAGAGCCTCTTGTGGTCGGTGTATTAAACAGACAAAAGCACTTGAAGAATGTGTTACGCAGAGGACAATCAAAAGTCGTAATTGTAAATATTATTGTTTATCTATTTCAGAATATGAGTTCAGAAGATGAAATAGCCGTAGCAGTGATATCTGCTCCGTTGTTGACACAAAATCCGCCCTCCCCTCCCCCAAAAAACGAGAAAGAGTAAAGAGGAGCTGCTGGTCAGGGAGTGAATTCTTCGCCCTAATAATGCACAGTAAAGCACCGTATTTTCAATGGTGAATAATGAACTACATACAGAAGATCCTCGTTCCTACAAAAAAAAAAAATCTACAGAGTGGACTATTCAGAATTCCATACGCTATTGAAACTAGTAACTCCGAAAATTCGGCAGCGAGATACGAACAAGAGGGAGTCTGTATCAGCTAAAGAAAGGTCTGTAGATCCTTGTATCCACCAGATTGTAGAACTGAAAATCAAATGACTTGTCCACATATGTAAATGAGGACAGTTATCAGGCGCGGAAAGCTAATATAAAGAAAGTGCAATTTTCTAGTATAGGTACTGAGTTTATCCGCTCAGCTCACTACCCACAAAAAATGCCCACATAACCCATAAAGTAAACTTATACCTCGCCGGGAGCTCTTCTGATGCACTACACCCGGACTTTCTGTATTGTGCCAGCATTGTAGAACTGTCCCCAGGGACGTGTAGTGCGTATTACGGCTGTTACCGGCGGTAACAGTGAAAATATTAAAGTTTTTCGCTGTTTTCATATATCTTCAAATTTCATTATCGACATGGGAAGATGTGTACATTTTCGTTTTTTAAAAAAAAAACGTTTGGATGGCCTACCGTATGCTTGAATTACATTGCGAACGAATGCAAGATGCCAACACAAAATAGGAGCATACTGTTGTTGAGACCGCAGATTTCAGAGGTAACGCGAACGCCGATAGCGTTCGTTCACTCCAGAAGCACCTTTTAGCGCGCCAGCCAGAAGCATCCTGCGCGCTCGTATTTGGACTTCCGGAATAGCCCTTATGTTACCGCTCGGCTGAGTGGAACAGGAAAAAATAGGAACGTTCCCTGTCAAAACAAGGAGAATCTATAATATCATCAACTACTCACCGCCAGCTTAGGAGTCTATTCGCTCTCCTCTCGCTGTAGAGGATCGAGCGGGCGGTAATTCTACTATACTGTTTCGTTCGCTTCCCCATTCTAAGGATAGAATCTTGGCTGCAATTTCAGTATTCATAAGGTTATTTCATTGTCTTAACAGCATACAATTTTGGACAAATATAAGTAGCAGGCTTTTCATACTAATAGCATTTAACACGTGCTACTGTGAGACTGATGTTCCAGTGCATTATTTATATGTTAATCTATCATTTTTACACGACTTTTGTATGTTAATACGTTATCTTTAAATTTGAATAATACAGCAACAGTGAACAAGAAGAATATATTCCATAGGATATTCTAACAAAAATTTAATATAGGTTTACTTTGATTCAAAACAAATTTTCTCACTGAATGTTAAGAAGAGGATATGGGCATGATTTTTTTAAATTAAGATTTTATTTCTGTTGTCCCTGTTCAAGATATTGTCAGTCCCTGATGTGTCATTAATTATTTTGAAATGCCTATTGATGAAACACATTGTGCTATATGGGAACTGTTTCAAGAGAAAGGGGGAATAGTAATGATAATTAGAGCAAAGCCCGCGCTCCTTCCAATTAGGGTAATTATTATAATTTAGGATTTATGCTAATTAAGTTCAAAAAATATTTTGTTTTTAATTTAGTATAGAAAACTTTCGATTCAAGAAATTTCCAAATCTAGCCGCTAGCCTACTAGTTGAATGCAGTTTGATGCAGTTTGATGTGTTGAAAAAGAACTGTGCAATCGTCTTCATCGTGCCGCAGTTTGACATACTAATTTTCAATACGGAAAACTTGTTGCTCAAACATACGATGAAACTCCAGTTATGAGGGAACTGCAGCCTCTTGTTAATTATATTTTCATTCTTATGCCCATAGACTTAATTTAGTTTTAGAAAAGTCCGTTGATTATACAAAAGGGCATAGGCGTAAATAGCACCCCCGCAACCCTCCAGGCGGGGGGGCACGAGCTCAAGGGGCGCATAAGTAAAGGTTGCGGGGGAACTGAAGCTTCAAGTTACGCTACTGGAAAAGGGTATAAGTTTTTTTAATGTGTTGAAACTTGTTTCTTCTTCCTCCAAGTCTTTAAATCTCTGGATTATGAAGTCAATAAAAGTATCCCTATAGTTTCAAACACAAGGTATGGAACTATAGAAGTAGGGTATATGATGGCTTTAAAGACGAATTATTAGGAGTCTTTAAATCCATGATGGATAAAACCGACGAATAGGATTCTCAAACCAGAGATTGTGTAGCAAAATTCTATCAAATCTTTGAAAGTTTTGACTCCAATTTTTTACTTGAACTGTTTTCTGTTATAGCATCAAGATAAGAAATCTTGTTCAATATCTTACAAAAGAAAGTTCATGATGTAGGTTACTGCAGAAAGAAAATAGATGACTTTGAAGAGTATCTAACATCATTGAGAGATAGTTTCAATTATATTTAGTAAAAAATGAAAGAACATGAAAAGCCACATTGTTCTAAAAGGTAAAGAGTAAATGAAGTGGAATTTGACCACTTTGCCAAGCCTATAGATTGAAATGGTTGATACGCTGCTAGATAAAGTGAGTACTAGATTTTCTGATATTGAGAAACAAGAGTTACTTGTAGTATCAGCAACCGGTAACAATCGTCAAATTGTCACGCCACGTCACTGACTGTCCCCTAATATTGCACGAAGGCCACACAACATTGATGACAATTAACTCCCAATGTTTCTGTTTCTGGTGCTGGTTTATTATAATTTTAATTATAATTATAATTTTTCAACAATTGCTTATTATACCCCCTTGAATTTTAACTATTCATTGTTGAAATGTTCACGTCGCCCAGGACAAATCATTTAGAAAACATTAAGAAGGGAATTAAAGGATTTCTAATTTTTGAACAACTATTAACAACTTTTGAACAAAAGTAAACCTGCACGCTTTTTAAAAAAAGTTGTTACATTTTTTGGTATACAACTTGCACAACATACATAAATAACCCGTGTTCGGGCGGACACTACTTACTTCACTGCATACTTTCTCTAAGGTCTTTATTCTTGCAGTTTTTCAAAATATAAATCCTGCTTCACATTATCTAAAAATTCATATTTTTCATATGATTCTATTAATATTATTAATATTTCTCTTGCCCAGGCAGCATTGTTTTGGAATTACAGCGAGAAATAAAGTTGAACGTCGTCAGGCGCTACTCTTTTTTGATTGGTACCGGTAGTTGTATGGAAGTGTCAACCAACCAATAGCTAAATACTCAGCAAAATTTGTTGGAAATGTTCGGCAGAAGAAAAACAATGTAAATGTAAAATCCCACAGTAAATACGAAACGCAGTTATTGGAGGACAAAGAAAAGGTCGAAACAAATAAAAGTATACCGCGATATAATCTGAACTCACAAATGTGTATGCGTAATGTAAATACCACACAATATCAACAGGTAGGTTCACCAGAAGGCATTAGAACTCAGAATAGATTTGTAGTGCTTGAAGATGAAATGGTCAAAGAACATTTTAAAAACAGTACGTCACAGGACAGGGAAAGTATTCCGAAATTCTTTCAAGATGGTGAAACCAATAACAAGCTAAAAACAAAATTAGACGTGACTCGACAAAGCAACAGAAGAAATAGGAATGCTGAAGGGAGTAATAGACAGGAAAGTTACCTGAAGAAAGTAGTTATATTATTAGATAGCCAAGGTCGTGGGTTAGGTACACTTATGAACAACCAACTAAATAAGGTAAGAACAGTTAACTTTGTTAAGCCAGAAGCTCGATCTGAGCAAGTGTTAAAAGACTTCGTACAAGAAACAGAAAAACTCACAAAAGAGGATTATGTGTTAATAATTACTGAAAGTAATGATGTATCTAAAAATGAAGCAAATAGTGTAATAGCTGCTTATGAAAGTGTGTTAGATATATTGAGTAATATCAATGTTTTAGTTTGAACAGTCCCTCACCGGTACGACTTAATTGATAAATCTTGTGTCAATTTAGAAATGAGGAAAACCAATCAAGAAATCAGGAAATTATGTAACAAGTATACTAATGTACCAAATTTCTCAAAAGCAAATCCACACGTTGAGCGGGTTTGCATATCCAGGCTCCTAACTATGAAAACGTTTACGATCACTCTAACCCCAATCATTTCACAGATTCAACCTGTTGTATATAAGTTATTAGGACGTAAAATTGAATATATTTTATACGAAAAAGACTTTTGTGCATTGCAAGACCTGTAACTGACAAATATTCACCACAAACTTATAGTCGTATCGACATAATCAAAAAGAAGTGTGGAACAGGAAACTACTTTACCTAAAAGTCAAAAGAGACTCACTGAAGACATACGAACTGGTCGAGCGCTTTGGGTCACTAATCTATCAATTAGAAATTTGTGTTCAAACCCTGAAGCGAGTATTCGTTTTTCTTTTTTTTTTAAGTGTGTTCTTATGTTCATCAGAGGACTGGGAACATTTCTTTAAATAAATCTTTGGCAACTACTTTTCTCTCAAATTCCATTAGAAGGGAAAATTATATGAATTGCAAAAATAAAATCCACAGCTGAGAACAAAATATTATGTTCAATATTTCATTATTATCCTTTGATTTGTAATGAGAAACTAATTTTAAGCATTGACGATTTTAGAAGATTCTCTCCCAGTAATGGTCAATATATGAATGAGAGAAAACTGATAAAACATTATTAGTCCACTTGAGCATGATCGAAGATAACTTATGGCCACGAAGGGGGAAATGTATGTCGACAGAGTCTCAAATTCTCCCACAGGTCATGCCCTGAAATCATCAGTTTGAAAGGTTTCCTTAACAAATAGAATATTACATTTATTTCTCGTTCTACGTTTTGAAATGGAAAAATCATAATTTTAAAGTGAATTATAATACGATAAGCATAAAGATTTATAGAACTAATGACGTAAATATTCTTGTGTACGTTATAGATTTCTAATCAGATTAAAACTCGAATATTCGTTTGCATCGCACATTAAAGTAAAACCTCTCTATGTATAATTCTTACTGGAAAGTATGATTAACTCCAATTACTTAATCAATATTTTTAATAATATATTTTTATTGTAATACTTTTACTATTCAATGTTGTATACACTACATTTTCCAAAGCAAAACCGCGCAAATGTATAGTGGACTAGTGAATATTATCAAATAAATTATCATTTTGTTTTCGTAAATACTGCATCGCCTCATTTGAAACTTCGTACTTTAAATATTATTATTAATAATAATAATAATAATAATAATAATAATAATAATAATAATAATAATAATAATAATAAAATCATAGCCATACCTTTATCAGAATTTCAGGCTTAGTCAATAAATGAATTCAACGTGGTCTCTATTTGAAGTTCTATTTAATCGAATCCGATAGAAATACAAAGAGAAACTTCAAAAACAGGTAAAAGAAAAATGTCACCTTGGTTCGACTGGAACTAACCTAAGAGTTCCTTTCAATTTACAAATAGGCACTTTGTTTCTTTTCTTTAAGTTAACTGATTCAACGAACGTATCTCAGTAACTTTTCTCTGTTTTCTACTCGGTTATATACGTTTTACAATCATTTCCGTTAATCTTGAACGACAGGAACACGAATACAAAAACATCTAAGAGAATTAAAATTCCAAACTCCCCCACCGGGAATCGAACCAGGGACTCCATACATCTTAGACACACGTGCTAGCCACTAGACCAGCGGGGAAAGCAATTGAAATGCATTTTGTAGTATCTGAAGTTTACACCTATTTCATCCTGCTGTAATAATGTTTACCGTATTCGTTACTTTGAGGAATGATATATGTTATTCATATAGGTTCTATTACATATTCGTTCATAAATATTATATAAATTATATGAATTATTCATGATCTTCCATTGAAATTCACTGGCGCATGCATAGTAGACAGACAGTGTAATTGAAATGTGAGTTCAACAGATATTATATATTTCGCCGACATTATTTAATAGCTATGTAGAAGAGATAGCAAAAATGAGTTTTCATAATGAAGATGGAATTTAAGTATTAGATAGAATGATGAGGTGTATGCGGTTTGGGGTTGATATGATTGTTGTTGGAGAATCTAAAAAGAAAATTAATAAGATGTAGAAAAGTTGAGAAAGTCTTCTGAAGAATTTGGGATGAAAATAAATGTTAGAAAGACAAATTCCACGGTGATTGAAACGAAGCGATCGGTGTCAAATATAGAAGTAGGAGCGGGAAAAAACAGCTGACTAGTTTTTGATGTCTGAGTAGTATTATTAGTAATATGACATGCGAACGTGAAATAAAAGCAAGGATAGAAATGGCGAAAGAAGCCTTTAGGATGAAGAAAATACTATTTTGTGGGGCCTTAGAGTTAAAAAAAAAGACTCATAAAATGCTTCGTGTACTGTATTTTACTGTATTTATAGGACAGAAACATAGACATTAGGCAGAAATGATGAGGAACAATTCGAAGCTTTCTAAATATGTGCGTGGAGAAGAATGGAGAGAAATAGCTGAGTCGAGAGGAAAACGAATGAGAGGGTTGGAAATGGAAGGAGAAAAATATTATTAAGAAGTGGAAGAGAAACTGGTTGGAATATTGGTTAAGAAGGAACTGTATCATGAGGGATGTGCTAGAGGGTATGGTGGCAGGAAAGAGAGGGAGTGGACGAATTAGACTATATAGAAACATATTTAGGCTATTGACGATATCAAAACAGAAAGAAAACGTATGTGAAGATGGAGAGGTTAACAGAAGGTTGTGGAGCATGGTAGCTTCTCAGCTGCGGTAAGTGACCCGCTGGTAATGGCGGAATACTTCTGATATAATGATGCTGATGATGCACAGTAGAAACAGAAAGCTCCACTTACCTGTCATTGCTAATACGGATCACAATGCAAAATTTCTACAAGTTGTCAAAATGCCTAGCTCTAAAGGCTGTAGAGAACTATCTGTTAGTCTGCGATGAGAAATTATAGACGAGTAAAAGTGGAACAAACTCTCATTCAGATGGCTTGGGTTCTCGGCTGTGACGAGAAAGCAGTGAAGAAATTGATTTAGCAGTACGACAAATAATAATAATAATAATAATAATAATAATAATAATAATAATAATAATAATAATAATAATAATAATAATAATAATAATTTATTTCACAATTCATTTCTGCCAGTAGCTTTCGCCCGCTTAGTCTCACTTTATGCTTACTCATGAGGAAGCTGCGCGTCCCCAGGTTGGGAACCACTACTTTCCATTAAGGAATTCTGATTGCCTGTTAGAAATTTGCATTCTGACTAATATCAGTAAACTGCATTCTTCTGTTTCTACTGCGCATGCACCAGTGAATTTCCATGCAAGATCATGAATAATTCTGATAATTTATATAATATTTATGAACGAATATGTAATAGATTCTATATGAACAACATATATCATTCCCCAAAGTAACGAATACGGTAAACATTATTAGAGCAGGATGAAATAGCTGTAAACTTCAGATACTACAAATGCATTTCAATTGCTTTCACCGCTGGTCTAGTGGCTAGCACGTGTGTTTAAGATGTATGGGGTCCCTGGATCGATTCTCCTTGGGGGAGTTTGGAATTTTAATTCTCTTAGATGCTCTTGTATTCGTGTTCCTGTAGTACAAGATTAACGGAAATGATTTGTAAAACGTATATAACCGAGTAGAAAATAGAGACAAGTTACTCAGATACGTTCGGTGAATAAGTTAACTTAAAGGAAAGAAAAAACTGTCTAAGGTATTTGTTTGTAAATTGTAAAGAACTCCTAAAAGTTACTCCCAATCCCACCAAAGTAACATTTTTCTTTTATTTGTTCTCGAAGTTTCTCTTTGTATTTCTATCGGATTCGATTAAATAGAACTTCGAATAGAGACCACGTTGAATTCATTTATTGACTAAGCCTGAAATTCTGATAAAGGTATGGCTATGATTTTATTATAATAATAATAATAATAATAATAATAATAATAATAATAATAATAATAATAATAATTATTATTATTATTATTATTATTATTATTATTATTATTATTATTATTATTATTATTATTTAAAGTACGAAGTTTCAAATGAGGCGATGCAGTATTTACGGAAACAAATTAATAATTTATTTGATAATATTCACTAGTCCACTATACATTTGCGAGGTTTTGCTTTGGGAAATGAAGTGTATACAACATTGAATATTAAAAGTATTACAATAAAATATATTATTAAAAATATTGATTAAGTAATTGGAGTTAAACATACTTTCCAGTGAGAATTATACATAGAGAGGTTTTACTTTAAAGTGCGATGCAAACGAATATTCGAGTTTTAATCTGATTAGAAATCGATAACGTACAAAAGAATATTTACTTCATTAGTTCTATAAATCTTTATGCTTATAGTATTATAATTCACTTTAAAATTATGATTTTTCCATTTCAAAACGTAGAACGAGAAATAAATGTAATATTCTATTTGTTAAGGATACCTTTCAAACTGATGATTTCAGGGCATGACCTGTGGGAGAATTTGAGACTCTGTTGACATACATTTCCCCCTTCGTGGCCATAAGTTATCTTCGATCATGCTCAAGTGGACTAATAATGTTTTATCAGTTTCCTCTCATTCATATATTGACCATTACCGGGGGAGAATCTTCTGAAATCGTCAATGCTTATAATTAGTTTTTCATTACAAAACAAAGGATAATAATGAACTATTGATAATAATTTTTTTTTCAGCTGTGGATTTTAGATTTGCAATTCATATAATGTTCTCTTCTAATGAAATTTGAGAGAAAAGTAGTTTGCAAAGATTTATTTAAAGAAATATTCTCAGTCCTATGATTAAAATAGGAACACACTTAAAATTAAAAACAAAAGAAAAACGAATACCCCGTTCAGGGTTTAAACACATAAACTTCTAATTGATATACTAGTGACCCAAACCGCTCGACCAGTTCGTATTTCTTCAATGAGTCTCTTTTGACTTTTAGGTAAAGTAGTTTCCTGTTCCACACTTCTTTTTGTTTATGTCGATACGACTATAAGTTTGTGGTGAATATTTGGCAATTACAGGTCTTGCAATGCATAAAAGTCTTTTTCGTATAAATTATGTTCAATTTTACGTCCTAATAACTTATATACAACAGGTTGAATCTCTGAAATGATTAGGGTTAGAGAGATCGTAATTGTTTTCATACTTAGGAGCCTGATATGCAAACCCGCTTAACGTGGGGATTTACTTTTGAGAAATTTGGTACATATTGTCGATCTTGAGTCTCTCGACTGAACGCACCATACTCAGCATGGTCTACATATAAACCGTAGTGGTAAGCTTTTCATTGTAGACAAGGTAAATCAAATAATAAGTCCAGTGCAAAATCATATAGTATAGTACAGTGCAGATATGGGCAAACAAAATCTTTAGCCTGCAAACAGGTTACTAATAATACAAATGTAACGCCTAAATGCACAGATGCCTCTAGAGCTTTGAACACATTTCTATTCTCCAACGTACGTTTTAGTTTAGCTATGGGGAAAGGATTGCTTGAAATGCACAGTGATGATAGCCTAATGATATTAGTAGCAAAAAAGACGCTACACAATTTGGGGCGTACATCAGTAACACTAGTAAATGTTAATAGTGGGGAGACAGTAACCAACCAAGCATGGCTGCTTTCTTTAATGGTAACGCAGAAGACAATGAAAATGTTTCGGAAAACAACAAAACAAACGCAGAAGTTCTCCCCCAATTTCTCAATAGCCACAAAAGAAACATACACATTCAACGGTAGGCGCCCCGAGTAGTAGTATGCGTGTGACAAATCTACAAAGGCGATTACCCGGAAAGCTCAGGAATAATGATTTTTTATACGAGGAGACTATAATATCGCTTCTAAAGTAGTTAATGGGGAACATGCATCTAAGTTAGATGAATATCTAATTATCAAAGAGATTACAAATGATCCACTCATCGACATAGATACCTCTTCTAGGTCAGTATGTTATCAATCAAACCAATGTAATAAAGTTGAACTAAAGATACTACATCAGAATATAAAATCCATTTGAAATAAAATAGATTAACTAGACATACTAATTGAAAACGACAGTGAGCTGATGAACCCAGATATTATTTGTATTACCGAACACTGGTTGAGGAAAGGTGAAATAGAGTATACAGTCCTACCAAATTATATATGTGTTGGTGGATTTTGCCGGACCTTCAGTAGATGCGGTGAGGCTTTAATGTTTGTGAAAAAAATATTAAAGTATAAAGTAAAAACCAACAGCATGTATCTAAATGAGGAACAGACATTTGACCATGCGGTAATAGAAATCGAAAAATCAGGATATAGGTTCATTATAATAGTCATGTATAGAACACCTGACAGCTCCTTTCCCCGTTTTATTGAAAAATTAGAACAACTGTTAACTCTAGTTAAGAAAGAAAGTAAACCAATCGTATTATTTGGCGACCTAAACATTGATTTTCTGACACCATCAAATCACCTAACATTATTATCAATCACTTTGCAATCCTTCGGCCTACAACACAGTATAAACACTCCAACCCGCATTACAGAAAACTCAGAATCTTGTATAGATCAAATTATAATAGATAATGAAACTACATCCTTTAAAGCATATAATCTTAACACATCACTCTCCGACCATAATGCAGTTCAAATAAACATAACACTTCAACCTCAAGATCGGAAAATTAATAGAAAAGAATGTAAATGGGCAAGAAACTTTCATGAAACGAACGTTAAGTACTTTCAATATCTTCTTAGCAAGGAAGACTGGACGGACACATTACTAGAAAATGACGTAAACAATAAATACAGACAGTTCATTAATACCGTTAGGCACTATTTCGAAATAGCCTTTCCACTTAAGAAGGTAAAGGTATATTTTCAAAAAACTAGATGCAACTGGATAACACAAGGCATAATTAATTGCTGCATGAGAAAGAAACAACTACATACAATGTAAAAAGGACGAATAATAGGATACTAAAGGAATTTTTTTTATAAATATAGAAGTATTCTTAAAGGAATAATAAAAGAAGCAAAGAAAATGCACACATAAAATAGGATATCTAAATCTGATAACAAGAACAAAACACTATGGCAAGTAATAAACGAACAATTTACCGCATCAAAACCGCAAAAAAATAGGAATTAAAAAAATAATACACCATGGACAAGAAATAACCAATAAACACCATATTGAAAACCTACTTAATGATTTTTTGCCAACGTTGCGAAAACATACTCAAATTCTGAGTTTGAAAAGAAAAACAACATAAAATTATCTAGTAATTCTGTATCTATATACTTAATACCTACCAAAGAGATAGAAATAAGATCGGTTATTAAAAAAATTTAGACGAAAAGATCTTCTGGGCCCGACGACATTCCTTATTATTTGCATAAAATGTGTGCCGAATATTTTCTTATACCGTTGACTGATATATGCAATTCTTCCTTTGAAACGGGAACATTTTCAGAAGACCTTAGACCTGCACAAATAAGACCTATACACAAAAAAGGATCAATTACTGACCCAGGAAATCATCGTTCTATCTCTATTCTATTTGTTTTGTTCAAAAGTTTAGAAAAAGTTATGTATAACAGATTGTTGCCCCTTTTGGAAAAGAATAATATTTTCACGAAAAGCCAATTCGGTCTTAGGAAGTGCAAATCAATTAACATTGCTGTAGTTGCTTTTCTGAGTGATATATATAAAGCGGGAGAGATAAGAAATAAAATATATGGAATTTTTCTGGATCTCAGAAAAGCCTTTGACCTTGTTAATCACAAAATTTTATTGAATAAATTGCGTAGTTATGGCATTAGAGGTCATGCTAATTTATGGTTCCAATCCTATTTGACTGACCGCATACAATATGTAGAAATAGGTCCAACCAAGTCAGAGGTAAGGCACATTAGGCACGGAGTTCCACAAGGATCAATATTAGGTCTTATAATTTTTCTTATATACATTAACGATCTTCCCGATTATATAGTTCCAAACAAAACCGTACTTTTTGCGGATGATACAAACATTTTTGTTGACATTCCAAATAACATTTGCTGCGAGGAATTCATATTTAAGAACACGACAGATAAAATTGCAGAATGGCTAAAAGCAAACCAACTTCACTTAAATACTGCGAAAACATCTATAATGAGTTTCAATGAAGGAAAACTGAACTGCCTAAATATACATCAAATACGTATAGACGGGGAACTCATGCAGATATATGACACTTGTAAATTTTTAGGGTTAATATTAGTCTCTAAGTTAACATCGGATGATGACGTGAATGATTTGTTGAGTAAACTAAGCGCGAAAATATATCTTATACGTAAAGTTAGTAAGATTCGAACTACAGAAACCTTGAAAACAATTTATTTCGGATTGATCCAGTCAATTCTATCGTATGGAATCATTTCCTGGGGTAATACCTGTTATGCGAAGAAAGTATTTACAATGCAGAAGAAAATGTTACAAATATTGTTATCAGTTCCCTTTCATACAACAAGTAGACCACTGTTTCAGAAACTTAAAATATTACCATTGCCCTATATATACATTCTCGAAACAACATCATTCAAACATGTGAATAAAAGAAAGTTTCAACTCAACTTGGACCTACACCAATACAACACAAGAACAACGAATCATATTCATATACAAAATTTCCGTCTAACAAGAACTCAAAATTCGTTACACCACATAGGAAGAAAACTTTATAATAAATTGCCAGATCGTATCAAACGAATGCCAAGCTTGCAGTTTAAAAAACACCTCAAGTTGCTGTTACTTAAACATCTTTTGTATGGTTTAGATCAATATCTTCAGTGTGATATTTCTTTGTAATATAAATATTATGATTTATTTGAATTTTGAAATAAATAAAATAAGGTACAATTTATATTTTCTCTAAAAATGCACTTTTAGTTTTATTGTTACATATATATTTTGTATTATTATTATATATATTTTATTATTATATAATATTTTTTAAATAACTGTATTATTAATTGTAGCGTGGGTTCCTGTCACCACGGCATGGCGCGTCCTCAGGTTGCGGATCGAGGAGAAGGCTTCTAGATATAGAGGTTAGCTGCGAATATTCTGAATAAGCAGTCGCGGAATAAGCAGCCGACTAGGAGTGGTCCTCCAGCTTGGGGGTTTGGGTAGGACTAACAACCTCATTCTGTAAAAAAAAAGCACTTGTTCAGAAATATTCACAAAAGCCTCGGACAAGGACTGATAACTTGGCACGACCTTAGCAAAAGAAAATGGACATGAGATTTGGAACATGGAATATTAGGAGTCTTTATAGGGCAGGCGCGTTAAAATCCGTAACGAGTGAGTTAGAGAAATACAGCATGGACGTAGTAGGAGTTCAGGTGTTAGGTGGGAAGGAAATGGATCTGAGAATTCCAGAAATTTTACGTTCTTTTACGGGGAAGGAAATAAAAATCACCAGTTAGGAACAGGGTTTTTCGTTCATAAACGTATATTACCAGCAATTAAACGATTTGAATTTGTCACTGACAGACTTTCTTTTATTACTCTTAAGGGACGGTGGTGTGATATTATTGTTTTAAATGTACATGCCCCAACTGAAGATAAGTATGACGATATAAAAGACAGTTTTTACGAAGAAGTGGAACGGATATTTGACCATCTCCCGCATACCATATGAAAATTCTATTAGGGGATTTCAATGCGAAGGTAGGACGAGAGGATATTTTCAAACCGATTATAGGGAACGAAAGTCTGTATAAGGAAAGTAATGACAACGGTGTTCGACTCGTAAATTTTGCAACATCCAAAAACCTAATCGTGAAAAGTACAAAATTCCCACATCGCGACATTCATAAATACACTTGGACATCACAAGACGGGAAAACACATAATCAAATTGATCACGTTTTAGTAGATAGAAGAAGGCAATCTAGCATAATTGATGTCCGGTCGTTTAGAGGGGCTGATTGCTACACCGACCACTACCTGGTAGCAGCGATAATACGAGAGAGGTTATCGTTGAATAAAGGTAATACTCATTGTCCGAAAACGGAGAGATTCAATTTAAAGAATTTAGAAGAGAGCCAGGTAAGAGAGAAATACCAGAATGAAGTTTCGAATAGATTCTCGGCTTTAGAAGATTTGGAGTGCACTAGTGTTGAGGATACCTGGATGGAAATTAGAGATAGCATTAAAATTTCAGCAAAAGAAAAATTGGGACACGCGGAAATACGTAGAAACAAACCGTAGTTCAACCAGGAATGCATAAAACTGGCAGAGAAGAGAAAACAGGCAAAATTACGCTGGCTGCAAAACCCGAGTGAAATAACTGCACAAAATTTCGCAGATATCAGGCGGGAAACTTCCAAAACTTTTAGAACAAAGAAACGCGATTTTCTGAAAGCTAAAATTAAGGAACTTGAAGATTACAGTAAAAATAAAAACATCCAGGACATGTATAAGGGAATCAACGAATTTAAGAAAGGCTATCAACCTCGTGCTTATATAATAAAAAAATCTGACGGTACAGTTCTCACTGACACGGATAGGATCTTAAATAGATGGAAAGATTCCTTTGACAATTTGCTTAACACGCAACCGAAAACTAGTGTGCGTGGAGAAAAGAAGATACACACCGCAGAACCGTATATTCCAGAACCCAACCGAATAGAAGTAGAAACTGCTATAAAGAAATTAAAGAAACACAAATCTCCGGGTGTAGATGAAATTCCGGCTGAGTTAATTTTAGCTGGAGGTGAAAAATTGTGGAACAAGATACACAAACTCGTTCTCCTTATCTGGAACAAGGAAGAATTGCCACAAGAGTGGAAAGAGTCAATCATAGTTCCAATTCACAAGAAAGGCGACAAAACTGATTGTAATAATTATCGAGGCATCTCTCTTCTGTCAACATCCTATAAAATCCTTTCAAATATTCTATTAGCAAGACTGACCCCATACGCAGATGATATTATTGGAGATTATCAATGCGGATTTAGACGAAATCGATCAACTATCGACCAAATATTTACCATTCGCCAAATACTCGAAAGAAAGTGGGAATACAATACCCCGGTACATAAACTATTTATTGATTTTAGAAACGCGTACGACTCGGTTAGGAGAGAAACATTATACAACGTCCTTACAGAACTTGGAATACCGAGAAAGCTAATTAGATTAATTAAGATATGCTTACATAAATCCCAAAGTAAAGTCCGGGTAGGAAAATTTTTGTCCACGAGCTTTCACGTCGAAAATGGCCTGAAACAAGAAGATGCGTTGTCACCATTATTATTTAACTTCGTTCTGGAATACGCTATAAGGGAAATCAAAGATAGCAACCAGGGCCTAGAATTGAACGGTATTCACCAGGTTATGGCATATGCTGATGACGTAAATATAATAGGTGATGATAGAAGAACAATAAAAAGAAATGCAGATATCTTGTTAAACCCTTCCAGGGACATGGGTTTAGAAGGAAATGCAGAGAAAACTAAATACATGGAAGTTCGTCAGGATCGTAATACTGCAACTTACGGACGCGTAAAAATATGGAATAATACTTTTGATAAAGTGAATACTTTCAAATATCTGGGATCAATATTAACAGACAAAAACCATATTCACGAATAAATTAAATGTCGATTAAAAGCAGGGAATTCGTGTTATTATTCAGATCAAAATCTCTTGTCGTCGCGAATTCTGTATATATTACTTTGGGTAATGGGCAAATAGAGGCGTGTAAATTGAATTTGGAATAAACATTATCGTCTACGGCAAAAGTACGCAAATATGCAAAAATTTACTTGTTTTTTTTTTAAAAAAAACACGATGTTTGAGTTTTTATTATATTTTTCAATAGTATTTAGTAAGACCTTTAGAAGGAGCCTATACTCGCCTTGTGGAAATATACCATTAGCGAACTACGGGTAATCAAATTTGGACGAAGTTGATATTTTAAATATAAAAGCCTAATAAGAGGCTGCTTATCACATAAGACAGATGATCGAGTGGTAAACGCAACTGTACTGCATGCCAAAGGTCTTGGGATCGAACTCTATTCCCCCCTTACGAATTGCTTGTAAAGATAAATAAACCCAATCGTTTAGAGGTTCTAGTAAAAGCTGAAAACTTGACTAGACATTCACGACAGCTCGTCAAACTGAACGAAACGCAGTCTTGATAATTTGTACTGTTAAGTCCAAACGATGTGAAGCGCTTAGATGGGAATTACAAACTACTACTAGCAAAGTCCTAATACGTTGAACGTTGGTTCAATGGAAAATACGAATTTTTCGTTGCTCAAGAAACCAACGATACAAATTATGGTGATTATAACCAGAAAATAAAACAGATGTAGGTTTATTTGCAAACAAAAACTTAAAATATTGTATTGTGCAAGTTCCGTCAACAATCCAGTTAAACCTCACCAATAAATAAATAAATAAATAAATAAATAAATAAAATAAAATAAAAAAATACGGTGAGATTCGGTAAATGTGAGGTAAACGTTTAAGGTTACACACATGTAATTTGAACCTCTCATTTAAAATAAACAAATGCGTATTTCAGCGTTCTTTGATTTTAGCTATGTAGGAGGGATTAAAAAAAGTCAGAATGGTTCGCTAAGATATCCTCCATACGTTGTGTCGTGGAGCCATTTGCTAGTACCTTCATATTTCTTTATGCGTTTAAATTTGCTGCTCGTATTACCGGTATCTCTTAACCTACATGCTGTTAAACAAGTAGAAAGAAAATACGAAATAAATTACAAAACTATTTAGAAGCTTCAAAACCGGTTTTATTTGTCTGCAAATTGTGGAGTTTTGTGTTGAAAGATACAAGAGTTGTATTATATTGTTTTTAAATGTTTATATATACTGTTGGTACACTTTAGAAGTTTATTAGGAAGATACATACGTAATAGATATATACTTCAATTCAAACTTTCTACATCTCGAATCAAAGCAAGATAAAAGAACACGCGTTGACATTGACAAAATTTGTGAACTCCAAATACATCAAGTTTCTTCATTACAAAGAAATGAAGTTATTTCATTTTATGAAAAAGTTTCTTTCTAAATATTAATGCTGTGCTATGTAATTAGTTATTTTATTTTCAAAAATACTTCACACAGAAAAAATACACTACAAGAAATTGATAATTATACACAAGTAGTGTCCAGCACCCAGATTTCTTAATAAATTTTACAGTCATTCACGAAGATACAATATGAAGCTCTGAAAGTCATTTTTAGACAACTGAGCTTTTGTCCTAAAAATGCACTGATAATGAAAACAAGAACTGCTTCTTTACATATACAAATGTTTTTGTTTGCATGCAAATGTATGATCACAAGCCTAGGAATGTCATTATTTGAAATAATGTATAAATTACATAAACTTGCCAAAATTCACCAAAAGAAAAAACTGAAATACATCTCACAGTTTCATGGATATATCATACCTTTATTCTTCTTAAGGACATTAGATCAAAAATAGCAAAAGCGCCTCTCCTCTGTTACAAGTTTCAATAACAATGTAACATTACTAATATTACTCTTATCTTACTTCATCATCCACTAACGTACCATATATGCGGCGAAATAATAAAGCCTTATGCAAATATTTCACATGCATCACATACATCAATAGAACCAAGGACTACACTTCTGTCTAGTTACGCAGCGAAAAAAAAAAAGTGCTGCAGTTTTCCAAGAATGTTGCTAAGAGGTAACATTTCAGAACACTATTTGACAAAAAATTTGATGATTCTGAATCAGATAATGCATTGAGCTGAAGACGCTTTGCTAAGTCAACTGATATTGAAGATTTCAAGTTCTTAACAATTTCAGAGTGTGAAGGACATTTCTTCAGGTGGTTAGAATTAAGACCATAGCCTAATGGCAAAGCAAAAGAAATGGAACACTTTTGATCACACATAACTGTTGTAGCCATTTGCAGTGGCTTCAGTACTCGAACGATATCTTGCATGATTTGCCACTTGTCTTCAGTTAATTGTAAATTCCTTGCATCTATAGGTTTAGTGACATTTGTATCAGAGAACACTGCAATTATTGTTTCATTTTGTTCCAGCAACCGTTCGATCATCCAATATACACTGTTCCAGCTAGTCTTTGTATATTGAATAAGGCAATGCTTTGGTAACTTCAGAATTTCTTGTTTCTTTTCAAGCGCGACTGAAGCAGTGGTGCTATGTTTGAAGTGCCCTACCACTTTGCTACAGATTGAAATTATATTTGTTATCTCGCTTTTCTCTAAACTGGTCAGTATGGATCGCTGCAATGTATGTGCCAAACATGATACATTGTAAACCGGCAACAAACGTCCAGCATTAATCATATTCGAAGCATTGTCGTGAACTAATGCAACTACTTTGTCTTTGATGCACCATTCCTCCATACACAGTTTAATAGCATTAGCTACATATTCAGCTGTATGTCGTTCTTCTAGTTCATTTGTCTTGAGAACAAAATCTTTTGTACAGAAGTTCCTATACAGAGCATGACATGTCACTGTAATGTAAGAATATGTTGCTCGAGACGTCCATATATCTGTCGTTAAAGCAACTACTTCTGCTTCCTGTAGCCTCTGTTGTACTTGCTCTTTCACTTCAGAATAAAAAAATCTGCAAGCGTCTTCATAGTGTCCGCCTAGACTGTACGCTATAATTTGGTTCAAGAAAGGACATTAACTCCCGAAACACTTTCCCTTCAATAAGTGATATTGGGAGTAGATCTGTTACTATCATGTTTGCAATCCTTTTCGCAATCTGTTCTTCATGTTCTGGTGTGCACGGCCGGTTATTTTTAAGATACTTTACTATTGATCTTTGTTCAAACGTTCGCTTTTTATTGTGTGTTTGAGGAACTCTAATTACATCATCACACGTTTCGTCATTGGTGACAGTTTCACAGGAAATTTTGACAGTAGTATCTTCTGACATATTTGTGGCCTCAACACAGTCTGATGGTCCAGGAGAATCTTCAGAACTATCCAAGTAGGAAGCTTCCACAAAGGTACTGTTGAAAATAAAATGACACAATATTATGTTTAAGAAAAATCACAATGTAATTCTATGAACAAATTAAATATAAACTTATTTTAAAGACAAAAACTAAGAAATTATGAATATAAGCATTGAAACTTGTTTCAGTGTATTACTATTTGACTCATCAAGCCACTAAGTGGGTATGGATGCAACAGTTGTTTTGAGAAAATTGCCTCAGGAGATTTGTTCGTACTTCCGCTGTCTTGAAATTAGGGTGGTGGAAAACTGGATGGCGTTCTGGTCACCAGCATCCTTGTAGTAAGTTATCAGAGAAAGAAAAATATCTTCCATAGAAAAAGAGATTCCATTCCGTTTCGCCTAACGATTTGTCAGTCACTGATTTCTCCAAGAGAAGAATGTCAGCTATTTTAGGTGAGATGGGAATTCACATCTTGCCTAATCCTTTCTCGCCTAAAATGGCGGTAAGATACAAGGAAGGAATTTCTGAACTAAAGAGAGAATTCCTCTACTAGCATTTTAACCAGATATTTTAATTAATATTTTCAATTTCTGTCAACTACAATATAAATATTTAATAAGTAGTATACAACACGAAAGCATAGGGGAGGGGGACGATGAAGTGGATGTAGTTCACTTTTGGTTGGTTTTGGGAAAACTGGAAGGTGCTTAGCAGACAGGAGCTAATCAGAAACAGGATAGAAATATACAGGATAGAAATATACAGTGTTTCAGAAGAACACTGACAACGTTTGGGAGCAGATTCCTGACACCAAGATAAGACAAAAAGTATAGACCAACCTGGGTGTACAAATACTTCCTTTCGGTACTATGTCCAGCCAAAAATCTGTTGGAAGATGCAAAAAAAGCTATAACTCGAGAACAAAATGTCGGATCGAAGTTGGGGGAATGGGAATTTAATATTTTTAGCCGTAGTTTCCATTAATACACAACTCGACAGGGCGGGGGCAAGGGTCACCCCAAAGAAATTGAAGTAATCCTGTGATACTTTATTAAACGTTGAATATAATGACATACGATTAGAATAACTAAAACTAAAGACGATGTTTCAACTAATAAAAGTCTTAGAACGTGGTCCAAGTTACAAGAACCTCGTTAGAATTCGAAAAAGGAAAGATAAGTATATTTGATTTCTCTACTTTGTCTCAGTACAGAATTGGCTATCGAGGAAGAACTGAAATTATATGAAATCCAAAACGTTTAAATATTATGCCTTCTAGGCTAATGAAGACAGAGAAATCACTCACGGCTATGTGGGTAGCATACGGGACTTTGGCATAGGAGACCCGGGTCCGATTCCCGGCATGAACGCAAGCGGTTTGAATCTCACGTTAATTCGTAGCTCCATGGCTCATATAACTTTGCTACCGAAGGAATGCTAAACTCAAATCCGATCCCATAATACAGACAGGTAATAGATGGAAGCTAGTTATTGGAAAAAAAATTCGTGAAATGAGAATGTAAGTGAAAACAGATAATCCCGAGAAGACTCTCTAGTACGATGGTATCCACCACGAACTTTTATAACCTGGGATCGAACGAGGTCCATCTCGCACCAGAAGTAAGCGCTCTATCACTAAGCCATCGTGACCCTACTTTGGAGAAAGCACTATGATTCTGACCGAAGTATCGGTCTAGAAAATATTGTGTGTGATAAACCAATATAACTTATTAGAAGTACAAACAGTCAGAATGTGGAACTTCTTTCGTTCGGGTGGAATGATTTTCGATAAGTACCTCGCATATGATAAATAATACAAAATAGCAGCAACGTGAGAACAGCAGCCAACAGTTATGTTCACGAAAACCGAAATTGTTCCAATATTGGACGGAAACAGTGATGAGGATTAATTTCTTTCTATTCATTCTTTATTTGATCATATTAAACACACATATACAGTAATACCATCGAAACACACTAAACACATGAATAGCTATTAACAACAGGCATATTATTAACCAACTGTTACAAAAAAAAAACAACAACAATTACTAAAGAAAGATCTATATGTATCACAGAACATTGATTATGTGCACAATTAACACAAAATGCGGAAATGTATAATTTCAGTTGATGTACAGCAGTGGTGTAGCCAAAGGAGGTGTGAACATGGTCGAGAATCCCCTTCATCCTCAGAGACCAATTACCGTTAAGACAAAAAATACTTGTTATCATTTCATTTAGTGTACGATTGTTTTTTATTGCATGCTCCTATTAGTTAAATGTGAAATTAAACGTTACAATTATTTGATATGTATAATACACTTATTATTTTGTTACTAATTACGGAGACCATATGTTTTTAGTTTACTTTTGGATTGTGATATTTAGATTTTAATGTTTAGTGTGTGTATCCTACCAGTTATGTAATCGGCAAGATTGAACAAACAATTTGAAAATGCGTAGAAGTCTTGTTCACCAACCTAATTTTGTGCTGTTTAGATTTCATATTATATATGCATAAGAATAGACATTCCTTACATAGGATGCACATATTTAAAACTGAAATTGTATTTTCGATATTTTGGAGGGTGGATTTTAAGGATACCCATTTTTTTTAGTTTTGTTAGATACTTATTCTTTTATTCAGGGTACTGCATTTTTTATTTACAATATAAATGCATAGACATTCAAGATATAAGACTTGAATTTAATAATTTTATTACTAATTTAATACAGCTTATATTCAAAATAATGGTGACATTATGGATTGGCAAGTCAAACGTGAATTTTACTAATTAAACTATATTTACTACGTATGGCACTAATTTTACTAGAACTTGCAATGGTTTTAAGATGTTTTTGCTTGCATGAAATTAACATTAGCGGTTTGATTTATATTGGAGTTATTTGAATTATGCTTTGAAATTAGAATTTTTTTATAACGGGAAACTTTATTTCTGAGTTTTACTTAGAAATTTTGTTTCAGCATTTGAATGGTATATACGTTTATTGCATGATGGTTATTGTTTTTGTAGGTCAAATGAATATCTGTTTACTGATTGAAGATATGATTACAGAAGTATTTAATTTTGATAGTCTTGGCAGGAATTGAACTAAAAATTTTACGCTCGAGAGGTTACAATTGAACACTAAATAATTTTAAGTTTATCGTCCTACGATTATGCATGTTAAGGTAACTTGTATCAGAACACTTTGTGGTGACTTTCCTTTTAAGATGAATGAAACGGGGAATGAGAATGTAGGAGGAAACGGGAGAACCCCGAGAAAATTCCATATGCACGATGTTTGTCCATTACAAACATACATGGTCCAGAATTGAACCAAGAATATTGACGATACTAACTACGAAGTGTGTTCACTATAACTAAGAATAGAGGGTATTCCATTGTTTGGAGCGAATTTAATGGGAAATTGTTGAGGTGTAAAAGTTATTCACTTTATGTGAAGGATAGTTTTGCAGAACTATTTATATATTATGTGGACTTAAGACTTACAATGAATACAGTACCGAGACTATTGATTTAGCCGAAGATTATAGTTGATGCCTTTTATAGGGAGTTTTTTAGTTTAAGCTTGTTGAGGAGTGTATTATTATACTTTGAAGTAAATATACTACGGATATTTAATTTTGCACTCACAAGTTGGCTTGATTCACAAGCCTTCAGGTTAACATTTGGATGTGGTAGCTGATTATTTATTTTTTATGCTGCATAACAATATTTAATGTATATGCTTTATTTGACTCAATTTATATACATTAAAATCACTGACAGAATTATTGTAGGTAAAAATTGTTTTTGTCTTGAAATTTTATGTTAAGTGTCATGATTGTTTACCGTAAAAATATTCTATGGAGTATATGTGAATTTGATTATATCTAAGACTAGAGTATATTGTTATTGACAGAGTATTTGACATAGGTTTAATTGAAGTTGGGAATCAGAGATTCACAAATTGACATGTGATGCATATATGACACTTTGATATTTAGTGTAGTGTAGATATATTTAAATTTACAATACACGATAATATTAGAATTTGACATAACTTGTATTGTGGTAAAAGATTACCCTACAGAACTATCATATGAAGATTTGAATGATTACACTTTATATTTTGCTGAACTAGGTCCTTTAGGAGATTAGTTTTGTATAGAGATACAGACTAACTACACGCTATTACTGTATGACGGTGAAACTGATTGATACTTTATTGTTTGGATATTAGATATACGGGTTATTGGTTTCTAGAAAAGAATTCACGGAAACTTGTGTGCATTAAGATTTTGGAATTTCAGATTGCAAGATAGAACTTTGTTGATGTTATTTGGTTTATTTATGGATGTTGATTTAAATTTGTTGAATTATAATTACACTATTGAAACTTGAAACCTGTTTAATGTATTATATTCATGTAACATTACCAGAAACAACTACAAATTAGTTTGTTATGTCACATTAGGCCATATTAGAAACTATCAGAATTGGTAACTATATTTGAAATAAGATTGAAGACAAAGAACTATGCTTGAATTTAGCGATAAATAATATTTACTTATTATACTGATTAGAACTTTACAACTATCGGTTCGCGCAAAAAGTTCTTCTATGTCATAAAGAAGATTGTCAACATCAATGAAGCAATAGCAGCAACCAGAAAATAAACAGCAGCGGCGATGATATCAAAGGTAAGTAAACTTTCTCTTCTTACTTAAGTTAAAATATTAAATAAACATACAAAGTGCGCCGGTATCAATAAAGAAAAAAATACAATTAGCGTCCACGGCTACCAAGCGGCAAATATACAAAGCGGGCGGGCAAAACTCGCAACAGTATTGGCGCCAGCGGAAACATCTTACACACGTCATAAGGTAAATAAAAAACAAACAGTGCTTGCTGAGCACTGTTAAAAATAAATAGAGCTTTCTAATGCGCAATAAAAATAAACGTTGGCCGCTGGTAAAAATAACAGGGCTTTCTGTAGACTAATAAAAATGAACAGGGCTTTATGTGGACTAATAAAAAATTAACAGGCCTTCTGAGGGCTGTGAAAAAATGAACAGGGCTTTCTGTGGACTGACAAAAAATGAATAGAGCTTTCTGTGGACTAATAAAAAATGAATACAGGGTTTTTAATGCTTAATAAAATTAACAGGGCTTTCTGTTAACTAATAAAAAATGAATAAGGTTTTCTAATGCCTAATAAAATGAATAGGGAAAATAAAAAATGAACTGTGTTTATTTAATGAAAAATAAGGTGAATTATGGGTAAAATTACGTCATTATCGATCCACAAACAGGTAAAAAAGTCCCTCTAAGCATATAAAAACTATCGTAAGCCGGTATATACCTGTCAACCTATCCCAAGGATTAAAAAACTTCTCCAGACATACTGGCACCTCCAGAGAATTTACTGCAATACTACTGTAAGGCATACAAGAAAATTTTTAATTGAAATATATTGGAAATTTAGATCCAAAAATTGTGGGATTTTTTTACAGTGTCTGTGTTGCACTATTAGTAGTTGCTATAGCATATTGTAAACATGTTTATTTGCAAATAAAAATATTTTGAAAAGTTATATATATATATATATATATATATATATATATATATATACAGTGGCGTATTTAGGGGAGCTTCCAGGCTTAAGCCCCCCCGAAATCTTACTTACTATAGTAAAGTATATGTCATATCTTGCAGAATTTTCAAAGCCCCCCGAAACAAAATCGTGAATACGCCACTGTATATATTAACCGCGATTCTTAATTATTGATTTATAAGGATAATCATATCCTATAAAACATTTTAAAATATTTTTTACGTCAAAGTTTTTACGTTTCGGTGATTAACTTAAAATCCACTTATTCAAGTTGAAAGAGTATATAGTAGAAAATCACTATATTATTGTCACGATAACCAATCGACATATTACTTCACCTACTTCGACACTTTCTACTTCACCTACACTCAATATACATTTCATTTCTTTAATCTCTTGAGAAAATGAAATCTTTTTTCTCCATATCTCTCCATATAAACAAATCTCCATAAGTATAATCAGAATAGCACTAAACAAGAATGAAGTATTGAAGAAAGTATTAATATAATATTAGTAAGAGCACGTGTAAAGAGAGCACGTTAACATTTATGAGAAACTCGGTTTCCAAAAGTTTCAGCCCAACAAGCGCTTTTGGAGGGGTGTTAGGAGGGGGGAAGAAAAATTGAAATTATTTTTTTCTCTCCTAAACGGCTCAACTGATTTGCATGAAAAAAAGATGTTAGGTGTTCTCAGCAAGAGAAAAGTCGGATTTTTTTTAATATTTTGAGGTTGAAAATTGGTATTTTTTTTGAAATTTTCAAAAAAAAAATTAGTAGAAGACTAACTGGGACACCCACAATTTTTTGCAGGCTTTTCTAGAGATTGTTTCTAACAACATACATTTTTTTTTCATTTTGTTCGCAAGTGCACCTCATAGTGAAAAAAGGCAAATGTACTCCCATGCGCAAAAAAAAAAAAAAAAAAAAAAATGCGCGTATAGTGTAACTCACGATTTTCCGTATTTATTCCTTTTTCCTTACGTTTATGGGTAAAATTGAGTTATTATTATGTGGAGATAATAGAGAGCAATCCATCTAAGGAGATATTTCCAAAAAATATAATAAAATAATAAAAATATAAACAAAAAACAAAATTATGCTCGGTTTTGTGTATACTGGCAACGATGATTTCTAGGGACTTTTTCAGTAGTACAGCACGATTGCGGAGGGAATTCAGTAGGCAAGTCGAGGAGATGGATCAAGGAACTGGATACTGAACTAAAATGTTGCATTTATTGGTTAAAACCTAGTGTGTAGATTGCCTGCCAAATATAAATTAGCTTCTATAACTAAGATGTCGTACGAAAATATAGAATTAAACAGAAAAACTCTTATGTTAAGGTTCGAAGCGATACGCACCATGGTTATGAAGATTATTTCTTAAGAAAAAAGAACAAACACAACGTAGCCTCTGTGGTTAGGTGGATAGAGTGGCGGACTCGTGGATTTTTTATTATTTTGACACCACATCGAATCCCATCCTATCGCATCCCATTTTTTTAACAAAACATTATTGCAAGTGTATAACTTTGATGTTAATAAAAACCGAAACAGTATAGTAAGGAAATAACTTATTGATAGTATCCTTTAATCGACGTATTTATTCAGTATTAGAATACTGTACTATTGCAAACAGTTATTGTTTTCAGTTTATTGTCTTGTATGTTACATGCCCGTTCTTGAACAGCAGACAACTCACTTCGGATTTGTGTGTCAAGAACAGGAAAAATAACATACGCGACCTTGACAGTCTTCCCAAGTTTACCCCTTGGTTATATCGACATGACGTTACATCGAATGATGCTTGTTGTCCTGAAAAAAAGGAAGAAAGGAAAAAGCCGATGTCAAATTATCGTTTGTCTGTGTGTGTGTGTGCTTGTGTTTGTTTTTTCTTTTTAGAGTATTGACTTTCTCCCTCTCTCTCTTTTTTTCATATCCACAGTTGCAAGAAATTATGACCGACCTTTGTGGGTTTATTGGGAATAGGACGATTTATTTTGGATTGCTAACAGACGACATTTTTTTAACCATTTGCTTTAAACTTTGGCTTTGTGGCTCTTAGCACCCACAAAAGGTCATTATAAACTATATAGGCAGTTCCCATTTTCACCGGCCGCTGAAAAGATATTGAGAAAGAGAAAAGTGCTTGCCGTATAGATAATGAATAAAAAAAAAACAAATTAAAAGAAATAATTTATAAATCTTTATAATACACTGTAAAGTTACGAGCGAATACGGCTAAGAATTTAACGTGAGATTAAAATTACAAGTATTATGTATTATGTCTAACCATTAATATACAATAAGTAAACTACAAGCAAATTATATATTTAACAACCTGAGTGCTTAAAAACAATTACTTTATTTTTAATTTTTATTTTTTTAAAATTATTTACTTTGATTAGATGGCCTTTTTGATTTATAGGAATGATTTTTTTAAATTTATTTATAATTTGCGCTAGCGGCAACGAATGAGAGTAGGGGATAATTTATATAACACTTGGCGTTTTATTATGTACTGCACAAGGAGGGTGGGGATTAAGTCAGCCGCAACTTATTTCTTTCGGGCTTTTTTTTTTTTTTTACAGAAATTTGGTTTTCTGTAAAAGTTAAAAACTATTTTGAGTGTTATGCTTATATTTACTAAATTCTAACGACGACAAAAACACGATTTCAAAATGCAATCATAAGACGGTGTGAGGAATGTTTTCGTTGAACAAAGCTAAATTATACAGATCTATGTAAGCGGAACACGAATATTTCCAAAAGAGAGCATGAATATGAACGATAATCATACCATATTTCTACATTATATAGTAGCGTAAAAAACTGATATTACGATGATATAACAAACAGGCATAAGCTTTTTTTCTAGCACGGCAACACATTAAACTTAACTCATTAAATTTTGGGAATTACAAATTATCACCTTACGTGTCGTTGTATTCCTATTCGTTTTCACGTTCGAGCGACGAAAGAAGAAATTGTAGTAATAGTGATAAAAATCGAATTCGAGATTTCAGTGAATTCAAGTTTCACGCCCCCACATATCGAAAAAGTAATTTTGATGTCTGTCCATCTGTTCGTCTGTCGGTTCGTCACGCTTTTTCATGTATTCAAATAGAGGCCATACTGTTCGACGTATCTGGACCGAATTCTAGACATGAAGTTTTTATAACACTTTAAAAAAAACTAACTAACTATATGGCCTATGGAACCCGGAGGTTCAATGCCGCGTTCACAAAAGATCTCCACTGACTTCTATTCTTAGCTAACTGCATACAGTTTCTACTTTGTATTCCAATCTCTGCGACATCCATCTTAATATTGTCCTCCCATCTGCGCCTAGGTCTTCCTAATGGTCGTTTTCCGATTGGTCTTCCAGTCAAGACTTTGAAAGCATTTCTACTTTCTTCCATTCTAGCTATATGACCCGCCCACCTAAACCTCCTGGACTTGACGACCCTAACAATGTTGGGTAAATTGTATAAATTGTGTAGTTCCTCGTTATGAAGTTTCCGCCATTCCCCATTACCGTTCCTCTTGGGTCCGAATATTCGTCTCAGGATCTTGTTCTCAAATACTTTCAGTCTATGTTCTTCCCTCAGAGTAAGTGACCATGTTTAGCAGCCATACAGAACAACAGGCATAATAATCGTTTTGTATATTTTAAGCTTCAAATTCCTCGACAGAATTCGCGACAACAAGATATTTTGAACCGAATAGTAACACGAATTCCCTGCTTTGAGTCGACATTTAATTTCTTCGTGAATATGATTTCCCTCTCTTAATATTGATCCTAGATATTTGAAACTATCCACTTTACCAAAAGTATTATTTAATATTTTAACGCATCCATAATTTGCTGTATTCCGGTCCCGACGCACTTCCATGTATTTAGTTTTCTCTGCATTTACTTCTAAACCCATGTTCTTGCAAGAGTTTAATAAGATTTCTGCATTTCTTTCTATTGTTCTCCTATCATCCCCTATTAAATTTACATCATCAGCATATTCCATAACCTGGTCAATACCGTTCAACTGTAGGCCCTGGTTGCTATCTTTGATTTTCCTTATAGCGTATTCCAGAACGAAGTTAAATAATAATGGCGACAACGCATCTCCTTGTTTCAGGCCATTTTCGACGTGAAAGCTCGTGAACAAAAATTTTCCTACCCGGACTTTACTTTGGGATTCATTTAAACATATCTTAATTAATCTAATTAGCTTTCTCGGTATTCCAAGTTCTGTAAGGACGTTGTATAATGTTTCTCTCCTAACCGAGTCGTACGCCTTTCTAAAATCAATAAATAGTCGATGTACCCGGGTATTGTATTCCCACTTTTTTACGAGTATTTGGCGAATGGTAAATATTTGGTCGATAGTTGATCGATTTCGTCTAAATCCGCACTGATAATCCCCAATAATTTCATCTGCGTATGGGGTCAGTCTTGCTAACAGAATATTTGAAAGGATTTTATATGATGTTGATAGAAGAGAAATGCCTCGATAATTATTACAGTTTTGTAGTTTTTCTAGTAAATTGGAACAATGATTGATTCTTTCCACTCTTGTGGCAATTCTTAATTGTTTCATATAAGGAGAATGAGTTTGTGTATCTTGTTCTACAATTTTTCGCCCCCAGCTAAAATTAACTCAGTCGGAATTTCATCTACACCCGGAGATTTGTGTTCATAACACTATCGTTTCGAATTCTATATCCTCCGACACCTAAAAATAAGGGTAGTTTACTGAAGGATGATAATTTAAAATCATTAAATTGTCTCAAAAACGGCTGTAAAGATTTTGTTTGTATTTTTATAAATATAGTATGAATCATTGCTCTGAAAAAATACGTAAGGTGTAATTTACTGTATGGGATGCATTTTTTTGAACAATTTTCTCAATCACATTTTATAAATATATGTATCATTAATAACCTGACAATATGACACAACTCGTTCGTCCTGTAAACATTCAGAAGATGTAGTTTAGCCTACTCTTCGACGATTTTCGCATTAACGCCTGACCCAATTTTGTTCATATTTCATAAATAACCTAACGATATGGTATAATTCCATCATCCTAAAAAGCTAGAAGTGTATATTACTTTTCGGAGCAAGTTTTACCCTACGATTTTGTCGATAATTACTCTGGCAATTTTGTTCGTATTTCATAAATAACATAGCTCGTTTGTCCTGAAAAGATATACAAGGGATATTTTATTCTTGGGGATGACTTTTTTAACGATTTTCTCAGAAAGTACTCAAACGCTTTTGCTCATAGTTCACATACAATATATTATCTGGTTAATAATTCTAATGTATGGCATATGTTATTTCTAACAGAAATATAACGAATGGGTACTTTACTTTTGGACGCAAGTTGCTTAGAACAAAGTTTTCTAAAACACATTATTTTATTCGCATTTCCCAAATAAATGTTTCAGTAATAGCTGCAGCCTAACACGAGTCACTTTAAGAAATTCGAGCGAGAAAATTCAGTGCGTTTCATCCGTACCCATTCTTAAATATATTTTTAAATGTTACACCTAATCACAATTTTCCTAACAAAATCGAAACTTCTATTTAAATGTGCCTTGTTGTTGCCAAATGGTTCATGTCCATTGGTTCTGGATTTGATTCCCGGTGAGAGCTAGTGTATTTTTATCCAACGTTAAGGAATAGGTGCAAAGAGAAAAGTGTTTAAACAAGTCTAACCAAGCTAATGAATAATACAAAGAAATAATACAATATTACGAAATTCTAGAAGAAACGTTGTTAATATTAGATATTTGCGTGTAAAAGTCCAACCCATGACTGTCAACTCCAAAGGTAAGAAAGTGAAACATCCAATACCAGGTTAATCAGTGGTCTCTAGTTAAAGCTATCCTACTAGGAAGTGATTGAGATACCAAAAAAATATTGTAATCGCTGGGAGACATGTTAGGAGAATACATTGGGTGAGAGAGTTTAATACTGGAACTCATGAATAGTCTCTGCACCTTCGTTTAGTATTGAAGTGCGTAGGTCTATATAGGTTTGCATTAAAATGAGCATTAATGCACAACATCTGTTGAACATTACGGGGGGCTTGCGGACAGGTTTGCAGTTCATTTTACGGGGTTCGATATTGTAACGATCCTAGCAAACTCCTCAGCCTTTCCGCACTGTACTCTATAAGTTAAGTTCGTGCTTAATTAAAACTATGTGTTTAAATTTAACACTGTTAACCGTTAATACCTGTGCACAACGGGCAACAATCCGCCAGTAATTCTTTATTTTTGCCCTTTGTTTTAGCGCCATAAATGTCTTTGTTCATAAATTTCTTTGTCTATGGTTTTGCATATACGTAGCGTGGACATTAAATTTTGACTTCTACGCCATATGCATCTAATTACAAACACACCTATAGAACGAACACAACAAACTTGGAATATATAGTTTATGTATGGAAAATCATACACGAGGCGCTGCACGGGAGAGCAGTGTGCATACATATGGCAGTCAACTTCCTAAGAAATTTATAATAATAATAATAATAATAAAAACAGAAAACGAAACAGTTATTTACATAATGTATTTATTTAAGCATGGAAGTGCAATAGACTTAAGTTATTTCTCTCTCTCTCTCTCTTTGAAGGCAACAACCTTTAGGGTGCCAAGACGTAGAAAAGGACTTGTGGCACTCATGACTATAGAGTGGTGTGTGTTTGGCACATCGGGTTCCTTCGTTGTTAGCCCCAGCTTTCTAGACCGGATGCAGTTATTCCCGGTAGAAAATACAAGAAAATATACCTTTCTATTACTATTAAAGTAAATAATTACACTCATTCCCTCAACGTGATACTTGTTTAACTGTATACAGATAGCTGATCCATGGGAGAATCGTTGATAATAATAAATAAAATAAACTCGACAAATATTCTTGTAATTTGCTGGACACGCCAGTGTGCCTGTTATCCGGTTGTGGCACACTGGAATATAGGGTATGGCTTTCTAATTTTTCCCCAACTATTTTAACTGCTTCAATTGAAAGTAATCTATAATAATAAGAGTGAATTTAGTCTTCTTACCCTTCGATTTAGAAATAAGGTCCGCTAGAATTGTATATTTAAAAAATAATAATACTGTACCAGCTTTTTGTGAAATATTGCTTAATATTCAGGAAAACCTAAGTCAATAAAATAATAATAATAATAATAATAATAATAATAATAATAATAATAATCTTAAATTAAAAACTCTCTGGACCTAATGCGTTGGCACAATTCCACGAATTAAAAAGAGTTTGTTTACTTCTCATGTAAGTGTAGAAGGACTTAATCCCTGTTGCTTTCAATATACGAAGAAAGTGTCCAACTGTCAAATGATATGCTACATAAAATGCCCTATGCAACATAATGTAATATAGAGTCATCATTTCAGGTTGTCCAAAGAACACTTTCGTTTTAGCAAGAAAGGAAGAAAACAGAAAATACTCAGTTTTAACCTAGTAGAAAATTTGAAGATTTAAGAGAAAATGTACAGAATTGTTGGATATTAAATGTAGTTCGGATTAATGGAGTAAGACACCGTAGTTCATTGTATGAAATATACTGGGAGTGACCAAGCCATTGCCTATGGAAATATCGAAAGAGATACGTTAATGGTGTTAGTTGCCAACTGATGTAGAAATGAAAAATTTAAGGAAATCTCTAAAACTCTAAAATCACAGATCCAAATTGACTAACTGCTAAGTAAAACTGCTAAATCTGACTAAAGCAAAAAAAAGTCTTAATGACCTGTGTTACAGTTTCAGACACATCATTTTCATATCAAAACTACGATAGAAGTAAATTATGAATGCAGGTGAATTTGCAGTTCTGGAATACCAACAAATGATTTTGCTAGATGTAAATTTTGGGAAAACATTTTTATAAGGTTTTAGATTTATTTATTGGTTTGTTTGTTTATTAGCTTCTCCATGCCGTAAACGTCGCCAACACCTACTGGCCCACTTGCTGGTAAATGGCGATCGTCAATATAGCGACGCGTCGAAGGATTACCGCTAGTGTGCCACTAGTGGCAGGGATTCGTCGAGTCGAAGCAGATATCTAGAATCGGGGATATTGAAGTTACCACCACGTAACAGCGAGGACTTCATTTTGATCCCCGCTCCTTTGATTTGTCACGGAGAATCGCAAAGGGACCAACACGAACTATCCCAGTCATGTGCATGCGGTTATTATTATATATTACTTTTCCCTGACGAATTGTTATTATAATTACAATACTTGAGCTCCGGGGGTCAAGAGTAACTCCTGCCTTTACATCATGAAGTGAAAAATCTTGAGATGGGTGCGTATAATTGTATGAATTTAGTTGGCAACTGTCGCCGATCACTAGCAAGTGAATATGGGAGAACTATAAAAAAAGTAAATAGACGCTTGCCATTTTGTTATAAAATTACATGACGAGTGCATTTGATCTGATTCCATACAGTTATCGTCAAATATACACGGTTAATGGAGCACTCTGATTAGAAATATTAAAAATACTTCAACGATTTATCACTCTAGAAGCTGTGTCTTCACAATCGCCTCCGTGGCGAATTCGGAAGAACACGCACCTAATAACCCTAAGGTTGGTGGTTCACGCCCAGCTCAGGGCACTTTATTTTTACTTTTTAAAAATGTTTGTAGACTCACCTTAATGCAAAGGCGATTTAACGTATTTTACGGGAACAATTTTGTGGTTCGTTGGCGTTCCGTCGCTTGTCTGCCAGTGGTGGTATAGTTTTCAAAGCGGAAGTGGGACCAATTTTTGGCTGCGGGACCACCAATTTTTGGGGACATGTCGCTAGTTGCCTATCGGTAGTCCACCGACGCTTACGGCATGGGGTTGTCCCCTCACAAGTGAGGCAGATTCTAATCGACCAAGAGTGTTTGGGAAAAATTGGAAACATCTTCCGACTTCGACTTCTGAATAATCCGTTTAGGATCAAGTCGAATCAAGGCTGAGTCACGGGAAGGTAGAACAAGTGAGGCAATCTTTCCAAGCACTAAGCTGAAGAGCCTCTGTCTCATTCAAGACTTAGACTCTTCAGGAAAAGTAACAAGTTTATTACTTGTAATTTATTCTTTGAGTCAAAGTATTTTGCAATAAACCATCGTTTTGTAAGATATTTTTACGATTGTGTACTATTAATTTCGAAAATTGTACACAAAATATAATTTCCCATCATGGATTTGAAAAAATCAAAGCTCGAACAAAGAAAGATCTTTGATCCACATGTCTCTTTCATTATTGATCCTTAATTTATTTTAGTCCTAGGCAAAGCGAATCGACGGGATGGCTCTAAGTGAAAACATTCATTTAGATGGTTAAGTAATCTGGAAACTCCTGCTGTTATTTCACGAAACACAACAAATCTTGAGAAACAAAAACAATTTTGCTTACCAGGGGAAGGGAATAAATCATCTGCTTACGTTTGCTTAACTAGGAAGAAGGCAAGGGCGCCGATCCTAGGGGGCCGGGCCCCCCAAAGCTCATGTAGGCCCCCTTTGTATTTATGAATATACAATATTTGGCATAATTTGAATGCAATTTGCCTTAAAATCCTAATATATATCGTCTGCATTTGAATGCCCTCCCAGAAAAAAAATTACAGAGAAATCGGCGCCCTTGGAAGAAGGTCTAGTGAAAGGAATAAAAATGTGATAACGTAATGCTTGAACAACTCTATCTAATGGAGAAAAGTAAATTAGTATTCAACACTACTTTCAATTTTAAGCATTTCAAAGATTCTCGTAATTTAGTAGCGTCCCGGATTTGCATTTTTGAAGTACGGGTACTCTATCTATACCTTAACGTTTCAGACCACACACTTAAGCCGCTTTGCCACAAGAGGCACATAGGAGTTTTTCTTTCGATTTCCTTAGGAATATTGAGAATCGTATGACTTTTAAAACTATGTTTAAAAAAGAATACATATCGACACAATAAGATGATAATCTAATACCTAGGAAATATATTGAATAGTTTTTAATTTGTTCTCACGCTACCAAAACAGTATTTATTTTTTTTATTCCAGCCTTTTAATATAAGCATTTCACACTATTGTCTGTTCTAGGACAATACAATTCTAGTTCATGTATATGCTAGCTTTGGAAATACAGTAGAATTTCGCTTATCCGACATAAACAGGCAGGCAGAATGCTGGATAATATGGATGTGTTAAGAAAAGACCTGTTAAAAGTAAAACTTATGATATAATTTTACATATTACACATCTAATAATAATGTTTTATAACAAATAACTGCACTGCACTGAATCAGGGACGTATCCAGCGTGAAGGCCTGAGAGCTGTCCCCCTCCGAAACTCAAGCACTTTTTAATAAACATGCTTTTACCCTTTTGAGATTCTTTTATATCGGTTTACTAATAGTCAGTGTCCAAACTTTGAGCAATGTGCTGTTGTCTTGTTATAATTCTAAGAACATATATTAATGCCTTTGTACCATTTGGAATTAAAGAATAGGAATTAAATAGGATTAACATTTTGTTTCCGTTCTGTTTTTAAATTTAATATATTAGAACGATACACTCAATGTCTTTTTGCTATTTTTGTTATGTGATATACGTAGCAGACAGTTTTCTTTAGTTACATTTCTCTCAAAAATATGTTTCATTTTGTTTGTGCTGTAATGCAGTTTCCAAAGTAAACCGGTTTATAAATGAAAAGTAGGAAAAAGTTTAAGAGAAATACAGAACTGTTGCATTATTATTATTATTATTATTATTATTATTATTATTATTATTATTATTATTATTATTATTATTATTATTATTATTATTATTATTATTGATATTGATATTTTTAAAACATTAGAATTACGTGCTTACGAGGATTCGTGTTGGCCCCCCTCCGAATAGAAAACCTGGATACGTGTCTGCACTGAATGATAGATGTATGAGTCAACGTGTAGACGGGCGCGCTAGGCGATATACTCCAGAGCATGAAAAATAGATTAAGACCACAACTTGCAGTTCTTCTTGCCGATTGGTGCTTTCTGCAATGATATATCGGATCATACGGTATGTGTAACAAAGGATGGTCGGATAAGCGAGACCATGGTGTAATGGTGTTTCACGCACCTAAACCTGTAAAATGTTTGTATAAACGATTATTTTTCACTCCCTAGCTAAATTTGTGGGTATGATCACACACCTCGCCTCATAAAGTATAATCTTATAAAGAAAAAAAATATTTTTTTAGCTAAAAGCTAAAGGGAAGTCAAGTTCAAAAATTTACTTTAGTTTTTTTTTTTTTTTTTAATAATAATGGCAAACTAGTCCATTTCATCACGATAAATCACGTTTGATATTAAGATGTCTTTTTCTGTCCGTATATATCCTTTACATTTTGTTGGAGACAAAATTGTTATTTTCCCAAGAAAACAGGGTGAGAGAAGCTATACAACAACATGAACTGAAAAGAATACCTATTACCAATAATACTGTAATCCTGGATATCAATAAGTTGTCCTTAGTATATTGCTTCGGTTCTTATTAACATGAAATTTATAATGTTTTGTAAAAAAAAAAAAAAGAATGGGATAGGATGGGATTCGATGTGGTGTCAAAGTAATAAAATAACTACGAGTCCGCCACTCTATCCACCTAACCACAGAGGCTACATTGTGTTTGTTCTTTTTTCTTAAGAAATAATCTTCATAACCATGGTGTGTATCGCTTCGAACCTTAACATAAGAGTTTTTCTGTTTAATTCTATATTTTCGTACGACATCTTAGTTATAGAAGCTAATTTATATTTGGCAGGCAATCTACACACTAGGTTTTAACCAATAAATGCAACATTTTAGTTCAGTATCCAGTTCCTTGATCCATCTCCTCGACTTCCCTACTGAATTCCCTCCGCAATCGTGCTGTACTACTGAAAAAATCCCTAGAAATCATCGTTGCCAGTATACACAAAACCGAGCATAATTTTGTTTTTTGTTTATATTTTTATTATCTTATTATATTTTTTTTGGAAATATCTCCTTAGATGGATTGCTCTCTACTATCTCCACATACTAATAACTCAATTTTACCCATAAACATAAGGAAAAAGGAATAAATACGGAAAATCGTGACTTACAGTATACGCGCAATTTTTTTTTTTGCGCATGGGAGTACATAGGTCAGCATCTATGTGGTATACGTATGATACACACTGTACACCACTAGGATAACCAATACCTTTGAATGGGGGAGGAGATGAAGTTGTTCTAACATTGGAATCTTATGATAACAAGTATTTTTTCTCTTAACGGTAATTGGTCTCTGAGGATGAAGGGGATTCTCGACCATGTTCACACCTCCTTTGGCTACACCACTGCTGTACATCAACTGAAATTATACATTTCCGCATTTTGTGTTAATTGTGCACATAATCAATGTTCTGTGATACATATAGATCTTTCTTTAGTAATTGTTCTTGTTTTTTTTTTTTTTTTTGTAACAGTTGGTTAATAATATGCCTGTTGTTAATAGCTATTCATGTGTTTAGTGTGTTTCGATGGTATTACTGTATATGTGTGTTTAATATGATCAAATAAAGAATGAATAGAAAGAAATTAATCCTCATCACTGTTTCCGTCCAATATTGGAACAATTTCGGTTTTCGTGAACAGAACTGTTGGCTGCTGTTCTCACGTTGCTGCTATTTTGTATTATTTATCATATGCGAGGTACTTATCGAAAATCATTCGACACGAACGAAAGAAGTTCCACATTCTGACTGTTTGTATTTCTAGTAAGTTATATTGGTTTATCACACACAATATTTTCTAGACCGATACTTCGGTCAGAATCATAGTGCTTTCTCCAAAGTAGGGTCACGATGGCTTAGTGATAGAGCGCTTACTTCCGGTGCGAGATGGCCTCGTTCGATCCCAGGTTATAAAAGTTCGTGGTGGATACCATCGTACCAGTGAGTCTTCTCGGGATTATCTGTTTTCACTTATATTATCATTTCACGAATTATTTTTCAATAATTAGCTTCCATCTATTACCTGTCTGTATTATTGGATCGGATTTGAGTTTAGCATTCCTTCGGTAGCAAACTTATATGAGCCATGGAGCTACGAATTAACGTGAGATTCAAACCGCTTGCGTTCATGCCGGGAATCGGACCCGGGTCTCCTATGCCAAAGTCCCGTATGCTACCCACATAGCCGTGAGTGATTTCTCTGTCTTCATTAGCCTAGAAGGCATAATATTTAAACGTTTTCGATTTCATATAATTTCAGTTCTCCCTCGATAGCCAATTCTGTACTGAGACAAAGTAGAGAAATCAAATATACTTATCTTTCCTTTTTCGAATTCTAACGAGGTTCTTATAACTTGGACCACGTCCTAAGACTTTTGTTAGTTGAAACATCGTCTTTAGTTTTAGTTATTCTAACCGTATGTCATTATACTCAACGTTTAATAAAATATCACAGGATTTCTTCAAATTCTTTGGGGTGACCCTTGCCCCCGCCCTGTACCACATTGAGTTGTGTATTAATGGAAACTACGGCTAAAAATATTAAACATTCCCATTCCCACAACTTCGATCCGACATTTTGTTCTCGAGTTATGGCTCTTTTTTTTGCATCTTCCGACAGATTTTTGGCTGGTCATAGTACCGAAAGGAAGTATTTGTACACCCAGGTTGGTCTATACTTTTTGTCTTATTTTGGTGTCAGGAATCTGCTCCCAAACGTTGTCAGTGTTCTTTTGAAACACTGTATATTTCTATCCTGTATATTTCTATCCTGTTTCTGATTAGTTCCTGTCTGCTAAGCAACTTCCAGTTTTCCCAAAACCAACCAAAAGTGAACTACATCCACTTCATCGTCCCCCTCCCCTATGCTTTCGTGTTGTATACTACTTATTAAATATTTATATTGTAGTTGACAGAAATTGAAAATATTAATTAAAATATCTGGTTAAAATGCTAGTAGAGGAATTCACTCTTTAGTGCAGAAATTCCTTCCTTGTGTCTTACCGCCATTTTAGGCGAGAAGGGATTAGGCAAGATAAGAATTCTCATCCCACCTAAAATAGCTGACATTCTTCTCTTACAGATATCAGTGACTGATAAATCGTTATTCGAGATGGAATGGAATCTCTTTTTCTATGGAAGATATTTTTCCTTCTCTGAAAACTTACTACAAGGATGCTGGTGACCAGAACGCCATCCAGTTTCCCACCACCATAATTTCAAGACAGCGGAAGTTCGAACAAATCTCCTGAGGCAAATTTGTCAGAACAACTGTTGCATGCATACCCACTTAGTGGCTTGATGAGTCAAATAGTAATACACTGAAACAAGTTTCAATGCTTATATTCATAATTTCTTTGTTTTTGTCTTTAAAATAAGTTTATATTTAATTTGTTCATAGAATTACATTGTGATTTTTCTTAAACATAATATTGTGTCATTTTCTTTTTCAACAGTACCTTTGTAGAAGCTTCCTATTCGGATAGTTCTGAAGATTCTCCTGGACCATCAGTCTGTGTTGAGGCCACAAATGTGTAAGAAGATACTACTGTGAAAGTTTCCTGTGAAACTGTCACCAATGACGAAACGTGTGATGATGTAAATAGAGTTAATCAAACACACAATAAAAAGCGGACGTATGAACAAAGATCAATAGTAAAGTATCTTAAAAATAGCCGGCCGTGCACACCAGAACATGAAGAACAGATTGTGAAAAGGATTGCAAACATGATAGTAACAGATCTACTCCCAATTTCATTTATTGAACGGAAAGAGTTTCGGGAGTTAACGTCCTTTCTTGAACCAAATTATATCTTACCGTCTAGGCGGACACTATGGAGACGCTTGCAGATTTTTTTATTCTGAACTGAAAGAGCAAGTACAACAGAGGCTACAGGAAGCAGAAGTAGTTGCTTTAACGACAGATATATGGACGTCTCGAGCAACAGATTCTTACATTACAGTGACATGTCATGCTCTGTATAGGAACTTCTGTACAGAAGATTTTGGTCTGAAGACAATTGAACTAGAAGAACGACATACAGCTGAAAATGTAGCTAATGCTATTAAACTGTGTATGGAGAAATGGTGCATCAAAGACAAAGTAGTTGCGTTAGTTCACGACAATGCACCGAATATGATTAATGCTGGACGTTTGTTGCCGGTTTACAATGTATCATGTTTGGCACATACATTGCAGCGATCCATACTGACCAGTTTAGATAAAAGCGAGGTAACAAATATAATTTTAATCTGTAGCAAAGCGGTAGGGCACTTCAAACATAGCACCACTGCTTCAGTCGCGGTTGAAAAGAAACAAGAAATTCTGAAGTTACCAAAGCATTGCCTTATTTAATATACAAAGACTCGCTGGAACAGTGTATATTCGATGATCGAACGGTTGCTGGAACAAAGAGAAGCAATAATTGCAGTGTTCTCTGATAGAAATGTCACTAAACCTATGGATACAAGGAATTTACAATTAACTGAAGACAAGTGGCAAATCATGCAAGATATCGTTCGAGTACTGAAGCCACTGCAAATGGCTACAACAGTTATGTGTGATCAAAAGTGTTCCATTTCTTTTGCTTTACCATTAGGCTATGGTCTTATTTGTAACCACCTGAAAGAATGTCCTTCAGATTCTGAAATTGTTAAGAACTTGAAATCTTCAATATCAGTTGACTTAGGAAAGCGTCTTCAGCTCGATGCATTATCCGATTCTGAATCATCAGATTTTTTGTCAAATAGTGTTCTGAAATGTTACCTCTTAGCAACATTCTTGGACCCAAAGTACAAATCATTACCACTTCTGAATTTTAAAATGCAAACAAAGATCCATAGATTAGTTCATGATATGCTCGTAGAATCTGAAGGATAAGAAGATGATTTATCACAGCAATCGTCCGGTGGGTCATCAGCATTAGACTATTTGCTTGGAATATTTCCATCGTGTTCAAAAAATCCTAATGTAACAGATGAACTTACTCTATAAATCAGATCAGTGTCTTTCGCAAAGTGGCAACACCCTTGAATGGTGGAAACTTAACGAACATTGGCTTCAAAAATTAGCATGTTTTGCTAAAAAAAATTCATGGTGATTCCAGCAACTTCAGTCGAATCTGAACGAGTATTTTCACTTGCTGCTAATATCGTTACTGCCAGTAGATCTAGACGTCTCCCTGAAAATGCAGATATATTAATATTTTTGAACAAAAGTCTAAAACCTCTCGCTTGCAAACCGCAATAGGTTGGCACAAGTTGCACTGGTGAATTAAATTTTAAATTAAGAAACGCTTAAAATGCAATATGCAAACACAATTTCAAAATCAAACTCAACTCGTATAATTTATGTTTAGTGATAGTTTGATAGTTTTTCTTAAGCTATATCAATCAATACCATTTTAAGTTTCCTTTCGGCATATTTTCTTGTTTCTTTTCTTGTTTTGAATTGATAGAATTCACTAGTGTTTATCTAATAAAAGTCGTTGTCCTTAGAGTTTATTTTATGTAGGTTTAGTTACTGGCAATGCAAATTATGGTGATTATAACCAGAAAATAAAACAGATGTAGGTTTATTTGCAAACAAAAACTTAAAATATTGTATTGTGCAAGTTCCGTTAACAATCCAGTTAACCCCCCCCCAAAAAAAAAAATAAATAAATAAACAAAATAAAGAAATACGGTGAGTTTCGCTAAATGTGAGGTAGACTTTTAAGGTTACACACATGTAATTTGAACCTCTCATTTAAAATAAACAAATACGTATTTCAGCGTTTTTTGATTTTAGCTACGTAGAAGGGATTAAAAAAAGTCAGAATGGTTCGCTAAGATATCCTCCATATGTGGTGTCGTGGAGCCATTTGCTAGTACCTTCATCCTTCCTTACGCGTTTAAATTTGCTGCTCATATTATCTCTTAACCTACATGCTCTTAAACAAGTAGAAAGAAAGTACGAAATAAATTGCAAAACTATTTAGAAGCTTCAAAACCGGTTTTATTTGTCTGCAAGTTGTGGAGTTTTGTGTTGAAAGATACAAGAATTGTATTATTTTCTTTTTAAATGTTTATATATACTGTTGGTACACTTTAGAAGTTTATTAGGAAGATACATACGTAATAGATATATACTTCAATTCAAACTTTCTACATCTAGAATCAAATCAAGATAAAAGAACACGCGTTGACATTGACAAAATTTGTGAACTCCAAATACATCAAGTTTCCTGAACTCGAAATACATCAAGTTTCTTCATTACAAAGAAATGAAGTTGTTATTTCATTTTATGAAAAAAGTTTCTTTCTAAATATTAGTGCTGTGCTATGTTATTAGTTATTTTATTTTCAAAAATACTTCACACAGAAAAAAAATACACTACAAGAAATTGATAATTATACACAAGTAGTGTCCAACAACCAGATTTCTTAATAAATTTTACAGTCACTCACGAAGATACAATATGGAGCTCTGAAAGTCATTTTTAGACAACTGAGCTTTTGTACAAAAAAGCACTGATAACGAAAACAAGAACTGCTTCTTTACATATACAAATGTTTTTGTTTGCATGGAAATTTATTATCACAAGCCTGGGAATGTCATTATTTGAAATAATGTATAAATTACATAAAGTTGCCAAAATTCAGCAAAAGAGAAAACTGAAATACATCTCACAGATTCATGGATATATCATACCTTTATTCTTCTTAACGACATTAGATCAAAAATAGCAAAAGCGTCTCTCCTCTGTTACAAGTTTCAATAACAATGTAACATTACTAATATTACTCTTATTGTAATATTATTACAATATTAGGTTTGGTTCAATTCTCTGTTCCTTCTCGTCACTGGAAAAAAGCACACTATACACTAGACAGAAGACACAGAGAAAGGCACATCTTTTTCATTCGGTCTTCGGGAAGTATCAGCGTTGCAAACCAGAAAATTCAAAAGCAGCAAGTAGAGGGAAGAAAAGTAAAACAATTAAAAGAAAAAGGAAAATTAAAGAAAAGTATAGCTATTGAAGTATCTGCTTATTGCACCTTGGTGTTTTTTGACTTGTGTGTCTGAAATGAAAATATATTGATATAATTGTTTCCTAATCGCTAAAATATGACATTCATTAGTGTCGATTGCACCATTCTCTGATAAAGATAAATTATCGGAATGATCCAACCTTGTCGCGGTAGTAGATCTCATCTTACACAAAATTATTTGCGATCAGTGCGACATGACACACATGACCTTGCGACCAGTGTTACCTTATCTGACTATTAAAAGATATCAGGATAGTGTAGAATTGGCCCTATAATGTGCAAATGTTCGAATGGTGTGAAATTATCAAAAATAGTTTGTAACTGTCAAGCTAATTTATGTTTGAAATAACGGGCGAACCAAAAGTTTGGCACGGTAGAGTAACTGGAGAAATACAATTCTGATTAAAAAAAACGCAAAAAATAATACCGGTATTCAATATTTTTCAAGAAGCTATCCGATTATATCAAACGCAACACTCTACCTCCATCTTCTGGAAGGGATGGCGGACATTGATTTTTCAAATGGAAACTCCAATATTTTATTGAAGATTCGGAGATTACATCGCAAATATTGTAAGGTATAATCAAAACTTTCTCGTCGATATTGCGCTGTAATCGGCGAAATTAGATACTCGCCTCTTCGTTGATGAGCTTGATATTAGCTCCGACCATCTGTACACGGTGCAGTATTTTGAGAAATACGAATCGGATCAACAAAGTTATTCAATTGTACCAAACACGATACCGCACCCTACCGCTAAGTGGGGCAGCTGAGACATTTGAAATGGAAGCTTTTATTTCTTATTGCAGAGTCGGATTCTGCGCACAAACCTGTATAAGATTTAGTCGAAACATCGTTGTCGCTGTGTGACGTGGCGCCTTAATGGCGAAATCAGGAGAACTTCCTATATGTATTTTAATTAGCCTCAATGCTGTGGACATTGTGAAATAAGTATATATGCGACCAAAAAACAAAAGAAAATGTGTGAGTATTGGGTTCTTTTTAGGGTGTTTATCGTTCCTTTTCCGCAGTGGGACGCGAGAGAGTGGACCTAGAGTTGAAAGTGGGATCCGAACCTTTATTAGGTTTAGGAACCGGGATGTTCCCCATGAACAATTGCCGACGAAGATCGTCCGACCGTCGTCGGTTATTGGGTGGCAGCAGCGAAAAGGGTGAGCCAGTATGGATGTGTGAACTTTAACACGTTTAGTGACACATGACATGGGATTGCAACATTGGGATGCATTGCTCGTTCGTTCATTCACAGGCTAAAGCGACGTTCACCTGAACGATTCGTTTATAAGTGGCAGGTCCTTAACGGTGACGGAACTGTTAGTATCAATTGTCGGTCTAACAGCAAAATGTTTTTCTTTTTTATCCCAAACAGATAATTTACTTTCGCCGATTATAGCGCCATATTACGCATCGACGGAAAAGTGTTGAAGAAACCTTACATAACTTGGGCCGCAGAATCCAAATCTGCAATCAAAAATTGGAGTTTCCATTTGAAATTGAAATTTTAAAGTTGACCCTACCCCAACACCAGAGGGTGGGTCTAGAAAGGCAAGTTTGATTTCGCCAGATATTTTTTTTTTTGATATTACTAAACACGTGTTTTTGTTTTTCGATTCGAAGTTAAGTTCTTGAGTTATTCCACCGTGTCTAGACTTTTGATTCACTCTATATATATATATATATATATATATATATATATATATATATATATATATATATATATATATATATATATATATATAAACTAAATGCGTTTTAAGTTGAAGTACTCTGAAAATATTGAATTATTTTAGGCACCACTCGAATTGTCTCGTTCCTGTCGGCCCTAGAGAGGAATGGGACAGACTGAAATAATATTCAGAGATAAAACAAAGTGGCGAGAAATACAGTACATTATATTGCTATACTTAAAGTGATTAAACTTTGTGTAACACGCTATCATCCTTCTAAATATTTCAGTTTGAGAATAAGAATAATAGTTCTGCCAATAAAGGTAAGCAGGCATCTTACCACTATCCTGTGTGACAATAATTTTGCTTTTTTTATTAAATCCAAAAATAGGGTTAAAGCCGAAAATTAGAATTAAAAAAAAGGAAAATACGCCAACAAAGCAATGCACACGTTATCGTAGTCGAGTTCGAATTTTCTGGGACAGTATACAGCGAATATGAAATTAATTGATTACAAGAGGACAAGAATAATCTCTATTCTAAAGGTTACTGTTTAATGGGTGTTATATGCAGAGAGGTTAAGGCAAAACGAATACGAAGACTGCACACGTACTGTTAACTTACCCATGACAGGATAAGTTAATTTCTGAACTATATTTTTAAGCTCAACCGAATTAGTATCTTGCTGTTTACGAGAAACAAATTTAGAACATCCGACTTCGTTACGCATCCTTTTCACTTCGCATCCACTGCTCTAAACATTTTAGACAATTCCTACATAATACACTACACACTTTTTGATGTAAAATTTAAGAAGTATATTATTATTGTTTTCAACATTCACATTAAAGTTTTCCCATCCTATTTCGTTCATTGATAGATCTACATCACTAACAGAATTACTACAGGATATATGAACACAGTGTTCGCGAAAGAAAATACTGTCTTCGATTGAGGACTTTGAATTTGTATCAACCTTCCTATTACTTGTTGTAAATGAATTCTAATACCGACACCTCTTTCGCTTTAGCTTTGCAAAGCCTTCTTTTCTGGTTTCATCTTTTCTGCAGTTGCTGTTAGTATTCTTGTTCGACCACTACTCTTTTTCCCACGGTTGGTTTTATTAAGGGTGGTAGGCAGCCTTCGGATAAGGACGGATATTCTGAGTGGTTACTAACGTGGTGGAAGATATTGCTCCAAAATATAACAAATGTAGTTTCTTGGAAAGCTAATGTAAGCGAGCTTTCAGGCAGAAGCTCTGATGACCCATTGTCCATATCCTCAGATGTACCAGCAAGATTCCGTGCGGTAAGGTTGTCTATAATTTTCGTTGGTGAGACGGTGCGTTTCTGTTCAACGAGGGATTTGGACGGTCATTTACTGAAGATATCAGGTATTAGTCTTCTGTTAAAGGTATACTGTTGAAAGGTTATTTTACATCCTTTTTAATTTATATACGATATTATATTGCGTCGTAGCACAAGGGTATACCTGTCCTATAAACTCATCAATAGAACGAGGAGAAATAGTTTTTTTCTTGGATTATTAATCAGCCAGTCATTGTACACCCGATTGTAATGGGTCTTCAGATGTCCACAAACCGAAACTTCCAACAGTTGCATTTTGTGACCTCAATTCGAAGAAAATGTTTATAACACACCATTTTGGTAAGCATTCTCTACTTCAATGATATTTACGTGGTTTCGTGGTGTTAGGGGATGAATATGATTGGATTTTCTTTCGAATATTTTGAAATTTGGTTAATGTGTTCTAAAAAAACACCAAATATCTCAGCAATCATCCATCCAGTGATCCTTGCTAATGTCAAGCTATGAGGTGGTATTTTCTTCAGGAAGAAATCCTTGTACCCTACTCTCGAATATAGAAAAACTGGAGGAATGCTATTCCTAACTGCATTGAAGGTACACAGGACTGTCACTTGTTCAGCACGTTCCGCTCAAGTTACCTGTCCCACTTGTTTCTGTCCTCGTGAAGCTATCACACGTGGCGTTGTGTGTACGGTACTAAATCCAGTTTGATCACAGTTAAAAGTACACTTCAGAGTGAAGTTACATTTATCATATGCTAACTTCAAATTATTCAAAAAGTCTGCTTATTGAAGCTGGTACTTCTTGATAAACTTTTGATTCCAGAGATCGCAGTGATAACTAAGGAGGATGCTCAGGGACGGCACCAGGAACGCTTGATGGGGTGGGCGGAAAGAGGCGGACCTAGTTGCTGGGTGGGCGGACAATGAAAATGAGAACTGGGCAATGTAGACATTTTTTGACAATAATTAAGTTTCAATTTTTATAGTATTTGGTTAGCTAAGGCTCAGACCGAAATAGGGGAGGAACAAGGATGTGGAAAACAGCTGTCTTGGCCTTATAGAAGGTACAATTCCGGCATTCGCCTGGTGGGACTGCAGGACTTAAAATGGGCTGCGGGAGTTCGTGGCTATAGTCTATGCTCGACCTGTAGAATTCCACGTGGCAGACATACTACCTCTACTTCAGATTTTTTTTTAAAAGCAATAATAACGGTGTGTACTGTGTAGTCGATGAAGACAGCTTTAACTCCTCTCCCTCCGAGAATGCACATGAATGCATAAAAATAAAAGGAGGTTCTAACAACACAGACTAACAGATAATACTCAACGTTTCGTTAATAACATAAAATACACAATAAGTAGGTAAAGTAAAACAAGGATAAAATAGACTACTGCAAACATTTTAATTTTTGAAGGATATATTACAAGGAAGCAAGAGACAAAAAGTATAAGTCAGTATCCAAGGGCGCCCATCAGGGGGGAGCAAGGTGGGGCGCTCGCCTCCCTAGGAGGAAATTATACTTGGGAATATGGAAAACCCAATAGAATTTTGATATTAGTTACAGCAAAATTTGAAACTATATTTGAGATGTTGCCTATACTTACCCCCCTTGGAAACCACAACATGGGCGCCCTTGTCAGTATCTTCAGAAGCAATGCTGTCGTGTTTGCTTTCTCCAGCATCTAGTTCATTTTCACTTTCTTCGAATTCGAACACTTCAAATTGCAAATCCTGGTTGTCAAATGTATTTGTATTTTTTATTTATTTATTTATTTATTTATTTATTTTTTTGTCTTTTTTCTATTGAAGAAGGATTATCACTAACGTGAACGGATTGAAAATCACGCTTCTTTGAACACGAGGAAGACACTGAGCCTAAGACGAAATTGTTCTTAGGTTTTTTCGACATAGCTGAACAAGCACACCGCTAAGACTTCTGAACAACAGAGACCTCTGACTCTGACGCAACAGAGATCAACTCAACAATGCTTTAATAAGGGTTTTTACAAATATGTTTAATGCCACACGGATAAGACATGCGGTGCATTGCTGGAAACAATTGCAAGTTGGAACCCTTTTTAAGAAGCTATCACGCCGACGCAAACCACTAGTCCCCTCCCTCTCTTTCTGAAATGAGACAATAGATAATACTGGCCAGTCCTGTCCATTCTTTAGTCGGCTTTTTAAGAAGCACAACTTTTTTTTTTCAGTGCAGCACATACAAACACTGGCGTTTCAATAGCACGATTGTGTGTGTGCGTGTGTTAAACTTTAATTCATTAATCACGACTTTGGTATCATTATATTACTACAAGTATTTGTCTTAAAATCACTGTTCATTACAGAGTTAAACAGAGTCCTAGAACCTATTACATTACAATCAAAGTCATACCTATTGCTTTTGAAGTACAGGATGTCACCTTCAGTGCCGGATTTACGTATAAGCTAAACAAGCTATAACTTAGAGCCCCGCTCCAAGAGCGCCCATCAGGGGGGGCAAAGTGGACACTTCCTCCCCCCCTTCAGAGAAAATTGTGCAATCAGAAGATCGAAAATCCAATAGATATTTTTGAATAGCTACCGCAAAATTTGAGACTACATTTGAAATGTCGCTTGTACTTGCCTCCCCCTTGGAAACCACAACTAGGGCGACATTGCCCCGCTCTCTTTGTGGCCCTAAAAAATTTAAAGAAAAATGGCTGTAATGTCATTTCCAAATAATAACAAAAAGCAAATAAGATAAAACGTACATACAACAACGATGTTCTGTACTGTTATGTATTAAGCTCTCAGGAAGCAAGTAATAGGGCCCTGTTTTCCAACCCACCTGCAATGGGATTTCTATAGCCCAGCCCCACTTATAATGTAGCCCTGGATTCCCAGCTAGGGGTGTTCGATAAGGCTGAAGACCTATCGAACTTCGGGAGTGAAAATTTATCGAGTTGTCATCGGTTACTCGAAACCGTTCGAGTATCTGAAATTATCGAAGTTTCGGGTATTATCGAAATTTCGAGTATTATCGAAGTTTCTTGTATTATCAACATTTCGAGTATTATCGAAGTTTCGGGTATTATCGACATTTCGAGTATTATCGAAGTTTCGGGTATTATCAAAAGTAGTGATGAACAGTTCGGTTCCTTCACCTCTTCAATGATTTCTTCTTGCAGCCAAACTAGTCAAACAACTTTTTTCATCTGATTAGTTATTGCAAAGTTGTATTTGTCGAAATCATATGTAAAATTATTTTTCTGCCTGCCCCGTTATTGGCGCAATCGGCAAAGTGACTATTAGTAGACTAATGTTGTCTTGGATTCCAATTCCATTCGGGTGATTCATGTTTTCTCTTCCTCTTTCTCTCTTCTGACAGACTGCTTAAACCTTGTACAGATCTGTGGGGAAAAAACTTTTCCTTCACTACATTGCTAAGGAGAGAAGTTATATATATATATATATATATATAAAAACACTCTGCATATATGTAATACATATTATATACAATTATGATAACCTCGAATACATCGTTTCTTTCGAACACTCCGATAATCCCGAACTTTTCTAAATATTCAAGCGACTCGACAAATGCGATCATATTGATATATTTCTGCATTTGCTGCTTTCAAACAATTCGAGATTCTCGAACAGTTCGAGTGTCTCGAAGTTGTCAAATGTTTCTTACATTTCGAGTGCCTCGAACACTTCGAGAGTCCCGAACATTTCGGGACTCTCGATCATTTCGAGAGTCTCGAACATTTTGGGAGTCTCGATCATTTCGAGACTCTCAAACATTTCGGGAGTCCCGAAAGTTCGATAATTCGATAAAATTAAAATTCTTTATCGATGAAACGGTTTTCAAATGTTATCGAATTGTTATCGATTACTCGATTATCGGAACAGCCCTATTCCCAGCTCCGCTTGTAATGGGGATCTTGTTTCAGAGCCCCATTTGTAATGGGGACCCTATTTTCCAGCCATTACACTTAGCTACTTTAATAAGACTTCACAGCATAAGTGATACAGTATTTTGTATGTGGATAGAACTCTCGTGCAACCCTTTCATGTACTATTTGGAAACAAACTGAGTCTGGTAACAGTGGATGCATAAGAAGAAGGTATGGGACGACAAGCTCGTGAAATAATAGTAAAATATAAAGGAATTACAGCCCTAAGCGGCAATAATCTTTATATCGCGAAATTATAGATATTTCGCTGTATATAAGTATGAAAAGTAGTGTGCAGAAGTATTTTCATAACTTCCAGAACCTGACACTGATTTTCATAGTGATCTATAGAGTTAAGTTGATTTTGAGTTTAACGTCTCTTTCAGCAGTGAGGCTATATGAGACGGGACCTACTGATTAACGTGGAATCCGAACCACAGGAGCTTCCGCCAGGAATCGAACCCGGGTCTTCTACGCTAAAGGTGCGTACGCTAACCGCTTAGCCACAGAGGAGCTCATATAATGATCTATAGTGTTCAATAATGGATCACTAAAGGCAGGGCCATATCCAGGGGGCGATCGCCCCCAGAATCGAATATTTTTAATTTTAAAAATAAAACCTATTCTAAGAATTTTCACCTTTGTATTATAAACGTAAAATAAAACCTATTGACTTCGAACGACTGTCGCCCCCCCGCAAACATTCAGAATGGATCCGCCCTTGACTAAAGGAAAGAATAAGAGCACGAATCATAGTGATTTCATCCACTCGTTCTATGCATATGAGTCGTTCGTTTGAATATATTAACAGTATTTTATGTATTGTTAAGTTCAGAACTGCCCGAATTTACCTTGTGTAGTAAGTTAGTATGCAGCAGGCTGAATGCATTAGGTTATCGGCACTAGTTACTTCATAGCAAGGCAAGGTACCGACATCTTTTCACGTCGCAGTAAAAAGATGCTACCTACATTTATAGGTCTTATAATAATTTTATTGCAATATTTAGGTTTTTTTTAGCAATATTTTTTATGATTTTTCAGCCAGAGACGTATCTCACCAGGGACCGGAGAGGTCTAAGCCCCCAGACATTACTTATATACTTTTGAAAGTTTATAGTGAACTCACGATATATGTATCATAATCTGGGTTTTAGTTGCTCCTCCTCCTGTTTTAACCTTCTAGATTCGCCTCTGCTTCCAGCGATTTTGTGTAGTATTACACCTTGTGTAATCTTCGAGGGTTGCATTTCATTTTGAGTTACTCTAGTAACCTGACCTGGAAAAAACTCACACGATTAGTTGAGCTTCAGGCAGTAATTACCAACCCTGGATGATATTCAGACTGTATTTACTTACACGGATCTCTGGAAACGTTTCAAACTTTACCCAACTGAATAGAAACAACTTGAAATGAGAAATGATGCGGCCTCCACATATTGTAGAAGCATGGGGTGGAGCGTTGATCATAGTTGGTGCAGAAAGAAACCAGAGAAGATCGGCAGGTGGGACCAAATTAAACTACCGATAATTTTACAAATTTTATAGTTTTTCTGTAATGTCTTCAAAACAGTAAGTTAAGTTAACGAAATATATATGAAAACGTTGTAGATATGTGTTAGGTCCATATTCAAACAAAAGAAGGCGAAATTTTGTCGCTGAAAAAGAAAGCTAGAAAAGTATCTTCAATAGCTTAGGGCCCCATCAACCCTAAATCCGGCACTGGTCACCTTCATCATTCTACTTCTGTTGGGGTGGGCGGACCGGTGGTTGGCTAGGCCATCCATCGGATGGGCGGTCGCCCACCCCCGCCCACCCTTAAAGCCGTCCCTGAGAATGCTCCATAAAACCATTAAGCCAGCCATATCCCGCACTTTTCTGCACAGTTTAAGATTCTGCCATATTCTTCTTCAAGGCATTTTCGTATGCGTGAGTCAAAGTTCGTCCACACCTGGTTCTAAGCACATAGTTCATCTTAATTGCACTAAAGAGAGTTTCCCACAAATTGATTTTCTTGATATATCTATTTGAGTCTTCCTTGTACTTTTTAATATGTCTAGCAAAGGCTGATTTCGATATGTTGTGCTCTCTTGCTACCTCTCGTATACTCTTCTTTTTCTCTATTACTATCTTTACGGCTTGCAGAATATCACTGTTTGCTGTTTGTATGTAGTCTAGGTTTATCTTCTTCCACTTCGTGGCATTTTTCTGAAACAGATGTGAAAAATACTAAATAAATATAGCGTTAGCCAAGCGGAAACACAGGAGTTACAATAAAGCTACCTAATGTTTTCTCACTTGTGAGTAGAAAGGAGTGAGACAGTGTCCCAATCCTCCTCAATTCATCATGCCATAATCCTCCCTGTATACCCACTTTTACTACTGTCACTATAAAGCCACGAACTCTGGTATTAGAATCATACAAAAATGTTTTAAATATACTTTCAATACCTAACTCTCTACTCTTATATTAAATTCTCTACTACCTCTTCATATTGTCAAATATTTTTATAATATACATCTCACATAATAGTTATCAGCGGTGAAGGAAAATAGGTCTTTGCTTCTGAAACCTTGTGCACGTTCAGAACCTGGTAGCAATGCTCTTTAAACGTCGCCACCAGATCTGCTAGCAACCACTATGACTTAACACAAATCACGAGAGAGATATATCACTGTCCCACATCTCCAACTTTCCCAAACCTCACACTTTTCCCCTATATTTTTGTCGGCTCCCTGATACGGAATTTTATAAAAAATCCATTAACTGAAAGTGCCAAGGAGCTACATACTTGAGCAAAATTTTATTTTCGGTTTCACAGCGACATCAGTCTTGTGATAAAAGTATAAAACAAAGAACTCTATGTTGCTTCAAGACAAAAATTACCTATAAAACACCATTTCGAAATAACATCATAAGTGAAATTATAACGTAAAGGTATGGCGCATGTTTGTTTTAGCTAACCACCCGCTCGAGGATTATGCCTTCCACGGGGGAAAGAGAAGTCAAGGGTACTGCGAGAAAGGAGTTAGACATGGTCTAAAGGATTTTTAACAATTTATAATAACTTTATGTTATAAAGACGCAAGTAAATAGAACATTACGGTCTTTACAATCGTAATCATAGTGACGGTGGAGAAAGGAAATTGTACAATGAATGATAGACATCATGATGAAAGTATTTGGATTTACATTTCATCATATTGCGTTGATGAGTGAAATATCTATGAGATGAGCTGCATTTGGACGAGACAAACTATAAGATATTGTAAAATGACGGATATATGTTATTCTTCACCCTTGGGGACTGCTTAAAGCATTAATCAAAGGAAGTGGGAAACTCTGTTAGTGACAAAGGAATTATTGTGTAGAATATGATTGTATGATATTGTGCGGAGGGTGATAGAGAAGATACTTACTGATGAGCGGAAGATCTTGATGATTCTGTGGTAAGGAATAATGATACATTGTAAAGAGAAGGAAGAGGTAGAATGACTGATGCTGTGAACGATATAAAAATTGATATGGGCGTTGATGGAATCGAAGAGGAGTGAATGATGAGGATTGAGCATTCCGGACGTATTTGAGGCAAAATTTTTCTACATGGAACCAAATGTATGGAAAAGTCACGCGAGCATAGAGCTCTGGAACAGAGCTCGGGAGTTTGATGTGATATAGAATTCTGAGTGTGTGATCTTCGAGAACCTTAAGTTTTTGATAAAAGTGAGCAGCTGCCAAAACCTAACGGTATGGCCGTAACTAAGCACAGGTCGAAGGATGACTATATAAGTGCTTAAGAGTAGTTTTGCAGAAATACTCCAGGTTGTGCGAGTTAGTCGTTTTAATATATTGAGTCGATTATATGTCTTTTTGTTTATGTCCTGGACATAGTCTACCATCTGAGGTATCTATCTATGGTGTGTCTTAAGTATTAACGGTTTTGGAGATTCAAAGACGATTTTCGTTAAGAGCGATGCAAGTAAGTGTGAATTACTGTGAAATCTGGAGCGTTTCTTAGGAGGCAGAAATATTATAGTTTCGGTTTTAGCAGCATTGGATTTCAGTCGCCGCTTATTGCACCACAGAACAAAAGTGTGTATTATTGGTTGTAAGGCGTTGTTTATTTAGTGAATAATACGGCAAATTGCAAGAAAAGCTGTATCATCAGCGTATGGAAATAACAATATTTTGTGGGGGAAGAGGCATGTAAACTACATAAAGTAGATATAAACAGGGTGAAAGTAAAGAGCCTTAGATATGCCTGAGTGCATAAATATTGTTTGATATGACTGTTGATTAATGTATTCGTAAGTACGGTGGCCAAACAAGAAATTGTAAATAAAACGGTTATATGCGATTAGAAGTCGAAAATGTAGAGGTTTTAAAAGCAAACCCTAACGCAACACGTCAAAAAATGCATTCTCTAAATTAAAGAGTACCAGACAGGATGGCTTGGTGGTATTATACTTCTTATGGATGCAGTTGAGGAGACGCAAAAGCTGATCGTTGATGCTAATTTGTGGGCGGGAGCCTGCTTGATGGTGTGGTAAAGATGGTAATGAGAAAGATGAACATGAAGTCATTTGACGATATTTTTTTCCTAGGATTTTGGTGAAGATTCTGTTGAGCTGTATCGGACGGTATTCTTGATTTTAAAAAACAAGAGAAATTTGGATGATTTCTAAGATTGAGAAGTATTGGTATACTTTGTCTTACATATCGATAGATGTTATTGATTTTATGGTCATTATAACATTCATGGTAGATGACATTAGTGATTTGCGTGGTAGAAATGAAGGTAGTGAGTGCTTTGTGAGTAGGTATGTTGGGTTGAAGATGAATATGTGGTGAATTGAAGTTGAAATGGTCTACAGGATGATAATTAAAATGCTAAGTGAATGATAAAGGTGTGAAAATCTCCTATAATTAGGAAGCAAAGGTTTTAGCTTCTTCTTGGTCTCTGTGCAATTCCTGATCGTGATGTAAGAGAGGATAAGAGGTTTTTGTAAATTTACCAGCTAATGCGTTGAAACGCATCTAATATTGCGAAGGGTGTGATATGACAGAAATTCTGTTTCAAACTTTAATCCATTGTCGTAATTTATATACTTTAAGATAATTAAACACTGTTCGGTGGAGGGCTCTATGATGCTAAAGAGCTTCGTGGTTGCCAGTGCAAACATATTCTGTATACATTTGATGTGAGTGTTTAACTAGACGAAAGTAGCGTGGAGGAATTTTAGGATGGTGAGGTGATATATATGCGGTTTGAGAGATGAACTGCTCAATTGCGAGTTGAATGATTGGTGGTAAAGATTAGAGTGGATTAACCCTTAGAATACCAAGCTTACAATGTTAGGTAAAGTGAGTTATTTTGACCCATTCCTGCTTCTTGTAAAAAATATATATATCAAGTTTCATTCAGGGAGTTCAAATTTCTAACGTACAATAAAAAGGGCAATGTACCTGATCGTTCTTTATATTACAGTACATTTTATACGCAGTATACACTGTCAGTGGCGGCTCGTGATTCTTTCAAACAATACTTGAATTATAGAATACTTGGTAACATTAGAAATTTATACATAGAAATACGCTGTCTTTGTTAGGAATAAATTCTGTCACACATTGTATTTTGATTACACCTGACAGTCCTTGCCAGTGTTGGGCAAATTTCAATTGAATTAACAACTAACAATTAACCCTCAAAGGACCAAGGGGGGCTATAAAATGTCCACACTTTTGAATATCGTTGTTTTGATGTTGAATATTTGTGAGCCCCTTCTCCATATTTTTATTTTGTGTCAGTAAGTATCTAAAATTATTGTCTCGATGCGACAAATCTTTCTCCTCTGTTTTGTTGGTTAATAATAAAAGCAAAATTCGACGGTGGACACAAAATAACCCCCCTTGGTCCTATTAAGTACCTTGAATTTTGGATTTTTTTCTGCTTTTTGCTGGTTACTGTGTTCATATAGTAGACATATATGACTGTCTACATCTTCACAATTAGCAGTACAAGGGTGATACTCCTTTGAGAACAGTCTTTGTATAGTTTTCAGTGCGTTGTGTTGCTTTTACAAGATAATAATGAGTAGATTTTTGTCGGAAAAAGAAATAGCGGAGGAACTTTCTTCTGATGTGAGTGAAATTGAGTTAAGTGGTTTAGAAGAAGATGTAAGTGAGACCGAGAACCATGTAAGTGGCATCGAAAACATTTATGACTGTGACGATGAAGTTTACCATTCCAGTGACTCGGAATTGGTAACATCAAAATGTAATGATAATTCGAATGTGAACGATAATAAGGGAACGTATGTTTATACAAAGTACATAAGCAAATCTGGCAGAGTGTACGTTGATAAACCACCACCTTGTCTACGAAAAACAATGCAACATATTATACGTGAACGACCTGGACTAAAGCCAGACGATGTTGTAAACAATATTCCTGAATCTTTTCTGAAATTTTTCACAGACGAAATTCTATCAGAAATCGTGAAACATATCAATGAAGAAGCGTCTACACAAAGTATTGACCCCACCGATGAAAGTGAAACCCCTTATAGGAGCGGTTATTCTGATGGGAGCAAATGAAGATACTAACTTAGACTATCACGATTTGTAGTCTGAGGATTTAGAACGATCTGTATACATTGCAAGCATGAGTCGGAACAGATTTCGTTCTCCCCCTCAAAATTCTTCGGTTTGATGACAAGGCTACGAGAGAGCAAAGGAAAGCTAAGAACAGATTTGCACATTTACGCGAAGTGTTCAACCATCTGAACGACACGTTTCCGAAGTATTGTAAACCTGGAACTAATACAGTAATTGAAGAAATGCTTTCCCTTTTCCGCGGAAATTGTAAGTACAAAGTTTTTATGAATGAGAAACCTGGCAAATACGGTATACTCATCAGGATGTTAGCTGACTGTGATCACCGATACGTTTATAATCTGGAAGTGTATGCCGGTAAGGAAGAGAGCACAACAACTGCCTCAAGAGGACCAAAAGAAGTAGTGAAACAACCTGTCACTCCTATAAAGAATACAGGTAGGAATGTCACTACAGGCAGGTACTAGACGTCTGTAGAATTGGCTGAAGATTTATACATTGACTATGGTCTTACATTAGTAGGAACATTACAAAGCAATAGGAAACACATTCCTGAGGAACTGAAATCCATCAACAATAGGGAACTATATTCTAATATGTTTGTATTCACTGATCTCAACAGCGAAAAGCCTCCGGTAACAATAGTGTCCTATGTAGCTAAGGAAAAACTGAAAAAAAAACTTCTATTACTACTGTCAACTCAACATAATTATGACAAGATATCAGATACTGAGGGAAAGAAAAAATCATACATAAATTTATTATATAACGCAACAAAAGGTGGTGTCGATACAATCGACCAAATGGCACGGAAATACATCACCAAGAGAAGTACACTGAGATGGCCACTATCCGTCTGTTTTACGCTTATTGACATCGCTTGTATGAACGCATATACCTTGTACACAATGAACTTTCCTGATTGGAATAAAACAAAAAGTAATAGAAGGCGCTTGTTTCTTCAAGAACTGGGAATTGAACTCATCAAACCAAACATTGAAGATCGCACCAAAAATGTTAGGTGTATGCAGCGTCATATAGTTTCCTCAATGGAAAACGTATTGAAGAGAAAAATCGTCAGGACATTGCACGGTCTGCAACAACAGTCAAAGGTAGGTGTCATGTATGCAACTCCCAGGTGAGAACGAAACGTGAAAAACAAAACAAGCTTTCTAAAACAACAATCGTGTGTACCAAATGCAGCAGATTTGTTTGTGGGAAACATAGTGAGAAAGTAAACATTTGCGAGAATTGTCAGCTCGACACTGACAACTCCGATATAATACTCCGTGAAAAGTTCTACACTACAAAGTTACTTACATCAATAGCATATGCACAGTGGTGTACCTTGTTCAAGAACTCAAAATTAGTGTGATGTAAACATTGCCAAGATTATGAATTTAGTATTAGCTTCACATAATAATATATGAAAGCTATGTATGGTATCATCAGTCCAATTAATTGTATTGAATAATACTGATATTAGCATAGTTACATACAAATAAGCTTAAATACGCTGTGGACAATCATAAATATTATATGAAAAGGTGTATTTGTTAATTATACTAAATTTCATAACAATAATATCTCATTTAGATCCAATAATACAGTGGACATTTTTTAACCCCCCCTTGGTCCACAGCGAAACGGGCTGACGCTTGGTCCTGCGAGGGTTAATCTGTAAATTAATTGTTAATTGCAATTGACAATTGAAGTAAGTAGGTTATCATTGCAGTTGGCCATTAATAATGGAGAATCAATTGCAATTAATCAATTGATTGAAAGTAATTACAGTGGAAAGTAATTGCAATTGAATTCAGTCATTCAATTGCAATTGAAATCAATTGGCAATTAATTCAATTGCAATTGATTTCCACAGCAATTACTTTCAATTGATTGATCAATTGCAATTGATTTTCATTTATTAATTTTCAACACTGTAGTTCAGAGAGGGCGTGGGACAATGAAAACTTTGGCCACGACCAATTGACTCACCACCCATCGTGACCCATGACCCACCGTGACCCACTGTGACCCACCACCCACCATGAACCACTCTCACCCACTGTGACCCACAGACCCACCAAAACCTATTGTCATCAACTCTGACCCATGATTCACGCCCTCTTCTCTACTGACTAAAGAGTTTAAACTTGTAATAAAACAAGCCTATGAAATTATCACTCATCAGAGTTTGCATATCTACAATCAATCGCTCAAGTACCGCTCTATTACAATAACTTCGGATCTGACCTTTCTAATATAAATAAAATAAAGAGTTTGTTTGCGTCTGTCTGTCTATCTTTGTGTGGCCTGTGGACCAGATGAGTGAACCGAATCTTTTCAAAATTTGGTCACGGGTAGCTTGGTCTAGGGCCCAGATCAAGACGGAGAGTTTTTTTAAAAATTTCGAACTAAGGGGGTCTCAGGGGGACGTTTTCCTTGAACGGCCTAGGGACCAAACAAGTTGACCGAGAGTAACCAAATTTTTGTCACGGGTACCTTGGTCCCACACCAAGGAAAAGCGTTTTTGACAAAATTCCAACCAGGGGGTATCAGGGGGGCGTTTAGAGAGACATGTAAAAGTAGTAGAAAATGACCCATATTAGTGTCGATTTTATAGTTTTCGCAGTCGCTGAAATCAATGGTGAAACTCCGATCGCATTAACTTCCAAATTCACCCTATTCGGCTGCGGGCCGGGGGTCAACGGGGAGGGGGGAGGGATACCGAAACGTAAAAGTAATCCAAAATGACCGATATTAGTGTCAAATCCATAGTTTTCACGGTCGCTGAGATCAATGGTGACACTACCATTAGCGATGACTTTCAAATTCTTCCACCGTTGTATGCGGGCCTTAGGTCACCAGAGGGGGGAATTCCGAGACATGTAAAAATAATCGAAAATGACCGATATTAATGTCAAATTCATAGTTTTCGGGGTCGCTGAGCTCAATGGTGAAACTCAAGACCGCGTTTACTTTAACATTTAGCTCCCATTAGCTAAGAAACGGAGGCATTATAAAGGGGATCAAGAGACATGTAAAAATAACCCTTAATGACTGATGTGATATTAGTGTCAAATCCGTAGTTTTCGCGGTCTCTGAGATCAATGGTGATACTTTCATTAGCGATGATTTTCAAATTTAGCCACCATTGTATGATGGCCGGGAGTCACTGCGGGTGGAGAATTGCGAGACATGTAAAAATAATGGAAATTGAACGATATTAGTGTCAAATCCATAGTTTTCACTGTCGCTGAGATGAATGGTGATACTTCCACAGGCATTGACTTCTAAATGCAGCCCCATCGGCTGCGGGCCAATGACGTTGTTTTTTGAAAATTGGAACCAGAGGATCATAGGGGCTTTTACCGGGATATGTAAAAAGTAGTAGAAAATGACAGATGTTAGTGTCACATTCATAGTTTTCGCGGTATCGGCTGGGAGACAAAGAAGATTTTTTCACAATTTGAACCAAGGGGGTCTGAGGGGGCGCTAACCGGGACATGTAAAAGTTGTACAAAATGACCAATATTTGTGTCGAATACATATGTTGCTCAGATGTATAGTGATATTCCCGATAGTGTTTACGTTCAAATTCAGCCCCCATCGGCCTTCCCAATGGAAACACATGTACGTTGGTGGATATATATTCACACAAAATATATCCAATTTTAGAAAAGTTTCTTAATTGTTCTCCCGTTGTTCAGTTTGTTTGCATTGATATTTTATCTGATCCGTGCGAAGAACGGGCATAACAGCTAGTGCGAAATGGTAAAGTGTTTGTCATGGACCAAATTACAATGAATTCAATTATATAGGTAATTATTATAATTATCATTGATAATTATTTCCTCGCTACCGTTTTCTAAGCCTATTTTCACGTTTTGTGAATCAATGGTAGTGGGTAAAAATAGGCATTCAATGTGGGAAGAAAAATGACACACTATTCCACCAGTATCCCACAGTCGCTTTTTCGCATTGTTTAGTGCATGTTTTGTACCGTTTCTGCGCATATTTTCACGTTTTGTACACCACCGAAAGTGGGTCAAAGAGGACCTACAAATATGGCAGAAAAAGACATATTCATCCCACATTCAAGGACCATTTTGACCCAGTTCCATTGATGCACAATGCAACACAAATCATGCATAAAAAATGTGAAGGAAACGACATCGACATTCGATGGTGACGGAACAGCATAAAGTTATTCCGCTATACTTGTAGGCCATTTTGACCAATTTTTGTTGTCGCACTAAAGTGGAAATAGGAGCACAAAACGGCACTGTACGATGCGAAAGAAACGACCTTTAAATTCCATAGTGACGGAACAATGGCTCTTTTTCCTCACACTTTGATGGACCATTTTGACGCATTTCTGGTGATGCTCAAAACATGGAAGTAGGCGAACAGAACGGTACAAAATACACACTAAACGATGTGAAGGAATCGTCCTCCAAATTCGTTGGTGGCGGAACAGCATTAACCTGTTTCGTTATATTCATAGATCCATTTTGACCCGCTTCCGGTGACACACAAAACGTACAAAACAGGCACTAAACGATGCGAAAGAAACGACCCCGAAATTCGATAGTGGCGGAACAGTGAGCCATTTAACTCCCACTTTAAAGGCCCGTTTAACTCACCTCAGGTGATGCAGAAGACGAGAAACAGATGCAGATTTTTTTTTTTTAAAAAAAAAGATACTAAGCGATGCGAAATAAACGATCTAGAAATTCTATAGTGTCGGAACAGTAGGTCATTTTCGTCACACCTTCGAGGCTAATCTTGACACATCTGGTGACGCACAAAACGTGGAAATGGGGCACAAAATGGCACAAAACAGGCATTAGTCAATGCGAAAGAAGGACCTCGAAATTCGGTAGTGGTGGAGCAGTGAGTCATTTAACTCCCACTTTGAAAGCCCGTTTAACTCACTTCCGGTGATTCACAAGACGAGGAAGTAGGCACAGAAAACTTTTTTAAAAAATAGTCACTAAACGATGCGAAAGAAACGACCTAGAAATTCGGTAGTGGCGGAACAGTGGGTCATTTTCTTTACACTTTGGAGGCCCATTTTGACACCCTTCTGGTGACGCACAAAACGTGGAAACAGAGGCACGAAACGGCACGAAACATTCACTAGTCGATGCGAAAAGAAGGACCTCGAGATTAGGTAGTGGCGGAGCAGTGGGTTATTTTCGTCCCACCTTCGAGGCCCATTTTGACCCTCTTCCAGTGAAGCACAGAACGTCGAAATAGGCGCACAAAAGAGTAAGCGATGTGGAAATTAACGACCTCGAAATTCGATAGTGGCGGAACTCTTAGTCATTTTCATCCCATCTTGGAAGCCCATTTTGACCCACTTCCGGTGACGCACAAAACGTGGAAATAGGGGCACGAAACGGCACGAAAATTCACTAGTCGATGAGAAAGGAAAGACTTCGAAATTCGGTAGTGGCGATGCAGTGGTCATTTTCATCCCACCTTCGAGGCCCATTTTGACCCTCTTCAAGTGACGCACAAAACGTCGAAATAGGCGCACAAAAGAGTAAGCGATGTGGAAATTAACGACCTCGAAATTCGATAGTAACGGAACTCTCGGTCATTTTCGTCCCATCTTGGAAGCCCATTTTGACGCACTTCCGGTAACGCACAACACGGGAAATTACGCGCACAAAACGGCAGGAAACTGGCACTAAACGATGCGAAAGAAGCAACCTTGAAATTCGGTAGTGACGAAACAGTGATTCATTTTCGTCCCACCTTGGGGACCCATTATAACCCACTTCCCATGACGCATAAAACGTTGAAGTAGACACACAAAACGGCACAAAACGATGTGAGGGCAACGACCTCGAAATTCATTGGTGGCGGAACAGCAATAACTTGTTCCGCCATATTGATAGGCCCATTTTGACACACTTCCGGTGACGCACAAAATGTAGGAATAGGCTCAGAAAGAGACACAAACACGCACAAAAGATGCAAAACAAAATACCTCGAAATTCGTTGGTGGCGGAACAAGTTAATTACGCCGTGAGCACCAATATAAGTATACCATCAAGGCTGAGAACTGCACGGTCTAATTTTTTTAGCCAAAGTAGAAGCCCAACCGGGATAGTGATGTCCGGCTCGACTCGGTTCAACTGAGCGAACAGCTTGAGCTGGCTTGGTTGAGATGACCCATCGATTGGGCTCTATTGAGCCAATGGCTTGAGCCGGCTCGGTAGGGACGAGTCATCGACTCTGCTCGATTGGAGCCAATGGCTCGAACCAGCTCCGTTGAAACGAGTCCATAGACTGGGTTCGAACCAGCTCAACTGAGCCGATGGCCCGAACCGGCTCGGTTGGGGTAAGCAATCAGGTCGGTCCGGTTCAGCTCGTGTGAGCAACGGGCTCGAGCTGGCTCGGTTGGATGAGCTGTTGGTTCGGCTCACTTTTCTGTTCGGCTCGATAAGTTAATGAGCTGTGAGAGAGCCGCTTGAGTCGTTAACAACCCTAAACCCGGGTCGAGCAGTTTTGAACATGTTTGCCTGGAGTCCTATAACTTTTAACAATTTTTGGCTCGAGCCCGAGTACTTGCTCCTTCTGAACTCAAACCTAGAACCTCGTGACCGATGTCCTTGCCTCCTGAAGATTTCTTGACGACCGAGATCGACAGTCAACTAATTTTTATATTCAGTTACAAACCGCCTATATTCCATGTTCATACACGGTGTTATAATAATAATTAGTTATAGTAGTAGTAGTAGTATCATGGATAATTATATTGTCTATGTAGGATACTTGAAGAGAGTAGTACTTGGAACTACACAAAGGATTTAGCTCGAATTGGCTCGACTCGACTGGAAACTCGATCCGAATTGGGTCGAGTTGGGGGAAATTTTTCGAGCCGTGTTCTCGAGTCGAGCTCAAAGATGTCTGCTTCGAGTCGAGTCGAGTTTTAAAGAAAACTCGCTCGAACTCGCTTGTGCTCATCCCTATTGTATACATGACGGGCATATAGAGTTCTTTCGAGGGTGATAGAATCATAAACATAATATATTTAAAAAATGCTTAGTTTTACGGCTTTCTTCCCCGGAGGGACGAAGGGATGGTAGTTATCCAGCATTTTTTATAAGTATTTTTTTTAAATATATGTAAAACAGTAACAAGTGGACAACACAATATACACATATCTTCTTATTTTCAGTTTTAATTGCTGATTTCAATTGCAAATAACAATTACAATTAACAATTACAAGTTTCAATTGTCAATTGCAATTAACAATTAAATGTTTCAATTGCACTCTTTCCGATTGACAATTAACATTTGACGAAAAATTAATTGCAAATTTTATCATTGAATTCAATTGCAATTGAAATTAATTGTCAATTACAAATTGAAATCAATTGCAATTGATTTCCAGAGCAATTACTTTCCATTGATTGATCAATTGCAATTGATTTAAATTGATTTTGCCACACAATGGTCCTTGCAGAGCGGTTTGCTGGTGCAGTGCGCTTTGAAAGCAAGCATGTGACAGATTACATACCTTTGAGGAGTAAAGAATCACGTGGCTTGCGGAATGGTTAATGGAGGAATACCTAAAACATTAGCCCACTACCTCTCTTTGATATTGTAGCATTTCTTTATAAAACATCATCTGGGCCAAATTGATCCATTCTTGGTATTCGAAGGGTTAAATTCATTTTCAGTAAAAGGAGGATAGGTCGCTGACATTGTATGAGTTTAGTAAGTTTAGTAGCAATCTACATTCCAGAGGATCTAGCATGTAGATGAAAATACTGTGGGCGAGAAATCATGTGATCACTATGTCAGGAGTAGTGTTAGAACAGGAACGGATTGGTTTTGGTAATGGGTGAATGAAGCCTGTAGTGGAGGCAGTGATACAATTGATAAAAGCAATTTCTGTCTGAGCGGCTATGGATGTTAATATTGGAAGAGATCAGGTAATGTCGGAAATTATTAGAAATATATTGGAATGGGAGGGGAATAGGACGACCTGGTAGAACATACATGAATGTCATTGTGACACATAAAGATTTGTAATAAATAGTTACGATTAGATGTTCTGGAATATTAGATGGAGAGTCAATACTATACCATGTGTATACCAGTTAAAAAGTGACATTAGTGATAGTTTGTTGATATTTACTAGGGATATAGTTATGAAGAGACTGGAAGTGTGGGAAGAGAAATTTAATATGAAAGTGAAGAAAAGATTAATGGAAAAGGGAAGGCGGTTAGGGTGGAAGTCAAATCAGGAGGAGGATATTGACAAAAAGGTGGTAGTAATAGGTGATGTGACGTTGCCGGATGATGAGAAGAAAGTGTTAAGTTTAGGCTATAAGTTTAAAGTGAAAGAACAAAGATTGGACGCAGAAGAGGTTATATAATCGGTAGAGCAAGCCATAGTTCAAGTTCAGGACAAGGAGATAAGGGATAAGGAGAAACGCTAAGGTGATTGTGGAAAGGAACTATTAGAAGCCAAATAGGCACCTTTCAAAACACGAGTACAGTGTGTTGAAGGATATAAAGAAGCGAAAAGACTTATGTGTGCAACAAGCGGACAAACGTGGTGCCATTGTGGTGATGGAAAAACAATGATACAAAGAAACATTGAATGATATCTGTGATTATACTTACGAGGTGATAGGTGAAAAATCTGTGTGTGAGAAAATTAAAGAAAAAGTTTAATCACTAACAAAAGCAGGTTTTGAAAGAGGTCTTAATAAAGAAGGTAGGATACCGGTAATGAAAGGTTTTCCAAAAGTTCATAAGTAGGAGGTAAAACTGAGACCAGTATTAGATTGCCGAGGAAATATATTTGAACCATTGGAGGAGAAGTTAAAGAAGGTTGTGGAAATGTTAAGGAGGCAACAAGACAGTAGCAGTGTGAAAAACTCGGTTGAGTTAAGAAGAAGGTTGAAGGAAGTAGGACAGAGCAAAGCTAAAAATATCATTTTCAGTGTCGATGTGAAGGCTATGTTTTCAAGTCTAAGAAGAAACAACATTGTTAAAGTCATCACTAAATTGATGAAGGATAAGGAAGATCAATGGTTGGAGTGGAGAAGGACTGAAGGAGGCCCTGAAGACTATATGGAATAACAGTTATTGTGTTATAGGTGATAATTTATTGAAAATCAATGAAGGACTAAGCATAGGTTCCAGGTTGAGTCCAGTGCTAGCAGAAATTACTATGAACGACTGGGAGAAGAAAGTAAGGATGAAAGGAAATGACAGATTAGTGTTTTTTGCTAGATATGTTGACGATTGCTTGGGGATTTGGAAAGGAACTCTAAGGCAATTGGTATAGTTTGTAAAGAAATTGAGAATATAGAGAAAGGCATACAAATGGAGCTAGAGGTAGAAAAGGAAGAGGCTATACTTTTCCTGCATATGAGAATAAGGAGGAAACAAGGAGTGATATGCACAGAATGGTATCAAGAAAGTTGCGCGTCGGGAAAATATTGCCACGCCCGAAGTAATGTAGATTACTCGACCAAGAGGAATTTCATCATTAACATGGAGAATAGAATTAAACAAATAACCAGTGAAGGAGACAAGGCGGAACAGAGTATACAGTCATTCCATAAGCAGGTGGAGAATAATGGATACGATAGAAAGAGGCTAAAATACAGGAGGAGATGGGAGAAGATAAACGAAGAAAAAGAAATAAGCCGAGAAGGAGAGCAAAGTGAAGGAGGAATGGAAGAAAGAAGAAAAATGTGGTGGGGGATAGAAAGTTTGGGAGAAGAAACAGAAATCATTAAAAAAATGCTTAAGAAGATGGGGACATCTCAACTTACAGAAAAGGGAGTAAGAGGCTTCTGGATGTAATAAGGGAAAAAAGAAGGAAGAAGACAGAAGAAGAACAAGGGGTAATGATGGAGAAAAAAGGACTGATTTTTAAAATTCAGTGCGGCGAGTGTGATATGTGTTATATTGGGGAAACTGGAAAGAAACTAAGAGAGCGAATAAGACAACATAAGGATGACGTTAGGCTAGAAAGGAACAAAAATGCGGTCTACAAACACGTAAGGGCACGGAACATTCAGTTAATTGGAATGAAGTAAAATTTTAGGCCAGGAAGAAAGAAGGATAGTTAGGAAATGGAAGAAGGCACGGTTTATAGAAATGAAGGGTAATAAAGCTACGAACTGGAACTCAGGACTGATCATCGACCAACAGTGGAATAGGTTGTTGAAAAAACTTAAAGTATAAAATATGAATACATATATCAATTATAATGTGGTATATATATTGATTGTCTCACACGTGTTTATGTATTTATTAGTCCATATTAGTTATCTCTATATACTTGTGTGTATATATGTATATATGTTATAGTATATATATTTATATATAGATAATATGTGGTTCTATAGTATACGAGTATATACTAGGGAAAGGCAAAACCGATTTTTATAAAAACCGGAAACCGGCTTCTAAAAAAACAGAAATTCGAAAAACCGACATTTCGGTTTTTCACCGGAACAGGTTTCGTTTCTTTCCAAAACCGACATTTCGGTTTTTAACCGAAACCGGTTCGTTTTTTTGCCAAAACCAGTTCGGTGTTTTGCCGAAACCGGTTTCGGTTTTTTAGGAATATGTTTCGTTTTTTTCCAAAAACTGGTTCGGTTTTTTTCTCCAAGCCCGGTTTCTGTTTTCTCCAAAAGCGGTTCGGATTTCTAAAAAAAACGGTTCGGATTTAAGCGAAACTGGTCTCAAGTTTCTTCAAACCCAGTTTTGTTTCTCACCAGAGTGGAGTTTCGTTGTTCTCCGTAAACCGGATCCGTTTGCAACAAAAGCAGTTTTTTTTTAAATATATTGGTTTTTAAGCTTTTTCTGTGTTCTTCAAGTTATGTTAAAAAGCCATGCCTCAAAAAGGCATGAAGTTTGAAATCAGTGTTACTACGAGTAGAATCCAACCCGCGGCTACAGATATACGTTATGTATGCTAGCTTTAGCCTTCAGTTTACTGATCAGGAATATTAATTGCACTACCTAAAATAAATATACAATTAATATTATATATATATATATATATATATATATATATATATAAATTAATTTATTAGACAGTACATAAATGAATATGATACTTCAAGTTATCGGGTAAAGAGAAAGATAAATTTCAGTATATGTTGGTTTGAGTTGGCTTCCGCCAAGTAAATCATTTAAAAATAATATAAGAATGTTTTGCACTAAGAGTTGAAATGACGGAGGCAAGTACAGTTTGAAGGAAGTTTGACAGAGATATTTCCTTTCACCAACTTCTACAGGGTTTTCAAACCAACACCGACAACGTTTGGGAGATGACTCCTGACACCAAGATGAGACGAATAGTAGACCAACCTGGGTGCACAAATGCTTCCTTTCGGAGTTATAGGCTGCCGAAAACATGAAAAAATGAACTTTAAAGGTCCATAGCTCCTAAACTATGGGACGTCCTGTAGTCGGGTCAAGACTTCACTTAGGAACTAATATGTGGCCTATCCAAATATCCATGTTTCAGAATTCTCGGGCATTTCCGCAACAATTTTAATAGAGGTAATTGGTGAGTACTTGAACTTATATGCCTGTAGCCAAACTCCCTCTATAAAAATTATTGGTTGAGTACCTTAGGATTCTGAAACGTGCAATTTTGCATAGGGCATATATCAGTGCCTAAGTAAAGTCTTGACCCGACAACGGTACGTCTCATAGTTTAGGACCTATGGACCTTTAAAGTTCATTCTTTCAAGTTTTCGGTAGCCTATAACTCCGAAAGGAAGCATTTGTGCACCCAGGTTGATCTATACTTTTCGTCTCATCTTTGTGTCAGGAATCACCTCCCAAACGTTATCGATGTTGTTTTGAAACACCCTATATATTTAGAAGAAACACCAAAAAAGTATTTCACCAAAGATGACATTTTCGTAGTATCTAGTAGGCAGGTAACTTAATTATATTCGCTTTGCAGATGCTATGGCAAATAAAGTAGTGATGGTACCGAGACCAAGACTTTTATATACCGAGACGAGACAGAGACCGAGATATACCTCTGTAAATCGAGACGAGACTTAGGTCAGTCTCGGAAAATCTGTCTCGTCTCGAATATTGATAGCTATTAAAATTGCTTTTACTCAAAATTTGTTTCGTTGAAGCTAGATAATATGGGAACAGTTGACTCATGTACAGTAGCGTATTTAGGAGTGGTTATCGGACTCAACCCCCTCCCGAAAAAAAATTGTGATAATTTCTTCGCATTACACTTACAACACAAATATTTTCACCCGTTCCTCAAGCCTCTCTCGAAACAAAATCCACTGTTGATGTAAATAGCCTTTTCTCTCTCTCTCTCTCTGTATATATATATGCGCTTGCTTGCATTGTTTGTCATCAACATTTCTACTGGAATGAGATGTTTCATTTTGGCAAGTACATCGCTTTTTCTTGGAAATTTGTTGCCTAAGACTGACGCATGGTTGAGTGCTGGGAGAGGGATGAATTCTTGCCTTTCGCTGTTGTTCTATCAACACTACGAGGATTTCACTCACAGAGTATATGAATAAATGGAGGGAGAGGAGGGAAGGTCACCTATGAGATGATCACTAATACTAGAGTTTGGGACTGTGTTTGTTGTTCGTCTGGCAAGTCGGCAGCTGTACATTCAGAAAAGTTCGCTTTCTCCTAAGGAGACACCTATTTCTTGAATTCTGCCCCAGGCGACACATTTGCGCTTGTTCCTTGCACACCACCATCTGGAAGGCAGAATTGAGAGGGGAAGGGGTTGTTTCGTTATTTCCCAGTTCTTCCAAAGTGATCTTTTATCATTAACATATAGATATTTGAAATTAAGTTAGCAACTTTTCCATCCTTATGTTCTTCTTGCATGTAGTGGCGGGTCGCGGACATAACCTCACCGAACATAAGTTCACCTATATTAATGCAAAAGCGGACAAAAGTTAACCGGACATAAGCTCACTGTAAATATTCCGGTACATCATCTCTATATTGATTTTAGAAAGGCTTACGACCTGGTTAGAAGAGAAGCATTGTACGACATTCTTACATAATTTGAAATACCGAAGAAGCTAATTAGATTAATTAAGATATGTTTAAATGAATAACAAAGTAAAGTCCGGGTAGGAAAATTTATATCCATGAGCTTTCACGTCGAGAATGGCCTGAAACAAGGAGATGCGTTGTCGCCATTATTATTCAACTTTGCAAGATAGCAGCCAGGGCATAGAGTTAAATGGAATTCACCAGGTTATGCCGTATGATGATGTAAATATAATAGGGGATGATAGGAAAAGAGTAGAAGGAAATGCAGAGGTCTTATTAAACGCTTACAGGGTCATAGGTTTAGAAGTAAATGCTGAGAAAAATTAATACATGGAAATTGGTCAGCATCGTAATACTGCAACTTATGGATGCGTAAAAATATGGAATAATACTTTTGATAAAGTGAATACTTTCAAATATCTGGGATCAATATTAACAGACGAAAACCATATTCACGAATAAATTAAATGTCGATTAAAAGCAGGGAATTCGTGTTATTATTCAGATCAATATCTCTTGTCGTCGCGAATTCTGTATATATTACTTTGGGTAATGGGCAAATAGAGGCGCGAAAATTGAATTTGGAATAAACCTTATCGTTTACGGGAAAAGTACGCAAATATGCAAAAATTTACTTTAAAAAAACACGATGTTTGAGTTTTTATTATATTTTTCTATAGCATTTAGTAAGACCTTTAGAAGAAGCCTATAATCGCCTTGTGGAAATATACCATTAGCGAACTACGGGTGATCAAATTTGGACCAAGTTGATATTTTAAATATAAAAGCCTAATAAGAGGCTGCTTATCACATAAGACAGATGATCGAGTGGTAAACGCAGTTGTACTGCATGCCAAAGGTCTTGGGATCGAACTTTATTCCCCCCTTACGAATTGCTTGTAAAGATAAATAAACCCAATCGTTTAGAGGTTGTAGTAAAAGCTGAAAACTTGACTAGACAATCACGACAGCTCGTCAAACTGAACGAAACGCAGTCTTGAGAATTTGTACTGTTAAGTCCAAACGATGTGAAGCGCTTAGATGGGAATTACAAACTACTAGTAGCGAAGTCCTGCTACGTTGAACATCGGTTCAATGGAAAATACGAATTCTTCATTGCTCAAGAAACCAACGATGCAAATTATGGTGATTATAACCAGAAAATAAAACAGATGTAGGTTTATTTGCAAACAAAAACTTAAAATATTGTATTGTGCTAGTTCCGTCAACGATCCAGGTAAACATCACCAATAAATAAATAAATAAATAAATAAATAAAATAAAAAAATACGGTGAGTTTCGCTAAATGTGAGGTAAACTTTTAAGGTTACACACATGTAATTTGAATCTCTCATTTAAAATAAACGAATACGTATTTCAGCGTTCTTTGATTTTAGCTACATAGAAGGGATATAAAAATGTCAGAATGGTTCGCTAATATTCTCCATACGTAGTGTCGTGGAGCCATTTGCTAGTACCTTAATTTTTCTTTATGCGTTTAAATTTGCTGCTCATATTATCTCTTAACCTACATGCTCTTAAACAAGTAGAAAGAAAGTACGAAATAAATTACAAAACTATTTAGAAGCTTCAAAACCGGTTTTATTTGTCTGCAAATTGTGGAGTTTTGTGTTGAAAGATACAAGAGTTATATTATTTTGTTTTTAAATGTTTATATATACTGTTGGTACACTTTAGAAGTTTATTAGGAAGATACATACGTAATAGATATATACTTCAATTCAAACTTTCTACATCTAGAATCAAATCAAGATAAAAGAACACGCGTTGACATTTACAAAATTTGTGAACTCGAAATACATCAAGTTTCTAGAACTCGAAATAAATCAAGTTTCTTCATTACAAAGAAATGAAGTTGGTATTTCATTTTATGAAAAAGTTTCTTTCTAAATATTAATGCTGTACTATGTAATTACTTATTTTATTTTCAAAAATACTTCACACAGAAAAAATACACTACAAGAAATTGATAATTATACACAAGTAGTGTCCAGCAACCAGATTTCTTAATAAATTTTACAATCACTCACGAAGATACAATATGAAGCTCTGAAAGTCATTTTTAGACAACTGAGCTTTTGTCCTAAAAATGCACTGATAATGAAAACAAGAACTGCTTCTTTACATATACAAATGTTTTTGTTTGCATGCAAATTTATGATCACAAGCCTGGGAATGTCATTAATTGAAATAATTTATAAATTACATAAACTTGTCAAAATTCACCAAAAGAGAAAACTGAAATACATCTCACAGATTCATGGATATATCATACCTTTATTCTTCTTAACGACATTAGATCAAAAATAACAAAAGCGCCTCTCCTCTGTTACAAGTTTCAATAACAATGTAACATTACTAATATGACTCTTATCTTACTTCATTATCCACTAACGTACCGTATATGCGGCGAAATAATAAAGCCCTATGCTAATATTTCACATGCATCACATACATCAATAGAACCAAGGACTACACTTCTGTTTACTTACGCAGCGAAAAAAAAGGTGCTGCTGTTCTCCCCCTGAGCTTAAACCAAAGTTTGAGATATACGCTCCCTAAACTTATATTAATATCTGCAGCTGAAGCAGTTGCCATTTACCAATACTAGTCAAACAAAAAGAAATACAAACTGCATGTATATGCATTGATTCATTGAGATTGAAAGCGTTAGATACAGTTAATTGAAATAAGAAAACTTTATGGATGGATATTATTATTTATTATGGGTTTAATTTGTAGTTTATGAAAATTACCGTATTCATTCTGTATTTTATACATACTTTGTCCCATGTCAACTTAAAATTCAATGCAGAAATCGACGAAATTTCTCGATCTGCATCACTGCTTAAGTAGCATTAATCAAACTACTGCTTCAAATTTCCATATTTTGCGAAAGTTATAAGTTGTAGTTTTGACAGTTGTAGACAGTTGTAGTTTTTTTTAATGAAGCAAGTTCAAAAATGTTCAGTAACATTCAATTGGAAAATAATAGAATGTTATCAAAAACTAAAGAAAGATATCAAATAATTATATTCATTCACCTAAAATTGAATACTTTACTTACGCCAGTAACTAAACCTACATAAAATAAACCCTAAGGACAAAGATTTTTATTAGTTAAACACTAGTGAATTCTGTCAATTCAAAACAAGAAAAGAAACATAAGAAAATATGCCGAAAGAAAACAAAATGGTATTGATTGATATAGCTTAAGAAAAACTATCAAACTTTCACTAAACATAAATTTTACGAGTTGAGTTTGATTGTGAAATCGTGTTTGCATATTGCATTTTAAGCGTTTTTTAATTTAAAATTTAATTCAGCAGTGCAACTTGTGCCAACCTATTGCGGTTTGCAAGCGATAGTTTTTAGATTTTTGTTCAAAAATATTAATATATCTGCATTTTCATGGAGAAGTCTAGATCTACTCGCAGTAACGATATTACCAGCAAGTGAAAATACTCGTTCAGATTCGACTGAAGTTGCTGGAATCACCGTGAATCTTTTAGCAAGACATGCTAATTTTTGAAGCCGATGCTCGTTAAGTTTCCACCATTCAAGGCTGTTGCAACATTGCGAAAGACACTGATCTGATTTATAAAGAGTAAGCTCATCTGTTACATTAGGACTTTTTGAACACGATGGAAATATTCCAAGCAAATAGTCTAATGCTGATGACCCACCGGACGATTGCTGTGATAAATCATCTTCTTATTCTTCAGATTCTACGCAAATATCATGAACCCATCTATGGATATTTGTTTGCATTTTAAAATTCAGAAATGGTAATGATTTGTACTTTGGGTCCAAGAATGTTGCTAAGAGGTAACTTTTCAGAACACTATTTGACAAAAAGTCTGATGATTCAGAATTGGATAATGCATCGAGCTAAAGACGCTTTCCTAAGTAAACTGATATTGAAGATTTCAAGTTCTTAACAATTTCAGAATCTGAAGGACATTCCTTCAGGTGGTTAGAAATAAGACCATAGCCTAATGGTAAAGCAAAAGAAATGGAACACTTTTGATCACACATAACTGTTGTAGCCATTTGTAGTGGCTTCAGTACTCGAATGATATCTTGCATGATTTGCCACTTGTCTTCAGTTATCCTTGCATGCAGAGGTTTAGTGACATTTCTATCAGAGAACACTGCAATTATTGCTTCTCTTTGTTCCAGCAACCGTTCGATCATCGAATATACACTGTTCCAGCGAGTCTTTGTATATTGAATAAGGCGATGCTTTGGTAACTTTAGAAATTTTTGTTTGTTTTCAAGCGCGACTGAAGCAGTGGTGCTATGTTTGAAGTGCCCTACCACTTTGCTACAGATTGAAATTATATTTGTTACCTCGCTTTTCTCTAAACTGGTCAGCATGGATCGCTGCAATGTATGTGCCAAACATGATACATTGTAAACCGGCAACAAACGTCCAGCATTAATCATATTCGATGCATTGTCGTGAACTAATGCAACTACTTTGTCTTTGATGCACCATTCCTCCATACACAGTTTAATAGCATTAGCTACATTTTCAGCTGTATGTCGTTCTTCTAGTTCAATTGTCTTGAGAACAAAATCTTCTGTACAGAAGTTCTTATACAGAGCATGACATGTCACTGCAATGTAAGAATCTGTTGCTCGAGACGTCCACATATATGTCGTTAAAGCAACTACTTCTGCTTCCTGTAGCCTCTGTTGTACTTGGTCTTTCAGTTCAGAATAAAAAAGCTGCAAGCGTCTCCATAGTGTTCGCCTAGACTGTACGCTATAATTTGGTTCAAGAAAGGACATTAACTCCCGAAACCCTTTCCCTCCAATAAATGAAATTGGGAGTAGATCTGTTACTATCATGTTTGCAATCCTTTTCGCAATCTGTTCTTCATATTCTGGTGTGCACGGCCGGCTATTTTTAAGATACTTTACTATTGATCTTTGTTCATACGTTCGCTTTTTATTGTGTGTTTGAGGAACTCTAATTACATCATCACGCGTTTCGTCATTGGTGACAGTTTCACAGGAAACTTTCACAGTAGTATCTTGTGACATATTTGTAGCCTCAACACAGTCTGATGGTCCAGGAGAATCTTCAGAACTATCCGAATGGGAAGCTTCCACAAAGGTACTGTTGAAAAAGAAAATGACACAATATTATGTTTAAGAAAAATCACAATCTAATTCTATGAACAAATTAAATATAAACATGTTTTAAAGACAAAAGCAAAGAAATTATGAATATAAGCATTGAAACTTGTTTCAGTGTATTACTATTTGACTCATCAAGCCACTAAGAGGGTATGGATGCAACAGTTGTTTTGACAAATTTGCCTCAGGAGATTTGTTCGTACTTCCGCTGTCTTGAAATTAGGGTGGTGGGAAACTGGATGGCGTTTTGGTCACCAGCATCCTTGTAGTAAGTTATCAGAGAAGGAAAATATCTTCCATAGAAAAAGAGATTCCATTCCACCTCGCCTAACGATTTATCAGTCACTGATATCTCCAAGAGAAGAATGTCAGCTATTTTAGGTGAGATGGGAATTCAGATCTTGCCTAATCCCTTCTCGCCTAAAGTGCGATAAGATACAAGGAGGGAATTTCTGCACTAAAGAGAGAATTCCTCTACTAGCATTTTAACCAGATATTTTAATCAATTTTTCAATTTCTGTCAACTACAATATAAATATTTAATAAGTACTACACAACAAGAAAGCATAGGGGAGGGGGACGATGAAGTGGATGTAGTTCACTTTTGGTTTGTTTTGGGAAAACTGGAAGGTGCTTAGCAGACAGGAGCTAATAGGAAACAGGATAGAAATATACAGGATAGTAATATACAGTGTTTGAAAACAACACTGACAACGTTTGGGAGCAGATTCCTGACACCAAGATAAGACAAAGAGTATAGACCAACCTGGGTGTACAAATACTTCCTTTCGGTACTATGACCAGCCAAAAATCTGTCGGAAGATAAAAAAAGCCATAACTCGAGAACAAAATGTCGGATCGAAGTTGGGGGAAAGGGAATGTTTATTATTTTTAGCCGTAGTTTCCATTAATACACAACTCGATGTGGTACAGAGCGGGGGCAAGGGTCACCCCAAAGAAATTGAAGAAATCCTGTGATATTTTATTAAACGTTGAGTATAATGACATACGATTAAACTAACTAAAACTAAAGACGATGTTTCAACTAACAAAAGTCTTAGGACGTGGTCCAAGTTATAAGAACCTCGTTAGAGTTCGAAAAAGGAAAGATAAGTATATTTGATTGATCTACTTTGTCTCAGTACAGAATTGGCCATCGAGGAGGGACTGAAATTATATGAAATCCAAAACGTTTAAATATTATGCCTTCTAGGCTAATGAAGACAGAGAAATCACTCACGGCTATGTGGGTAGCATACGGGACTTTGGCATAGGAGACCTCGCTCCGATTCCCGGCAGGAACGCAAGCGGTTTGAATCTCACGTTAATTCGTAGCTCCATGGCTCATATAACTTTGCTACCGAAGGAATGCTAAGCTCAAATCCGAACCAATAATACAGACAGGTAATAGATGGAAGCTAATTATTGGAAAATAATTCGTAAAATGAGAATATAAGTGAATTCAGATAATCCCGAGAAGACTCATTGGTACGATGGTATCCACCACGAACTTTTATAACCTGGGATCGAACGAGGTCCATCTCGCACCAGAAGTAAGCGCTCTATCACTAAGCGATCGTGACCCTACTTTGGAGAAAGCACTATGATTCTGACCAAAGTATCGGTCTAGAAAATATTGTGTGTGATAAACCAATATAACTTGCTAGAAGTACAAACAGTTAGATTGTGGAACTTCTTTCGTTCGGGTGGAATGATTTTCGATAAGTACCTCGCATATGATAAATAATACAAAATAGCAGCAACGTGAGAACAGCAGCCAACAGTTCTGTTCACGAAAACCGAAATTGTTCCATTATTGGACGGAAACAGTGATGAGGATTAATTTCTTTCTATTCATTCTTTATTTGATCATATTAAACACACATATACAGTAATACCATCGAAACAAACTAAACACATGAACAGCTATTAACAACAGGCATATTATTAACCAACTGTTACAAAAAAAAAAAGAACAATTACTAAAGAAAAATCTATATGTATCACAGAACATTGATTATGTGCACAATTAACAAAAAATGCGGGAATGTATAATTTCAGTTGATGTACAGCAGTGGTGTAGCCAAAGGAGGTGTAAACATGGTCGAGAATCCCCTTCATTCTCAGAGACCAATTACCGTTAAGACAAAAAATACTTGTTATCATAAGATTCCAATGTTATAACAACTTCATCTCCTCCCCCATTCAAAGGTATTGGTTATCCTAGTGGTGTACAGTGTGTATCATACGTATACCACATAGATGCTGACCTATGTACATTTGCCTTTTTTCACTATGATGCACACTTGCGAACAAAATGAAAACAATATATGTTGTTAGGGACCCTCTCAAGAAAAAGCTGGCAAAAAATAGTGGGTGTCCCAGTTAGTCTTCTACTAATTTTTTTTTGAAAATTTCAAAAAAATACCAATTTTCAACCTCAAAATATTAAAAAAAAAATATTTTCCGACTTTTCTCTTCCTGAGAACACCTAACATCTTTTTTTCATGCAAATCAGTTGAGCCGTTTAGGAGAGAAAAAATAATTTCAATTTTCCTTCCCCCCTCCTAACACCCCTCCAAAAGCGCTTGGGGGGCTGAAAGTTTTGGAAACCGAGTTTCTCATAAATGTTAATCGATACTGTAAATTTGGTGCAGATATGCTTGGGGAAGCTTTCACATCCTTATTCCGCTAAGCCCTTTTTTCCAAAGTAACTGTAACGGTAAGGCGTTACAAATTTCTAAGGAATATACCTAGTTTGCTTTAGTTTCTTTTGCGTTACATTTCGGACGAGTAACTATTATATGTATGGTTTTCCGGAAACAAATCCTTGTTTTCTTTCCTGTTGTAAATCTCTTAGAATGGAGCAATGGAGCATGAACTGTCAGTGACCAACAGTCACCGACACACAAAGAAACAGATAAGATCTTAGGGCCACTTGCTGGTTTCAGAAGGGGAATATAACCTCAGGGAAATCACGTGTACTGATTGCAAGCCAAGCACCTGGAAGATTTTGTAGTAGATTTTTATAGCTCTAAATTAATATATTCAGTGAGTGAACTGCAAGTGCAATTATAGTCTAGCTTTCCTTAACGAAAATATTTGAAAAAATAATGTTTCTTAAAAGCTGAGGATGAGGACATAATTTAAAAGTAAAATGTCTGAAGTGTACCGGCGGGAAATATTTATCAATAGGAAGAAGTTCGTCTACAAATTTGAAGAAAAATCTGAAGCTTTTTTATTATTATTATTTCTAGAGTATACCGAAACAGTACCCATACAAGCATTGCGGATAAAGCTATTGTCCAAATGTTAATAATTTCTTTACACGTGCTCTTACTAATACTATATTAATACTTTCTTCAATACTTCATTCTTGTTTAGTGCTTTTCTGACTATACTTATGGAGATTTGTTTATATGGAGAGATATGGAGAAAAAAGATTTCATTTTCTCAAGAGATTAAAAAAACGAAATGTATATTGAGTGTAGATGAAGTAGGAAGTGTCGAATTAGGTGAAGTAATATGTCAATTGGTTATCGTGACAATAATATAGTGATTTTCTACTATATACTCTTTCAACTTGAATAAATAGGTTTTAAGTTAGTCATCGAAACGTAAAAACTTTGACGTAAAAAATATTCTAAAATGTTTTATATTATATGATTATCCTTATAAATTAATAATTAAGAATCGCGGTTAATATATACAGTGGCGTATTTACGATTTTGTTTCGGGGGGCTTTGAAAATTCTGCAAGATATTACATATACTTTACTATAGTAAGTAAGATTTCAGGGGGGCTTAAGCCTGGAAGCTCCCCTAAATACGCCACTGTATATATATATATATATATATATATATATATATATATATATATACTTTTCAAAATATTTTTAAAACTACTAATAGTGCAACACAGACACTGTAAAAAAAATCTCACAATTTTTTGATCTAAATATCCAATATATTTAAATCGAAAATTTTCTTGTATGCCTTATATCTGGAGAACTACATGCAGTATAGACATACCCAAACTATCTCTTAACTCAATATAATATGCTCATTCCGTAAAAGGGGGCCCGCTGTGGCTCAGTGGTAGAGCGTTCACCTCTGGTGTTTGGGGTCCCGGGTTCGATCCCAGGAGCCCGCCAAGCGAACTTTGTGGTGGACAAACACCGTGTGCGTGGGTTCTCTCGGGGTTCTCCTGTTTCCTCCCACTTTCTTCATTCCACGATTTCATCCATTACTCATCATCACCGTCTCGTTTAGCCTAACCGGCATAACCTTGGGACGTAAAACTCAAAGATTTAATTTTCTTCATTCCGTAAAAAAATACGAAAACTCGATTTAGGGCCCGTTCAAAAGTTTTGTAGGCCCTGATCCAGTTAGCCCAAAAGATCCAATATATTTCAATCAATAATTTTCTTGTATGCCTTACATCTGGAGAACTACATATAACTAACTAACTCACTCTATGGCGTATGGAACCCGGAGGTTCAATGCCGCGTTCACAAAAGCTCTCCATTGATTTTTATCCTTATCCAATTGGATCCAATTGAACACAAACTATCTCTAAACTCAGTATGTTGTGCTCATTCCGTAAAAAATACGAAAACTTAATTTAGAGTCCGTTCAAAAATTTTGTGATCCCTGATCCGAACTTGCCCAAGATCGCAATCTTTTGATCATTTTCTGGGATAATCCTTAAAAGTCATGTACGCGTAAACTGCAACGAGTTTTAATTACTTCTTTTCATATATATATATATATATATATATATATATATATATATATATATATATGCGTGCAACAGGAGTGCAATTGTGACAAAATGTGTGGGAAATGTGCATAAACTTCCAAGGGTGCAAGGCCTGGAGTCGTGCAAATTTCTCACACGTTTTGTACACGCTTCTCACTCCTTCTGTTGCACAAATATATAAATGTAAAAGAAATGATCAAAAGTTGCAGTTTACGCATACAATTCTTTTTACAGTGCAGTACAGCATTTCAATAATAGCGCATTGTTTACTGTTGCTATTAGTGTAGATATGTTTGATCGGTGCCATAATTAACGCTCATGAACAAGCCTAAACTGTCCGCATGAAGGGGTATAGCAGCGCTACTATTATCAACCTACAGTTCTAAACATTTATTACAATCGGGAAAAAACAGAATGTGTAATAATAATAATAATAATAATAATAATAATAATAATAATAATAATAATAATAATAATAATAATAATAATAATAATAGTGATAGTAGTAGGAAAAATTTAATGAAAATAATGTTTTTTGTATATGATTATATTCAAAGTTCCGGACATAAAAGTAACGCGTTACTTGTCTTGCTTTCGAAGTAGGGTAACAGTTACTTTTCTAGGGGAAGTAACGTTCCCTTACTGTTAACGATAAGCAGTAAGGGAAAGTAAAGTAACTTATAGCGCGTTACATTTTTACAAGTAATATACCCAACACTACCTCAAAGCCTCAACAAGTCTTCGATGGGTACCTGAAACAAGCTTTCGGAAAACTGATTCCATGCTATTTTCCAAAAGTAGATGGGACAAATGCATTCACATGAGAGTGTTTCATGCATAGTGTAAATAAAATTTTGTGAGAATAGCGTTCTATAATAAAATGAGTCTTGTAACTATTTGAATGACCCTCGTCTTTGTTCCTCTCACAACTGATGATATATGCCCAAACACACACACACATACACATTGACGATTTAAGAAGAGTCTCCCCGAAGAAACTGAATAAACAACGAGTGTAAGTAGTACAGTACTACTAAAATACTGGTTTCCCAGAGGTTAAGCCCAATCAGAGAAATGCCCACGGAAATTTCGTCGTTCTGGTGCAGTATCCTCAGGCCACACCATGAAATCACTGCTCACACAATATTAAACGCTAGTAGTTTAAGCAGTAACACCCGCGGGGTTTTTCCAGGGAGGGAGGCTGACAAACAAGCAAAATTGCAAATAGAAGCCCCTTGAAACACACAATATAAGTTCTACTCCATGTAAAACAATTACTTGCGCTCATGGCGTAAGTTTACTACAGTAATGTGTGTGAATAAGCAAATTTGTTTTGATATGTATTTTAAGGAATCGAACCAATTTTGATAATCCAGGGGGCAATGTCCTCCTTGACTCCCGTTGCAGGTGGGCATGAAAGTAAGGATATAATTTTTTGGTAAGGTATACGCGCAACTGTTTTCAAACATATAATGTTACCCATCATCCCCATATATGCTTCTTCTTTCGTAAAATTAAAATGGGTGAGTAATATGGTAACCAACTCTGAAAAAAAAATTACGGGCACCCGCTCAAAATTTCCTGTGATATAGGCCTAAGTAAAAAGTCTCTCTCTTCGAACCCATCCATGGGAAGGAAATGTGCTATCCTGGACAAAATGCATTAGGATTTTGATTTCTGGGCTATCGGCATTTAAGGCCATTTAGCCCTTCAGGTTTTGAGGGATGACGTCCCTCGGCGAGCAAACAATCCGGGAAAAGGGAAGGAAGAAAGGATTGGGAAAGGAAGGAAGTGGCCTGGGACTTAAAGTTAGGTACCACCCTGGCATTTGCCTGGTGTGAACGAGGAAAACCCAGGAAAACCTCATTCAGGATGGCTGGCATGAAAAAGCGTTTTACACTTTTTTGACTGAGTGCCCCCACCAGGAATCGAACCCGGGAACGCTCACACCGAAGGCGAAATCGTTAGCAACTTCGCTGCGCGGGGCCACCAAAATGCAATAGGACCCGCATTCTGCATATCCTTAATACATGCACTTATAAGCGTAATATATACCGGTACATTGTGTTCTGAAGTCGTATCGATCATTTTCTTCTATTTACCAGTAACTTCTACTTCTTTAAAATTATCGAGAGATGAAAAAATAGTATCTTAATCTGTACGTGTCAATTTTGGACAAATCCTCACGCTATATTTATGCCGCACAATTATGACAAATTAAACACTTCTGTATCCAGGGGCGGATCCAGGGAAGGGGGCGATCGCCCCCCAGAAGAGAAAACTTTCTTATTTTATATATATAAATAAAACCCATCCCAAAGTTTGGAGCCTTTAAAAGTAGCAGTATGACAACCCACCGCCCCCCAGAAGTCGGTTCAGGATCCGCCCCTGTCTGTATCTATTGTCGAAAAAAAGTTTCACAATAAAATTTAATTATCAAATTTCTTGTTAAATAAATGAAAAGAACACTCATAAGCATCGCTGCTAAAAGGGACGTTAAACTCAAAATGAAAATCATGAAAAGAACTGTCCTAGGTTTTTTAAAAAAATCACCGAATGTATAATACAATGAAAATTTGTATTTGCAAATAAGACACTGTTCAAGAATTAGGATGTTTAATGTTTTATTCTAGATTATAAATTTCAAAATAGTGGTCATAAAGAGGCTGGTAAGAAGTTTATAGTGTGTACTGGTCACCGACCTTAATAAAAATAACCGCAATATTTAATAACCGGCTGTTGGCAACCCTAGTTAGTATGCGCAGGGCTATAACAATATAAGAAGCCTCAAACTTTTATGTACAGTAAGGAATACTTCTGAATGGTACACCCATATGGAAATTTACGGCAAAAGTGTCCCTCCCGGGGCATCCAGAAGTGTCCCTCCCGGGACTCAGCCCCGGTAATGTTTTGGTTGTCGGGGCTCAGCACCGGATCTTTTCTCGTTGCTTTTTTAAAAATTTTCTCCGCATCTGAAATAATGTTGATAAAATCCGTACTTTAACTTTCCTTTGTCACTGTTTCGGTAGCTCATATTAATTTAAAATTCAAGTGCATTATTGAGGCAACCGGGGAGTGAGAAAATAGCAGAAACAAGGTTCTTTTCTCTCCGGTCCCTGCTGGTAATTTTCTTTTTTCTATTTGTTTTTCAACAGGGGCTATAGCTGAGCTATAAAATCCTTGGGGGAGGAGGGGGCGGATAGTGACAGAAACTAAGAAGTTCTTTCTTCTACTGTCTTGTGTGAGCTTTCTAGCTTTTCAGAGTCCTTGCAAGAAAAGACTATAGCCCTACCGAAGGCAAACAAGCGCATATACAGATCAATTGAGGTGTTTAAGGCCCATAAAGAGAGAGGAGGCATATACTGGAGAGAAGTACAGAGAGCCATAAAAGAGAAATATTTTAAAGAAGTTCCCTTGAAAATGAGTGGCAGTAAAAACAACGCTTCGGAAATTAACAAAGGACAGTTCTATGAACAGAAGGTGCTTGACTGAGAAGGACACTGTGTACTCCGAAATGATGAAAATTATTTACCCTGAGTACTGGCCGGAAAATATTAATGTCGATTATAGCGAACAAGACTTGAAAGAATTGTTTTCTTTGTGTTTTCGAGAAACTATTCAAACTTATCGCGACTTTAAGGATAGTGGAGGCAGGCAGGTCTTGGGGAGAATGAAGGTACTAATGCAGTGTGTGTGCAAACGATACCAGTCAGCAATGCTGAGTGTGAGAGGGGTTTCAGTGTAATGAATAATGTTGTCACGCCAACTAGAAACGCGCTATCGGTTGGAAGTGTGTCATCTTTAATGACAATAAATATTAATGGTTTGCCATTGTCCGCAACCCCTCCTGTACGTTAAGCGCTGGATATCACAAGGAAGAAACACCGCCCTCTCAAGTTGCTAGGAAAGAAATCGAGGCAGAAGAAAACAAATCGAAGGAAGCTTTATGGAAAATACTGTGACTTTACTGCATTCATTGTCTTATAAGAGGTAAATTCAGCTATTTTGATATTATTATTCACATAAACATTATGTTAAAATACTATGTTGTCATGAGATTTTTTGATTTGTGTTTGCACAAGTTTTCCCAACTCTATTTAATATGGAAGTGCCTGGAATTTTACAAGATTTGACTAAACCGCACACACACACACATTATATATATATATATATATATATATATATATATATATATATATATATATATATATATATATATATATGAAAAGAAGTAATTAAAACTCGTTATATATATATATATATATATATATATATATATATATATATATATAATATATATATATATATATATATGGTAGCCAGGAAGGGATCTGGTACATTTTTATCACGAATTTAAACACTGCTCTTACTGTACATCCCATTACCTCTTAACCCGTAAGTACTATGGACCGTCTCTCAGACCGCTGCGACTTTTCATATCATTATATTTTCCACAGTCTTACTACTACAAGTGGATCTTTTCGTCTACCTTCCTGTCTAGCAAATGGTTACGTATCGTGAAGTTCGTGTTATAACTGATCCCCTGTGGGCGGCGCTGGAGGGGTCGAGCGGTCTCACAGACGTACTATAGTAGTTACGTGAGTACTTTGCTGATCAGTTGTTTTTCGCTATTTACTGTTTATTAGCAGTTTTGTGTCTTACCGTGTGGCACGTCTTGCACCACTCATCAAATAATGACCCAGAGTCTGGAAAACCTGAAATAATCACATTTTATAACATGAGTAAAGGTGGAATGGATACTCTAGACAAAAATGTACAGATTACACATCAAGTCGTCGAACAAGACGATAGCCATTGAGAATTTTCTTCATGCTGGTGGATGTTGCGTGTGGTGTCAATACTATGTCTTGCATTAAGTCTACGCTAAATCCGTAGTGATGACAAGACTTGATTTCATGAAAACGTTGGCAAAAGGACTTGTTAGGCCTCACATAGAACGTAGATTGTTCATCGGACATCTGCCACGAGAGCTGAGTTTTTCAATGAAGAGCATACTACAGCTTGAAAGTGAGTTTCCCACCATTGCGCATAAGGAGTTGAAAAGGAAAACATAGTCTTCTGTCAACTGAGTTGTAAGCGGAAAGGACAGATATTCATTCGTGTCAGCGGTGTGGGGTACCGATTTCCTTGCAGTGCAGAAAAATAAGATATAAGTGCGTAAGAAAGTGCATGCTGTCAGAAAAGTTAGTGCGGTACTTTCTTTACCGGCAAAACGTATTTTGTTTACTTTCTCCATCATACAAGAACTAAAAATAAGTTTTATCCATTACCTTTTCACTACAAAAAATGTAAGAATACAACTATAACACTACCTTCCTGTTAAGTTTAAAAAAGCTAATATTCCATGTTTTTTTCTCCGTTTTTACTATAATTTTTATTCTCAGTGCATCTATAAGAACAGTGTATTTTATATTAGTGTTATTTTGGCTGCATAGAAACGGAGAAAAAAATGAATATTTCAACAATTACAATTTTAGAATAACAATGAAAGCATTGTTGCAAATTTTGACTATGTTCTCTTTCTCATTGTTTTAAAAATATAAAGCTTTCTTTACATCGTGAAATTACTATGTTTTACTTTTCTATAAGCAACTAAGATATGTAGGATATCATTTTTAAAAATATACAATGAAACTACTATTCAGAAAATGTGAAACAACAATGCGGTCTGACAGACCGTTCCATAGTAGTTACGTGATTACTTTCGTCCATAGTACTTAAGGGTTAAAGCCACTTTGAAGGTAAAAGAAAATAACGAAAGTTTTGGTTTGTTTCAGTTTACCGCCCCACGGTTATGCCATGATGACTAAAGAGACTTGGACTTACTGATTATAATGGAATCTGAACCACGTTTTCCGTTCAACTGTATCCCACCGGGAACCGAATCCACGCGTGCCGTAGGCAAGTTTGTTAGCCACTAGACCAAACGGATGTCCAAAATAACGAAAGTTAAATATTAAATGAAATATTACATGATAAAACACACGACGGTATATATCCCTTGAATCAAATTACATAAGAAAGAAAAGTGTTTAAATCTTCTTACCTTAACGTGATGTGTTTTGTAGAACCAGAGATTCCAGGATCGTCATCATCTTCTGATTGAGTGTTCCGTGCAATCACTTTATTAATACAATACTCCGTGACATATTGTGCTTTGCTTCACCTTAATTGCTTAACACTTAATTGCTACTTTCACCCTTATCTTGCAGTTCACTGAAATGAATATTAAATGCTTGCTCAGTGCGTTTGCGCAGTTGACCTTGACAATCGTTGCACCATATGCACCTGCAAATGTTTACTATCAAAAGCTCAACACATTATAGGCTTAAGACTTTTAGGTTCCAAAACGTTCAAATTAGAATAAAGCACATTTAAGGACGTTATACGTTATCAAAAACGTTGTTTAGGATTTTGTTTTATATATTACAGAAAATGACATTTTCGTACATTTGATTACCAGTATATTTTAACAATGCTAGTTATTGTGCACATCGAAACATCTTTTAATACAACAATATTTTAGTTTTAAGCTAACAGTTTTAAGCTAACATCTCTTAAACAAAATAAAATATTAATAGAACTGTCCTTACCTGGAGTTGTTATTCAAATCCGGTACAAATAACATTGCCAAAGGGGGCCAAGGAGGCGGGCGCAACCCGTAGGCTATACCTGCACCCCAGACTGTTAGTATATATTAATATCGCGCAAATAATGTGAAATTAACCTTTTCAGTATAAGCCCCCTCAAGTAAAATGTATCCATCCTTCGATTGTGTCCCCAAGAAATTAAATCTGATACTGTAATTGGTGGTATAGCATACCATAGCCAGTTTAGAACTACAATGAACCTAATATTTTTATTTTACTTATTTATTATTTTTAATTTTCTTATTTTTAAAATCAAATGCACTTCACTTTCCTAGAATCACACTAAGGGAGAAAATAATACCTATATGAGGAAGAACATACCGCGTAGAGGGAGCCTTGTTATTCCATTGTTCAAAACTGTTTGACGATGAGAGGCTAAATCAATATTTCGTGCGTTGATATATATATATATATATATATATATATATATATAAACGGCAACTTAGGGTATAGATTCTAAACGCGGGGGGACTCCGTCCCGACTTCGAAAAAAAATGTAGGCGTCGCCCAGTTCCTAAAAAAGATACAATGGAGAAATATAGGAAGGGGGAACAAGCGTAACGTCATGCTGCTACCTACCGTCCTCCTACCTTTTCAGATCCACTTTTACCCCTTTCTATGACCCCCAAATTAGAACATTTTAGATGGTTTAAAATTCTTGTATTTTTGATCATAGCAACTTGACCTGTAAAGAAGACACAAAAATTTCTCCATTAACTGTACAGGAATGAAATAGGATCATCCTTAAGAATCTGAAGCTTCGACATAACACTCCATTTGTGATGTGTGTCACTGCATGAGACCAATGCGTGGTAGAGATTTGTGTTCATGCAAAGCAAAATGTGCGTACATCAGCACAATACAAAACTGAAAAAAGCTATTTATTAATGCTTATTTTCACTACCGCAAACTAAACGCAAATATTACGTTGTGTCGAGCTCGAAAACTGCTAGTGAATGAGGCTCAGAGCGCTTGAAAAAATTGATTTACACAATAATTTTGTACTCTGAGTCCGGGAAATGAACACCAATAGGCGTACATACATTTCAATTTCTTACTGGTAAATAGTTATCCGGACTTTCGGTATCCAGTTCTCAAACAAGCCAAAAAGTTCGCTATAGTAGGTTAATTCAACGACGGTACTAAGAATGAGCTGTTTCTAAGAAGCAATACACAGTAATTTTTGAAAAAGCGGTAGATGAGCCTCCATAGGAATGCCTCCGTCTGTCTTTATTCGTGAAGACAATAAATCAAGCAATTTTTGTACTAGTATTACCATTTCTTCTATCTACTACATAATAGTACGCAATTCTATCATACAGGGCATAGTGTTTCATTTCAGTATTACCCCCATTAAATTGATCACTTGTGACTATAAATATCTATATATTAAAATGTTAGGTTTATATGTTTGTGTGCAAAGAAAAGTTTATATGTTTGTCTCCAATCCTTTTGACAATGAGATCTCGAAAACCACAAGTGCTAGAATCGTGCCATTTTTGCTGGTCGATTCCAAATTTTGTGTAGATTGGCCCAGTTCCAATTGAATATTTAAAAAACGTGGCCATTATTTCTTTAATATATATTTTAGGGTACACTGGAAGTGTTGACATTTTAAAAAATAACACATTCTATAATTTATACACTCCAACACAACATGTTTGTATACAGTGGTTGTATATTTCTCAGGCGTTTGTTTCATGATGAATTGATAATGGAAATCGAAGAAAACTATTTCTCGAGTGATGGAGAATCTTTAATATTTAGAATGTTTTACTAATGAACACCAGATATCAGTGGCATTGTAATAAATTGTGTATGTAATGTATTTGCTTATTACATACTGCATGCAAGAAGGAAGAAAGCACTGATCATACATGAATTAGAAATTCCAACCAGAAGTAGGCTCAATCTTGCAAACGGTGCGAGATATTGAAAAAATAATCGAAAAAATCTCTCCTTTGTGGTACCCCTTGCCAATTTTTATCAAGACGTCTTTCATTTGTGTCTATAAGGGGACATGTACAGAGATTGTGAGGAATGACAAGAAGATTCATGCTCATATGTGAATGATGCACTGTGTAGAGAGTGCAGGTTAAGCTAGTCTAATTAAAATAAATCAAGGTTCTGAAAATCTATTGATAATAAAGAAGGTAATTGTATTCGAAACAACTAGAGATTTACAGAAGAGTGAATATTGAATCGAAGGAAAAACATGTTTTTAAGCGTAACTAATAATAATAATAATAATAATAATAATAATAATAATAATAATAATAAAGTACCGTTATAACAAAAATCCCAACTGGGTTTTGATGAAACTTCAAACTGGATTTAAGTAGAAGCTCAAAGGTAGTTCTTGATGAAAACGGAAGCCAATTTTGATTGAAAACTAAGCCGATTTGAAGATCTAAGACATATGTAGATTCTCAAGGAACCAATACCGGATTCGGTAAAAATCGCAATGGTTTTAGTAAAAACTAAAACTCAAAACTGTTCTGGAAAACACAAAAACTTATCTGTTGAAAGAAAATGGGTTCCGGAGAACAACGAAAAATATTCTGGTCAGAAATAGAACCAGTTTTGGAAAAACTGATACAGGTTTTGATGAAAAACTGAACCGGCTTTGAAGAAAACCGAGACCGGTTTCGGTCAACCGAAGCCGTTTTGAAGAAAACCGAAACCGGGTTCTGAAGAAAACCGATACCGTTTTTTTAAAAACCGAAACCGGTTTCGGTGAAAAGTTTTTTTTGAAAATTTTGAAATACGGTTTAGGTTTTTCTTGGAAACCGGAAACAGAAAAACCGGTTTCTGCGCCTACCACTAGTATATACTGTATGTGTGTGTCGTCTTTTTAAGCGTATGAGTAATTGTATGTTTATCTGTTTATTTATATATTTATGTGTATTTATATATATTTATAATATTATTTAATTATTTATGCCAATTATTTGTTAGTTTAGATTAGTTGTGGCAAGATCGTTCTTTTTATTTGTGCGTGTAATTTACAACAGATAGGAAGCCTCGGTATAGGGAAATACGAATTAGAATACTTAAAGTGGATTGGCTGCTGCGAGGAGCCAATCAGAAGCAAGATATCTCAGCTCTTGTGTGTATATAAGACTGCAGGATTCTCATGTATCTCATAGTGTCTGATGAAGCCAAAATGTTAGTTTTCGAAACTCTAACACGTATGTAATATTTTTATGTGAATATATATTGTTTTGCTCAGCAAATATTTTGTTTGTGTTTAAGTATATATAAAGCAAAGCTTCTACTTATGAAAAATATTACATGTGTAAGGATAAAATAGTATTGTAACGCCGCTAGTGGCGCATCGAGCCCGAAGCTTCATATCATGTGGAATGAGTTGATAGCCGGAAAATTTGCAATTAAGTTTGGGAGTGAGATGCGTATTACTGATAAGTAATGTGTCAAATTGTTTCTCGTGTAATAGTTGTTAAAATATGAGTTTATGAGGTAAGTACAAGAGAATGTTGAGAAATAGAAATAAAAGTCATAGTCAAATAACTAGATACATGATCACTATGAAGTTAAATAGTTGTTTCGGGTGGAGATACATGAAAGTGCACGTACGAACCACTGTAAGTGTCATGAAAATCGAGGTGAAGAATGTTGCGAGCTGCGTGCTGAACGTGTTTTAATATTAATGGTTGTGCAAAAGACGAACGTTTTGAAGAGTGTGGGTGACAAATGCTAATAGTTTATGCATATAAAGTAATTGATTAGTCTTTCGAAGTCTCACCTTTTCGATTTTGAACATAATGAATCAATAGTGGTACTACAAGTTTCGGCCTGAATTCTTCTGGAGCAAGCCGAGACTTGCACTCGTAGCTGTATCTCGGAGGCGGGAATTGATACCAAGTGTTGCAGATTGGAACTGTTGCAGATTCGGACAGTTTTCAAAGGAAAAGGAAAAGTGTGCACCTCTTTGTAGGATAACAGGTTCATAGGTTGCACCTGTTAGTAGGATGTACTTTGTTTTCTTGACAGCGTTTACCTGGGAGAGGAATTGGTCGTAATGAGCAAGATTGTTCAAATCGGCATCTCTTCTTGAAAATTAAGATTTGTTTATGCAAAAGGTCGTTGATAGTATCCTGTGATGTTCTCAGAATTCGAACTATGTACGTTGGTCCCTGATTGTTGCGAATACGGATGCATTTTTAAAGGTGTATCCCACTTGAGGAAATTTAGCCTATATATCAAGTGTTATAGATAGACGGACCCCTCGTACTACTATTGACATGGTATGTGGCTGAGGTTGCTAGTGTCGGATGTTGTTGAGATAAGTTAAAGTCAGTTTTCCTGAACATTTCGAAACTGGATTGTCACGAATTATTTTGCGAAGTTGGCCGACTGTGATTTAATGATGAATCCATTTTTTTGTTTCTACCATTTGCGAAATATCTTTTCTTTGCCGATACTGGAAAAGTTAAAGAAGTAAAACCTTCGAACTAAAGTACTTTGGATTGTAGTTTTGCTGTAGCAAGCTGTAGACAGGCTGCAGAGGACGATAAGCTGGTTGGAGTCAAAGTCGGAGCTCGAGATGCTATGTGCATTTGTATGCTTCTTAAATGGTGGTGAACTCGTTGATGATGCTTGGTGGTTGCCACTGATCGGAGAACGAGAACTCTGGAAACTTGGTTCAGTGTATGCTGAGCATGAATGAAATTGTGGAATGATGAAAGTGGGAGGAAACTGGAGAACTCCGAGGAAACCCAAGCACACGGTGTTTGTCCACCACAAAGTTAACTTGGCGGGAGCAGGGTTTGGACCCGAGACCCCATGCATCAGAGGTGAACGCTTTACAACTGAGCCACCCCGGCAATTTTATCTTCAAAGGATGTATGAAAGACTTTCCATCATCAATTATCATATGCGGTAAAATAACCGAACTGAAACAGTATTCAAAACTATGTGATGAGAACAGGATAAGAGTGAAAATGATCATAATGATGATTAAAAATTATACTACTTGTGTACTCCAGCCAAATTACGCTCGTGAAAACTCTCAATTTCTTGCAACCTGTCGCCTGTTAATGAATTAGCATCACTGTGCGCCCACATGAGTGCAATAAATAGAGTCTAGACTTGGCAGCTACGCCTCACTACATGTGCGCCAGCTGAGAAAGTATGTGAATGCACTACGTTTTACCAGCAAATCAAAGTGACTAGCAACCTATGAAAAGGTTACGCCCTCTGTAACGTAAGTGATGGAAAAGAATTTATTTACAAAGTGTAAGTGGAGATCTGTGCTCTGTCAAAATTTTACAATTATACGGTATAAAAACTAACAAAAAATCAAAAAGAAAAAGAAAAATGGGCATATGGAATGTTGATTCTTAGCATTATTATGTAAACATATATAACACAACTTAATATAGACAGATTGATTCAATATAAATACATTACAATTAGAGAAAATAAAAAATGTGTAAAGGAATAACGAGGACGGAGAATGAGGGGAGGTGCGAAGCAGAAGTTAACACATGTGTATTGTTAATCAGACAAATGAATGTGTCTTTTGCGTAGGGTCATCTCTATGTGATGATGGGAACCGGAGAAGCCAAACTGAGCAGAAAGTGATTACTGTGCAGGATGGGATGGATGAAAGAGTGGAAGATGCTAATGAATAACATAATCAGATATAACCTTGAGCCCCAGATAAGCCCCAATTCGTGACTTTTTTTGAATTATTTGTAAACAACTGCAACAACAGATTTCTTAATTGGTATGTTAGCAACTTTGGGTGAGACACTTGTCGATTTCCGGGGAAGATGTGGATTTCGTATTTATATGCCTAAAAGACCTCCAAAATGTGGAATTAAAATTTTTATTCTTGTTGGTGAAACATTATACTACACAACAAATATAGAAGTGTATGTGAGGACACAACCAGAAGGCCCGTTCCAGATTGATAACAAACCTGAAGAAGTAGTGAAGAGATTTTATCAACAGATTCATGGTTCATCTTGCAAAGAGACCTTTTTACAATAATCGGTTTACAAGCTGCAATTTGGTTAAGTAAATGGAATGAGACAGTAAGTTAACTATTATAGGGACAATTCGTAAAAACAAGAGAGTTGCGCCCGCGTTTGTGAATGCCAAACGGAGGAAAGAATACAGTAGTGTATTTGGTTTTGATTAGAACTGCACCATTGGTTCGTATGCATCTAAGAATTATCTGTGTTTAGCGATGACCTCAAGTATGCACAATGACGTCAAATTAGATGAGAGTACCAGAGATAATAGGAGGCCAGAGATCGTCACATTTTACAACGATACTAAAGGTGGGGTGGACATAGTAGACAAGATACCTACTGAATATGACGAAGAAAGAAATACTACACGATGGCAAATAACGTGGTTTTATCACTTCTAAAATGTAGAACCGACTAGTAGTAATGTTATACATTTAGCGAACACAGCAAGGTTTTTCGGATTAACTCTAGAAGATGCTTCTGTACCTAATCATGTAGGAAAGCGAGGACGATGTTACATGTATAAACACAGTAAGGCCAGATATTTTGCCAAGAGTGTTGTAAGTGGATTTGCCTAAGTCACGCAAAATTGATGTGTGCAGACTGCTGCAGAATTGAAACGTGAATATACCGCTATTAGGTGAAATCCTGGTTTACTTCTTTCTAGTTAATAAATATTTTTTTTCAGTACCGGTATTTAAGCAATAAAATAGTCACATAATTATCGAACTTTATTTTATCAAGAAAGGTATTGCCTCAATAAAAATGTATAGTTTCGCTTCAAGCGTACCCACTGTCTGGTGTTTGTATTTAATATTATAAATATAATACAAATTTAAATCCTAGTTCACATCTTATCAGACAAAAATGTTCCTGGGTCCAGGAGGCAAAATGTTACCATTCACAAAATTTTTTTTCACCTTACCACTATAAGGTTAAGAACAATGTATCTCACGAGGGTAGTGTACTGGCAGAGCGTAAACATTAGGGACAAGGAGTATGCTGATAGCGATTTGGTGTGGGGTCTAAAGTGAGGTAGTATATATTGCATGAATAAAGAGTGCTGAGTTTGGAAGCGTTTGTTGATATAGGTGATATTTACTTTTTCGATATATTAGTGTAATATGGACAAGTTATGCATTGGTATAGCTTCAGAGTGGGACTACGTAATCGGACAATGAAAGGTATGTGGAAAATTTTGGTTAGAAGGTCAACAGTTTCTTTTATAGATTTTGAATATTGAAGTTATCCACACTGTAAATCTGTATGTTAAGTTTGGCAGTAACAAATCTTTGTATGTACTTAGGATCGTCTATGCATAAAATACAAAAAGACGGCATCAAACCGCAGAAAAGTTAAAGTTCGAGCTACTGCTTCTGGAAAAAAAAATGTGCTATCTCTATGTTTTATTATTTCTATTGTTAACCCAGTAGTAAGGCAACGGCTAGAGTCTGCGTTTGACAGTTGGAGATGCAGTGAAATATCGTTATCATTTATTGGGAGAGAAAACTCAATTAAAATAATTTAGAATGTTCAACTCAGATGGCAAGAAAAAAGTGAGAGTGACTTGGGCAACGTGATCCCACGCTGGAGAAGTGTGCCAAATCAAATGTTTTATATTCTGCGTTTAATGTGGTGATGTACAGTAGAATGCTGCTCAAAAGTGCAGTGAACAGAAAACCACCTTTAAACTATACTACAAAAACGTACAAAGTGTTACAAACAATTTTACAGACTGTGCCGTAAATATTGCTGTTTAGTGCTGAGCGAAACATGTCTGAAAATATCAATAAGGAACAGTGGAATGTCGTTTCTCAACCAATTCTCTACATAGAAATAAGACCGCAAGACCATACAGGCGGATTGTTTGTAGTATTAAAATTAATGGGGCAGCAGAGCACAGAATGATCTCGTTCGTGAGTGTGAAACCATTTGAGCAGAGGTAAGTCTGTCCAAAAACAATCTTCGTCGGGTGTTTCAGCAGACCATATAGGAACAGTGCTCTAAGTTTACTTGAAAGATGCCACGAACATTTCCAGATGTTGTCAGAAGGTGACAAAGTTGCTCATTTTGGTGACTATAACTTGAGCTTAGATATGGATCTACAATAAACATGGGATAACGTCAGACACAAATGACATCCCTTCGTCGACTATTCTACTCAAACATCAATTTAGGATAGTACAATTTTCATAGCACGCGTAGAAATAACAGCGTAGATTACATCATCTCTATTCCTCCAACAGAATGCGACATCTCATATAAACTCTCCCCAAGTGTGAAATTTTTGTCCTTTGTGGATTATCATTTACTTTGCAATATGTGAACCTTGAGTAAACGCCTTGCTAAGATCTTTGCATCTCTTTGGTGACTGACTTGTGTTCAACTGCGTTTCAACGTTTGAGCGTAGACTATATCGTCTTCCACACCTCTCACGTGTGAGGTTTTGATCTTGTGTGGCTGAACACGTATGAACGTTGAAAGAATTATATTCCAGGATTTTTGCAAGGTGAGATTTGGCTACTGTTTGGATTCACGTGTTTATAGCCAATTTCGAACGTAGATTAAATGCCCTACCACACTCTCGACATGTGTGATGTTTTACTCCTGTGTGGGTTAACATTTCTCTAGCCAAGCTTCAACGTTTATCAAATCACATACCACACTTAGTGCATATTAATATGTGTAGCCAGAGTTGAACTTTGATTAAACTTCTAACCACACTCTTAGCATACCTAACCTCTTTCTCCTGTATGGATTAACATGTGTGTAACCAAACTTAAACGATATTTAAATTCGCCGTCACACTCGTAGCATGTGTTACATTTTGTTCCTGTGAGGATTGACATGTGTGCAGCTTAACAAGGAACCTCGACAACTAAATATTGACAACCTAGCCACTCAGTGCCTATTTGGGGATGCAATAATGAGTGCTACTAGGCGCCTTCCACTCACCATCTAAAATGAGTGGGTAACTTATAACTTAACTTGCGAGAGGTTTATTTGGGGATTTAAACAAATAACTATACTTCCACTTCATTTAACATAAAACACTGTATTTCTAAACTCTGATGAATGAATTGTGAGATTTCTGAATAGTTGCTATAACGGATATTCGGAGTTATTTGCCAGTAAGATATAGTACGACCAAGCATTGAGCTTTGAATTCTGACTCGGAGTCACACATACCTGGTTCAATCTGTTGTTGTCCCACGTCGATCTGGTGTTGAACTCTGCACCTTAAGCTGTCACTCCTTGTGGTTGGACGATGAAAGCTGGCATTGAGGAATGGGCCTCTCAATGTAATTCTCCCTCGAAGTTCTGCGTCGTTATAATCTGTCGAAGTACAACGTACTGTCCTCTCCTATCATCTGGTGGCTAATTAAATGTAACTTGGTTCTCCAGAATCGAACCCAAGTATCTTCAAAATCAAAGACCAATCTCGGAACCCTTAAAACTGACTCTCAAGAGCTGATCTAAACTCCTAGAACTGATCCAATCTCCATGAACTGATCTCCATGAACTCCTCCCAAAACCTTCTCGTCCTGTGGTTTTGTTTGGCTGGGTCCAACTACCATCGTCTGCTGTTTCGTCTGCTGTTGCACGTGTGACCCCGTTTTCACATGGAGAGACAAATTCCTTCCATGTGTCAAAACTCAAAACTGCAACCCTCGACACGTTCTGATTTTCCGATCCTAAGCAATTCTCCATACATCCGTAATCTCATGAAATTCATACCATCCCACAAATTCATGTTTTTGTACAATTTCCAGAATCTGGCTAATGTGAGGAAAGACACATTTTCAACATTTCCTTCCTACATTGCCAGACACGATACGATGACATTTTTATACAACATTGTTTACAATGAATTGCTGACACAACTGTTAGCGAGATTGTGCAGCTTGCATTAACTTTACACATTCAACATTAAATTCCCATAACCTTTCTTAATAATTTCAAGACATAAACATAACAATAAATTTGAAATATACAAATAATTATTCTCGAAAATCGAGTTCTTCCACAATATGAACGACGAGTAAATGCCGTACCACACTCTTGGCACGTGTGAGGTTTTCCTCCTGTGCGGACTAACATTTGAGTAGCCAAAGTCGAACGTCTATTAAATGCCGCACTACACTTTTAGCACGTATGAGATTTTTCTCCTGTGTGGACTAACATGTGTTTAGCCAATTCTAAACGTCGATAAAATGCCTTACCACACTCTTGGCACGTGTGAGGTTTTTCTCCTGAGTGCATTAACATGTGTGAAGCCAAAGTCGAACGATCATTAAATGCCTTACCACACTCATGGCACAAGTAAGGTTTATCTCCTGTGTGGATTAACGTGTGTCTAGCCAAATGTGAACGTCTACTAAATGCCTTGCCACACTCTTGGCACGTGTGAGGTTTTTCTCCTGTGTGGATTACCATGTGTCTGGCCAAAGTCGAACATTGATTAAATGCCTTTCCACACTCTTGGCACGTGTGAGGTTTTTCTCCTGTGTGGATTAACATGTGTGTAGCCAAATGTGAACGATGAGTAAATGCCTTAACACACTTTTGGCACGTGTGAGGCTTTTCTCCAGTGTGGATTAACATGTGTCTGGCCAAATGTGAACGTTGATTAAATGCCTTGCCACACTCTTGGCACGTGTGAGGTTTTGCTCCTGTGTGGATTAACATGTGTGTAGCCAATTCTGAACGTCCATAAAATGCCTTACCGCACCCTTGGCACGTGTGAGGTTTTTCTCCTTTGTGGATTAACATGTGTCTAGCCAAATGTGAACGTAGAGTAAATGCCTTGCCACACTCTTCGCACGTGTGTTGTTTTTCCCCTGTGTGGATTAACATGTGTCTAGCCAAATGTGAACGTTGATTAAATGCCTTACCACATTCTTGGCACGTGTGAGGTTTTTCTCCTGTGTGGATAAACATGTGTTGAGCCAAATTTGAACGTACAGTAAATGCCTTACCACACTTTTGGCACATGTGAGGTTTTTCTCCTCTGTGGATTAACATGTGTTTAGTTAAAGTTGAACGTTCAGTAAATGCTTTACCACACTCTTGGCACGTATGAGGTTTTTCTCCCGTGTGGATTAACATGTGTGTAGCCAAATGTGAACGATGAGTAAATGCCTTGCCACATTCTTCGCATGTGTGAGGTTTTTCCCCTGTGTGGATTAACATGTGTCTAGCCAAATGTGAACGTTGATTAAATGCCTTACCACACTCTTGGCACCTGTGTAATTTTCCTCCTGTATGAATCACCATGTGCGTAGCCAAACTTGAACATACTCTAAACTCCGCTCCACATACTCCGCATATGTGAGATTTTTCACCTGAATGCACTAACTCACCACTTGACATAGTTGAACTTTGAGTAGAGCGTTTATCACTATTTTGGGACGTATGACTTTTTTCACTTTCCTGTGTCACCATATTCTTTGTCAAACGTGATCGATGAAATTCTTTGCCAAACTGCGTCGAAGTATCAGATTCATCATAAGAATGAGAAATGGATTTATTTAATATAGTAAACGTATTCCCTTCTCCGTGGAAAGCAAAGATGTTATCGCGCCTGTAACGAATTCAACAAACAATGAAATGTAAATGGAGATAATGATTAAGTAGCAAGAAAACATGTAATCATTCGCTATATTACATCTTTTATTACATTAAATATTGTAGAAATATGAAATGGAGTACCATATCACTATTGTCTCAAAATAAGTTGCTGCAGTTTGTTTCACTATATCAAATTAAACTATCATTTATATCGTGGCGGACATAAGCCTATGACCATGTATTGTCGGCTGTCTTGACACTAATGCACAGTATGAGAATTAAATCTGTCTTATGTGTAGATTCGTGTGGAGAAAAAAACAACTTGCGACCCAAAGGTTTAAGAACAACTCAACGTATTAATAGAAACTGTACCGAAGGTAATTCACTTGTATAATTATAAGAGGAACACGAAAGACGTTTTGAAACCAATTAAAAAATTACATACAACTTTCCAAGCTGAGGCAGAGAAACTTAGAGTAACAAGACTAAAGACGAATCATTTACAGCGTTGTGATCGTGGTTCAGTGGTCTAGGGGCTTGACCAGTAATCTCGAAGATCTTCGATCGAATACACGTCTAGCATTTTTTTTTTTTATTTTAGGAATTTTGATGGAAATAGATCGCCGATAACACACGCATCATTACATTCAAATATTTGAATACACGTTTGTTTCAGCACTTGAACTATCAAGTTTTCAGGAATAATACTAACAATAATAACAATTATCTCGAAGAATATTTAAAAATTAAAAACTTATTATCGCTCAGGTCGTACCATTACAAGCAGAAACGTGATATTAGGCAAAAAAAATATTTCGGTTTTGTGTAATGTTGCCCATGAAAAGACGAATTTCTCATCTCGATTCTAAAGCAAACCAACCAAAATCGGGATGAAACATTTTAATTCGAGACGGGACAAGGTTAACTCACACTATAGTCATGCTTTGGAGATGAGAATCGAGACGAGACCAAAACTATCGTATCTCATCTGATCTCGATTCTAGAAATAGTGTATGCCACTCTTTAAGCAACAATTGCTCTGTAGACTGAATCTTATACATCATTTTGATAAAATTTCAGAGCTCAATGAATTATGGTCTGTGTATATATTTTTGTAGCAAAGCTTTTTTAAATAAATCTGCAAACTTCACAAGTTAGTTTATTACAAGCTTTAGTTTTCAATTGTTTCAGTTCTTTTTTTTAAGTTTTTTTCCTGAAAACGTACAGTAGAATATATTCTACACGAAATATTAGCGGAAATCTTTCGTTTAAATTTGAGTAGCTGTAGAGATGCCTCATGATGGTACGGAACCTCTTTCCAGAAACGCCTCCGACTTCTTCTGTAGCTTAGCCAGCATAACCATTACTTAAAAACAACTGTAATTACGGCTCTTGTGAGTTCAGAATCCCTACTTTCTACACCAAAATTACCTCGAAACTTTCCGTTATAACATTTAACTTTCCTTGATAACATTTAGCTAGTTGTAGGGAAACTTTCCGTTATAACATGTAGCTAGTTGTAATAACGTATCGAGAGGGTATGTGCTGTTGGTCCTGACACTTCTCTCCAATCCCGACTATTTTGTAACTTATGGCTTACGCTACGGGTTATTTTACAGGCTTTAATACAATGTGTCCTCATACGGAATTTGTTATCTATATTATTATTATTATTATTATTATTATTGTTACTGAATACTTGAGACCTCAATATTACGTCACACTGCCTTAGCAAAGCTGGGATAAATGCAATAAACAAGTGACAAATCTTGGGAAAAAGATTAAAATCAATGTGAAGGTTACGATTATATTTACAAGAATCTAACAACTACCATAAAACACGATTTCAACCACATGGCGACCGTTTTCCGGGTTAAATTATAGTAATCTTCCTACAACTGCTTTTACAATACCATTAGTTATACACACAACGTGTTGAGTTTGGAGCTGATTAGCCTAGTGTCGACAGTCAATTTCTATCAGATCCTCGGCGAACACAATTAATTAAAAATAAAGCAGAGTGATAGAAAAAAACAAGAACTGAGTAATGTAGATTTTTCACGTAAGTTAAGTAAATGTGTTTTGACCTTGAGAGCAACAGAGAGATTAATGTAGCTCATAAAATTTTTTCTTGTTGATTTTTAATTCTATGTAGATGTGAGTGGATAGCAAACAGCTGATTGAGTATACACAGATACATACATGTTTTACACTATGCACCTTCATGTGCATTTTTGAATAAGAGTAAATGTTTTAATACTAATACACAATAACACACTGAGCAAGGCTATGTGATAATGTGTAAAAAGAAAACAGTATCACGTGACAGTTTCAACACAATAACTGTGCAAACAAACAGAGAACATATAGAGAATGTTTCGGAAAGCAGGAATTAGGACGTACAGGAAAAGAGGAAGCAGAATAATTGAACTATTCAGAAGAAAAAAGAGAAAAGCAATAGCGAACAAAGATCAAGGGGGAGTAATATATAGAGTAGGATGCGAGGAGTGTAACAAAATTTTCATAGGAGAAACAAAAAAAAAATTCAAAAAAAGGATTAAGCAGCACCAGGATGTTGTAAGACTGAAAATGGACAACAATGCGATACACAAGCATCAGAAAGAAACAAACCACAGGATAGGGTGGGAAGGAGCAGAGGTCATAGAAGTAGAGAACAGGACTTTGGTGAGAAAATGGAAGGAAGCCAGAGAGATTATGGAAGCAGGACGCAAGGTGATGAACTGGAATGCAAGATTCTCGATAAATAAAGAGTGAGAGAAGATTCTGCTTAAAGAAGAAGGAATAAAAAGGGAGAAGAAAGAAAGAGAAACAAAATAACAAGGATAATAAGGATAATTAGAGGACAGGACGCATTCAGCGGAAAAAAGAAAACCATTAATTGGACACGTGTGGAGCTGAAAAATGAAAGTGAAAGCCAGACAAGTGTTATTTTTTAAAGAAGGGGCGGAACCTAATTAAAATTGATCTCCGGACAGTATATATAAATGATGACCAACTCCCAGCAACCAGAACGAGTGGAAGTCTGATGAAGACACAGTTATTGTGTAGAAACTGTCAGGTGATACTGTTTTTCAAATATTATCACATGGCCTTGCTGAATGTGTTATTGTGTATTAGTACAAAATGGAATCAAAGCCTGATAGAATAGTTATAGAAAATATTTTATTTATGGTACTAGTTTACATCTTATTGAAGCACTTCGCAAAATGAAACCTGAGTTGTAAAAACAAGGATTGGTTGTTAATGGTCGTAATATCAAAATTCTTAGTGTTTCATGTTTTAAGTGCATGTTTCTTATTTTCGTATTAAACTCAGACATTTATATTTTTGTACTTTGAATTAGTTGCTCGTATCTCATATCAATATGGAGGCTAGTGTTTTAGAACAATTTCAAGCAATGTTGACAGAGGAATTAGAGAAACAATTAGAAACCATTGCTCAAAAATGGTAATCAATATTGGTGCCTAGGACAAAAAATACATGAATCAGTAGGTGAACTTCAAAAGCCTGTAACAGAAACGATTTGGGAGCGTAGGAAAGAGCGAATTGAATGCCAAAGCAGACAGCTTACGTATTAATATCAAAGTAGCCAATAACTCCTTAACTGAAGTACTCTCTGAATTAGTTAACGCGGCCAATCATGTTGATTCAGTAACTGCTGAGTTTAAAAAAAGTGTAGCGGAATCAAAGAAAGGTCTCACTGCGTTCTATGAATACATGCGAACAGCACAGATTGAGTGTAGGCAAACCAACAAAATAAAAGAGTGCAAGGCGGAAAAGAAACCGTCTTCAATTCGAGCCAGCCGAAGTTGTGAAAGATATGTGCCAAATAAACCAGAAAGTCGATTAGAGTCAGGAAAAGGAAATATGCAGTGTAGAGATAGCAAAAAAGAAGAATCGTTACGCGTACCTGTAAAAAATTGTTTCTAATGTAATTGTTTTGACGGCAAGGGATACCGATGTTTCAAACATGATAAGCGGTAGCGTTCAGGTTGCGCGTATCCGCCCTCTCGAAAAAGCCAGGGAAGGCTTGAGAGTTCAATTGATGATTTTGTGTGATAACGAAGTTACAGTGTTGTCTGTTTTGTGTCGCAGGCAAATGGTTTTGCGCGAATTAAAGAATTCAAATTTGTCTTTGTAACAGTGTATGTCTAACGTAAGTTGCACTTTAGTGGTGCAAATCCATTCCGACTTTATCAGCTTTGAGTATTGTAGAAGAAAACGACTTCAAATTCACAATAGACCCGCCAAGCGAATTCTGTTTTACGTAGTGAAGGTCTCGTACATAATATATCGGTCGGAAATGTTTACCGTAAACAAGCGTAACACTTCCAATAAAGCACACGCAGTCGAAAGTATATTTCCGTTATAGAACCGAAATGTAACACCAAAGTTAAGAAGAAAAATAAGATGGCCAATGATACCCAGTTGAGTTTTCGTAATACATTATTAACGTAAACTCGATTTCGAGAAGCATAATCAGTAGAATTAAAATGAGCAGACGTGATCATATCAGTACATCAGATGCAACATTTATTAATTTTCAGTTGCCGAAATGTTTGAATTTTCAAGCTAGTACTTCACTATTGCGAAATTGTAAAAAGCGAAAGTTTAAGTGTAGTGCTACACAAAATGTAGACATGTTGATTGCTCATGATGAAAACAATGTGCGTCGACCTCCACGTACAGCGTATTCTCAGCACGCAAAACCACACATTAAGCGTGCAGAAGGAAATAAGTTGAGAATATAAGGAAAGTGCCTTGGTAAGCGTAATTCGGAACGCACTAAACTCGGTCAAAGACGAACTACATGCAAATTAAAGTCAAGCTGTAGGCGAGGTTATTTCGAGTCAAACATGCGGAAGAAGTATACATCGACTCCGAAGAGCACCAGAAAGCTTAAGCGAAAACACGTACGAACATTTTATAGTACACTACATGGCAAAATATAGTAATAGTAAGCGCAAAAATAAAAAAAAAAAAAAAAAATATGACAGGTATCGCAATGCAGCGTAAATCCAAACGTCGTAAAGGAAGTCTTGTCATTACGTGGAAATTTAGTAAATACGCTGTAAAAAAGAGAAAAGTTCCGAAATTAAACAAACTAACTGGAAAAGTACACGTAACCGTACTAAATTACAGCTTACAAGCGTAACCGGCACAGATGGAAAATTAAAATCTTAGCACAAAAAAGCGTGAACTTCACCCCAACTCGGGTTAAGCCCGGGAAGAGATGAGAAATCAGAAATACCGAATTTGAACTTTTAAACTTTTAGATTATGAAAAAAGGATTACTGTTTATTTATTTGATTATTTCCCCGAATTTCGAAGGTTACTTTTCAGAATTTAAGTGTGTGCCCACCGTCACTGACGCACCAGTCCAAGAAACCATCAATATCGCCCTACAATCAGATACGTTTACTTAGATGTCAGTTTCCTTACAGCATTTGGAGGTGAAAGATGAATGTGGAAAGGAGAGGAAAGACAGCATTGGAAATTTTAAACAGGTAATTGATTTAGAACGCGATTTCCGACTTTGAAATTGTAATAATACCTCACCACTTTTGAAAAGTATGGCTATCCCGTTTTGGATGCGGACTTTCAGTATCGAATTCTTATTAGGATGTTTAAGTTTTGTACTTTTTTTTTCAGGTCTTTCCAGTTATGGGAACCATATTTCATAATAAAATTTTATTATTAAATTTTGCTTGAGTTTTTTATCATTCTCCTTTATGTTTATATTAACATTAACTGTCCCCATACAATCAAGCATTTAGAGACTTGTTAGGCAATTAGATATAATTACGAACATAATTAGAGAAGTACTAGTAATAACTACAATTAATCATAAAGTTAAAATTTTGGGTAATTAAAAAATGTGCTCTTCAGATAGTGAAGTTTTTCATCTGATTGTGATTGTATAATGAAAAAATATACGAAATTTGTAATGTAAGATCAAGTCGCCGTCAAAATACTGTAAGTTAAACACAATTTAGTATAATATTGAAAGTAATTGACAATAACCTTGAATTTGATAAAGTTGCTCGTTGATTTGTTCGTCGTTCAATATATACATGCAGTCTACTATGAAAAGTCAATGTGCATTCAATGTGACTAATGATAACTGAAGTTAATTGACTTCAGAGAAAACGATATTATAAGTTAAGAAGAGTTGAAGGTTAAAATATAGTTCATCCCCTAGAAACATCTCTACTTTCGTTATAAAATTAAAGTGATGAAACCAGTCCGACGCCTGGTTGGGTCCCAGCTAATGTGCAGATTCGGCAATTGACTAAAATTTCAAAATTTTGTTCTAATTTTTAATGTTTGGCATAATTAGAGAAAAGTATAATGGTAATAAAATTGATGTTCGGATTTTAGATTTTGATATAATAATTAGTTTTGATTTGGATTTATAGAAAATAATTAGAGTTTTGATTTGCATTTAGAGAAAGTAAATCAAATTTTATTCTTTTTGATATTTGAAAATAACTCTTGTATTCTTGTGCCGGGAATCATAAACCGATCTCGAGAAAAAGAAAAAGGGAAGCCCGTTTACGATTCCACGTTACCCTTTACTACGATAAACACCGGATACTATGATGTATCGATAGTACGGAGTGCCTACGACAGTTACGCAGTATATGGTAATACTAAGGTTTATGTTATGAGAACATATTCAGATTGCTATGTACGAGTAGGACTGAACAACAATAATGTTTAATAAACAAGTTAATATTACTGTTATCTTGTGTTTCACTATTGTGACAAATGCTCTCGGATGTGACTTTATTCTCGATAAAGATAAGTGCAATTGCTAGTAAGGCACACATAAGTATTAGCTAGAGCTCTTTAAAAGGTTACATTTGTAAACCTACCAATTTTGTAGGTACGAGGGGGCCTGAAGTAATACTAACGATTAAAAAATTGATGAATTGAAATGTGAGGCTGTAGCATTAAATCTCCTCCCAGGGTGTATTTCTTGTCGTCCTCTTCCTTATATTTATTTTCTTAAAATGCCTCCTCAAGGCCTGAATGTTGACAGCCCAATTGGGGTTCGGACATTAACCCTGATTTGTCATGACTTGAATACCGAAGCCATGCAACTAGGGTGGTATGTAAGGTCTTAGGGTAGAAGCGATTCATTCGAATCGTCAGGGACCCTGCAAGCTTCAGCTGTAAGAGATTGTCAGAACCGTTGGTTTTAGGATCCAATTCATTAATCTGTATTTTTAATGAATGACTTACAACCTGTGTTGTCAAATAATTACGCACAGAATGGCGCTCCGTATGGTTTAACCGCCGTTTTACTAATTTATTTGTATTAAAATGTTCAAACGGTTATCAGTTACGTTGTATAATGCAAGTTACAATTTATAATATAACGAAACTAACTTAAAATTGACGAAAATTCTTTTAAAATTTGGCGGTCCTTACAGTGACTGTTTTCCACGCTACTACAACAACAAAGCCTCTCTGTAATTAGAACTGAAGCTGACCCCAATATTAACACCAAAATAGAGTTACATGTTCTATCGTAGGGGGTAGTTGAAACTTCGTGTACCGTATACAGTTCATGGTTTCACCGACGGAGGACTGGGAAACTCTCTTCATATTTTGGCGAAGTAATGCCGGATGTGCAAAGTAACCACTTGTCAAGGTAGCTAGTAACCACTGTAAGCGAAATGAAGTATCAAAATTTAGTGTGGCAAATCATAACACGGAACTATGAAAATGCTTGGGAATGAAGGGATCCATATAATTAAGAAGTTACGTCCCTAATGTATTGTGTTACTTTGGAACACAAATATACAAGCAAAGAAAGCATTTCAGCATGTTACCTATAAAATACTTAGGAACGTACAAGAACACATTCAACACGTAAGACGTGTAAGTCATCCTAAATACAGAATTTTGCGCTATCTTTGTTTACCCACATTCTGCGTAATGCCCTAATCTGCATAGCACTCTTATTTTTACCGGCCATCTAGCACATGCTGATTAGCGTTGTTTTTACAATAATTCATATATTATGTACGTACACCAAGCCCCTAAAGTGATCCCATATTGAAAAATGCAGGTCCATACCCTAAAAAAGATTCCTGGGAATGTAAAAAGTCGACTTCCTTGAACAAATGAGTGAAGCTATGAAATGGACTGATGTATGGACCTCTACAAATAATGAACATCCATTGTTGGTTAAAATATTCTTTATCCTGTATTTTACTTATGTCTTTCGAAGCCAGCCGGAAAAATCAAGCTAGACCCATTTGAGCTAAATCAAAATAAAATCACAAACGTCCATAGTTTATGTTCGAATATAATACATTACAGGTTTACATTTGTAAAATTTTAGAATAATTACCATTCTTATTATTTGGTATTTTACATAAGTCTCTATATAAATAAAACAATATCGTCGAGCACCCATATTTTAAATATGTGAACAATTAGTGAGAAATATGTAACCAATAATAAAGAAATAATTATTTTATCGAGATATGAACTACATAAGAATTGTATGGATCGTATCAATCTTGTTATTATTTTTATTTGGTATACAGCTTGTCTATGTGTGCCATGTCATTTCCAAATTGTAGGCTACTAACTTACGTTCATGATATCTCCCATACCTAAATATTTCCCGTGAAGTATTGCTTTTAACCAACAAAATTTCCGAAACCATGTAACCGTATTATCAATCTGAGCCAATTAGTTAATGAGAAATTAAACATTACCTTTCTGGCCGAACTGAATTTAAACTTTTTGTTGTTAATTGTTGGGAGTCATTAGAATACGACGCGCAAGTCTCCTGAACCACAATTTTTCTTAGCGTTTCTATATTACTTTCAAATTCAGGATCTTCTTCTAGTGCTAATTCTGATTTCACCCTATCAACGTTTAGTTTCACATCCAAAGAGCACTTAGCTTTATCCTTGTCCACTGATACATCTCCTTCCGTTGTAGATAATATTAACTCTTTGTTGTCACTCATTAGTTCGTATGTCCACCCTCTCCCTTCGAGCGGATCATCACTAGGTAAGTCATAAGCAATTTCTTCTTTGCACATCAATTCCGACTTAACAGACGCCTTACGAGCCATTTTGAATTGAAATATAATAAGAATTTAATACTGTTCTTATACTCCCCTTATATTTTACGCTGCCAGTGTTAATGAAATGATTTACAAGTACGTTCACAAGAGCAACTTTGTATTTCCAATCTTCTTCTTCTTCCTCTTATTCTTCTTCATCAACCACTACTCCTCTCTAGGCAATTGGTTGTTTGTTTGTAGTAAGCATTAAAAATTTTTTGCATAGTATCATTATCACTCTATTGAACAAGAATATCGGCAATTTAGAAAAATAATTAAACGTGTAAAATGTAAATATTAGAATAGTTGAAAAATGATAAAAAAAGTAACAAGATGTGTACAAAGTCATAAAACAGATAGAAAGTAGTAAGTATGATAAAGCGAAAATACGTGAAAAAAGAAGTGTCGCAATCGGGAAAAAGTCAAATTTCAGGTTCAGGTTCAGGTTCAAGGTATTTTCCTTCCTTCTCTTCGGAAGTTTGGTTCCTGAAAAAAGAAAAAAAGAGAAATAAAGTACTGCCCTTTTTTCATTTCAAGTTTTCCATTTTCTTTTTCCACCAAAATTCAAGAAGTTCTTTGTTTTCTTATATATTTCTTTCTCACTTAGTTCCCTTCCATTTACATTAAAGCCTAGCCTCCAAGCTAATTTAACCAAATTTTCTTCCTTTTTCATTTCATCGATCCATTTCCATTTTTCCCTGATTTTAAGGTTTCTACACATTTTAACAATAAGTGTTCTAATGTTTCGTCTTCTTTAAAACATAATTGACATTTTTCGTTCACTTCTTTAAATTTTTTAATCTTACCCTTGTTTCAAGGCTCCCTGACCTGGCTTTGAAAATAAAAATGCTTCGCAAATCATTGTTCATATAATTTATTTTCTTATAACGCTTTTTATATGTTTATATTCCTTTCAAACTGCTCTTCTTGACACCTTCTTCATACCACTTTTCCTGCGCTTTCTCTTTAATTGTTTCTTCTGTGATTTTTTTGGAGAGAAGTATGGTACAATAGGAAAAGATCAGAATAAGGAAAGAATTTCGAACAGATAAAGGGGGCTGAAGGCCAAGTTCAACAGAACAAGAGGTAGAGAAAATTGAGGAGTGTAAAATGACTGGGAAAAAGTGTAGAAAAATGAGGGAATGTATGAACGTGTAAAGGAAAGAAAAAGTGTGTAAGTTCAGTAAATATGTATAGAAAACCCCACAAAACTCACGTCATCACAGGACACACAAAGCACGATGCACTCGCCATAACGGCCACTTTACTCGATATTTCATGGATACTCTCCCAGCATTTATAGACGGTACTTGCAATCTAATACACAATCAGGTTTTAATATGATACAGAATAATTGCTTATTGAAAAAATTAGTTCTTCTTCTTCTTCTTCACAAATATAAAGCCCGACCTGACAAAGACCATTGGAAATTTATAATGTTTGAAACCACTGTTGTATACATGTTGAAGGCATGAGCTACCACTGACTTTATATATTAATATTATTATTAATAATAATAATAATAATAATAATAATAATAATAATAATAATAATAATAATATGCATAACAATAAACGAAAAGTGGTTGGTGTGTTTTCTTTGTACTTTTGTTTTGATATCATTATTGTTTTCCACCGTAAATTAAATTGCACTAGTTATTTTTTTCGTTTATTCTATTTGTAAAATGTTAACTTTTACCAATGTCAACTCATTCAAGAATAGTGATAGGCAGTGGGAATATTTACGGTGGAAAGGAAAATAAAAAACGGTAATATTCCCGGGTTGTTCTCTTGCATATCAATTTCCGGGAAGGAATTTATTTCCATTTCTTTATTTTATTTTCTAAATTATAAGAAAAGTATGACAAATTACTTTATTTTCATTTATTATGATATACTTCTAGGTTTTAAACAATTTGGAGGTTACAAAAATTAAAATTCGTTGACTGTATTTTATATAACTAGTCATATGATTTTTTCTAACAAGGGACATGTTTCGGTTAGAACGCGATGATCGGTATAAAACTTGGTATACATATACAGGACTAAGTACTGAACACTGTATGATAAGTCATTCCCGTGTAAAACTCGTTTTCCGCCGACAACGCCAACTATCCTTCGAAACACAAGCAGTTAAATTCCTCGTTATAGGTGCTGAGTGATGATCAGTCTGGCGGCCAGTGTGTCGTAGTAAGCTCGAATTAGTGTTAGGTGAGTGTGGAAAAAATGTGGCGGGCTTCTGGCATTAACCTCCTTCATGTAAGTGAATTGTCAAAAGACAAACTAAGGCGCAGATTTAAGAATCAAATATCAGTTGGAGCAGGAGATGAGTGATTTGCAACACTGATGCAATTTAATTATCAATGAGTACGAAAATGAATTAGAAATGATCATACTCGTCAGAGATGATAAAGAAAACTGGGCCATATGCAGAGTCCTTCTGGTTTGTTTTTAGTACCATACTAAAGCGTTCGACTTATACATGCTTCCTTCAGATATCGGGCGTTTAGCATGACGCTAATCATTTGTCAAAACGACTTTGCATAAGGCGGATTAAATTTCTAAATGTTATAAACAAATTAGGTTGGGTAACTGCCAGAACACAGATACCCCACCATTTTGTCAACACTTGCGTTTAACCCTTAGGAGATCTTGGCTTTTTGGGCTATTTTTGAAACTTTCAGTCAAGCAGCTACTGCATCGTCACTATTTATCCTAGGATCATGGTTCATATACCTCATTCTCTTCAGAATAGAGCTTGCTTTCAAATGGTACCACTTGCATGCTCATACCATATACCAGAAGCGGGAAAAAAATTGTCAAATTAAAAATTTCGGAGGGAAAAAAATTTCCTCGAACTTTGGCCCCCCTGGACCCCCCCCCGTGTGATCGTAGCCATCTAAAAAAATCTGAGAAATAGTACTTGGCATACTGACTGTTTGTGCCAAATTTCAAGTTTCTATCTTGAATAGTAAGGGAGAGAGAATTTTTATCAAAAATTCCCACAATGCCCCAAATCACCATAAAACACTATGATCTCAGGGAAAAAATTCCTGAGACATCTCTAATTACCCTAGGACTATAATCCGCCAATCATTCTCTTCAGAATAGAACTGTCTTTCAGGCGGTACCATTTACATGTCTCCATCATGTATCTAAGGCGGGAAATTCCTGTAAAATTTTTTGGGCAAAGTTTCCCTTTTCTCAACTTTTGCTCCTCTGGACCCCCCTGTTTTTACGCAGAAATCGAAAAGAAAACTTCATGTAAATACTACTCGCTGGACTGAATATTTGTGCAAAATTTCAATCATCTACGTGAAAAAAATAGGCCCGCCAGAAAAAAATTCAGTATCATGCCGCACTTTTACCCTATACAGAAGTATATTTGGATAAAAATTCACTGAGACGGCCCTAATAACCCTAGAATAATAATTCGACCGTCATTCTCTTCAGAATGGAACCGCCTTTCACACGGTATGACTCACGTGGTCCTATCGTGTATGTGAGGCGGGAAAATGACGAAAAACGGGATTTTTGGGGTAAAAATATCCCTTTTTTAACCCTTTGCACCTCTGGTTCCCCCCCCCCCTGTTTTAACACTGACATCGGAACAAAACATCTGGTAAATACTACTCGGTGGACTGAATGTTTGTGCAAAATTTCTATCTTCTACGTTTAAAAATCAGCCCGCCAAAGATATATATAACGACAATGCCCCATTTTTCCCCATATAGAAGTATATTTTTCAAAAAATTCCGGAGACATCCCTAATTACCCTAGAATATTTATTCGACCGTCATTCTCTTCAGAATGGAACGGCCGTTCAGACGGTATGACTCACGTGGTCCTATCATGTAAATGAGGCGGGAAAATGACGACCAACGGAATTAAAAATATCCCTTTGGTTCCCCCCTGTTTTAGCACTGACATCTAAACAAAAAATCTGATAAATACTACTCGGCGAACTGAATGTTTGTGCAAAACTTCAATCTTCTACGTTCAAAAATGAGCCCGCCAAAAAATAATGAACATAGGCTTAAAAAAGGAAAAAATACGTTTTAAGATTATGACGTCATCATCTCCCATGTCTGGACGCAGGACGGTCTGAAACCATACGTAATGCCTTCTACAATGTCTCTGGACTTGAAAAACAAAAAAAAACAACCGGACGAAAAAAGCTCAAATAGAAGAGAAATAACGCAATGTACCATGAAAAACGCGTATGGTACAAAATGTACCATAAGATCCCCAAAGGGTTAAATATGTATGTTCACAATATTTGCATGTCTTTTTTTTTTTTTTAATTTTGCATGTAACATTGCCACACACGACTTTTCTTCCTGCCTATTTCTCGAAATTCCATGCGTGAATTCACATGTAAGTTCGAGTACCTCTTCAGAAATTCGAGTCAGAGAGAGGAGACAGACTGACGTCTATTAAAAACGGCAAAATTTGATGCAAATATCTTAGAACTGTTATATATATACAGGGTGTCCGAGAAGTCCTTCCCTGATTACAGAAATTGATAGGCTAGAAATAAGACAGAAATATGAGACTGGTGTAGAATTGTTTACAAACTATAAAAGTTTTGGTCACATCAGTACACTTCCACATGAGCACCCTTGCTAGCACGTAGCACATCTAGGCGATATTCAATTTCCATCCACTGATTAGCCAACATCACTGGAGGGATCGATGCAACGACTATGGTTATTCGTTGCTGCAGGGTTTCAAGATCTGGTACACGTGTTCGGTAGACCTCATCCATAACATAACCCCATAAAAAGAAGTCTAATGGGGTTATGTCAGGAGAGCGTGGAGGCCAAACTGTTGGTCCATCACGACCAATCCATCGCCCAGGAAATGTCCTATGGAGATAGGCACGGACGTCCAAACCCCAATGAGGTGGTGCACCGTCTTGCTGAAAAACGACATCGGGGGAGGAACAGCATACAGCTGAACATATCTAGGTACACTGCAGATGTGATGGTATCCTCAGCGAAGAAGAATGGCCTGATAATTTTATCGTGCAATAACGCGCACCAAACATTCACCTTTGGACTGCTTCTGGTGAACTCCCTGACCTCCCTGGGGGGTTCTGAACCACAAATGCGTATCGTCATCCGCAATAAAAGTTCGCATATACTGTAACTTCCACATTTTCATTAATAACTCGCTCTTCTGACTATATTATCGCTTCTTTGTGCTTTCCTTAACAAAGCAGTGTAATAATGCATAATTATTTATTATTTTATAGAAAAATAAAGCAAAATAAGAAAATTATAAGCAAAAATCCTTTAATCTTATGGAACCTTAGTGTGTCAAATAATTACACGAAGAATATCCCGTGGGAAAAAAGAGGGAAAATGACACAGGTATTAGGAAACACTCACTAACATGTGAAGCTATTGAACAGATACATGAACTGAAGAGTCAACTACGTATTTCTGCGTTTAATATGCAATTCACACTTCATGCACAGTTCCAATATGCAAAATCAGTCAATATCTTCAGTTGAAATTACTGATATAGGGAGAAAATGACTATTTAAAACTTTAGGTGTGAACGTGCGCTTGGAGCGATATATGAGCATTATTACAACATACTTTTTCATGAATTGTCTCGGTGGTCAAGCGTGTTTAGTAGTGTTCTTGAAAGTCTAGCATCGGAGGACCGCAGTTCGAATCTGTCTTCCGGCAGTTTTGATTTTTCTCAACATATGGAAACATTTCTTTAAATATAAAGTTCTGCTTTGAAGTGCTTGAAAAAAAATCAGATGAACTATCACGTTTCAAAGCCTGTTACATTTGTTCACCCTGTCATCATTTATATACGAAGACGCTAAAATGAGGAACGTTAACATTGTTATAATGGGAACAACTTTCTGATTTGAATACCAACCTTAAATCACACGTCCAAAATGAAAATTATTCATGTTCTGATACCTATTGTAATATACATTTGTGTATATATAGAGAAAGAAAGAGAGAGAGAGAAAGTATGTGAGAGAGATAGAAAACAATATATGCTGTTATTTTAATTACAACGTAAAAAGTTATTGCAATTCATAATCTGGATTTTTACAAAGCGATTTCAACGCTTGAAGCGACTTAATATTCATAAAGCATCTTTTTCTTGAAGTGTCGCAAATAGTCGAATGCTTTGTAATATGTGCCAAACAAATAAATGCATGTTTTTAACAGGATAGTATCGTCTACCTTTTGCTTCAATTGATGGTATAAAATAATGTTGAGTTGATTTTAACATCCCTTTCAGCATCGAGGCTATATGAGACGTTTACCTACTGATTATCGTGAAATCCGATCCACATGAGCTCACACCGGGAATCGAACCGGGTCTCTTACGTCAAAGGTGCGTATGCTAACCGCTTAGCTACGAAGGAACTCGGTATGAAACTAGAATAGCACACATTACCCCATATTATTTCACCGAAAGATTTCTGTTTTATGATCAGTTAAAATGGTATTTCTGGACACCGTAGCGAAAAATGTATTTGCTTTTTCAAGTAGTGTACGAAAAATACAAAGAATAAACACAGTAGAAACGAAACCAAGAAATGAATTCAAAGTAAAGTGCTTTGCCTCTCTCGAATAAATCACTCAATGTATTACAAGTGCATATCTCGTGCATTTCCAGTAGAATTATTAAAACGCGCTGGCTTTATAACTTGGCTATGTGGTCTAGTGGCTGGCATGTGTGTCTGTGGTGTACAGGGTACCGGGTTTGATTCCCGGTGGGAGAACTTTTGGAATCTTAAATGTTCTCGACGTGTCTGTGTTTTTGTCCCTATCATTCAAGGTTACTGTAAAACGTGTATAACCCAGTAGGAAATATACAGAAATTACTGATAAGGGGAAAGCAGACTTTGGTAAGTGAACTTCGGGGCCGCCTTTCGCGACGTAAATTAAGAAGAAAATAAGTGGGTTTAGCGAGGCGATTGAAATTACAGTAATGATTGACGGTTCGGTGCCCAGTCCGGTATTCTTTCAATATAAGGATATTTTATTTTTTCTAAATACAACGTTACATTTTTAACATTTGAATTGGTTATAAAAAAATGAGATAAACTGTCAGCTTTCAAACCTCTGTCACTTTTATTCACCATCTGTTTGTATACGAAGATGACGCTATGGAAATGCTAGCACTACCAAAGTTCAAATAGATTTCTAAGTTAATATCAAATTGAAAACACACGCCCAAAATGAGAATATATGTTTCTGCTTTATATGTATAGTTCAATTATACCAAACAAAATCCTCTATCCCCATTCCCTTTGGCGGTAGGGGTAACTTTAAAATTTTAAAGTGGGACCTCCATTTCTTATTGGACATTTCGATTCTCCAGAGAAAAGTGACTGATTTCACCCAGAATTGAAAACAATTCCTTCACGGATGGCACGTCAATCGATACGGGAAAAGGAGGGGTAGCAAAACGTTATGAAAATGTTTTTTGTCAGATCCGTGCTCTGTGGTCATACAGTTAGCATACTGGACTGCACAGTCAGAGATCCTGATTTCAATTCCTAGTAACCCTAGGGGAACACCAAATGAGTACATAACAAGTAGTGACTATTTTCATGAATATATGCATCATATAAAAATCGCTTAAAGTTTGATACTAAGATATTATTATTATTATTATTATTATTATTATTATTATTATTATTATTATTATTATTATTATTATTATGTTACATATTACTTGAGCTTATAATTAGGAAGACCTAGGCGCAGATGGGAGGACAATATTAAGATGGATCTCGCAGAAATAGGAATACAAAGTAGAAACTGGATCCAGTTAGCTAAGGATAGAAGTCAGTGGAGAGCTTTTGTGAATGCGACATTGAACCTCCGGGTTCCATAGGCCATAGAATTAGTTAGTTAGTTAGGAGGGTAAGTGTGCCTAAAGTCAGCCGCCTCCAGTAGTCAGCCATTTTTCAGTAAAAAGCATATTAAATAAACATACAGTAGCTTGTTATCAAACAAATAATCAACTACAACTAAAATCAGAGCTCCAGTATTCAACCTCATTTGTTCTGGCCTGGTGTGACTTCTCGTGTTAGAAAAGAAAAATTATCATTTGAGGTCTGCTGATGCAAGTGAGCAAAGTGCGCATTTTGTTAATAAAAAAAATAAGGAAGAAGCTTTACTTGAAAGTTAAGTTAAAATTATATTATTGTAAAATAGTACGAGTTATTGCTTTCTTCTATGCATGAATGTATCGTAGCTTATTAAAAATTCGTGGTTTATGATACAAAACAAGATATTGCGTAGAAATAAGGGGGCTGACTACAAGTTGCATTTTTGATAACGTTTTCCGGTAGTCAGCCATTAGGGACGGCTACTGGATACATATACTCCAGTAGTCATCCACTTATCATTCATTCAATTTAAATGACACATGACATACAACTAAGACACTTAACTAATACGTAGAAGACTTTTCTAACGATTTAATGAAAAAGTAACTGTTATGATGTCACTAATTGCATCATACAAGTATAATACAGTTATAAAGTACGGGACAAAATTAAACGATCGAAAATGCCATTAAAACTTATGACGATGTTGGTCGTTTATTTTTGTCCCGTACTTTAATATCAGTCTGGTATTGTAACCATTTCAATTCTTGTATTTTTCTAGAACTGAGGGTAAAAGGTTAAGGATTTATGGCTGGTCTGAATTATTTCTCTAAAATTTAAAAAGGACAGGTAATGAGTATTTATTTTACCCTAATCAAGGGCGCCGATTTCCCTGTAAATTTGGGGGTCATTCGGATGCGGAAGGTTAGGATTTTAAGACAAATTGCATTCATATTATGCCAAATATTGTATATTCATAAATACAATAGGGGTCCAACAAAAGCTTTGGGGGCCCGGGCCCCCCGGCCCTAGCAGGATCGACGCCCTTGACCCTGATCATAGCTTAGTCTTTTAATCTAAGGTAGCTATGAGGAAGTAAGGGTTATCAATATCTAAATGATTTATTTTTTTAAATTACTCCGCACAATGTCGCGTTTCTGCATGTTTTTAATTCCAAGGCTGCAATTGCTCTTCAACTATTATTATTATTATTATTATTATTATTATTATTATTATTATTATTATTATTATTATTATTATTATTATTATTATTATTATCTGTTCTTATCTGCTCTGTTCCTAGAGTTGCCTGATTGCCGAAACAATACAGAATAATCATAAATATTTACATTCTAACTCACTGTGAGCGTGAGGAAAATATGTCTAACAGTTTAAGAACGCGTGATTTAGCGTTTCTTTCAACCAGTCCAAAGACATCTACTGGAATAGACTCAGTGTCAGATGTTTTGCAATCAGGTGCGTTGAGGATACTCTATCCAAAGAGTCTTCTTATTCTACACTAATGAACACATATAAGGCTATTGTTCTGTCCGAAGAGGATCGATTTGCTATCAGTAGATACTTGCTAGTGAAATGTTCGATATCTTAGTCCTGGAACATACCAAATTTAGCAATTGGCCGTCTAGAGCCTACAAATATATCTTCGATATCAGAAATAGACGTTACGTCTGACTCAAACCAGGTAAACAACATATAAGTTATGGCATCTTGTACTGAAGCGACGCAAGGTGAAAGGTCTGCTTCTGTTTCTACAGTCAGTAGAGCCAGAAATAACTCCATATGATCTCAGAAGAAATTCAAAGAAAACCTTCGTAAAATACTTCCATATCATCTGGCTTTGATTATCATCTTTTCTGGCTAGCTCCAATCAAAAACAAAACTACCAAACATGTGCCCAGAGAAAAAGTTCAAAGTGCAGTATCCTCCCAAGCATGGAGAAATTATCAAAATGTAAAGAATGAAAAGAAAAGAAAACTAGAAGAGGAACGTCTAAAATGAAAAAGGGAGAGAATACAAAAGAAAGGAAAAATTTTAAGTCAAACAAAAAGAAAAGGACTGTCAAGCCAAGTAGCACTAGTAGTTAAAAAGACGAGACGCAAGAAGTGGTTGAAATGCCGTCTAAGGCCTGAAGAAGATATCGTAAGTGATATTGAGAACGATACACTTAAATATATTGGGTGTCACTTTTGTGATCACTGGTACCACTTAAAATGCACGTGCCTCAGTGAATTATCGTACGAGGAACCTGCTAAACAAGTGTTTATGTGTCCTGAATGTGCTTAGTGAACTTCATATTAAAGGGTTAATGTCATAGCTAAATATAAATATCAATGTAAATATAAATAGGCCTATATATTAGTTTTAAATAGGCTAGTCTAGGCCGAGGCACATTTTTCTTAGTTTATGGTAAATATCATACAAGAAGTCTTTTTTCCTGATCGCAATATATTTTCCACCAGGCCTGCTTCTAGCCACAGAGGTTTGGGGGGGCATATATATGTTAGGGGGGGCAAGTCATTAAAAATCTCTTACACATATCTAAATTGTGTTTTTTGTGTTGAGGTCTGGAGGGGCCACGAAAAGTTTAGGAGGGCCAGGCCCCCTAGCTCCCTCTAGTTGCGGGCCTGTTTTCCACGTAGTTTTTCTTTGTAGGAACTCTGAGTGCAATATATTTGTACCTTAATTTGCTACTGAGGAATTGATCTCTAAAATTCCATTAAAAAAGTCAATTCTATAGTGTGGCTGAGTACTGGTTAAAGTAATGGCTGACCTTTGGTTTTCATAGGCCGACTACTGTTTTTTTTTTTTCAGGGTTTCTGGTATTTTCTTTTTCCTGTATAATTATTTATAAAAGATTTCCTATGCGAGCTACACAAACGTAAAATTTAAACACTGTTCTTTCTAATGACATATGCAGTAAAAGTTATTAGTTAAAAATGATTTTTTTATACTTTAACAAAGTTGAAAATCTCCTTAAATGGTCGACTACTGGCACATTTACCCAATTACTTGAGATGCAAACTATAGTTGCAATTTTTTGAAGGAATGTTGCCTAACTGGAAAGTAGAACTTTACATATGGTTTTGTCTGTGAAACATATGCTTGTTTAGTTTTATTTGAAAGTGTTAATTTTGCCAAAAATATTGAACGTTGGAAAACCGCAATAGCATTTCCTTATACGGGCCAAAAAAAAAAGAGAGCTGATATTTCTAAAGGAGGCAATCGTAATAAAAACGGATAGGAGATAAACATAAATCGAAAATGTTATGTTGAAAACATTTTCATTGATTTTGTCTTCTGCCTCAGGCACTGACAAGGTCAGACAAATATTGTCTATTACGTTTAAAATTGCCTAAAGGAAATTTGGACAGAGTACCACAGATCTTATCACTCAGTAATCAGTTGTGAAGTGCTCCCTTGTAGTCAAACAAGCATGTCCAGAAGGCTCCAGGCAGTCATCGATGTAGAAGGTCATTGGACCTCCTATTAGACACATATATAAACAGCCCTTTTCAGGGCTACGTATTCCCTTCCATTCTTCTTTTTTTTTGAATGCCAATGAAAATGTATTACGTCACTTTCACCGTCACCTTCAATGAAAATGAAAAAAAAAACAACATAATAGCAGTGGACAAGACTCGATCGTGCGAACTTGTGTATTGTAATCTCTCACTTATCCCCTGAGGTACGAGGTAACACGTAGATTTTTTTTTGAAAAAGATATTAGTAGTTCGTAACAACACACTCTCTTTTTATGTAATTCATGTGCTCCTTGCTGTTATCGATGGCGTGAAAACAAAATGCTACACATTACCCCATATCATTTCACCAGTAGATTGCTGTTTTCTGATCAGTTAAAACAGGATTCCTGGATATCTAAGCGAAAAATGTATTTCTTTTTCATGTATTCTACGAAAAACCTAAAGAGTAAACAAAATCGAGACAAGCAACTTTCTCGAACAAACCACTCAATGTATCAGTGTCATTGCAAACAACGTCTCGCTGATGTAATGAATAACAACATGTAGTCAAGATCATGGGGTCTTCAGATCAAATACAGCTTGTCATATGGTTTTGTTTTCTTCAGCGCAATAGATTTTTTTTTAAAAATTATCCAGTCATGTGAGAAAAACAAATTTTGCAGAAATACAACATTTCGTTTTGAGAGGCGTATTAGCACAAAGAAATAGTTTTATTTCTTGCAATCCAAACCGTGAAGAATGAGCTAATGAATAGCGTTTATGGGTCTTTAAATAAGCACGATCCAGTATGTTGTCGTCGGCAATGTTACGTTTTTTCTTTTCTTTTTTTCTCGTTTTCGCGCATCACATTCTGTTTTTCAATGACTTCTAATGCTAAATTTTAATCCGCTGTTACTTCGTTCGTCGTTTTCACTTCCACCTACAATATTAGATTTAGGCATAGCTGACTATCCTCTAATTTGTATCGAAGTTTTGTCAAGTTTATAGTGAACGTCAGCTAACCATTTTCTTCCAAGTACTAAATGTATTCAAATATTTATTTCAAACGGCTGATTTGATTTCCCGTGATGATCGGACAGACAAACACGACGTCACTTTTACATATTGACCGCCTTATTTGGAACTTGCCCCATTTCCCCCTCAAAAGTGGATTTTTAAGGACAACGGAAAAAATGAAAATGAAATCTTTCAGTTTTACGTCCCGCGGTTATGCTAAAGGAGACGGTGATGATGATGAGTGAAATGAATAAAGTGGGAGGAAACGGGAGAACTCCGAGAAAACCCACGAGCACGGTGTTTGTCCACCACAAAGTTCACTTGGCGGGGGCTGGGATCGAACCCGGGACCCCAAGCACCAGAGATGAGCGCTCTACTACTGAGCCACCGCGGGGCAGACGATACTATCCCCAAAAAAATGCATTTATTCCTTTGGCCCGCATTGCAAAGCATCGGACAATTTGCAACATCAACTACAAAAGCTTGAAGAGAAAGAATCTTTATGGACAATAAGTTTCTTACATACAATATTCAATTATAAAATGCCTACTACTTATCTTTCTTATTTAATTTATGGGGCGCGATGGTTCACTGGTAGAGCGCTTACCTTTGGTGCATGCGGTCTTTGGTTTTATTCCGTCCAAGTAAGCTTGTGGTGGACAACATTATGTCCGTGACTTTTCTCAAAGCATTTCCTTTTCCTTCCACTTTCTCATTCCACCAATTCTTATATCATTTTTCTTACTTTAATTATCTTCCCCCTTAGCCTATAATAGCAGGATTCTAGAACACTGGTCCGTATACCAATTGAGTGGTGATGAAGAAAGCAATCAAACTGGTTAACCTGCCTTCACTCGCTATCGCTTGCTCGACATTACTATATGAATTGTGTATTGAGATTTGATAAAGGAAAGAACCAAACTGGGTACTAATCCACATTCTCCTCTATGTGAGGACCAGCAATCTAGAACCTTCCCGCCTAAAGGGCGTAATAGTGGGATGTTAAATATTTCATTTCATTTTCTAATTTAATTTAGCTCTTCCACATAATATTTTATCTAATGTAATAACAAAATATTATCAAGTGCTCGCAAAGCTGGTAGCGATCTCGGACTCTACCGTAATGTGCGGTAATCTTATTAAAAATGTTTCACTACTAGATCAGTTGTTGAATGTTTCATAATGCTATTCTAAATTCCATAAGCATTCAAGCGAAATAAGTAAAATTGATGAGATTGACAATTTAAACCGCACAGTATTGCAAAGCTGGCGGTGTAAATATTTACTCCATTACGCAAACTCTGTTTCAAATACAACCATTATTATACAGTTCATTTTCATAAACTTGTTCTTATAGCAACTATATCATTTCCTATTTAAATTCAATTTATAGATAATTTTGTGTTACATATCAGCTGATACTCATGCTATAAACTATACAATAAGTTAACATTCGATGTAAATAAATAAGAAATGTATAATGTTACAGATTCTGGAATTGCAATTTAATTCAATTTTAAACTGTATACATTTTCTATATGATTGTTTAATTTACTTTATAAAAATCCAGATTATGATTTAGACCCCTACACTAACTGTTTTAATTAAAAATACAAGCTTATACAGGGTGCGGGGAAAGTCCCGGAACGGTCCAATATCTCGCGAAATATACAGATCAGCAAAACAAAAATAACACGTGTTAAACAGTTTTGAAAAATCTATCCAATGATACCAAACGCAACCCTCCATTCCCACACGGGGAGCAACTTTAAAATTTTAAATGGAAATCCCCATATTTTGTTGCACATTTGGATTCTTCAGAATAAGTAACAGTGATTTGCCCAAAATTGATAACAGTGCCTTCACGGATAGCACTTGAATCGACACATAAAAAATGGATGAGGTAAATCTTTATGAAAATGTGGCCTCTCAGTGTCGAGCTCTGGGCCATGCGGTTAGCGTAGGGGACTCCGGCATGAAAGGTCGTGAGTTCGATTCCCACGCAGAGTAAAACTTTTATGTGATTTTTTTTACCCACATAACGAATTCATACATTTTAACTTCCATAAAATAATGCATTTGTCCATATTTATTAATTTGCAAGAAAATAAAAATGGTGACAAAAAGGGCTTATTTTTGTTGTAAATAACCCTACTACTAAGAACTACTTCATAAAGCTACTTTGCAAAACAATTATCGATATTGTATTCCATGTAACTTCATCTTCGCACACACTGTTTTCAATTTTTGATCAAAACACTATCACTTTTTCTGGAGAATCCACATATGAAATAAGAAATAGGGGTTCCCATTTAAAATTTTAAAGTTATCCTCCGTAGTCCCCAAGGAGGTAGGGATAGGTGATTGCGTTTTCTATCATTGGATAGCTTCTTTAAAACTATTTAACATGTGTTATTTTTGTTTTGGTGATATTTATACTTCGCGAGATATTGGACCGTTCCGGGAATTTTTCCGCACCCTGTATACAGTATTTTATCTCTTTCTTTCGCACTCTCACTCTCTATATTACAACTGAGTGTTGCAATAGGTATCAAGAACATGAATAATTTTCATTTTGGACGTATGGTTTAAGGTTGGTATTCAGATCACAAATCTGTTCTCATTATAACGGATGTGGTATTAACGTTAATAAGGATCGTTAACGTTCCACATTTTAGTGTCTTCGTATATAGCCTAATTGATGAACATAGTGAATAAATGTGACTGAGCTTTGAAAAGTGATTGTTCATCTGGTCTTGTGTTTTTAAGCACTTCAAACTAGACATTTATGTTTTAAAAAAATATTTCACTATATTGAAAAAAGAAGCGTTCCGCACTCAGGCTCGAACTGCCACCCTTCGGTTCTAGAATTTCAACAGCATTGTTAAACCCGCTTGACCACGCAGGCATGCTACGAAATAACGCGTTCTGATATTAGAAATAGACTCGCTCCAAGCGCAGGTTTACACTTGGAGTTTTAAATAGCCATTTTCTGTTTTTTTTCAGTAATTTCAACTGAAGATATTGATTGATTTCCCATATTGGAACTTCACGTGAAGTGTGAATTGTATGTTCATCTCAAAAATACATTATTTTCTGTTCCTTCAATTTTACGTATTTGTGAGTGCTCCTAATACCTGTGCACTGTATGGAGTGAATTTCCCTCGGGATATTCTTCGCGTAATTATCTGACAGACTAAAGTTTCATAACAATCACAGTTTTTTGCTTATAATTTTCTTATTTTGCTTTATTTTTTCACAAAAAATCATAAATAATTATTCATTACTACACTGCTTTGTTAAGGAAAGCACAAAGAAGCGATAATATATTAAGAAAACTGAGTTATTAATGAAAATGTGGAAGTTACAGTATATGCGAACTTTTTTTTGCGGATGACGATACATTATGGCGATTCACTACTCCACTGACAAAGAATGTCGCTTCGTCGGAAAAGGCAATTCGTCTGAGATAACCATTATCGTCCTCAATACGTGATAGCATTTCGACCGCAAAGTCATATCGACGTGTACCGTCGTCGGGCAATAAGGCCTGAACGAGTTGCACTTTGTAAGCACGAAACAATAAATGTTTGTGTAAAATGTCATGGATAGAGCTTTTTGGCATCTGTAATTCACGTGAGGCCCTGCGCACCAATTTCTTAGGACTTCTCAGAAAAGACTGCTGCACAGCCTCCACCGTGTCTGCTGAGATTCTCGGTCGACAAGACCTCGGAAGTTCAGCAACCGACCCTGTGTTCTTGAACTTCTCATACCAGGCTTTAATGCTCTTGACATCAGGTGGAGTCCTACCAAATGTTGTCTGGAACTGTCTCTGCACCGTGGTTGGTGATCGTGTCTCATGGTACCACAGGACACACTGTGCCTTCTCCTGGTTGGTTGGCATGGCTTTTTGGGCTTCTTACTTACGTACTACAAACCTAAAACAAAAAAAATTGAGACTTGGTAAAACAGAACAAACCTAAGACAGACAAAAACTTTTATAGTTTGTAAACAATTCAACACCAGTTTCATATTTCTATCTTATTTCTACCCTGAGTTATCAATTTCTGTAATCAGGGAAGGACTTCTCGGACCTCTATATATTACTAGCGTGCTATTCACCAACTCGTGTGTGTCCATAGAGAAGAGGCACGTTAGCTGTGGTGGGTATACGCGTGCAAGATGTAGAAAAATACTAATTTGTTAAAGGTGGCCACTACAAGCTAGTTTTGATTACAATTAGAAGCAGTGAACCGTTTCTATGGTTACAAGTGACCTATATAATTTCTCTTAATATTGCTGTTCCTTTCTAGCTTGACACGTTTCAGGTTGTAAGCCTGTAACAGCACCTCCGAAAAGAATGAAAAGCATTTCATCCTTGACCGTCCACAATTGCTCCTTCTGTGAAGATTACTTTGTACATAGTGTTCGTATTTGCTGTGTCAGTTCTTCACTATTACTTTTCAGCTATGTCGCCTGAGTGAAGTAACTATTCTGCATACTCTTTTGTTGTGACGAGACTGATTTCACCTGGAAATGTCCAAATACTGGACCCCTTCTTCATTTTAAGCATGTGGCATCTGATATCGTAAAAACGGTTTTATGCAGTGCGATCCATTCCTACGCGATTGTGACTCAAAGCTACTTGTTGAGACCGCCTACCCCAGGGTATGGGTGTGTTTCTCAAACTTTTGTTATTTTCCACATAAACCTATCATTCTCATCTCGCCTACTCCTAGGATTACACCCGAGCTCAGTTCCTCAAATTCCCTTTGCTTTAAATTGAACTAGATATAATAATAATAAAAAAAAACACTTCTGGGCATCTTGCAGTCGTGTGCGTGATTTTCGCTCTTGACGTCTTCATGATATATAGCTAAGTGTATAAGCATGCATATTATACATTTGCACACAATAGATGCACAATACTCAAAAAAATAAGAGAGCGGAATATATCAGAAGATAATCAGTGAACTTTCTGGTACCATCATTTAACCTTTGTTATAGACATGCGCTAACCAAAACAAACCGTTATGACAATAATTCGTGAACAAATAAATTTATTGGTTTTTGGTGATATCTTACGAATATCATGAGGCTTTCAGAGCATAACGGAATCAAGTCTTCAGAAAGCTGAGAAAGTGAGAAACCTGTTTGTAGGTACTTTTATGTATTATCTGTCAGGAAAGTAAATGTACACCTATTTTTCGAGTCTGGCATTCCTGCGCTCCATCCGTGGAGAGTATGAGAATTAAATCAATCAAATGTTTACTGAGGGGCAAAAAGAAAAGTTCAATCTGAATAAGACACTGCAGAGGGGCACAAGCTGTGAATACGAATAGTGCATAGTGTAAATAAAGGACGACACCGAAAGAGAAAGCCAGAAACAGCTGTTAAACTTAGAAAAAAGAGTAAAAATTGTCGAAGTGGGAACATAAAACATAAATACAACAAATATGCCGACAACTAAAAGTTCACCACATCGTGATCTTGGTGTAGTGGTTAAGGTGCTGGCTTACAAATGCACAGGTCGCCAGTTGGAATCTCTGGTGGGGACGTTTTTAAAAATTTTTGTTAATAATACATGCAGCTCCTGAGAGATGGTAAAAGAGGTCGTATTTAGTTTTCGTAGCAATTATTATTGGTAATGTTTAGTACTGATAATACTTTTTGTCTTTGCGTATTGCTTTTATTCTTGTCTTAATTTTGAAAGATAAGAAAATCCGAACAAATGCCACCAAAATTCCTCATATTTTGAATGTAAAGGCCATTTGCAATTAGTAAAGAATAAAATTTGAACGTTCCGATGTAGCTGCAAAAAGTAAAAACAAAAACATGGAAGTGGAGTGTTCGAATCCATACTCATGGTTATTAAAAATACAATTTCTACATGCCTTACACCTCCCGTCCACGTTTCTACGTTAGCAAGTAAGAGGTTTGTGTTTAGGTTAGGCTGCTCAAAAAGTTTTGCAAAGGGGCCCGGTTTAGCTCTGACGCACCACAGGTGCGAGAAGGGAGGAAAACGCTTTTTCTCTCTTCCTCTGTGTGTCTATTTATCTGTATATATATAACGCTATTTGTGAATGCATTAACCACCCTAATTTTCAGCGTATTGAGACGAAACTTGGCACAAACATTAATTGTTGAAATATCTTGATGAGTTCTTTAACCAGAATAATCAGATGAAAATGTTCAAAATGGTGTCCCTTCAAACTTTTAAAAACTTCCAAGGGAACCAAATTTCGCCCATAAATTGGTATTCAGAAAGTTTTTCACGCCCTTTCGCTACGGAAGGTTTTTTTTTGTTTTTCTTTTTTTGGCAGGAGGAGGGTTATTTTCCTTTCAGAACAAGATGATTATTAGTGATGATATGGAATTACACATTGAGAGTGAAGTAACTTGTGAAACGTGTTATTTGAATGAATAATATAATAAATGTGCTTTATTCTAACACAGAGAACTGTAAATCATGTATTTCGAGTTCGGGAGCCTGAATGGCGAGGAGTGTTATTTGATTCGCTGTTTAGTAACACATTGCATTGCAAATAAAGGTAGGCAACATTAGTGGTAAGTAAAACAATAATAATAATAATAATAATAATAATAATAATAATAATAATAATAATAATAATAATAGGTGTTGTTTGCGGCAAGGGAATATCTTTTTCAACTCTGCTTCAAACGAAAGGATTGTAACGCCATATCTCCCTTACAAACAAAATATTAGCAATTTATATCGAGAGAACGGGAAACTGTAGAGTGATGGGAGCAACGTTGGACAGTATGCACTCATATTACTTAGAAAAATAAGCGATATCAATGCAAAAGGAACGAAGAGTCATTGTCATGGGTAGTCATGGGGCCACGGCAGAGCCCTCTTTAGGCAAAATGTCAATAACTTATATCGAGAGGACAGGAGGTGATAGTGAGGTGGGAACAACGTTGGACACCGTGGACCCATAAGGCGCATCGAAAAATATTAGGGGGCGGGCGCAAGCCAACCTTACTTACTTCCACATAATAGTATAAAATTATATTGTCGAAATACGCACACGAGTTATCTAGTAATATTTCATATTAATATTATTATCAACAGCGTCTTTTCAATACGTGTGCATGTTTGACATAAAGCCAAAGAGAAGATCCATCATTCGTAGAAAAAATAAGAATAGTCAGTTACTTTAACTGTGAACAACGGAGAAAAATACGAAACGAGTGGCTACCTGTAGCGAAAACAAACAATACTTTCTCTGAAATGGATAAAAATTCAAGCCGAGATAGATTTGAACTCGCATGGACTGCGCAAAAAGCCAGTGCTTTGTCCACTTTTTTTTAACTGACTCACCGGACGTGTTTCAGTAACTTACTTTTGCTAATTTTACTTGCTTCACTCGTTTAACTTGCTTTTTCTAATAACTTACAAAGACAGGGACACGAACACAGAAACATCGAGGACAGTTAAAAAATCAGAGATGCTCTCCCGCCGGGAATCGAACCCGGGACACCATATATTCGGCGCACGTGCTAGCCACTTTTTAAACAACTTTTTTATTAACTAATAAAGCTGGATACATACGATCATTAACACAACTGCAGAACAATATAAATATATACAGCTAATAATGCACAATATAACTCAAGGAATGAGAAAAAACTGCTTATGGAGCATAGATACAAGTTGTACATTTTGTGCGTCCTTTTTTTAAAAGAACGTATGTAGCATATACACAAGTTTTACAAATTACTAAAAACTCATTGGAATAACAAAGGAGTAGAAGTTAATTATGCATATATGGTAATGTCGAGAAAACGAGCAAAAGTACAAGTTTTCATAAGGGAGCTCATTTTTTCATAATTAGATTGAAGGTATTCAATATAAAACGAAGAATTACCTGCAGTTTCCACTGAGAGTACATACGTAATTGTTTGCGCTATAAGCCAGGTAACAGCATTGTGTTTCGTTTTGGGATACAGAGAATATTCCGGTCGCAACAGGAGATTGACCTCGATTGAGCGAGGAGGTTGGCACATAATAAGACCCAAAAATCGATGCAATTGGTACCAGATTTGTTTACTGTTCACACATGTTGTTAATCTATGACTCAAGGAATCAGCAGCACCACAGAAAGAACATATTATATCGGCACTAAACCCACATTTATTTCGTTTTACTTTCGTATCTACAATGCCATTCATTACTATGTACCAAAAGGATTTATTTTCTGCTGTTAAATATTTTGAGTGTATATTACGAAATATTATATGCCAATTGTATTCTGGTTCTCTTTCTATTAATTTGCATGGTGATAACTGTTGTAGGTGGTGCATGTACCATTGTTTACTTGTTAAAGTCAAAACATCGGGAGTTCGATGACATTGATAGATATAGGCACACAGAACATCTGTTAAGTAAGAGCAACTTGAGGGGAGGGAAGTGATCGCCAACGGCAGTGTTGGATCGATCGTATCCAATAAATATCGCAGCAAGTGTCTAGTGGGAGAAGGTACATCTTCAACTAAGGCAGTCAAGTTACGTCGTATAAACAAACTTTCAGCCTTGAACTGCACGTGAGTCATGTTAATGCCTCCGTTCGCTACCGATAAACAGATGTCATTATAGCGAACACGAAACACACAATTGTTCCACAGAAACCAACCACAAACACTTTGTAGCTTTTGCCTGCTGTAGAAGGCAGGGCAAAGACGTTAGCAACATACCACAGTTTACTCAAAATATAAACGTTGAGAAGTCGAGCACGAGGCAACAAACATAGTGACCTACATTTATGCAAGAAACTTAAATGCCTGATTTTATTAATGACAAGGTCATAATTATATCTTACTCTTTCAACAAGATTACTCATAAATGATACTCCTAGTATTTTAATCCTAGATTGAAATGCAATGTCCTGAATTTTACTAAACTCCTCAGATTTATATATTATAAGACCGGTTGATTTTTTTCTATTCAATAGAGCTCCAGACACTTGTTGATATTTAGCAACACTTTGCATCAAAAGGTTATAGTCATGAACAGAATGCAGGAAAACATTGACATCATCTGCATATCCACAAACACGTAGAGGGCGTGCAATAACATCAAAACCCTGAATCTTGCGGTTTACATCATACAAGAAGGGTGCAATAGCCAATGTAAATAATTGTAAGCTTATAGGATCTCCTTGTCGAATACTACGAACTACTTTGATGGGAAGGGTAAGATGACCATTAATATTTAATTTAGTCGCAGCGTCTTTATAGAAGAATTTAAACCATTGTATAATGCGAGCATTAAAATCAAAAACCAGTCAAAACTCTCCACAAATAGGAATGCTCAATGTTATCAAATGCATTCTGAAAATCTAAATTAACAATAGCAGCGGTAATCTCACAATCTTGACATATTGTAATACAATCTCTAACATTCATTAAAATCTGATATATAGTCTTACCCTTAACTGCAGCATATTGCAAATCACCCAGCAACTTATTCATATATGGAGCTAATCTAGAAGCCAAACAACGACTAATAATTTTAACATCAGTATTTAAAAGGGAAATAGGTCTGAAATGTGCAACCATTGTTGGTTGAGGCACTTTGGGTATAAAAATAGTGAGAGCAGGATTGGGTCGACAGATATGTTCGGAAGCAAAAAACCAAGCATTGACCACATCAGTAAGTGTCTGACCTATGACGGGCCAAAGTTTCTGATACAATATACCCGATATTCCATCTTGTCCGGGTGAATTTCCTGGCTTTGCAGCAAATGTTGCCAACTTTACTTCTTCAAGTGTAAAAGGCTCCGTCAAAGACATATTATCATCATCTGTTATGACGTTAGGAATAACTTCAAAAATAAAATTCTCAAGACCCAGTCCTCGCGATTCACCAAAAAAGTTTTAAACAATGATCATAAAATACCTTCTGAATTGCAAAAACATTCTTGCAGCGATCTCCATCCGAAGTAAGAACCGTCTTGATCAGGCGGCGCTTGCCACGCCGGTTTTCTTGCAAAACATGAGTAAGAGAACACTGTTCAGTTTCATCAAACATAAGAGCCTTACTCCCAATTTTTACACCTTGAACTTGAGTCCTATGAAAATCTAAGAGTTTTGCTTTATATTTTTTAACAAGTGGCAACAATGTTCTATCGGAAAGAGCATCTCGTTGAGCCTCTAATAAACATCCGTAATAAAAATTATACAATTTCAGGCGATAACGAGAGCGTTCACCAGAGTACCATTTACAGAAGCGTATTAGGTTAGGTTTACAATAGGTAGTCCACCATATGAGAATATTTGGATACCGTTTTGCTTGCTGTCTCCAATAGTCCCATTTACTCTGAAACAATGTAAGAAATCCCTCATCTGTTAATAGTGTTTCATTCATATGATAGTAACCACGTCCACGCACAATTTTATCATGTGGAATCTTAACTTTCATCACTAAAGACAGATGATCACTAAAACAAACAGGATAACGGTATATATAAAAAAGCCGAGATTTAAGAGATTCCGTCAAATAGAATCTATCGATTCTCGAGGCACTATTCTGGCGAATCAGGGTGTACCCCAACAGATGACTGTTCCTTAGTTGCCATGCATCATACAAGGGATAATGAGAGATGAGTTCATCAAGAGAAGCACAATAATTAAACCCTGGTTCCATATCTGCTCTATTCAATACACAATTCATATCACCCCCCAAAATGACATGGTCTGAGGCACAACTAAACGATGTCGCAACATCAGTCGCAAAAAAGGTGTTGCGCGCACCACGATTATGACTTCCAGATGGCGAATACACATTGATCATAGTCATACAGAACAAATCACCTCGTATAATTCTACCACTGGGGTGACATTGTATATTCGTAAACGGTAACCCATCTTTAACCAATATCGCAGTACCAAGACGATTATACGTTGAATTGTTATAAACGTGATATGAATCATGTACATTCACCAGTTCCGGACCTACCTCTTGCAGAAAAGCCAACTCAATTTCAGATTTTAACAAAAAGTCAGACAGAGCGTGATACTGTGTGGGTGAAGATATTCCATTTAGATTAATACTAGCAATGGTAAGAACAATTGCCATGAAGAGGTAGGGAAGGAGACAGACTTGATAGAACATGATGAGATGACGTAGGTACGAAGTGGGAGGACTAACTCGGAAACACACTAGAAAACATATCATGGCACACACACAAGAATCACTAGGTGACAGTTACACCAGAAAGTGGAGACTCTACAGATACAGAAGCACTGTCTTCTACCGAAGTTGTTACAGCAAGCTGCAATTGTTTGGTAACATTAGCACTAGTTATCCTGTACAAAGCATCACTAGCTGGTTTATCACGTTTTCGAACAGATGAAGAAATTGTACAGTCTTTTACCGTTTTCCGTCTCTTCTTATCTTGAGAGGAGCGCTCTTTAGAACTACTTTGCGAGGGAACTGAGGCTAAAAGGAAGGTACGATTATAAGATGAAATGGATTTCTCACTCTCAGATGGACCACTGTCAATAGTAATAGGAACATCTGCCACATCACTTATATCGTAAGGAACACAGTCAGCAGCGTCAGTAATAGAAACCGCTGGAGGTATCGAGTCGGATACACTAATTATAACTGGAGATGAAACAGAACGTGTTGCGGGAGGTAAAGAAACCTCGACAGGTGGCTGAATATCCGGAGTATGCTTAAGCACTGGATTAGATCTGCATTCAGAAGTAGCCGAAGCTACCGATGGAACAGTAGCAGTGTCAGCTTTCACTATCTCCGCACAAGTAGGTAACACAGCTTTATCACTGTCACTAGTTAATGGGGGAAAATCCTTGTCACTAAAAGACGAAGGTAATGAAACAACAGGTTGTACACCCGTAACCGAATTAGGTGTCCGGACTAGGTTAACTTCGGTTGAAGGTTGCACTCTAGGTTTAGAGTTTACATTACGTCTATCACATTGGTCATATCGATGATTAGGGCTATTGCAAGCAAAACAGGTACGTTCCTGACCAAAATAAGATACTAAGTATCGTTGACCTTGGATTTCAATAGACGATGGAATTGCCTTATCTAACTGTATGTACACCAATTTCCGCCCAGTACGCACTCGGTATCGATGACTATTATCATAAAACTCGTCCTTGATATTTTTGACACTACCATATGGGGTCAACACTTTTAGTATTTCTTCATCGTCCAATTCACTTGGCACTAAAGATAATTTAACTAAAGTAACAGGCTTATCTGCAACTTCCACACTCACATCATACACTCCATTTTCATCAGTATAACGTAATCCAGTACTATTATCTCGAATTATCTGTTCACACAGAAGCTGGTATATTAACTTAACAAACACACAACGTCGGTAATTGTCTAATTCAATACTCACAACTTTGTCATTGCTTAACTTGAAATTGTCAAATATGAATTCATGTATTCTATAAGTAACTGGACGAGTAGGTACATTACTAAAGTTTACACGCAAAGTATTAACTCGTTTCACCACCATTTAGACGATCAGAAGAATTCAAACTTCAAGTATAAAGGTATGCCGTATAAACAAGCAACAGCGCATTCCGCAGGTCTGCTCGCCACCGCTGCTACAACACGACTGCCACTAGACCAGCGGGGAGGACACTGCTTACTTCCTGTGTCGTTAGGGATTACGACCACTGTATTGCCAGCTATCACTTATGTGGGTTGTATACTATGATCACATGTTTCATCTTTGCTGGAAGAGTTAAACCTACATTCTATGTAATACATGAAGTATTTAGGCCTACATGCTCTTCATATAATGTAATAAAAGGGTCATGCTGGGAATAAGGAAAAGAACATTCCTTGGACAAAACTGAAACTATTGGCATCAGAAATATTTATCTACGAGGCATGCGCAGTAGTATATTTCAGAATAGTTACTGTTTATTTCAGTAAACGAAGAAAGAGGTATAAAAAATCAAATATGTTGCGTCAACGAGATTGACCACAGTTGACAGAGGCGGAAGCAGATGTGTAGTAATACAACAACTTGGTTAAATTGATAATTGGTTCTTTATTCTGTAGTAGATCGTATCACAACTTTACGGGAGAGCAGAGAAAGACTTACTAACGCTGTCATATAGTAAGCTTTAGTAACACGATCACACAGACACAAATGGATGTAACTGTGAGTGCTACAACTTGGATTTAACGTAAGCCGTTTACATATTCGGTGGTTTGCAGGGTTGTATAAGACACAAAAAGATAAGACACAATACAATTCTTCATACCTCAGCTTCCAGTAACTAGATAAATGTAATTTCTGGTTAGATACTGAAACTGCTGTCGGATTTTAATACATGACGTATTGCAGGATACAAAATGCTTTGCATTACTTGTTTGTTTGTAGACAGCTACTAGCTTAGTTTTCTGAAAGGTTGTGTATAAACTAGAGATAGCCAATTCTGGAGTTATTACTTTCCGGACTCCCAAAGGTAAAAGCGGGCAAATTTCGGAATTCGGAATATTCCGATTTTGGAATAATTCCGGAATTCGGAAAAATCCGGAATTTAGAAATTTCTGATTTCGTTAGCATTCCGGAATTCGGAACAATCCGGATTTTTTTCGAAATCCTGAGTTTTTCTCAATTCCGGAATTTTCAAGTTATTAATGTAAATTTTTCCGACATCATAAAAGAAATACGAAAGACATTTTGAATTGAAGAAATATAACATACAAATTTGCAAGCGGAGACAAAGAAATCTAACATAACCAGACTAAAGACGAATCGTTTACCGCGTAGCGATCAAGGTCAAGCTGTTTTCGAGGGCGTGTTTCGAGTTGAGTCGAGTTTGATAATGGCTCGCTCGCTCGTTCAGCTCGTTTTAACTCGTTTTGAAATAATGGTCTGATTATACTGGAAAGCGAAAGCCATGAGAAATGTAAGCAGTAATGTGGAATACTTTTAGTGTTGCTCACGACAGGGCTGCGTCTCGTCTCGTAATTTTAGTGCATCTCGTGGGTCAATTTTAGTGTATCTCGTCTCGTCTAGATAACGAGAAGACAAGAGATTTTTTAATTATTATTATTACGAGACAGCCTCAAATGTCGTAGTCACCAATGTAAGTATATACGGTAGTTCTTAAAATCAAGGTTGAGACCTTCACTGTCGAATTCTTGAGCCCAAGCAGAAGACCAACTCGGGTAGTGATATCAACCGGCTCGGCTCGTATAAACTGAGCGAACAGCTCGAGTCGGCTCGGTTGGGATGAGCCGATGACCCGAGCCGGCTCAGTTGGAACGAGCCATCGACTCAGCTCAATTGAGCCAATGGCTCGAGCTTTCTCGGTGGGGATGGGTCCTCTACTCGGCTCATGTGAACCGGTTCAAGCCAGTTAAGTTGAAACTAGTCCATCGACACGTTTCGATTCAGCTCAACTAAGCCGATGGCTCAAATCGGCTCGGTTGGGTGAGCGGTTGGCACGGCTCACTTCTCGGTTCTGTCCGAAGTTAATGAGCTGTAAGCCGTGCCGCTCGAGCCGATGAGAAGCCTAAACTCGGTCCCAGCTATTTTGAACATGTTTGGCTGAAGCCTATAACTTTTAACAATTTTTGGTTCGAGCCCGAACACTTGCCCCTTCGGAACTCAAACCCAGAGCGTGACCGCTGTCCTTCCCTCCTGAAGACTTCTCGACGACCGAGATCGACAGTCAATTAGTGTTTATTATTCAGATACAAACCGTATATCTTTTAAAGATTATACACGGTGTTGATATAATAATAATAATAATAATAATAATAATAATAATAATAATAATAATAATAATAATAATAATAATAAAAGTTTTAAACCTGCCGTTGAAATTTGGCAAATCTTACTTAAAAGTAGAAATTTCGGGGAAAGGCTTCCGTACCTTCAAGACAAACCTCTGCAACTACCAACATTTTAAACTGCAATGTTCCATTGAAGTTTCATGTAGAAAGTATTCTACTGTATGTTTTAAAGAAATAACTGTAATAAATATAACTGAATATCACGCAACAGTACGGCATATAATAAACTAATTTTTAGGATATGCAGAGGTAAATATAAAAGCTTTGCTACATAATACCTACACAGAGCATAATTCAATGAGCTCTGAAATATAATGTAACGAAATAGCCTATGAGATTCAGTCTACAGAGCAATTGTTACTTCAAGAATGGACATGCACTATTTCGAGAATCGAGACAAGACGGGAATTGTTTACCATACTTTTCGTCTCATTTCGATTCTCATCTCCAAAGTGAGACGATAATTTTGAGTTAGCCTTGACCCGTCTCGAATGTAAAATGTTAATTCTCATGTTATTTTATTTGTTTTAGAAACGAGATGAGAAACTCCTCTTCTCGTGTGCAACATTAAACCAAACCAAAATATTCTTTCCAAATGTCACGTTTCTGCTTGTAATGGTATGACCTGAGCGATAATTAGCTCCCAGCTTTTAATCTTCTACGAGATAATAATAATTATTATTAGTTTATTATTATTACTATTATTATTGCTGAAGATTTGATAGTTCAAGTATTGAAACATCCGAGTATTCAAATAGCTGAATATAATAAAACATATGTTATCGCCGATCAATCGCCATCAAAAATCCTAAAGTAAAAAAAATATACAATGTGCATTTGCACAAGCACCATGACCACTGAACCGCGATCGCTATGCGGTAAAAATTCGTTTTTAGCCTGGTTACGTTAGGTTTCTTTGTCTCCGCTTGCAAACTTGTATGTTATATTCCTTTGATTCAAAATGTCTTTCGTATTTCTTTATGAAGTCGGAAACGTTTACATTAATAACTTGAGTTGTTCTAAACCGCTGGTTCACAAGTTTGTTTTTCTCCACACGAAACTACAAATATGACAGATTGAATTCTCATACACCCCATTTCTTTCATAGCCGTCGCCATTACCTGGTCAAAGCCTTATCCCCGCCACCATTCATACTAACCAAAATAAATTCATTTTTCGGAAGCGGGACTTTCACTTTCCGGATTTCGGAAAATCATGGAATTCAGAAAATTCCGGAATTGGGAAAACTCCGGATTTCGAAAAAATCGGATCTTTCCGAATTCCGGAATGTTAACAAAATCAGAAATTTCTAAATGCCGGATTTTTCTGAATTCCGGAATTATTCCAAAATCGGAATTTTCCGAATTCCGGAATTTGTTCGGTTTGACCTTCGGGAGTCCGGAAAGTAATAATTCCGGAATTGGCTATCCCTAGTTTATACACAACCTGTCAGAACACTAAGCTTGTAGCTGTCTACAAACAAACAAGTAATGCAAAGCATTTTGTATTCTGCAACACGTCATGTATTAAAATCCGACCGCAGTTTCAGTATCTATCCAGAAATTGCACGTATCTAGCTACTGGAAGCTGAGGTATAAAGAATTGTATTGTCTTATCCTTTTGTGTCTTATACAACCCTGCAAACCACCGAATATGTAAACGGCTTTCGTTAAATCCAAGTTGTAGTACTCACAGTTACATCCATTTGTGTCTGTATGATCGTGTTACTAAAGCTTACTTTATGACAGCGTTAGTAAGTCTTTCTCTGCTCTCCCGTAAAGTTGTGATACGATCTACTACAGAATAAAGAACCAATTATCAATTTAACCAAGTTGTTGTATTACTACACATCTGCTTCCGCCTCTGTCAATTTCGATTTCGTTGGTCGATTTCGTTGACGCGACATATTTGCATTTTTATACCCCTTTATTGTTTTACTGAACTAAACAGTAACTATTCTGAAATATACTACTGTGCATTTCTCCGAGATAAATATTTCTCATGCCAATAGTTTCCGTTTTTTCCAAGGAAAGTTCTTTTTCTTATTCCCAGCATGACCCTTTTATTACATTATATGAAGTGCATGTAGGTCTAAATTAGGGATTGTACCTAGTATCGGTCTCGTCTCGATAATTCGAGACGAAACCAAGACCGAGACGGATTTTTGTATACCGAGACGAGACCGAGATCGAGACGAAGTTTTACATACCGAGACGAGACCGAGACGGAGACAGACCTCTATGAATCGAGACAAGACCGAGACGATACCTTGGTCAGTCTCGAAAGTCTCGGTCTCGTCTGGAATTATGACAGCTATTTTGCCTTTACTCAAAATTTGTTTCGCTACTGTGTGAGATAATATGTGAAGGGTTGACTGATGTACAGTGGCGTATTTAGGGGGTAGGTGTCGGGCTGAGCCCCTCCCGAAATGAATTTGTGATCACTTTTTCGCATTGCACGTACAACACAAATGTTTCTTACCCGTTCCCCATGCTTCTCTCGAAACAAAATCCACTGCTGTTGTATATAATCTTCTATATACATATACATATACATATATATATAAATATATAAATATATATATATATATATATATATATATATATATATATATATATATATATATATATATATATATATACAGGAGCGGATCCAGGATATGATCAAGGGAGGGGTTAAACCATACTTTGCCTCTTTATCCAGTGTGAAGCAGGGTTGAAGTTCATTTTATTCCGTGTATACCTGAGCGTTAAGGGAGGATATGGCCCCTATAGCTCTTCCCTTGGATCCACGCCTATATATATATATATAATACTGAAAATTTGTACCATGTTGTGTGAAATGTTGAAGGGGAAATTATTTTAGATGCTCTGCAATACCACTAGATAAACAAGCAGTGTTGGTAACGCAAAATAAAGTTGTATTTTCTCAAATTGCACTATGTACCTACTGCTAATTTAGTTATTAAATAAAACCACAATATCACATACATTATTCATTGTAACAAAGGGCAATACAGTATCACCAACATCAACATTTTGGAGATCTCTAATAACTCAAATGGCATAGACGGTGCAATGTGCATCATTTGTATCTTAGCGTCAAATACTGTGATCATGGTATAATGTATTTCGAATGAATGAAGGATCAAAGTTACAAGGAATGAAAAAATTAATTTTTATAAAGACTTGACTTCGAAAACGTGCTGACATATCACGTCTCATCATGTAGATGCTTCCAAAAGACTTAAGTGATCATAATGTCATTTACAACAATTGTTATTTCAAACCGTTTCAGAGATACCAAACACATGGATAGTGATTGTTGTACTGCTTAAAATAACGTATTTGTGTTAAATTTTTATAATGATTGTTGCTTTAGTTTGCTTCTATAACATTACAACAATAGTTTTTAGTGGTTTTAATTACAAGTCGCAGTTCCATTATTTTAAGTAGTGTTGCCAATATTATTTTAAATATATATTTCTAGTGCAAATAACGTAGCTAAACTGCAAAATATTTTTAAATTACTCGTAATTTATTTTATGGTGCAAGGATGTTTTCAAAAGACGATGTTTTTCGTAGTCTTTATAATGTTAATGTTAATGTCAAAGTTTTGGTTCCAGCAATACACCTAAATGCAAATTGTAACTGATAATTTTTTAGTAACCCTGATTGTTTCCCTAAGCCTTAATCGTGATATACACAAAACCATGGGTAATTAAAAGTTATAATTACACCCTAGTTACATTATACTTGTTTTAGTTTGACCACCGACAACCTCAAACTCGATCCATACCATAGCTATATGAAGTTATTCAAGGACTTAAAGTTAGTAACACATTGTGTTGATTTTTGGTTTGGTTTGTTTTAGTCTCACGATTGTGCTAGGGCGTCTAAAGGAGACGTGGAGCTAATGATAATAATGGAATCCGAACCACTTCGGTCGTTCAACTGTATTCCCACCGGAAATCGAATTCGGGACCACGCGAACCGAAGTCAAGCGTGCTAGCCATTAGACCAAATGGAGTCCTCACATTGTGTTGACTTTAAGCACTGAGTCAGTGTTGTCAGATTCGAAGATCAAAAACTAGCGTGTCTGTGCTCCAAAAGTAGCGGATTTGAACTATTTGTAGGACAAATATATACAGTAGAAATGAATTATTTGGCAACTAATGACTAGTACTAATGAAATGATTTTTAATATTCGCTGGAAAATGTGCTGGACATATTGGAAGAAATTATGATCAATGATCATAAACAATTCTAGACAGGATACCACAAGCTATAAACAGCCTAGAAAACGTTCTTGTATAAGAAGTTTTGACGAAATCAAGGACAACTGCGGAGTAACCTGAGAAAGAAAGAATTGCTCAAGATAAATATTTGTAGAGAAGACTTGGAAAGACCTTCATCTAGGAGTGGGTTGATAATGGTTGATTAAGATTTTATTATATCTGGACCTCAGAGTTAGACTAAACCAAGTCATAATTTCGTAATTTTACAATTGAAGCGAAAAACCAGTTCCTTAAGTAAGACCTATAGTACTGTTTTTCAAACTATACTAAGTAGATACAAAGTAATAGGATGCTTTTAGACTTATATTATTACACCACTAGAAAGAACATAATCTATTAAAAAGTATTATTAAATCTGTTTCGACCAAAAAGTGACTTAGCATAGTCTACCTCTAAAATTCATATATATAAACTTTTACTGGGTAAGGTAGGGTAAAAAGCGATCCAAAAATTAACGAAATTCGTACAGCGATAAAAAAATATATACATTGTTGACTCTTCATATTGCAGCAAAACTACGAAAATTAATAGAAAAGAAAACTAGAAAATTAAGAATCACTCGTATTGCCGGGACAGAGAAAATAGATACATATAGCTCGAATTACCTATACACTTATATAATATGTATGTTCATGTTTCGAAAGTAATTTTCAATCAATATAAAATTTCAACATAATGAACGCACGATTAGTTTTCTCGAATAAAGATCACATGCACCGCTGAGAGTTCAGGAATAAGCTTAATATATGTTACGGCACTGGATATATGCTTATGTAATACATTACGACCTTATTTACTTGTATAAGAAAAAGAATGTACTTAAAGTGAGACGAGAACTATACGAAACATCGGACTTTGAATGTAACTTGTTTGGTGATCCAACCCGAGACCACAGATAGCAAAGATGAGTGCCAAAGCTCCCACCACAAGGTTAAGGAAGTTTCTGTTTTAAAGTGTCAATTAAACACAGAGATGTGAAACGGTAATAAAGCATTTGATCAATTTGAAACAAAATATATTGTAGTAATAATTTACTCTATTTGTTAAGATAATGAATATTATATCTGTTTTTGAAATGGCAGCCGAAGCAGAATGTATTGGATAATAACGGAGAAATTGTAAAATTTCAATTTCGGTACGATTAAATACATTCGTGCTGCTATGTGTTGCGTTATCCGTTAGGATGTATTGAACAATTCTGATTCAAAGGAAGGAAATAAACTACTGTATAGTACTGGGGTTAATTTAATAGATTTTAATTGTATAGGCAGTACTAAAACTATTTGAGACAAAGTCTATTGCTGAAAGTGAAATATGAGTTACTATTAGGGTTTCATCCCGGGTATGTTATACCCACTGATGATTGAACCTGGAACACACACATGGAAAGCATTAGCGCTAGCAAATTAGCTACGAAGAGATACACCATACCATAATTCTAAGTCTAGAATGAAGGCAAAAAATAAGAAGCGGAAACGACAGACTTACAATAATAATACTTTCACACTTTTAATTTCACACTATATATTTCGAGACTTTCGAGACGACACCCGAGACGAGACCGAGACTTGGCCTTCGAGACCGAGACCGAGATCGAGACAGGCATCTGTTAACCGAGACGAGACCGAGACCGAGACGGCGATTTTTGACTCGAGACGAGATCGAGACCGAGACCGCTACTTATCAACCGAGACGACACCGAGACTGTATAAAGTCTCGTCTCGTCTCGTCTCGATACCATCCCTAGTCTAAATACCTCATGTATTACATAGAATGTAGGTTTAACTCTTCCAGCAAAGAAGAAACATGTGATCATAGTATACAACCCACAGAAGTGATAGCTGGCAATACAGTGGTCGTAATCCCTAACGACACAGAGAGTGAGCAGTGCCCTCCTCGCTGGTCTAGTGGCTAGCACGTGCGCCGGATATATGGTGTATGGTGTCCCGGGTTCCATTCCCGGCGGGAGAGCAACTATGATTTTTAACTGTCCTTGCTGTTTCTGTGTTCGTGTCCCGGTCGTTATAAGTTATTAGAAAAAGCAAGTTAAACGAGTGAAGCAAGTAAAATTAGCAATAAGTAAGTTACAGAAACACGTTCGGTGAGTCAGCTAAAAAAAACTGGACAAAGCACTGACATTTCGGGTCGTCCATGCGAGTTCGAACCTATCTCGGGTTGATTTTTTTTCTATTTGAGAGAAAGTATTGTTTGTTTTCGCTACAGGCAGCCACTCTTTTCGTATTTTTCTCCGTCGTTCACAGTTAAAGTAACTGACTATTCTTATTTTTTTCTACGAATGATGGATCTTCTCTTTGGCTTCATGTCAAACATGCACACGTAATGAAGAGACGCTGTTGATAATAATAATAATATGAAATATTACTAGCTAACTCGTGTGTGTATTTCGACAATATAACTTTATATTATTATGTGGAAATAAGTAATGCTGGCTCCCCACCTATTTTTTTCGATGCGCCTTATGGGTCCACGATGTCCAACGTTGGTCCCATCTCACTAACGCCTCCTGTTCTCTCGATATAAGTTCATAACAATGACTCTTCGTTCATTTTGCAATGAAATCGCTTATTTTTCTGAGTACTATGAGTGCATACTGTCCAACGTTGCTCCCATCACTCTACAGTTTCCCGTTCTCTCGATATAAATTGCTAATATTTTGTTTGTAAGGGAGATATGGCGTTACAATCATTTCGTTTGAAGAATAATTGAAAAAGATATTGCCTTGCCAAAAACAACACCTATTATTATTATTATTAATATTATTATTATTATTATTATTATTATTGTTATTATTATTATTTTACTTACCACTAATGTTGCCTACCTTTATTTGCAATACAATGTGCTACTAAAAAGCAAATCAAATAATACTCCTCGCTGTTCACGCTCCCGAACTCGAAATACATGATTTACAGTTCTCTGTGTTAGGGGAAAGCACATTTATTATATTATTCTTTCAAATAACACGTTTAACAAGTTACTTCAATTTCAATGTGTAATTTCATATCATCACTGACAATCATCGTGTTCCGATACGAAAATAACCCCTCCTACAAACAAAAGCCTGACCGTAGCGAAAGGGCGTGAACCTTCTTTATGCGATTAATCGGGTCCAATATTTCAATAAGTCTCTGCACACAAATATTTCCGTAAAAAAGGAAAAGTTATTCAAACTTTCTGAATACCTATTTATGGGCAAAATTTGGTTCCCTTTGAAGTTTTTAAGAGTTTGAAGGGCCGCCATTTTGAACATTTTCCTATGATTGTTCTGGTTAGCGAACTCAAGATATATCAACAATTAATGTTTGTGCCATGTTTCGTCTCAATCCGCTGAAAATTAGGGTGATTAATGCATTCACAAATAGCGTTATATATATATATACAGATAAGTAGATAAATAGACACACAGAGGAAGAGAGAAAAAAGTGTTTTCCTCCCTTCTCGCATCTGTGGTGCGTCAGAGCTAAACCGGGCCCCTTTGCAAAACTTATTGAGCAGCCTAACCTAAACAGAAAGCTCTTACTTGCTAACGTAGAAACGTGTACGGGAGGTGTAAGGCATGTAGAAATTGTATTTTTAATAACCATGAGTATGGATTCGAACACTCCACTTCCATGTTTTTCTTTTTACTTTTTGCAGCTACATCGGAACGTTCAAATTTTATTCTTTACTAATTGCAAATGGCCTTTACATTCAAAATTTAAGGAATTTTGGTGGCATTTGTTCGGATTTTCTTCTCTTTCAAAATTAAGACAAGAATAAAAGCAATACGCAAAGACAAAAAGTATTATCAGTACTAAACATTACCAATAATAATTGCTACGAAAAACTAAATACGACCTCTTTTACCATCTCTCAGGAGCTGCATGTATTATTAACAAAAATTTTTAAAAAGGTCCCCACCGAAGATTCGAACTGGCGACCTTTGCATTTGGAAGCCAGCACCTTAACGACTACACCAAGATCACGCTGTGTTGAACTTTTAGTTGTCGGCATATTTGTTGTATTTATGTTTTATGTTCCCACTTCGACAATTTTTACTCTTTTTTCTAAGTTTAACAGCTGTTTCTGGCTTTCTCTTTCGGTGTCGTCCTTTATTTACACTATGCACTATTCGTATTCACAGCTTGTGCCCCTCTGCAGTTTCTTATTCAGATTGAACTTTTCTTTTTGCCCCTCAGTAAACATTTGATTGATTTAATTCTCATACTCTCCACGGATGGAGCGAAGGAATGCCAGACTCGAAAAATAGGTGTACAATTACTTTCCTGACAGAAAATACATGGTTAGAACCAAAACTTTTTTATTCAAAAGGTATTTACAATATCTTCATATGAATCTATAAACAATGAAAGGAACTTCAATTAAATATCTCAAACATGAATTGCATCTAAAAGGAACAAAAACCAAAGTACTTGATTCTTTTTTGCTCTCAATGCACCATATATGACATACAACCAAAACTCAAAATATTTATATGAAAAAACCTATATTGATATCTATATGGACAATTCCAGAGAGTTCTGTATGTAGTTAATAATAGCCTGTGATATATATTTAGAATTTTCCTCTCCTAAGAGTAGTGTGAATAAAATAAAGCCGTCTAACATGTTAAAGCTAGCTAAAGCAACTGCAGGATAGAATATGCATATCATGTAATACCTCTGAACATTTATTTCACATTATATCCCATCGTCTTACTTAGCCGACGGGATAGAAGAATAGAATGAGAATACTAAAAATGCAATACAATCAAATAAAATAATGCCATTTAAAAGGTCAAACTTCGAAGATTCAAAATAACATTTACATACATTTCGATAGACTATTTTTTTATTTCTTTTTTTATTTTACAATCCAAACATATTTCACATAAAACGTTCAATTTCTATGGCCTCATCATTATCATCACCACTACCAAGTTGTAATTAATGCACAATAATATATTTTGCTATGAAGCCAAGAGTGCGTATCTGTTACACGTTAATATTCTTTCAATAAGCGTATTGTTTTACTCTGCGACTAGTTTAAATCAATTTCAGTCTATAAAGTTAGTACAATGTAAAACTTTACAATTACTGTTTCTACTAATACAGACAACTCCTTCTTAAAACACGAAGATTTACTTTTCACATTCCAAATAATCGCACAGCTACATTTGTTGTCCTCTTGTGAATAATTATTTATATCTCCACTAAGCCTCTCTCTCTCGGACTTAACGATGGGCGTGAGTGTTCTACACGGATACTCATAGTCACAGAGTAGAGGACACCGCATCCAATCTTCTTCCAACTTTCTTTTAAAGTACTCTTTTGGAAAACTGCTGTCACGCATGTTATTGAGATACATGCAATACTGTCCATGGTATCCATTCCGAAATTCCCCACTGCCTGAAAGGAATGAAAAAGATATAATTCACATTCTGAGTACAAAAGTAATATGATACATAGAATTTCATATTTTCAAAAAATTAAGTATTAGAAAATTGAATCTACTTTGCATTACATCACTTGAGATTTATTAAGCAATGTACTTCAGGCACTCCTGGAGCCATATATCAATGTTTATTCTACTACTACATTGATCACTAGAACATAGCTATGAGGGACAGGAAAACACATCGGTAGAGCACTTACCTCTGGTGCATAGAGTCCTTGGTTCCATCCCCAACCAAGTAACCTTGTCGTGGAGAACATCCTGTCCGTGGGTTTTCTCGGGGTACTCCCATTTCCTTCTATAAAAAACGTTTTAGTGAGCGGTATAGTAGTGGAAAATGCATTGATAAAGGGCCAAGAGAAGACCGAAAATAATTTGCTGTTATGAATCTCAAGTCCTAAGATGCAACAGAGGCACTTTTTCACTATCAGGTAGTTCAAAAGTAGTGAGCCTTTTGCACAAAAGATGGTGTGAGTATCCCTAATCTCAGATTATATGAGTCTCAGCGAGTAAGGCTTAACATCATTCGTTAGCCGACGGTTGAAGCAAGTATATGGAAAATGTATCGAAATTCTCGCATTCAGGCGTAAGATATGTCGTGAAAATATGTGTGCTTTCGGCAAAGCTGTATTACATCTTACGATTTTATTGCGATAAAGATATAAATGCTGCGAAGGTCTGCAACGAAATTAATGTTGTTTATGAACAAGATACGTTGAAAAACAGCAAACACAATTCAATCGCTTTCGTTCCAGAAATTTTGATGTCCAGAATGCAACTCGCTGTGAGCGACCAACCACAGAAAAAGTGGATGATATTCTAGGAAAAGTCCAGAAATATGATCGGCACTAATGACATTACCAATGACCTAATGTCCATCATCAAGTCATTTGCATAAAGCTAGGTAGAAAAAAGAGCACGACACATTAGTAGCATATGAGCTGACTCAAAGAATTATACACGATTAAATTTTATCTGAAAATCTTACTGAAACGTAACGAATTCGAGCCATTTTTAAAACAGTTGATCACAAGTGATGAAAAGCAGATAACCTACAACATCAATATACGGGAAAGATTGAAGTCGAAGAGACCAGAAGTTCTACAATCTCTGGCAAAGCTTACACATCAACACGTTAGATTAAGCTGTGCGTTTGGTGGAATTGAAAGAGTATCTTGCACCACGAACTGATGATGTCGGGCAGAACGACAGACTCGGACCTGAATTGTCGACACATAATGCGAGTGTGCCTAGGAATTCAAATTAAACGGCTGGAACTTATCAACAGCAAGAGTGTGGTAAACCATGCTAACATCATTAGTGCGCTTACATACTTGACCTGTCAGAAACTGAGAGAACTCGGTCCAGAATAGATGACCATACGAGCAGAGACAACCTGTAAACTGCGTACTGTAAGCATGCATTGGAAAGCTTGCATCCGGCTTGGTTGGAAACCCGGAAACAAACTGGATTCCAGTAAGAAAGTTACATGGGTGCAACCTTGCATTCAGTGTTCCATTCAAGCTTGACTCAACAGTTTTACGCTGGCAGCAAGCCAATAAGCCAATGAACTACCAGTGATGCTATGACGCTCTGCGAATCATCTAAAATATTGCATGCAAGTACAACAAAAGGCAAATTGTATGAAAGCACATGTTAATACAGCAAGCGTAGAAAGCCTAAAGCCACACACGCACCAAATGGCCGAAAGCTTTCTTGCTACCGTATAGCACGGACATGGCACTGTTAGACTATTGTTTGTTTCGATGTCTGGAAAATACCTTGAGCAGTGTAACTTAAGATTTAAAAAGAAATCTGTTGAAACCGTGTGTCACAATTTTTGACCTCAAAGTACAGAAGGTCTCTAGCAACGGGATTATGGAATTGCCGAAGAAGTGACAAAAAGTCATTGACTAAACTGGTGCAAATATGGTTAATAATATTTCCTAATCACAAATAACATACTCTCAATTCTACCCTACAAAGGCTCGATATTTTTAGACTAAATGTCACTTGCAAACAACTTAATTTATCTGTATACTTACTAACATGTTTTGAGTTCGGTGTCTACATCTGCTGCGTACACATTTTGCTCAGTAATGCATACGAACTGGATTACGTTAATTGCCCTTAGGTTTGGACAGTTTTCTTTAGCTCTTAAAATAGTTCCTTACGTGATTACTTATATATGCTTTGATTTGTATTAAATTAAATAAAAACCGACTACTTCAAACGACGTTTACGTATTGTTCTATATAGTTTTCAAGAAAAACACTTCATTGCCAGTTACAAAAACGAACGGTCGACCAAATGTCAATTTTCTTCATCGCGAAAGTGGTGCGACCAATTTTTAGTGTAGATTACCTAAAGTTTGTATTCTAATGCCTTATTTTATTAGCAGTCTTTAGCTATGGGCTATTACCTAACCTACTGGGTAGATGATGCTATAAAAGTAGTCAGACATCCTTAGGGGGCGCAGAAGGACAGATGCGGGAGCTTTTTATTGTCAACGCTTTTACTCATAAACATATTGGAGTAAGTAATGAGCTTGCAGCACATTGAGCTTGCAGCACATTGAGCTTGCAGCACACTGGGTAGATTATACGACCGTGACATTATATCATTTATTTTCGTACAGATTAAGAATATACGGTTAAGTTGATGTAAGAGTGACTCACTCCTTCAAGAGAGTAGTGTCATCATGCGTCATAAACAACTTTTCTTGGTGTATGCCAATACCCTACTAGGAACAGGTTATGATGAAAGCCGCCAACAAAAGTTATAAGCAGTGGTGCATTTAGAAGGAAGTCACATCGGTTAAAATTAGTTCCATCGTTTCAATTCAATTTAACAAACTTGCTAATGTTTTGATTACGTGTACTATACAATGGTTAGTAATTTGGGTAAATTTTATCTTAATTTGAAGTGATAAAAATTTAATTTTTACTGTTGTAACTTTCCTCAAAGGTTCGCCATTGATTACAAATCTTTCACTATTTAGCTCCTAATACTTTCTACTCTGTTATTTCCTTGGTGCCTACCCACTAACTGCACACGGATTTATAGTACACTTGCAAATTTGTTATATATTAAAAAAGACAAATGCAAAGGCTGAACCAACCTGTGCTACGTGACCTGCACAAGGTAGCATTACACCTTCTCCGAATCAGAGCAAAGCGAGCTTGAACGACCTGCTCGCGCGTCCTTGTCGAACACGAACGTCAGTGATGATGGATATACGCATATAAAGAAAAACATGTGAAATCTAAGGACTAACTTGTGGTACTCTTTCAAATAGGTAGCTTTGTATTATGACTCCATAGTATTTAACTACATTTTTACGCTTTTTTTATCTCTACATATTACTTACATGTTCTCTATTTTATAACCCGACCGGGGTTCGATTGTCATGTTCGGGCAGTTAATTTTATATTTAAAGCGGACTTAGTGGTTAGAAGGAATAAGTACTTCACGCTGGAGGTGGGCGTAGTTAGAGTAAATATCATGCAAGCCTCCAAGTTAAATAACAAATCAAAATAAATGTGACAGGACACGCTGTCCCAACAGCATTTGTATACGTGTTGTTTTCGCGAGTTTTGCGTTTCGCTCACTTCGAGCGGTGTGACTGAGCGCTCCGATCAGTAACCTTCTGAACTCTACCAATGTTGTCTAAACTTCACTGGCAACATTGACAACACAGGATCAGCAGCAGCAGTGTGGAAAGTAAGAACAGGTAGGAAGGTATAAAGAAAAGAATAAAATAAAAATGCAACTATGAAGAATTATTTTTAAGTGAATTAATAATGGAACAAGATACTTTTAAGGACTTGTTTCGTGTTAACCTGCAAGTCAAGGTAAGAAACTAACAAGTGGGCCGTATTCGTGAAGAAGAAAGACACTGCAAGAAAACATCGCACATTTCTATTGGGCATCGTCGTATTGAAAACACTTGCATTATATAGTTTGTTTGCATTCGTCATAGTAAAAAAGATATATATATTTAAGCAATTGAATTTAGCATGGATTCACGTACTAATGTCTACGAAAAGGATTAAAACAAGTGATATGAGTTTACGGTTTACGACACACTAAAGCATGCTTTGTACTCGTAACCTTATAGAATTCTTTTGATATAATCGTTGAAACATATACGCATATAAAAAGTAAATTTAAAACATTGATACAGTATTTACCTAGAGCAATATAATAATATTCATTTCAAATACTTCACTCATAACCTAATCTATTTTATTGAATACAGCATATCAGGGATACAAGGAATAAATATTATTAAGTTTCTTGCGCCAGTCAGTATTAGTAGAGGTCAATCACTTGTATACACTCTAGATCAGTAAATATAGAACGTCATGTATATAATGAGCGCACAATACGAACGCATTACTTTGTATTGAATTCTTTCAACCTTAAGCTCAAATTTGGAACATATACCCAGATCTTTTCAAGAATAGAAACTCCCAACACTCTCTGCAACGCTACCATTAAACAAGGTCCACCATTCTTGCAACCAAAGGGTACTCTGCAATGACGATACATCTGGCCTTCAAAAGAGAATGCTACAAGATCCCTACAATCTTCAGTTAACTCGATCTGGCAGTAGGAATGCACCAGGTCAAGGGACGTTGCACAGATCATCCCATTAAATCTTGTAAAGAGGTCCTCGAGGCGTTCGACCTTCAAATTTGTCAAAGATACGAATTTATTAAGATGGAACAAATCAAGACAGACTCTAACATCATCTGAGTTCTTCTTTCTGACTATTACCAGGGGATGGTGAAGTTTTGACACTGCAGGCTCAATGATACCTTGACGCAATCATTTTTGGATCTGCTCCCTCGCCTTATCTCGGTAACACAGTGGAACTGGGTAAGGTCGTTTCACAATTGAATCTTCAGTGGTAACCTGGATTGTATATTTAAACTTGTTATATTTTCCTGGGAAATGGGCGAAAACTTTTCTTCTCTTCATCAGCACATTGAACAAAATTTCCTTGTGTTCCGGAGCAATAGGAGTTTTCTGCACCACTTCTCTCACTTCTTCTAGGGTAGCGTAGAGACTCTTCAGTCGCTTTTTCCCTGACTTCCACTCTCTTTGGACAACAAGCCGAACATTGAATATCCTGAACAAGCGGGTCATACAAAGATTCCACAAGAGCTTGATCCTTTATTTGTGCCAGCGTAATTCGTCTCAGGTTGCAATCTTCTCTTTGCCTTGACCTAACTACATTATACGAATCTTGTTGAATCAATACGCTGTTCCACTGATTTAAAACTTCTTTCAGATTTTCATTATCGCATCCATATACCTGTGAGCCGCATACTTCCTCTGGATGGCATTCACATTTACTCCATTCTTCTTCTATGACGGTTACAGAGAGATGGTAATCCACACTCAACTCATTAATCATATTATTACATGTATTTTCTTCCTCCTTCGCTTCAACCATGGGTACTACGACTTCTTGCTCCCCAGTTTGAATGGTTACCATGCCATTTCCAAAATTCATTCTGTCTTGAGACTTGCTCATGTAATCACGACCCAGTAGATCTTGGTTGAGCCCGTCGACCACAAAAGCTCGAACATCCGTTTGTATTCTCTTAATTGTCATAGGAAGATATGCTTCGCCTTTCACCATTTTCTTCCTGGTTCCACTATAATCGACAAGAAATACGTGGGGTGCTGGTTTCAATTTCGGATGTGATATAATCTTCGTAACCTTTCTCCATAACTCTAAACTACACAACGTCACCTCCGCACCGCTATCAACAAGTGCTTGCAAAACTTCATCCAACACACACATTCGTATGATACCAGACCATTATTTATTCGTTCAAAGTCAGTGTTCACGTCATCAATATTCTCACAATCTGTGTTATACTCCCACTCTTGTCCAGCTATACATTGAAATTTAACTCGAAAAACATTTACCTGACTCCTACACTCATACTCACGTACACATAAAGGACCTTATACATCACTATACACTTCCTCAGGTATATCCTCACTTACACTTTTCTCATGGGTTGAATATCCTCTTGGTAGGATATCGGGTCATCTCTTTCATATTCTTCGTGCCTGTACGATTTCCTACCTGGCCGTCTACTTCTCCTCCAGGAACGTGCACCACCACGTCGTCTGCCTCGTCGATAGATTTCGCGTCCTCGTGCACCATCTCGTCCTTCGTACGGTGATTCTTCTCTTGTGTTCGCAGGCTCTGTCTTTTATCCTCCTGGCCCTTCGATATAGCTGCTACTTTAGCTTTACGAGTAACCACATCTTCACCGTCCTCCGATCTTCTAGCAGCATCTCTTCCTGTTTTCCCTCTTGCTTCCCATGTGTCGTGAATCAGATCAAGTCGTCGGACTGTTTCAAAAATTTCCGCTAACTCCTGGCCTCGTGTCGAAACCAACTGTCTTTGATACTGAACTGGTAGTAAAGTTATGATAGTGTTGCAAATCTGGGCTTCACTGCTCTGTGAATCCAAGTCTCTAATCTGGCAAAATCTATTTGTAACAAAACGTTCAACACTCCCATCAACCTTAGGGTTGAATGGTACAGTCTTAAGGCGCGTTAGCCTAGCACATGTCACGTCTTCTGAATGATAATGTCTTAAAAACATTTGCTTGAAGTCGGCATACGTGAAGAATTTGTTGACATTGGAATAAACCATGACAGCACTGCGTCTCTTAGTATGAACGGTAATACCTTAACCGCAAGACTAGGTCGCACACCCATTAGAGCACACTCTCGTTCAAACTGTACAATAAACGGTTGAGCTGACAAATCACCTCTCTCTGGTGGATAATGCGTGGACGATTTTATATCCGTTAATCGCAATTTCAATTCCTCTTCGCCTTCTTCATTTTCCATTTCCTCCCTATAGTCCTGAGCTGCTTCCGAATACGCTCCGCGACGGTTCGTTATTCTTCTGGCGTTTTCATTCTCGTTGCCATTAGAGGAAAGCTGCCTTCTTTGTCGGTTTCTTCTTCTTTCCGTCTTCGGGGGCCATCCATCTTCTTCTGAATACCCGCTCTCATCAGACGAACTGTTCTTAATCTGTCTCCTCCGTCTTCTCCGATAAATTGGGTGCACCTCAGGTGCCTTGCTCCAGGAAGCTGCCGTACTATTGAGGGCACTCCTTCCACAGCAGGTACCACTGGAATCACTTCTATTGCTCCTTCCATCTAGGCTTGGAGATTGAGCAGGATTGTATGTCCGCTTCACTTCTGTTTCCTCTTTTACGCCTGAACTATGTCTTCGTTATTCCTCCTCGATCCTTTGTTGAAGTGAACTTTTTGCTACCTCCTGACAAGCCAACTTTTCTTGTACTTTCCACAGTTCCGAAGTGTTTTGCCACATGACAGCCTTCGACCGACTCACTTCCGCCCGACACTCTTGCAGTTGATTATTCATCACCGCGTTGGCTCTTATCATTCTTCCAGAAACCTATTCTATCAACTTTCTACATTCATCAGTCTTCTGCAGGACTTTTAACTCTTCTTTGGGTAAACGATCTTCTATCTGTGCCGTAGTCATCTGTAACACCTCATGCTTCACTTCTGCAATCTCATCCTGCATCCTGTCCTGACATTGTTCCATACGTGCTACACAGCTCTTCGATACCTGATCGATTCTTTTATTTACTTCTTCAAATTGCTGACTCACCTTCTTCTCTGTTAGTATTGCCACTTCGAGTTTAAAAACGGTATATAATAATATCAGTGACAGTGACGGTAACGGTGGAGGGTGTTGGTGATTAAAATATTAAACAAATTTTTAATAACCTCCCGTTATCCGGAATCTCGGTAGCAGGAGCGCACGCTCTGAAAACAGTGTATCAAGAAATAGTTAACTCAAATATAAATACCAATATTAATACTACAACACTGTTGGGTCCTATTCGACAACTTACCATTTAAACCTTCAATATAAATCCCCAAACTGATGTTATTCACGAAGTTGTTAGACGAAGCGTGGACGTAGAAAGATGATGCAAGACGCAGAATTTTCAGAATGCACTTGCCTAAACTTGTTATTGAAAACCATGTGTATTTATTTATTATATTTATTTCTATATTACCACATTCTATCACAAAACGGTATTCATATACACAACGCATAATCCTCACCACAAGTGAACAATATTTTGACGTAAACAGTCGCTTCAATAATGACTTGGTAACATCCCTAACTTTAATTATTGATACCGTTCAACATAAAACTGAGATTGACAAGTACTCAAAAGAAATAAGATATATAAAACTAGGAAACATACAAAATACTATATACAACAAAAATAATAATAATACATGCAATAAGGGTCCTCTACGATACTTCTAAAAGTCTTTTCAGAATAAATGGAAGTCCAGACGACAGTAGCAAATTGTGTTATTTCATATGTCTAGAAAGAATTGTTTTAGAGAAGCTTAATCTTTTATTTGTTTTTATATTTATTATTTTTAATTAATTCCTTTTTACTGATGCACTGAACTATTATATTGTACCGGCCACCTTGGTATAATTGTTTATATCTTCAGTTCTGTCTTTACCCGAACAGATGATTCACTAGTGCAATACTGCTTTACATACAAAGTGACTAACTAAATGACAATTGATGGTCGCGACTGGCAAACTTTTATTTAGATTGAATTTAATTTAGTAGTGATACTTCAAACATTCTTCACAGATAAATAGGTTAGTTAGCACAGTTTTCAGAAATAATACATTTATGTAACGATGTTATACTACTACTGTAGTTGTTAGATATTTTTATAGCTATAAATTGAAGTTATGCTATTATATAGGCCTATATCAAATATAGATTGATTTTCTTTCAATCGCTTTTTCTGGATATATGCTCGAAATTTGAGCTTAAGACTAAAAGAATTCAATGCAAAGTAATGCGTTCATATTGTGCGCTCATTATATACACGACGTTCTATATTTACTGATCCTCTAGAGTGTATACAAATTATTAATTCTACTAATATTGTCTGGCGCAAGAAACTTTATATTTTCTTTTTGTAGCACTCATATGCAGTATCCAATAAAATAGGTTAGGTTATGGGTGAAGTATTTGAAATATATATTATTATATCGGCTTACATAAATAATGTATCAATATTTTAGATTTACTTTTCATATGCGCATATGATTTTACGGTTATATCAAAAGAATTATGTAAGGTTACGAGTGCAAAGCATGCTTTAGTGTGTCGTATACCGTAAACACATATCACTTTGTTTATTTCTTTTCGTTGACGTTAGTACGTGAATTCTCGTTAAATTCAATTGCTCAAATATGTCTTTTATTTTACTCATGCAAACTAAGTATAGAATCCAAGTTATTTCAAGTACGACACTCTCCAAAACTAACATGCGATCTTTACTTGCAGTGTCTTGCTTCTTCACAAATACGGCTTACTTGTTAGCTTTAAACATGTTCTGTTTTTCTTACCTTGACCGGCAGGTTAAAACTAGTCCTTAAAATTTTCTTGTTCTATTATTAATTCATTTACAAATAATTCTTCATAGTTGCATTTTTATTTTATTCTTTTCTTTATACATTCCCACTTGTTCTTTCTTTTTATACTGCTGCTGCTGATCCTGTGTTGTCAATGTTGCCAATCAAGTCTAGACAGCTAAGGTGGAGTGCAGAAGGTTACTGAGCGGAGCGCTCAGTCACACCGCTCGAAGTGAACGAAACGCAAAACTTGCGAAAACAACGGGTGCACAAATGCTGATGGGGCAGCGTGTCCTGTCAAATATGGCGTCCGAATAGGTTTATCCCTGCGCCGTCACTAAGCATTCAAAGATTAAGTTTCACTTAGTTCCGCAGATACTTATAAAAACAAGGTAATACACAAACAAATCAAAAAGGACACATACACTTATATACATATATACACAATATTTCGAAATATGTACAGCCTGCAATCTATTCGCAGTATTCATCAGGCAAGTCCTTCAGAAGTTGACTGGCACAATTCTCTTCTGCCTTCTTCCGCCATTTCAAGTATTCTTCCTTTGTGGGCTTCCACAATTTACATTGATGTTCGGATCAGTGTCCTATCAATTTCCCACTATTTGGATCAATCAGCTCCAAAACCTTAAGACTTGGCTTGCGAACACATAAGTATGGTCCTGAGTACAGGTATGGTCCTGTCTCAGACGCTTGTGAAGAATAGTTGCAATCAAGAGGGTGAATTTCGTGGACTGTTATTTGTGTAGTGGGTGGAACATGGGTGGAAATCGGCGTAATCGACGAAGAGACAGTGCAAGTGCAAGTGAATCTGCTGGTGCGGTCATGTCAGACTGAGGACCCAGCTAGAGATGAGTATCATGTACAATGTTGTCTGTGTGATCGCTGGTATCACCGCGTGTGTAGTCAAATGACAAAAGATCAATGGAATGCTCAAAATGAACTCGAGGATGATGCACCCGTTGAGTCGTTATTAAATGTGGACAGTGCAACCCACATAAGGCGATGGAGACGGGAGAACGAAGTTTGTCTTTGGATGCAATGGAGCAGATGCTTATCTGGATGTTTGAGAAGTATAATGAAAAGGGACAATGTGAGCTCAGATCGAAAATCAAAGAAGATTATCAGATTGAGATGAAGGTCATTCAGAAAGACTTACGGGATATTAGAGAGCAATTGGGGAACAAGATTGAAGAAGTTAGCAAGAAGTGTGACAAGACGAACGCCTCGTTAACTCAACAGGTAAATGAATTTTCACGAAAGATGAACGGAACTCAGCAGGAGAATCATGATTTGAAGAATACCGTCTGTAAACTTGAGGAAGTGGCAATACTAACAGAGAAAAAGGTGAGTCAGCAATTTGAAGAAGTAAACAGAAGAATCGATCAGGTATCGAAGAGCTGTGTAGCAGGTATGACACAATGCCAGGACAGGATGCAGGATGAGATTGCAGATGTGAAGCATGAGGTGTTGCAGATGACTACGGCACAGATAAGAAATCGTTTAGCCAAAGAAGAGTTAAAAGTCCTGCAGAAGACTGATGAATGTATTAAGGTGATAGAAGAGGTTTCTGGAAGAACGATTAGAGCAAACGCGGTGATGAATAGTCAACTGCAAGAGTGTCGCGCGGAAGTGAGTCAGTCGAAGGCTGTCATGCGGCAAAACACTTCGGAACTGTGGAAAGTACAAGAAAAGATGGCTTGTCAGGAGTAGCAATCGCGTCACTTCAACAAAGGATCGAGGAGGAATGGCGAAGACATAGTCCCACACAGCAAGGAATATTTTCTCAACCAAAAGAAAATATTTTCCTTGATTTCCAAAAGGTTTTCCTTCTCTGGAGATTTCCATGCTGGTTTCCCTAATGTATTCCGAATATTTCCGGAAAATATTTTCCGAAAAATTTTTCGAAAACATTTTAGAAATTACCGAAAGTACATTTTGAGAATGTTAGCCGGAAAGTATATCCAGGAAAATATTCACAAAATGTATTAGAAATATTTTATTGGATATAATCTAATATGTTTTCACTGTTGAGAAGGAAAATATTTTCGAAATGATAATAAAAATGTTTTCAATATATGATATGGGAAACAATGAAAGGAAATATATTCCATATATTTGAAAAAATGTTTTCTAATAGGTTATTTGAAATATTTTCTATTTTTACAAGAAAACATATTGAACATATATTTTTAAAACGTTTAGAATGTTTTAAAAATAAATTCTTTCGTAATATAAGAAATGTTTTAAAAAGGTTTACTTAATTTTAACAAAAGTATTTTGGTAACCTTCTGTTATAACTTAAACGGAATATTTTCGTACAATATTTTAGTCTTATTTCCAGAATATTTTATCGAATTTTGAATATAAAACTTTAAAACAGGGAAAAGAAAACATATTAAAAATGAATAAATTTTGTGTTTTTAGTGAACAACAACATATATTATAGAAATATTTTTACATTGTTTTCAGAATATACTCTTCCGTTACTGGAGAAAATATATTCCTTGTTATACTTGAGAAATATCCCAAATATTTACCGGAAATATTTTTTAAAAATGTTTGGTAAACATTTTATGAAGTACAATAAGTATATTTTTAGAACGTTATAAATAAAATAATGTAAGGAAATTCTTCACAAATTCTACTATTGTGTTGAATATAATGTAATATGTTTTCAATGTTGAGAGAGAAAATGTTTTCAAAGTAATACTGAAAATGTTTTACATACATGGTATATAAAAAAATAGGAAATATATTCCATAGATTTTACAAATGTTGTACAACGTGTTACTTGCAATCTTTTCTATTGTTACGAGAAAACGTATGAAATATAATTTTAAAAATGTTTCGAATATTTTAAAAATAAATTCGTTCGTAATATGAGAAATATTTTCCAGAAATATTTTTAAAACACCTATTAATTTTGTATGGAAATGTTTTTGTTACCTTCTCCTGTAACTTAACCCTAGGAAGTCCAAGAATGTTTTTTGTCTCAAGTAGGTCCAAGGGGAGGCTCCTCGAACCCACAGTATAACATACTATAATTAACATAATGCCATCTAACAACAAATGAATATAGAATAAGCATTCAGAACTTACTCGTGGTTGATATGTTGTTTCCCAACATAAGAACACAATCCTTGTTAAATAGAAACGGAAAAAATCTAAGTTCAGGAAATATACTTGTGGAAAATATGTCACATGGAAGTCCAAGGAGGGGGTTCGATGAGCCCACTACTTAGAAATAATTTTTAATTTACAAGTTACTAAATAATAACGCACATTAATGATGTGGATTTATCAAAGAAGTAATAATAGACAACAAATAAAATTCTCAATATTTTAATCAAGACTTACGACGGAGTTTTTCAGGAAATATACTTGTAGAAATTATGTCACATGGAAGTCCAAGGAGGGGGTTCGATGAGCCCACTACTTAGAAATAATTTGTAACTTACAAATTACTAAATAAAAATGCACATTAGTGATGTGAATTTATCAAAGAAGTAATAATACACAATAAATAAAATTCTCAATATTTTCACCAAGACAACGACAGTTCTTTTTTCAAGAAATACAAACGAGTGGGTTCGAGAAGCCCCCTCCCTTGGACTTCCTAGGGTTAAATAAAATATTTTCATATAGTATTTTAGAATTATTTTCAGAATGTTTTATCTAATGTTTAATTAAAAAAGTTAAAACAGATATTTAAAATGAATAGAAACTATCATGTTTACTATCATGTTTTTGAAATATAGTTTGTGCTTTTAGCTGATAGTATTTTATTATATATCAAAGAAATACTTTTACATTATTCTCATAATATATGATTCAGTTACAATAAAAGTACATATTCCTTGTTATACCTAAAATTAATCTTACCGGAAATGTTTCTGAAACATTTTTCTAATTTAAATATGTTGGAGATTATACATGCATACGTATATATATATATATATATATATATATATATATATATATATATATATATATATATATAGAGAGAGAGAGAGAGAGAGAGAGAGAGAGAGAGGAAAGTTACCAATATCAGCCCCCTATCCCTAATCCAGCGCCCCGGTCTCTAGCGTCTCTGTGAAGCGTAAACAGCCAAGTGTTGTGCTGGGCATATTACTTACTCCGATTAAGAAAAGGCGCTGATATTAGAAAGTAATCCTACAAAGTTTGGGGGCTGAGAATCAGTAGGCATTGTGATTTGAGTGACTTGCAAGTTTTGGTAGTGTCAGAGAAATCTGAACTTTCACGATAAATGAGTATGAGTAGGCAAAATTTTCATTATAGTAGCTAATTAAGGAACTACAAAGTAAGTAAATACGTGTTTAGTAATGCATTATAAGCTTTAATTGCGAAACTATTACGTTTGTTTCCGCCATGTGCTGAAACCCTAATCCGGCACCCCTTTTGGAGTCCTAAAGCGGCACCCTCTTTAATGGCATATGTGTCATTAGTAGACCCTATAGCTTCTAATCTTTATAGGCATGGGCGTGCCAGCCGGGGGGATGAGAGGGACGCGTCCCCCCGAAAAGTTTTCTAGGAGGGGATTGTCCCCCTCAGAAAATTGTATAGCAGGAATCCTTCCCCAAATATCTCGGGAAAAATGATGAAATACTGGAATGGAAACGTCGATTGTCAATGAATAATTACTGGATATGAAAGGAATTACAGTTTTATTGAAGAAATTTCTGTAACAATTACCAGGGAATATAAATGAAGTATAGAATGTAGCGACACTGTATTAGCTACGTCGAAAACTACCACAAACCGTGCACACATTCATTTGCAGGAAAAATAAAATTTTGAAATTACTATATATTAAAATTCTACGTTTATATGTTTGTGGTCAAGAAACGTTTATATGTTTGTGGCAAATTATTTTAACGATGATATTTCGGAAACTACAAGCTCTACAAGCAAATTTTGTGAAGATTGTTCAGTTATAATTGAATATTTTTTTTTAAATGGACGTTATTTCTTTATTACATTTTTTTTAGGAGTACGCGGAAGTATTGGAAATTTAAAAAGTAAAGCATCATATCTCAACGAGTTATACAACCAACACCGCACATTTGTATACGAGGTTAGTATATATCTCCGGCATTTGTTTTATGGTCAAATGATGAAAAATGAAGCATAACTATTTCTCCAGTGTAAGATGAATCTTGGACTGACATTATAATTAATTGTGTGTGTGAGCTAGTATCTTTATGAAAATAGTAGATTCTAATTGAAAGTACGCAATTCTTAGTGTACCTTTTTATTTTGTACAGCTACAGATTTGTGAAAGATTTACAACTTGGTTCCAAGGCAAAAATATTTCGAGTTTGACTTAGTACTTATTAAAAGTTTCATGCTCAATTTCAAATATTTCTGCCTTGAGATTTTATCTTTAGTCTTCCAAGAAAGCGGTAGCGGCAAGAAAAAAATGTTGCTTTCTAAGTATCTAAAAAGATTCCTTCCCCACTACACTTATAGCATTACAATGAGAAAAGAGAAAATGTGGAATTATCTTTTTTTTTATTTAATATACCGACTCTTGCTGTATCGGATTCGTGTAAAAATACCACCATTATTGTGCCAACCTCGACAATCGATGGAAGACTTACAACACTGTTTAGCTTCGGAAATATAACTCAAAACCTGCCTAAAAAGATCTTTTTCTTCGTGTGCGGGTAACGTAGGTCTCTTTGCATGTTCTTTCTAATGTATTGTTCAACTCCGTCAACTGGGCTGTGCGCAAGTGCGCCACTGTTTTTGAAAGGACATGTTTTGCAGCGTGTTTTCTCCAACAGTAACGTTATTTAGACAGCTGTGTTTATGTGTGTTACTGTGAATATAACGTTGATATGAAGTTTCTCATCTCTTGTTTCTGTTTAGTGTTGTTTTATTGTTTAAAGTGGATCGATTTGTCATAATAAAAAGAAAAGAAGACAGCACGTGGGCCAAAGCAGTGCCATTGTTAAAGAAAAGAAGAGAAAAATTAATTCAAATTGTAGATCAGCTGATGGATAACAACCTGAAACTGACAATGGAAATTCAAATCTTGTATTGGTCACCATCACCATTAGTGTCTATAGGAAAAAACTTCTCAATATCCACGTCTTGCAAGTGGTTCAGATTCTCCCCACCCTTCGAAACTTTTAAAGCCCAATTAGATTTTAGCGTTACCTACAAATTTTCCACAACAGTCCCTGAAAGATCGAACATTGAAATTTGTACCAACTTGGTTCCTTCCGTGGCTGCACGTCTATCCAAAATTAAGGTCATTTTCTGTTTTTACTGTATGGATATCTTGAAAAAAAGTTTTAAAAAAAGTTTTTACTAAAACCATGGCAGACGATTTCTCTACTGTAGGATTTTGCAACTGGAAGAAGGCTAAAGGAAAATTAAGTATACACGAAACTTTAGAATGCCATAAACTGGCTGTACTCCGCTACACGCAGAGAAAAAATTCCAATAGAAAACCAATTAAACAGACAAATTTTAGATGAACAACTGAAAGCCAGAAAATTCCTGGAAAAAATATAATCTCAAGTATACGTTATCTTGCAAGACAAGGACTCGCATTTAGAGAACATGACTCCCGGTTCAGGAATTTATTTCAGTTGATGAGCCTTTGCGCTGAAGATTTTCCACAATTGAAGAGCCGGATAAAGGGAAACATGAAGATATGTAATTTCATGGATGTTAAAATCCAGAACGAAATCTCGAAGCCATAAGCCAAGAAATTGCTTTTCATATATGTAACAAAATCAAATCTCAAAACCCTCCTCTGTTCTCTATCGTGTCTGATGGTTCCCGTGATGTGAATGGCGAAGAACAATTAAGTATTTGTGCCAGGTAAGTTGATGAAAATATCTGTTCTCATGAAAGTTTTCTTGTGTTCTACAGTATATCAAAAAACTACTGGTGAGTATATAGCTTCAGTTATTCTGGATGAGATAGTGAGACTCCAGCTTTCAATTGCTTAACTCAGTGGACAAGTTTATGATTGCTCTGGAAATACGAGTGATGGCTCTGGAATTAGTGTCCCATCTATTATATGCAAACAGCAACTTATTGCTTTGTAGGTACATTGTGGAGCTCACAGTACTATTCTTGTGATTAAGGATGTCTGTAGTGCATGAGAAGTAGTGAGAAACTCTTTGCAGTTCGTGCACGAACTATGAGTACTGTTTTCGCAGTAACTTTCAGTGTGGTCACGATTTTCTGCTCTAATCGAGGCTCATGCTTGTGCTCTCGTCTTAAACATTGTAAACATTAAATCCTTGTGTCCCACTAGATGAATTTGTAGACTTAGTCTAATAAGGGAGTTGTTTAACATTATGAAGAAATTCTCTCTACGTTGCAAAAGATGAAGACGACGGAATTGTCAACACATCTTCAGGATCAGCAGCTGGGCTTTTGCGGCTTTTTGAAGAAGGATCTACGTTTCTTGGGCTCATATGGCTACAGATATTATCAGAGGTTGGAGCTTTTTAACAGGACAATTAAAGACCCAACTTCAGTGTCAAAATGGGAAACAATACAAATCATAAATAATATGCTTAGTCACTGATCATAAGTTCATTGTACTGTCATGAAACCTACAAATTAATATCATCGCCCTGGAAATCCCATTAATTATAATAAATATTGTCAACAGTACCATCAATACAAGGATGTTATAAAATAGAGGATCTGCCCATACAACAAAATCGTGGAGTCAAACGTCACAGCTTCGCCACACCTACTCTGCTCATTCCGCGCCACTAAGATTGCAATGCTTCGAGCCAACAAATATGGCGGAAAGGAGAGTAGCCAATCAGAGGTGCCGGCTCAGACAATGCTCGGTTGTTTTTTGACTTCATTGAGTTCATATGTTGAAGATATGTATGGGCTGATCCTCTATTTTATAACATCCTTGCATCAATAGGATTGTTTGTGTCGCTGGAATAGAACCTGTTATCACCATTGATAGGATTTATATATAATGCATTGCAGAACTTTAATTCATGTTATGTGACATTTTGAAAATTAAGGGGGGGTGCAATGACATCAGCCTTTCTTTAAATTTGGCCCACAATGTTAAGTGAAGGGTGCTGTCCCCCCCCAGAAAATTTTTGGTGAGCACGCCTATGTTATAGGCTATAGTCCTATATAAAATGAAATAGAGTTGCTCGAGTTCTGAGAAAGTTTTTCATTGTTGCAGCGCCGAAAAGAAGCCGCCTTAATTAGGGAAACGGAAAGAAAACCACACACTATAATCACAATTGGTCAAAAGAAAATATGACTGAGGCCATAATTGCTATGAGATCGAAGGAAATGTGATGAAAGAACGCTCAGTATCTCAGAATTCAGCTCTCTTTTCAACACTTGAAATTCTCATTGAATACACTGTTTCACCAGAAAATGATGTTTCGTGTATGTTCTGTTCAGACAATGATGAAGTGAGTTATGCGTCTTACGTGTTCAGACTGGGCACATGCTGAATGTATTGGAGCTGACAAAGACGATTACATATGTGACGTTTGCCGATGATTGCGATTGGTGCTTTTTGTTTATTTGTTTATTGAACAGTTTTCATAATTATATTGAACGTTTACGCAAGAAGCGCATACATACAATGAAAATAAAAATGTTTATATTTCTTCAAAATTTTTATGTTTCATCAGTCAAATTATTTATATTTTCTGAAATAAAGTCATGGTACGCCATTATCTGGTCATATTTAATTTTCTTCAGTTTATTTGGTAATTTATAGGTAGCTCACTGCTAGTAATATACGAGCATGCTGATTTATGCTACCTTTTTCAGACTCATGAATTTGATAGGTTTCAGAAAAACCTTTATAGCTTCAACCACGTTAGGCTTATCAACTTTGTACTGCCAACTGAACATAAGAAACTAAAACTTTTTATATTGAATACTTAAAAATGACAAATTCTAATTCTATAAATTATAACACTGAAAAACAAACTGGGGTGCCGGATTTGGCTACTTTCCTCTATATATATTAGTGCACTGCACGGTTCGGGCTCAGGCGGTCCAGCTCTGCTGTTTCCTTAGCCCAGGCTGGGCTAGGGCAGGGCGGCGCTTCAAGTAGGGCTGGGTTCGGGCGATTATTTGTAGTTCTTTAATAATTATTGACTCTAGTTAAATGATAAATGCAATAAAACTAACGAGGAGTGAAAGGTATTACAAAAAATGCAACGTTTACAGTTTGTATTGCTTAGCGGCTCAACTTTTTCTATATAGAGAATTAATTGTTCACCCTAGTGACCGACCGGGCTTGGGCGAGTTGGCTCCACTATTAATTTGGGCCGGGCCGGGCTTGGGACAAAATTTTCCAAAATTTTCCGAGCCTGCATGGGGCTGGGTCGGGCCTAGCTACATTCGAGCCGGATTAGGCTCGGGCCGAAAAATTCGGCTCTTGCAGATCTCTAATATATATATATATATATATATATATATATATATATATATATATATATATATATATACAGGGTGCACTGTTCACAGCGTTTGGGAGGTGAATCTACTCATCGAAACATGAAAAACTGTTTATGAACATGTGGTCAAAAGCAGGGATGCCACATTTTGTAATTTCGTACTAGATTTTGTGATTTGCTATTGAACTAGTGATCTAGTACGTACTTCGGGTAAATCTGCACATTCTAGTGATTTTTGGCGTTTCCTTTCTGATGCAGACAAATGGCAAGGAAATGGTTCTTAAAATAATAGGAAGAAGTATATCGCAGTTCGAACGAATATAGAAACTTCCAATTATTCTTTCTTTTCCCCTCTGACTGAATGAAACCTCTACTGTTAACGAACTTTAAGGTTACTGTGCCCACCCCCTTGTCCGAGCACTTCGCCTTTTCGCCACCAGATGCTCACTTTTTCATTTAGCAATCACTGCTGGCACCTCTACTGGGAAGAACTGAAAGATCGTACCGCTCAGTTTAAATGTGTCCAGGATATCCACAATTGAAGTGGGCGGGGAGAGGAATCCAACAGTTTTTTTTCCTTCGTGCACCTGCAGTCAGTCAGAGTCTATTTTTACAAGCCGTGTTGTTCAGCCTCAGGGCAAAATCTCAACCATTGACGGGTAACAGAAATCTTTTCTTTTTGCAGGTAGGAATAGAGTTTTTGTACGAAAAACGTGAATTAGGTTGCAGACAACGTTATTCGCATCGCGTTGACAAATTTTCTTTCGTCCGTTTATCACATGAAGCTCTTTTTTTCGATTATTACCAGAATATGAGATAAAAAACCTAAATGGTTCTTTGTATACAGAAAACAAACAATACCAATATTCTCTTACATATCAGTATTATATGATTTTTTTTCCTGAAGTGTATGATGCTTGAAAAATGGACAGAATGAATTTTGATTTTTCTATTTGTCCCTATCCTTCTGAGTAGAGAGAATACTGTGACGCAACTAAAGGGTCTGAAGGGCCCGCAACATTGAGAGGCCCAGAACAGAAAGAGGACCATTTCAGTTTCGAAGTTAAACTTTCTAATGTTAGGATGTTAAAAATGATGTGATGTTCCAACTATATCTCATTTTTACCTGTGAAGACGGTGACACCTGAGCGATTATTTATTAAGTTAAATGCCAACAAAACTTATACTGACCAGCGAAAACATTATGACCACTCGCTACTTTTTGAACGTAATCATTGTGCAGAGATAAGAGCTACAAGGCATAACACAACCGCGCGCCAAACGTGACAAGAATCTCACTCGATTAGTCAGTGTGGTGCTTGTGCCTTGAATGGGGAAGGACGAAGATATATCAGGGTGAGTAAATGGCTGGGAGCTTCATTTCGGAAACAGCGCGACTTGTCGAGTTTTCGCGATCTGCCGTGCTTATGTATTTCAAAGGTGGGAAAAGGACTGAAACCAGCATCGAAACAAACAACAAAAAGTGGGGCGACTACACATCATTAAAAATGTCGGATGTCGTAGACTCTCGAGGTTGGTACAGCAGAATAGACGAAAACTATAGCATAATAATAATAATAATAATAATAATAATAATAATAATAATAATAATAATAATAATAATAATAATAATAATAATAATAATAATAATAATGTGCATTTTTTTGCATATGAGCAAGTTGTGACTCACTAGATAGAACATAGAAAGTCAAAACTGTTCTCTGCAAATTTTACGTGACTCATGGATGTGGATAGAGGGGGTCCGTTTAACATTTTTGCGGGGAGGCCCATTCGTCCTTACTTCCGCTACTGAGAGGTAAGGTAAAATAATAACACCAATATATATATATATATATATATATATATATATATATATATATATATATATATATATATAAACTCCTGGCGCAACAGTCCCTTGTGATCTGAGTCTGCAGCGGGCTTATGTTAGTGGTCAGCACAACTACACCCAACGTAGCCGGCTGTCTAGATTGAAGTCCGCTATCTTTTAGTTTCCCAACTTTTCTCTCGATGTTTGGTCAACACAGCAATGTTTGAGTGCCACACCGGGAATTAAACCCTGGACGACGCACACCGTATCACTTTCGCTAATCTTTTGGTAAAATTCAGGTTAGGGTGGTACTGAATTATTTTTGGAATATGCCATTTCTCGTAAGGTAAAGTTCAAAAGTATTGTGACATAATTAAAAAGCTCATTATCAACCACGTATTCTTGCCTCTAATATCACTAAATGTTTTCGAGATATGTGTCAAAAATGGTTGAAACACTTGAAGTTAGTTTAGTAACTTGAAGAAGTAACTTATAACTTATACATAATTGCTCCAATTTTTATTTTTGTTCTTCTTTCTCGTAAAGAAATACAAAATCATAATTTCAACCATTTTGGTACATTTTTCATAATTTGAAGGGCGAACAGCCGGTTTCTTTCCTTACGTTTTGAACTTGGGATTTATATTCTTCTTGTCACTTATCGTGAAAGTCATATAATGACATGGGTCCCAAAGCTAGAATATATTATGCGACTGAGGTAATGACAATTTCATCTCTAAGATCTATTAAATTTGACATTTATTGAACGATAGCGGTTTTATAATACGAATAAATTTTTCGCAATAAGGTGCATATAGTGGTCGTAAGAAATGACAAAAGCTACCATTGACCTTTATAGTTTGACTGATGCTTTTTCGATTATGGTCTTCCCCTTAAATTTTGTAAAGGACAGTATCATTTTAATTATCTTGGCCTAATTTCCTAAAGCCTCTCATTCGTACGCTGAAAGAAAGATTTCTATTTTTTATGTATAAGAATTCAGGGAATGCAAATTTATTCAAAATTCGTTTACAAATAAAGTCGGCTAAACAGATATTCCTTCGAGATTTCTTTATTTTGAAAACAAATTCACGATTTCAGTTCTTTGTCTTTACTTGTTTCCATGTTATATATATATATATATATATATATATATATATATATATATATATATATATATATATCAATACTGTATGATCAATTCCAAGAATTATTTTAGTTCCCCGATAAATCCATTTATAACAAGCTCCAAATACTGCTACAATTTTAATGTGGTTTCAGGAGAATCTGCATATCTCATCCTTTTGTTACTCTCTATATATTCATCTACTATGTAAACAAACATCAGTGAAAGAAAGAGGCTGAGAGCTAACACGTGCTCCGTGAGGAACGTTGTCATTCCTTTTACTGATATATCTAGAGAGTCTAGTGTTGCCACGAGACAAGACGAGATTTCTGGCTGTGTCGTCCCGTCTAAAAAAGATGTGCCCGTCTCGTCTCGTATCGAATGGTCTTGTCTCGTCTCGTGACAACACCAGAAAGGCTGAGGCCCACAAAAAGAGCTGTTATACCAAGTGGTTAAAATTACAACTTTTAACCAAGTTTTGTTTGGTAGCACAATACACAACATGACTGCAATCTTCCAGCAACGACTGCTTAGATTCGACTGAACCAGTAATTACTTCGATAGGAACATTTGTCAATACCGTCAGTACAGTCGAAAGGCAAGATTTCCCCATTTATTCTGATATCCTTTTTTCAGAACCCCTGGCGCCACTTTAACAAATAAGGAGGCCTATGTAACTTTCCCATTTAAAAAATGGTTTAGCTTCGAATAACATCATAAAACAATAAAAAAGATAAATTTTGTTGTCAAATCAGCATCTTTTCAAAACTCAGTATCGAGAAAGGCTGACACGTTTCTGTCTTGGTTCGGAACGAGAAAGACCATGAAACAATAGTTAATTACTGATAAAATTGCCACTTCTACTTGTACTTCTATAACAGGATTTTTATACGTAGATATCTCCACCAGCCCCCGGAATAAAATCTTCTGAAACACTGATCTCAATAAACGCTTTACATTTGTATTTGAATCTGGACCACTATCACAAAATAATTAAACTTGAATCGATTGAAAAATGGAAGTGAAAGCTGTTTGTAAGAGTCATTTTTTAAAAATTCTTTAGGTATTCCCTGTTCTTTGTAGGATTTGAAACATTGAATCATTTCGATCATTTGAAATAATGAAAGATGGTATACATTTCGAAGGCAAATAATTTATTCCGAGTTAATAAATTTTTAAGCAAATTCAGAAACTGCGTTTGTATTTTTCGAGACACGAGACGAGACATTTCACAAAACGTTTCGTATTTTATCGTGTCTCGCTTCAAAGAGTCGAGTCCCGTCTCGTTGGAACACTAAGAGAGTCTTACGCATTCTCTTTCCAAGAAAGTGAAACTTGAAAAGCACATTCAGTCAATTGTTATCATAGAATATACTAGGGGAGATCGTTGTACCAAGTGCATAGTGTACCTTGAACCATTTCCAATATCTCGGAAGGTGCTGCTTTCTGGTGATCCAACACCGAAGTATAGTCTTCTTCGATGTGCAATTGTCCACCAGTACGACTCTGGAAGTGTTTCAGAAAGTGTTGTTTATGTGAGGAGAAAAAAACAATTTTCTATGGTCAAAATAAAATTTTCAGTGTTAAGTTAAATGAGTGTTGAATGTGAATAAATAGACTAGGATTAATTTCAATATTGTCATCGGATGCCTCATCCATTGGTAAGTAAAATATTGGTGAAGTTCTGAGTCTTAGCTGTATTGTAGCGTTTAGGTAGCCATCTTTGTTGAAATGTAGATGCTCATGTACCTTGGGCCAAAGCTACGTCGTGTACCATGGACCAAATTGATCGTGGTTCATGGTACAAGATGTTACAAGATACTTTCTTTTTTTAATTTCAGGAAGACTTGTTGCCACAAAGATGCCCCGTAGCAAATCTGGAAAGAAGAGAGAACCTGTGGATCCAACTGCCTTACGAAATGCGCTTGATGCTATTCATTCCAATGATCCAAATAAGAAGATATCCTATAGAGAAGCATCAAAGGTGTTTAATGTAAGCCGTTCTACTCTTATCCGACATTTTCATAAATTTAAAAACAGTAAAGAGAAAAAATTCAAATATAGAGTGAATTATGCAGTGAAGAAAGTTTTCACAGAAGCCGAAGAAGAAAGTCTTTTAACCCGTAATAGGGCGCATGGCGTACAAAGCTCCGCAGCAAATACTTTTAGTATTGTATGAGACACAATTCGGCACCCTCGCCGCTCACCCCCCACCCTATCTACCCCCCACTACCCCTCTACCTGAACCTTAGAGAGAGAACCAGTTTGACGCTCAGCTCTGGCTAGGTTAGGCGTTTTAGGAAGCAGTGTTCTCTTTTGTACGCCGCGCGCCCTATTGTGTGAGTTTTGTGCGGACATTTGTACGCCGCGCGCCCTACACCGGCATTGTTTTTACAAACTTTTTACGTACTTGTTTTAGTGAAATCGTCTTGTTTTGTGTTTCATGTCGCTGTGTGTTGTGTGTTTGTAATGTATTATAATTTGAATCTGTAAATAGACCTATTACTTTGTAGAACGTTGTGGTAAAGATATTTTGGCTACAATGGAAAATGAAGAAAGAAATCGTTTACTTTCTTTACTTGATAGCATTAAAAAAGAAACCGAAGAAAGAAATGCTGAACCTGGTATAGAGACTGCGTAGGCATTTGTTTGCAAATAACGAAGATGATAGTAGAATTAATGAACCTCAGCAAGATGTCATCGAAGGGGAAGGATCTGATCAGTCCGAAGATGAATTGGAACACAGTGATCACGATACGGAGTCAGAAATGTCTGCTAATGAAGAAACTGCGATAGAAGATGATAGTGATGAAACAGTAAACCGGAATGTGTTAATTGGGAAAGACAAGGAAACTGAATGGAATGCTCACATGAACGATGCTAATTTATGCGAAGAAAAAATATTATTCAAGCGGAAAGAATAGGAGTACGTCTTCCTACACCAAAAGGTGAAGCTTTGGCAACGAAAACCCCATACAAAACTTGGAAGCTACTTTTCCCTGACTCGCTCATTGACGAAATTGTTGAGTACACCAATGTTTGGATACGAACAAATAGAGCAAATTATGCTCTTGAAAGGGAGACTAAAGAGACTGACCGATTAGAAATCCATGCTGTTATGGGTTTGTTATTCCTTGTCGGTGTGTTGCGGTCCTCGCATACACTATGGAAGATCTATGAGCAAACGATGGATTAGGAATTGAGTACTTTGGTTGCACAATGTCAGTCAAACGTTCCATTTCATATTCATTTCTTATAATAGTCAAGTTTTCCCAACTTTTACTTTTTTAACCTGTAACTGCTTAAAATGATAAATTTAAATAAATTTTATTTAAAAAAATTGTCATGTTTGAAATTTTTTAACATATAAATTGTTTAAAAAACAACTTAGGACTGAAAAATTACAGTAAATATTTATTTAGAGACCAAATGAGTGTATGTGGTACTTTGTACGCCACGCGCCCTATTACGTAACTTTTCCTTATGCGCCTTATTAAGGGTTAAATTATATTCAAACTATTGCGAAAATGCAATACGGGCTAACTAAGAAACGTGTTAGAGTACTTGCATATAAATTTGCTAAAGCAAATGAGAAGAAGTATCCAGCAACATGGGAAGAAAATCAAATAGCAGGAGAAGAATGGATGCGTGCGTTTCTTAAAAGACATTCCATAAAACTTTCGATAAGGAAACCCGAAGCAACTAGCCTAAGTCGGGCTACCAGCTTTAATCGCCATAATATTCAATGCTTTTTTACCAACATCAAAGACGTTCACAATAGATTTGGTCCCATTCCTCCCGAGAAGATCTGGAACTTGAATGGAACTGGGCTCAGCATTGTCCAGGGTCAGTCCAAAATAGTTGCCCCTAAAGGTATCAAGCAGGTCGGTTGTGCAACATCAGGAGAAAGAGGTAACCTGGTCACTATGATCATGGCCGTCAACGCAGTTTGAAATTCAATTCCACCAATGTTAATTTTCCCCCGGGTACACTTCAAGGGCAGAATGTTATTTGGCAGTCCCCCAGGAAGTATTGGAGCCAACAGTGTATCAGGATGGTCCAATGAAGAACCTTTTTGAAGTTTTTTGATTATTTTCTTACCTTAGTCAACTGTTCAAAGGAAAACACGATTTTGTTAATTTTACACAACCATGAAACTCATCTTTCTCCAGAATGTCTAGATAAGGCTTCAGCTGCTGGTGTAGTGATGGTAACATTCGCACCACACACTTCTCATAAGTTACAACCTTTAGATATTTCTGTTTATGGATCACTGAAGACATTTTATAATCAGGCTGTTGAGGAGTGGATGTATAACAATAAAAGAAAAACATTTGATATATATACAGTTGCAGAAGCACTGGGAGTAGCATTTCCTAGGGCATTTACAACAAATCAACATATTATCCGGTTTTCGTAAGTCAGGGATATATCCACTAGACACGGGTGTTTTCAGTGACGACGATTTCATGTGTTCATACGTCACAGATCAAGTTACAGAAACGCAGCCATCAGAAGAGGTTACAGTTGGTCTGGAGAATGAGAATGAGAAAATTCTGCACAAAGCTTACAGTTCGAAACATTTGAATGAGTCAACTGCTGGGGCATCAAATGCACAAGACTACAATATGAATCGGGCACACCTGTGGCCAACAAGAGAAAAGAACTTAGGAAAACTGTCATTCCAGAAGAAATCCAGCCGTTTCAAAGGCTCCAGAAAGAAGAGCTAATGTTACAAGGAAGACAAGAAAAACTATGATAGCGACCGACACGCCCGAGAATCATGCTATAAAGGAACAAAAAGAGAAGAAACGTGTGAAGAAAAGAGCAAAATATGAAAAAAAATCAAAACTATCAAAGTGGCCAGAAATTTAGGGGATGTTTTCAAAACGGAGTCTGACAAACTTAGCAAGAAGGGCTCTGGTCATAAGACACACCATAGCGCGGAAGGAATTATGAAGAGAAGACAAGCAATAGAGACACAATCATCATCATCAATAACAACATCATCTGAGAGTGAAGATGAATCTACATTTTCTCTTGTGCCTACAGATGATGAAGATAGTGCAGAGGAAGAATGCCTATATTGTTGCAGTTCGAAAGAGGATGATTGTAGTGGAGAAAAGTGGTGTAGGTGCATTAAGTGTGGAAGGTGGACTCACTATTTATGTGCTGGGGTAGCTGGTCATGAGTGGAAAACTTATATTTGTGACTTGATTTGTGTCTACGTCGTTTCTCAACAGCAAGGTTATAAAGAATGTTTGTGACTTTTGTACATCAAACTAAGTTAAATTATGTTCTAAGAAAACTTTGTTTGAAATATATAATAAATAACTTGTTGTGTTAAATGCATTATTTTCTCTTCATTTAACCTTCTTTTTAGTATGGCCCAAGGTACAGGACGGCTGTCCCAAGGTATATGAGCATATTGTACCATGATCCATTATGCAGAGTAATTTATATTTTGCTATGAAAATTTTGTAAGGTGTGATTTGAGATTACTTCTAAGGTAAATAGATTCAAAAAAGATTGGAGATTTAATTGACCTCGAAACACTTGCATATATGATGTTAGGAACGACGTCATTTCAATTATTTTGAAAAGTGGCTCAAGGTACAACGATCTCCCCTATGGGCATAGCCACTGATGTGTAGAAGGTGACACAGGCGGAATTTGTTCTTATGGAGTCCTTGGCGAGTTGGAGCCGTGGGGCTCTATTATTTGGATTGGAAACATTGGTTCAAAAATATTTTACATTTAGCATACATATATATATACACACACACACACACACACACATATATATATATATATATATATATATATATATATATATATATATATATATATATACGCACATGTGTGTTACATATACTTTAATTAATGTGTGGACCTGCGGACAAGGTATAGTTCGCCCGCCCAAAAAAACGCCTCTGGGGGGGTGGGTTCGAAGCGCGCTCCTGAAACATAGAATTATGCTAATCGTAATTTTCTGAGATAGACTACCCCCGAGGAATAAATAAATAAAAATAGTTTCGTAATGTTTATCTTCCGTATACGAGTAATTGAAAAATTTTAGTGTCTCAACAATGAGAGCTGTATACAGGTGATTCTGCGTTCCTGGGGGAACTTCCCTAGTTCCGGCCCAAAATTTCGGTTCTCTTCCCCACGGTAGTTTTAAGAATTTTTATCTATTATCTACTCCCTTGGAGTAACTGTTGCTCTGTATTTTCACGGGCTTGCAACCGTCAGAATGAATATCCTGGCTGCTTTCCCAGCTACCCATTCAGCATGTAATAGATACATGCAATAACAATCAAATCCCGCACAAACTACTCTACCCATCAAATATTTTAACATGGAAAGTTCTTTTACGCAACGTATTTCGTTTGTTTAAAATGGAATAGACCTAAATACAACTTTTTTTAAATGTTCTTCTGGAAATTCGATAGCGAGATCGCTCACATCAAAAAATGAGATAATTAGTGCTCTGACAATCTTGTAGAAATACAACATGCCATATATACACATTACTGTGATTACATTGCTATTTATTCAATGATTATTTTGCTTAGAGCTTTCTTACTCTCCAGGGCACTCTTCAAGGGTATATAATTACTCTTCACTTATGTCGCGAAAAAATATTCAGCTTGCAAATTTATTTCGAGAACTTCTCATTCCCTAATACATGTTTATTCTCTGAATTTGTACGTACAGCCGACAAACTTACATAGAATCTCAACAGAGTTCAAATGTGAGGTGTGTGCTGGGAAGCACAGGTCAGTTGTATGGGAGGGGCTTTTAGAGTGCAATTCTAGGAACACTATGGGCTTTTAGAGTGTAATTCTAGGAACGCTGTAGGGGGCCATCCCGCTCCACCTGAGACAAAAAAAAAATCTGGAGGCACACAACTAGTTCACACTGGTTATAAAACAGGCGCAACAAAGTTCTGATTTTTTTTTTTTTTACTATTCCATTTCCCGAACAATAACATTTACCGATGACCTGTTAGCCCCTCCACCACAGCCACTATGAAAACAAATTCAATCGGAATTTGTTCAGCTCGTTTGATCACGAATAATTATCGTTTGATCCCAACGCATACTGATGTATTACACACAATTTGGCTAGGGCTTGTTATCCCTTGATAATCGACAAGTATCATTCCATAGATATTTCAATCGTAAATAGGTAAGCAAAGTTTGCTTAGTTTCTGGTAGCAAGTATGGAAAATAGTTTACTGTTTATTTAAAAATGGAGGCCTCCAACAATGAAACTAACAACAATATGAGAAATCGACATGTACCATTCTCTAGATATCTGAATCGTAAATATGTCAAGTTTGGTCAGCTTCTGGTAAAAAGTATGGAAAATAAAGTGAATCGTTTATTTAACAATGGCAGTCTCCAACAACGTAACTAAAACAATATGTGAAATCGACATGAACCATAGGATAGATATTTCAATCTTACATAGGTACGCAAGGTTTGGTCAGTTTCTGGTAGAAAGAATGACAGATAAAATTTATTGTTTATTTAACAATGGTGGCCTCTAACAATGCAACTAACAACAACAAGTGAAATCGACAAGTACCATTTCATAGATATCTAAATCGTAAAGGAGTGTGCTAAGTTTGGTTAATCTGTGGTAAAAAGTATGTCAGATAAAGTTGATTGTTTATTTAACAATGGAGAAATCCAACAATTATTTATTGAACAATGGTGGCCTTAAACGATAAAACTAACAATAATATATGAAATCGACAAGTAGCATTCCCTAGATATCTCAGTGGTAATCCGATTGGTGTGCCAAGGTTGGTCAGTTTCTGGTTCAAAATATAGCAAATAAAGTTGATTCTTTATTTAACAATGGTGGCCTCCAACAATGAAACTAAGAACAATATGTGAAATCAACACGTACTATTTCCTACATATTTCAATCTTAAATGGGTGTGCAAAATTTGGTTAGTCTGTGGTAGAAAGTATGGCAGATAAAGTTGATCGTTTATTTCACAATGTAGAAATCCAAGGATTGTGTATTTAAAAATGGTGGTCTTCAACAATGAAACTAACAACAATATGAGAAATCGACACATATTTTTCCCTAGATATTTCAATCTTAAATGTGTGTGCAAGGTTTCGCCAATTTCTGGTAGAAAGTATGGCACATATAGTTGATTGTTCATTTAACAAACCTGGCCTCTAACAATGAAAGTAACAACAATAAGTGAAACCAACACATACCATTCCATAGATATCTCGATCGTAAATGAGTGTGCCAAGTTTGGTTAGTTTGTGGTTGAAAGTATGGCAGATAAAGTTGATTGTTTATTTAACCATGCAGAAATCCAGCGATTGTTTATTTAATATTGATGGCCTCGAACAATGAAACTAAAAACAATATGTGAAATCGACTAGTACCATTAAGTAGATATCTCTGTGCAAATCCGATTGGTGTGCCAAATTTGGTCAGTTTGTTTTAGAAAGTATGGCAGATAAAGTTGATTGTTTATTTAAGAATAGTGGCCTTCAACAATGAAACTAACAACAAAATGTAGAATCCACACGTACCATTCCCTAGATACTGCAATCTTAAATGGGTGTGCAAAGTTTCTTCATTTTCTCGTAGAAAGTACGAAAGATAAAGTTGATTGTTTACTTAACAACGGTGGCCTCTAACATTGAAACTAACAACATGTGAAATCGGCACGAACCATTCCATTGATATCTCAATCGTAAATGAGTGTGCCACGTTTGGTTAGTTTGTGGTAGAAAATATGGCAGACAAAAGTTGACTGTATACTTAACACTGGAGAAATCCAACGATTCTGTATTTAACAATGGTGGCTATCAATAATGAAACTAACAACAACATGTGAAATCGACACATAGCATTCCGTAGATATTTCAACTTTCAAGGGGTATGAAAAATTTGGTCAGTTTCTGGTAGAAAGTATGGCAGATATAGTTGATTGTTTATTGAAAAATGGCGGTCTCTAACAATAAAACTAACAACAATAAATGAAATCGACACGTACCATTCCATAGATATCTCAATCGTAAATAAGTATGCCCCGTTTGGTTAGTTTGTAGTATAGAGTATGGCAGATAAAGTTGATAGTTTATTTAATAATGGAGAAATCCAACGATTCTTTTAAAATGGTGGCCTCGAACAGTGAAACTAACAACATGTAAAATCGATTGGTACCATTCAGTACATATCTCTGTGGTAATCCGATGGGTGTGCCAAGTTTGATCAGTTTGTGTTAGAAAGTGTGTTAGATAAAGTTGACTGTTTACTTAACAATGTAGGCCTTCAGTAATGAAACTAACAAAAATATGTGGAATCGACACGTACCATTCTTTAGATATATAAATATTAAATGGATGTATAAAGTTTGGTCAGTTTGTGGTAGAAAGGACGACAGAAAAAGTTGTTTCTTTACTTAAAATGGTGTTCTCTAACAATGAAAGTAACAACAATATGTGAAATCGACCCATACCATTCCACAGATATCTCAATCGTAAATGATTGTGCAAGTTTGGTTAGTTTGTGGTAGAAAGTGTAGCAGAAAACTTGATTGTTTATTTAACAATGGTGGCATCTAACAATGAAAGAACAATATGTGAAATCGACACGTACCATTCCCTAAATATTTCAATCTTAAATGCGTGTGCAAAGTTTGGTCAGTTTCTGGTAGAACGTGTGGCAGACAAAGATGATTGTTTTTTTTAAAATGGTGGCCTCTGAGAATGAAAGTAACAACAATAAGTGAAATCGGCACGTACCGTTCCATCGACATCTCAATCGTAAATGATTGTGCAAGTTTGGTCAGTTTGTGGTAGAAAATATGGCAGATAAAGTTGATTGTTTGTTTAATAATGAAGAAATCCAACGATTATGTATTTAACAATGGTGTCTTACAACAATGAAACTAAGAACAATATGTGAAATCGTCACAGCATTCCATAGATATTTCAACTTTAAATGGGTGTGCAAAGTTTGGTCTGTTTCTGGTAGAACGTATGGCCATTAATGTTGACCGTTTAACAATGGTAGCCTCTAACAATGAAACAAACAACAATATGTGAAATCGACCCATACCATTTAATAGATATCTTAATCTTAAATGATTCTGCAAATTTTGGTTAGTTTGTGGTAGAAAGTGTGGCAGAAAAACTTGATTGTTTATTTAACAATGGTGGCATCTAACAATGAAAGAACAACAATATGTGAAATCGACACCTACCATTCCCTAGATACTTCAATCTTAAATGCGTGTGCAAAGTTTGGTCAGTTTCTGGTAGAAAGTGTGGCAGATAAAGTTGATTGTTTTTTTAACAATGGTGGCCTCTAAGAATGTAACTAACAACAATAAGTGAAATCGGCACGTACCGTTCCATCGACGTCTCAATCGTAAATGATTGTGCAAGTTTGGTCAGTTTGTGGTAGAAACTGTGGCAGATAAAGTTGATTGTTTATTTAATAATGGAGAAATTCAACGATTGTTTAACAATGGTGGTCTCGAAGAATGAAGCTAACAACAATATGAGAAATTGATTGGTACCATTCAGTATGTATCTCTGTGGTAATCCGACGGGTGCGCCAAGTTTGGTCAGTTTGTATTAGAAAGTATGGCAGATGAAGATGATCGTTTATTTAACAATGTAGAAATCAAACGCTTGTGTATTTAACAATGATGGTCTTGAACAATGAAACTAACAACAATATGAGAAATCGACACATATCTTTCCCTAGATATTTCAATCTTAAATGAGTGTGCAAGGTTTTGTCAGTTTCTGGTAGAAAGTATGGCAGATAAAGTGGATTCTTTATTTAACAATGATGTCCTCTAACAATGAAACTAACAACAATAAGTGAAATAGACACGTACGGTTCCATAGATGTCTCAATTGTAAATGAGTATGCCAAGTTTGGTTAGTTTGTGGTTGAAAGTATGGCAGATAAAGTTGATTGTTTATTTAACAATGGAAAAATCCCGCAATTGTTTGTTTAACAATGATTTCCTCTAACAATGAAACTAACTACAATATGTGAAATTGACAGGTACCATTCGCTAGATGTCTCTGTGCTAATCGTATGGGTGTGCCAAATTTGGTCAGTTTGTTTTAGAAAGTGTGGCACATAAAGCTGATTGTTTAACAATGGTGGTCTTCAACAATGAAACTAACAACAATATGTGAAATCGACATATACCATTCCCTAGATATTTCAATCTTAAATGGGTGCGTAAAGTTTGGTCAGTTTCTGGTAGAAAGTACGGCAGATAAAGTTGATTGTTTACTTAACAATGGTGGCCTCTAACAATGAAACTAATAACAATAAGTGAAATCGACACGTACCATTCCCTAGATTTTGTAACGTCCATTAACCAGATTATATCCGTTTTTGCTTAATTTTTGAATTGCTCATTTTATTTTTGATTGTTTTAATTTTATTACTTGCATATGTTAACATTGGTGACGGTGGCGCCATCTACCGTTTTAGACACAAACTATTTGGACGTAATGAATAACCTTAATAAACAGTATCTATCTTTGGTCCGCTACCTCCGTTTGTTAGCAGATATGAGATGGACTAAAATTGTAGTTTTTATTTTAAGAAAGTAAAAAAAAATCCCTTAATTATACGGTACATTTACGTTTTATCACGCACACAGGCACAGTCTTTACTTGCTTCCCAATGAATTTGAGGAACATAAATAAATAAAACGTAAGTGCCAGAAAATAGAGTCAATACAGACATTTTCATCTGTAACACATTTGTTGAGAACTATAGTTGGATGTCAGATGCAAGTCCTCTAAACATGTTCCATCCTTTAATTTTATCCGTATAACAATTCCTGATTTCAGGAAAAATTCCGTTAAGGATGTCATATGAAGTTCTACACTCTTGTACTTTATGTATGTGAGATCACATGAGAAACCAAGAGACAATACTAACAGGTTTTCTTCCAGGATCAAAGTCTGTGTGTGAATGTGCTGAACTGGGACTTTAATTGCGTCCCTTGTACAAAAATAACAAGTATTCCCAATGTTTATTTATTTTAGTCCTTGGGGGGAGGGGGAGATGGAATCTAACCCTCGGAAGGATTTCTAAAAAAAACACTGGATTCTAACTGCCACTGTTTGTTATATTACACAAAATATGGTTGTGGTGATATGTAAATGATATTGCGTTTTCGTCAGGGTTTTCATTCTGCAGGAGAGAAGGATAATGATACCTGGAGAATATTTTCTATTATCAGAGTATTGAAGGTGATTGCATTTCCTCCATTCTAACTTGGCCAAGCTAGGTACATTATATATAAGGATTAACATAACCTAAAAAGCTTTTTCCATGGTAGTTTTATACTGTACCCATGCTTCTTACTTTTCGGTCTACGGGACTCTGTATTCCGAAATTTTCGACGGCTCCCAAGTAAGAACATAAGTGTACAAAAGGCATAGCCTGAAAAGCCTTTATATGTGTGCGCATTTGAGACATGGGTCTACAGTTTAAAGTGGTATAACAACTACATGAGCTCCAAGCGGAAATCGAACCATGGTTTCCCGTTCTCAAGGCGTATATGCTAACCATACAAACGTGAACAAATTCACAAACACACACACACACACACACACATATATATATATATATATATATATATATATATATATATATATATACATTGTTGAGTTGATATTGAGTTTATCGTCCCTTTTAGCAGCGAGGCATGGACCTACTGATTAACGTGGAATCCGAACTAAATGAGCTCCCGCTGGGAATCGAACCCGGCCCAAGTACCACACTTATGTCATAACAACGTCAAATGTTGGTCCTTAAATTTCAAAAGACGTCAAGCGAAGAATTATGGCGTCATTTGTTACGTTAAATAATGATAACAAATATAACGGAGATACGACATGTGGACGTCTATTAGGCCGCGCCTCTATTACTTCCGAATGCGATTGCGAATGCGAATTTCCCAGCACGTGTAAATAAATTAGAGAGGCCTCGACTAGTTCCGACCAGCAAATTGCGAAAACCGACGAAAAGATTCGAATGATCCCAACCTTGGGATTGTTCGTCCGAATTCGTGCGAAGGATAGTGATGGGCAGTGGCAATATTCCCGGTGGGAAGGAATTTAAAAATGGGAATATTCCCGGGTTTTTTCCCTAGCCTATAAATTCCCGGGAAGGAATTTATTTCCATTTCTTTACTTTATCTTCCAAATTATAAGATCCATATGACTAATTACTTTATTTTAATATATTATGATTTACTTCTAGGTTTTAAAGAATTTGGAGGTTAAAAAAATTAAAATTATTTGACGGTAATTGTTTAGAATTGGGGGGCCAAAGCTAGCAAAAAGTAGGATGATTTACGAAAGAAATGAGTTGATAGTGATCTTCAAGTAGTCAAGAAAGTATCGAAAACATTTTTTGTTAGGGCAGCAGGGTATTTACAAAACGGAAAGGTAAATGGAAGTGTTTTATGTGAGAAAAGAAAGTGAATTGTTGGCAACGAAGATAGAAAATAACGTGCCATGCGGGTCTCTAACCCGCCTTCTTTCGCTAACGCTCGCTCTCCAACGCTCTCTGAATTTAATGTTGGTAATGTAATTTTACGTATGAAACCATAAAACAACCGCATTGGAATAGAATATCGCAAAAAAGGAGCTGCAAAAGCTGGCCCGCAATGCTAAAGAACATCCAAAATTAGCAAAGTACTAATTTACATATGATGAAAAGGAACCATTTTCTAAAGTAATTTAGAATTATGTAGAAATAGAGATGAAGTACTATTAATAAACCCTGAATCACCATTAGTAATAGACGTCGGTCTGTCTCCTCTCTCTGACTCGAATTTCTGAAGAAGTACTCGGACTTCTTTCACATGTGAATTAACGTATGAAATTTCGACAAATAGGTAGAATGAAAGATCGTGTATGGCAACGTCACGTGCTAAAATATAAAGATAAGTAATTATCTTGAAAATTTTGTGAACATAAATATGTAAGCGCAAATGTTGATAAATTGGTGAGACATGTATCTTCTAGCATTTAAACAATCTAATTGGTTTATAACATTTATAAATTTAATTAGCCTTATGCAGAGTCGTTTTGAGGTTTGATTAGCGTCATACTAAATGCCTGACTACTGCAGGAAATATATGTTAGTCGATCTCTTTAATATGGTACTAATCACGTGTCAAAATGACTCTGCATAAGGCCCAATGTGTTTATAATATCAGTAATAGTCAAGTTGAGCAAATCCACTTACATATAAATTTAAACTGTTACTACATAATTTACTATATAATTTTTCACACATATTTAATTGAAACAACATATTGTAAATAAATATACATTTATGCGTACTCTCTAAATATAATAAAGTGTTAATAAAGTAACATAATACCGTTCAGAATATATAGATCTTAAAGAATCCTCTGTAGACAATTAATAATATGCTGTGATATAAAAATTAATTCAACTTTGAAATCATAATATACTTATAGAAGTCAATTTTATTTCCGATTAAACATAAATTCTCGGATAAATTCCCATTTTGGGAATCTTCCCGGGAATATTCCCGAAAAATATCTTTCTTTGGAATTTACCCATCACTAGCGAAGGAGAGTTTTCTGTAGAGGACAGCGTTGCCAGATCTAGCATAATGATGCTAGATCTAGCATAATTTGTATGTCTTTAGCATCTAGCATCTTGCTTTTAGCATCCTGCCCAAATCTAGCATAATTTCAGCAAGTTTATCAAAAAGCCGTAAAACCTGGAGATGAGAAAGAAGTTGGTCGTGGGGAGAAAAAGAACGGCGGAAATGTATCCTCTTCCATTGATTCATATAGTCAGTAAACCATACAGGCAGTCGTATTTTCCGAAGTAAGTTAGAAACGGCTTTTTTTTTTGTGGCTCCACCCAGGGTTTTCTAATCCTTTAACTGCGAGGCATGGGCGGAGCTATGGGGACCATTCTCCCCTCAATTTTTTGACAACTTCACCATCTTTATTTCTGACTTCATTACCATCTTTACTCCTGAAATTAAAGGTACGAGACCGACCAAAAATGTTCCCCCCCCAGGCAGACAATTCCCAACTCCGCTTATGCTGCGAGGTAATTTTCTTTCAAAATATGTAAACAAACACTTTGCATTCATTTATACCATATATACGCCATTGAGTCTGGCAACGACTGTACTAGTTTAGTTGAGTTAAAGCTTTGGTGTGTTAAGTATTAAGTTCTATCCACGCATTCTTGCGCTCTGCATATTTTAAGTTACGTTATTGTATCTCAGCTTCGTTTTTTTTAAACTCCTCAATTAGTGATTATGAGGATCTAGCATAATTTCGATCAGGTTTTGGAATAATTCCGAGCTTTGAGTCTTGCAACGCTGGTAGAGGAATTGAGCGCTACGAGAGAAATAAATTTTGTTTTGCGTGAAAGCAGACGACGTTGCAAGGTGCGGAGATAAAATAAAAAATAAAAATTAAGATGGAAGTAGATGTTCATGCTTTAATGAATTGTGCTTTTGATAAAGTTGCATTGTGGAACCAAGCTTATCCAGATTATCACAAACGACAGGTCGCGAACAAATTATGGGCAGATGTAAGCAAGGGGTGGAAGTTATGTATATTTTTCTTTGTTTTGTCATTAAAATATGAAGATTTAATTAATACATGAACCCCAACTTTTTATTCAATTTGTATTTCATTTTTGTTCCTCAAGTGATGATTTTAGGAATATACGTAATTATTGACAAATATGTTTGAAATAGCAAAAACGGGTTTCTTTTACTAATGGAGAAAAGTTTCTTAGAAAGTAGATTGATTCTGTAATCTCTAATTTTATTTAGTTAATTTATTTTAAAGTGAAACTAGTAGCGGTTACCACGAAAGCACTACAAGACACGCTCCAACTGCACATCGATAAGTAGGGCCCTTTGAAAAAATATAGTAGAGAAGGGTAAGGTAAAGTAGAGTATGATATAAATAAGTAGGGTAGGGTAGGGGTTTGCTTAAGGTTAGATAAGATTTGATCCATTTTCATAAAATTATTAATGTGTAATTTCTCCTTTCTGAGTGAGTATACCTGCTGGAGCGGGCGTTGTAAATTAACCCGTCCATAAAACACAAGTTTGTGCTAGGTGACCACTGAAAAGCACGAGTGCTATCTAACTGAGACAGGGCAGGAGTGCAGCACGAAAACCCGAGTGACAAGAGTGCGTCCGTAGGGAGCAGGCGCGCCAGCGACGGGGGTTATGCGCATAAACGATGATAGTGGAATAGCACACTAACAGGCAGTTATTCCGAAGTTGGTCGTCCGCCTAGGTTTTGGCTAAAAGTGTAATAATTGGTTCCTTTTTTTTTTACCAAAGTTTTACATTTAATTCACACAATAATGCCGAGTGACCGTTAGCGAGTGAAGACGGATTAGTGCCTCGCAGGCACGTTGTTTTCTGTTTTTATTACAGCTAAATGGGGAGAGGGGCCTGTGTTCTAGAAATTTGCTGCCTTGTTCGTTATGTCGCTTACCGTTACAGTACACAATATAACTTTCTCCACGTTTCTTTATAGTTATTTGCTTACCACATTCTCTACAATTTATTTTTAGGTTTATTAAGCCATGACTTTTACTTACTTTTAATGGCTTTTCCTGATTATCACCAGCAATGTTTTCAAAAACAAATGCTCATTACATTCCCATAATCCTACCATGAAGTAACCTTGCGCCAAGTAGTTCCCTCCGCTTGCCAAACAGTTCCATGTTTAAAACCATTTATATAATAAAATAAACACAACTTTCGCTTTCCTTATACATTATGAAGCACACGAACAAGCAAATTTATTTCTTGCCGGTAAATTTTCAAAATTTTACTAGATACGGACGACCAACTTCGGAACTTAACCCCACTAACACATACAATGTTTTAACTGTTACTCAAGATTCATTTCAATATGCTGTGCAGTGTGCACTGACAGTAATTACTTATATTCACACTGTCATTCCGTATGGAGCGGGCATGTCAGCGACGGTGGATATGCACATAACCGAGGGTAGTGCAAAAATTTTATATCCCATACAACTATGCCTTACATCTAATATAGCTTTACTTCACTCCTGTGGTTCTGCATCATCACTTTACATAATGCCTTGAGTTCATAATAGGTTCGTTATGGAGTACTATGTATTACGTATTACGCATTTCTACCTATGATAAATATTATAATAGATGTAGGTTCCGATATATAGTTACATATAGATTGCTATTGCAAACTGAATCAACATACAAATAACATAAGTATTTGATGCCTTCCATTTCAAATCAGCCAAAAAAAAAAAAGAAAAAGTAACATCACCATCTCAGATATTTTTGAAACTTTTTTATAGCAACTATTCATGTTTTTTTTTCAATGACCCGTATTTTTTGTGTTGTCGGAAAAGATTTTCCCGCCAAGTAATGGGCCATCAAAGCGGGAAGTACAATTTACGAATTTTAAAGGACATGGAAGATCATAAACTTCGTAGCTTCACCATTCAGCTATGGAGAAAGATAGTTATAATTCTTGTTGTGGTATGTACAATCGTGACCAAAATTATTGTTGCATGACTATAAATATGTTGTTTTAGGAATATAATTTGATAACCAATTCGTCCGGTATTTCTTATAATGTTAGTATGTGTATAATCGGCAAAGACATGTATGTGGCAAATTTCATGTCAAAAGAGCAGTAAATAAGAACAATCAAACTTTCTTGTCCATTTAGCAACATTTTGTTTTACTCATTCTAATTTTCGTGTTTGTAATTCTTTTCCTCTGAAATTTACTACGAATATACATTTCCCGATTATACATGTAGTATCTGTATCAATAGTACCCTGCAAAATCATTATCAAATTATATTCTTACAAGGAGACAGTTATAGGTATGCGACAATCATTTTGGACATGAGTGTACATAGGGATATAAATAAAATATATTTTATTATAGTTTGATTTGCGCATGCATATCTGTTGGTACATAAATTAACAAATGAACGTCATTTTATGTGAAAAGTCGAAGTTTTGCGATTTTTTCGAGCACTTGCGGCTCGAATTTTAAAATTCTATTTTACGGTTGGTAAGACCTAGTTACCCGCTTCTCGAAAAAAAAATGTATTGCTTCTGTGTGCAACCGTTTTGTCGCAAAAAATTCGAGAAACCGTCAAATTTTCAAAAATCACCTTCTCCGAAATTACCATAATTTAAAATCTTGAAATGTAAAATTGTTCAACTTTACATGAATAATAAACACACCAAATAGCATTCTCGACCAATGCTTCATGAAAGAATTACAGCCTCTTGAAGTTAGCGAAGTTTCATTAACTTTAATATCACCATTGGCAACATTGAAAACAATGAAAGTGCAACAATTTGATGATGTTTGTGGTTCACATTCATTAAATAAAGGATAAAAGTTTTTCCTGGCTCCTTTTTATTATTTTGATCAAAAAGGCTCTCTGAAATAATATGATGAGCCTCTTCCTACTCCTCCTCCGTTTTCTTAAACCGGTGTAACCTGAGATGAAAATTACGATTACGAAACAAATTTTAAACTTACTTAAAATGGTTTTCGGAAACATGGTTTCACTGATTTTTTCCACACTGAAGTAATTATTTGCTTGCTTAGTGTCTTCTTCGCTAATAGCATGCAACCATTTCAGATGCTCCAATAGGTGTTGGTGCACTCACAACTCGTAGCACGTTGTCGATATGTCACAAAACACTTATATTCACTTCTCTTATTCTCTTCTGGAGACCTGTAACCTGTTGAAGAACCATGTGGAAACAAAGAAAAAAAAATGAAATGAAATATTGGAGTTTTACGTCCCACGTGTCTGCCGGTTAGGCTAAAGGAGACGGTGATTATGAGAAGTGAGTGAAATGGTGGAATGAAGAAAGTGGGAGGAAACGGGAGAACCCCTAGAAAACCCATGAGCACGGTGTTTGTCCACCACAAAGTCCACACGGCGCGAGCGAGGATCGAACCAAGGACCCCAAGCACCAGAGGTGAACGCTCTACCACTGAGCCACCACGCCTCCTGGAAACACAAAGAACACTTTAATCTCATGTAATTTTTGATTTATTGATAATATTTCTGCTATCCATCACTGGTTATCATATATGTATGTAACAAAAGTTCATTTTTGCAGATTTCTTAAATCTACACTTTGAATTGCAGAAACTCGATTTTGGGAAAAGCATGAAGTTAGTCCATGATGACCCGTTACTGCAATAAAAGCCAAAGATGACTTTGGTAAATACCAGTTACCGGTCGCACACTTTCCCACTTTTTTTGTGTGTGTTTGTTTAATTGTCGAATTCGGTTCTTGGCAACAAGACGAGAGTACTACCCGCAGTTGGTACTTGCACTATACTCACGAATTCTTCTGCAGGTTTAAGTGCCGCGGTGGCTCAGTGGTAGAGCGTTCAACTCTGGTGCTTGGGGTCCTGGGTTCGATCCCAGCCCCCGCCACTTGTACTTTGTGGTAGACAAACACCGTGTGCGTGGGTTTTCTCGGGGTTCTCCCGTTTCCTCCCACTTTCTTCATTCCACCATTTCATTCATTAGTCATCATCACCGTCTCCTTTAGCCTAACCGGCATAACCGTGGGACGTAAAACAAAGATTTCATTTCATTTACAGTTCTGTTCTGCAGGTTTAATACTGTGAATCTGTTTTTCGTTTTGCCATGTTGCCATATTCTTATCCCCCCCTCCCCAATACGTCGCAGAGACCCTTACCACGGCCGGTTTCACTGAAAAGCCACTGCTTTACCGGACCTGTCTGCGTTTTGGACATCTGAAAGCAATTTTTAAAGTGGAATGCAGCACCATCAGAAATCACTGAAACGGTTTGGTAAATTGTAGACACTTATTTTCACGTATTCGAACCTTTTTCTATAACTTATATTTTCGCTTTTCTTCGAGTATTTTTAGAATCTTATTCATGGCTATGAGTACGAGCCGAATCATGTGTTTTGTCGTCGCTTATTACAGCAAAACTCTCAGTTGTTTCATAATAATATATCACTCCCGTAAAGAAGGAGATTTGCTCGTTTCTCCAGTGATCACTCTGAACTTCCTTTTGCAGAATAACAGTCCAGTTTAAGCGAAGTCCACATGCAGTAAAATAGAATTTGTATCTTGAAATTTTACACAATGCTTTGCGGTAGCATTTTCTTACACTTTCTTTGTTGCACTTTCATTGTTTTCACTGTTGCCAACTGTGACTTCAAAGTTAACGAAAGTTCGCTAACTTCAAAAGGCTGTAGTTCGTTCATGAAGAATTGGCCGAGAATGCTATTTGGTGTGTTTATTATTCTTTCACAGTTGAACCATCTGACAAAATTTAAGAATTTTAAATTATTATGTTTTTGAGAAAATGGCGATTTTTGAAAATTTGCCGATTTCTCGAATTTTTTGGAGATAAAACGGTTGCACACAGAAGCGATACAATTTTTTTGGGGGGGAAAGCGGGTAACTAGGTCTTACCAACCGTGAAAACGGAATTTGAAATTCGAACCGTAAGTGCTCGAAAAAAGCACAAACTTCGACTTTTCACATAACCTTACGTTCATTTGTTAATTTATGTACAAAAAATACGCATGCGCAAAACAAACTGTAATAAAATATAGTTTATTCATATCCCTATGTGCATACCACAACAAGAATTATAATTCTACATGTCTCCATAGCTGAATTGTGAGGCTCCGAATTTGACCATTTTCCATGTTTTCTACAATTCATGAATTGTACTCCTCGTCCTTGATGGCCCATTACTTGGCGGGAATTTTTTCCGACAAAAAAAGCGTCCCAAAATTAAAACATGTCTAGTTCCTATAAATAAAAGTTTGAAAAATATCTGAGATGGTGATGGAACAATTTTATTTTTTCCATTGCCTGAATTGAAATGGAAGGCACCAGATATCTAATAAGGACATCTAATTTAAGTTAAAAACAACTGAAGTTTCTCATTAATTTTTACGATCTATAAAGATGTGACTTAAAATTTGTAAAATACTGTACATATTTTAATTTTTTGCATTTTCTTTTTCTATAATAGATTATTAAAACACATGGTAAAAAACATAAGAAATGTTTATTAAGTACTGACCTGTTCCGAAAGATCGGAAAAAAATGAATACGAGCTGGTTTTGGAATGAAAATGGTATCTTTATCCTATGTATTGGGTAGTTCAGGAAGTGAGTATTTATTGAATGTTTTATTATTGTTATTCGATATGCCCATTAAACCATATATTTGAGAATCTATTGTATTGATAGAAAGTTGAAACACTATAATATTAATAAATGTTCATAGAAATAGGTAGTAACTATACATTTAAATAGGAAGAATTGGTCAAATAGAATTTACTGTAGGCAGCCAAAGACACCCCAAAATAAACAAACTTTTGTTCTTTATAATATATCGAACGTAAAGGAACGACATGGGTTGATTTGGCGCTTTATTGATGCATTTCGAAGGAAAAAAGAGAAGCAGGACACGAGGCAATGCTTCGAGAAGACGATCCGCCCAAGAAAAGGTGAAAATTCCCGACGAGAGCTCACGTCGTGGTTCGGATTCCACGTTAATCAGTAGGTTCACGTTTTGTATAGCCTCGCTGTTTACGGGACGTTAAACTCAAAATCAACTGAGCTGAAAGAAGAAAATATATTCAAGCTGATGAAAGAATTCGCCGTGCAGAATTTTGAAACTGTTGACATTGCAGAATAATGCTGGATTTGGCCCATAATTTCGTCATGGTAATTGTAACATAAGACAGAGTAAATTATTCAATAGGTATATTAGATTTCACTGTTTACTTCTTATTTCAATGTTGTTTCCTTTCCAATTATCTGTGTTGCAAATACGTAGTAATAAGCAGTATTGCAGTGTTATGAATTGCTATGGAGTTATGAATATCCTTTACGTTAGACATATTGGGGTGTTGGGGTGTTGTGGTGTGTTGGGGTGTTGTAGGATGCCTACAGCAAATTTTATTTTAGCCCAATATAGATTCATGCTGAAAAAAAGTTCTGCAGGTCATTCCCTCCGATTTTCCTGAAACTAGGATATATCATTCTAAACACAAAATAATTAGACCCATTTTTTCTGCATTATACAAAAATAGAACTAAATTAAGCATTTGTTGCAACTGAGACTTTTAGTGACTGTTTGCCATAGGACTATAACGTAACGAAAATTTAGTTTTGAAGACGGCATTTTAAAGAAAATTTGCATCAAATTTAACCTTTCCGAACTTCTTAATTTTAGGTTGTGCAGTTATATTTTTTAGAGTTTTAGTGATATTAGTGCCTATTTTTAAGGCTTTTACTACATAATCATCCGGTTTCTATTTTTGAAATGCATTATAACCCATTTAAGTAGATTAACCTATTTAGATATACGGCTTTGCGTCCAAACGTCCTGCTCCGGTATCACAGGGTGGTATAGGAGCAGAGAGCTGGTGTTATTTATCACTAGCCATTAAGATATATATATAAGTGAGCATAGTGAGAAGGACCACATATAGTTCTACCTTATTAATTTATACAGTATGGTGCTAAATTCGGTGTACAAAAGCAAAGGGGTGATTCCTTAGGATTCTAAAACATGTATTTTTAGATAGAGCACATACTAGTTCCTAAGTGAAGTCTTGACCCGACTTTGGTAGGTCCCATAGTTTTGGAGCTGTGGACCTTTAGAATTAATTTTTTCATGTTTTCGGTAGCCTATAACACGTGAACGATGGGCTTTTCGCCTTAAGTTTATTGGAACTTTTTTGTTTGTTTTACTCTCAGGAAACACTCCTCTGCTTTTGTACGTCGAATTTAGCGCCATACTGTAAGTATCGTTAAAAAATGTAAATATTAAGCTACTCTTAATCTGCACTTTTTATAAAAGTTTATATCTATATTATTTTATGGCAAGCATGCAAACAGCGGAGTTGGGATTAGGGCGCCAGAGTCCAGCGGGCAAGCTCTGTGTCGGTTTTCTACATTATTTATTTACAAATACTGAACAAAAATTCAGAATAAATTAAATCTTTTAAAAGTTTTTTCTTTTTAACTTTTTAAAGTGAACTTGCCTTCTTTATGTCTTAAGTCGAAGCTGGAAATATGAACCACCGAATGATTTCTGTGTATGAACTCTGTCAAACTCGTATCCCAGCTGAGTTACTTTCCTTCCTTCGCTCAGTAATACTCATGCATCTACAGTTTCGATTTTCATCCTAAGTTAAGTTTATTGTGTTCTGTAATATCATTATTTTAAGTTTGGATCATAGTTTCAATTCTATATCTACACTATAACTTTATTCAGCGTACCAAATTTGAGTGACAGTTATTAAGATATTTAGTATATAACTTCCAAAAGTATAGGAAACAGTGTTTTAGTATTTTGGATAGCCTGAGGTAATATATATATTACAAAAACTCATAAAACGCTTCGTTTGACTTAACCTTGATTCTGAGATATCTTTCGTTTTTAAATTTTGCCACACATGCTACAAATAGTAATTTTACAACAATTGCTTTATTTTAGGAGTCCACTGTGTTTGGAGGCTATCAACCGAGATGATTTCAAGGTACGCCGTACACAGGTACTACATAGAGGGTACCAAATTTGACCGTAAGTAAGGACGAATCCCACAAAAAGGAAGAAAGTGTTGTGACTCACCTAGCATGTCAAAGTGTCTTCCTATGTGATGAACTATCATCAACCTCCCATCATTAGCGCGCGGCTTGCTCAATTTGCAGATTCGACAAAAAACGTCTTATATATAGAGAGTTTGGCATAGAGACATTTAGTGTAGGAAGCCCAAAATTCATAGCGTCAACATAACACCAAATTAAAAATCTAGACTGAAGGTCTACTTAATTTTTATTGACTGTGACTTTTTTTATTGGCGTAGCTCGCTTCGTGTGATGCGTATGGTACTCATTTAAGTTAATTTGCGTGCATATTATGTTTAGTTTTAATTTATGGCAATTAAATCACACTTCAGACTCTAAAGTAATGTATAATATACCTACTTCGTATCGTTAAATATATTCTTAGATGAAGGTCACAGAGAACTTTTCAAGAAATAGTTTAACTTATTTTGTATGTGTTGGGAGTAGGGGGGACGTAAGTAAACGCATGATTCTGCTGCTTGGTTTTCGGTGATTGGTACAGTCATCTTCTGAACTACAATACTAGGGTGTGGAGAAGAGTTTGTAAGGTGCAACTCTGTTTGAGCTTTTTTTTCTACAAAGTAAGTGTATTTTTTAATATTATATAACACTTTTTAAAATTGATACACTGATGAGGTGTATAAACTTTTCAAACTATTATAATGTACGGTATGCAATTAGTAGACTTAAATTAATATAGACTTTTTGTTTATGTATTCACATTAAATATATTGTGTACTACAAATGTATACTTAATGTAAAATTAAGTAATTATTACTGTAATTATTCTCAATAAATCTACAGGATTTTATTTTATGTATTCTCTTTAAAGGTTCATTCCTTTATTTGGCTTTCGGTTTGTTATGTAATCATAAGTAATGTAGGATGGTGGAATTTAGATCATTTTAAGGATAATTTCTCTATTATATACGATAACTCAAGGAAATAATCGATTGTATATCGCATTAAATATTTACATGATATAAAATAAGTTACTTTCCCCATTTATCATGTATAAATCTTACCACCAATGGAGTTCTGTAGTATAGACACTGGTTGTCCAAGTACTTCACAAGTTGCGGTATAGTCAATGCGATCTGGTTGCTTGAGCACTGACTTCAGGAGTGGTAGAATGAATGACTATTCGGAAACAGTGAGTAGCCTAGTGATTAATACATCGACACGGTAAGTTGAAGTTACAGGTTCAAATCTTAGTCCATTCTTGCGTTTTCTTTCCTTTTGTAATTATGTACTTTAACTTAGTAGAGCTGATTTCTTTATAATTGAGTTATTTCATCATGACTTTTAACACAAGAACGACATGAACCACTCACATGTTGATACCTGGGATGTCTTACTTGTGCTCTGTCATTTATTCTACGCACTACAATAGCTGTTTTAGTGTTGTGTAAAACATACAACGAAGAGCACAATTAAGACACCTCGACTGTGAACATCTGAGTGGTCCACGTCGTCCTTGTGTTAAGAGTCATGGTGCAATAAATTGGTTTCATGGTGATATGATCACGTTTTATAGTGATTCTTTATTTAAAAAAACTCACTATATACACGTGTTTGTAAGTTTCGTATATTTTTAATACTTTTGTAAGAAACTGTACTATAGCATTTTTTTAGGAGTTCCATTAAGAATACTTTTCACAAAATGCATGTGATTTGTTTCGATTGTTATTGTTCCTTCATATCATTTTTCAATGAATATTGGCATTGATATAATGTAGTGTGTCCGAGATAATTTATTTTTCTCCACTTATACTGCGCAGTGCCCCCTGTGATGTCACCTGGTAATATTAAGGGATCCCGGGTACTTGACAAAATATTTAGAAAATATTTTCTGTACATGATAGAAAATATTCAGAGAATATAAGGTAGACATATCAAAAACATTTTCAAATTACTTTTCTTGGTGTTTTGTAGCAGTAGCAAATGTTAAGAAAATATTAAACTAGTTTCAGACGAATTTGTGCTAACAAAGAAAATATTTACGATTTATTTTTCAAAAATTGATATGTTTTTGATTTGTTATTGTATGTAAGTTTCAGAACGTACTTAAAATATTTTTTAACATATTCTGGTTTTCGCAGAGAAATATTTTAAATTATTTCTGAATATTTTTCCGTCATTACCACCAACGCATCCTACAGTTTGAAATACATTTCTTTCTTCAATCTATAAGTTAGAATACTAGAATTTATTTCCACAAATTTATGTGATGATAGAAGTTTCCGTGTGTTCTAAACCGGTTCCAACATACACAGACTTCTACCACCCCATCAATTTGTAAAAGTGAAATCCAAATATATTAACTCACAAAAGTTGGAAAACTGTTCAGTATGCATTTCCTTCAGTTCTGAAGAAAGAAATTTATTTCAAACTATAGGTGTTATCGTGGTAATGACGAAAAAATATTCAGAAAGAATTTAAAATATTGTATGTGAAAACCAGAATTCCTTAGAAAGTATTTTAAGTACGTTCTGAAACTACATACAATAACAAATCAAAAACATATCAATTGCTATTTGAAAAATGAATCGTAACTGTTTTCTTTCTTAGAACAAATTCATATCTGAAACTAGTTTAATATTTTCTAAACATTTTCTACTGTTACAAAACACCAAGGAAACTAATTTGAAAATGTTTTTGATATGTCTACCTTACATTCTCTAAATATTTTCTGTCTTGTACAGAAAATATTCTCTAAATATTTTGTCATGTACAGAAAATGTTCTTTAATATTTTCCTGTCATGCACAGAAAATGTTCTCTAAATATTTTCCTGTCATGTACAGAAAATGCTCTCTAAATATTTTCTGTGATGTACAGAAAATATTCACTAAATATTTTTGTCATATATAGAAAATATTTTTGGTATGAGTGGAAAATATTTTAAAATTATTATTTTACAGAACATTAATTTTTGTTAAAAATGGATTAGAAATCTTCAGAAAATATTTCAACTAAGTACCCAATACATTATAATAATATTTATAAAAAAAATCTTTATTTTAGACAAATGATTTTCAGTGTTATTGGCAAGTGATTTTAAAATATTCCATGTGAAACATTTTAAAAACCATTCCGTTAACATTGTATAAAACGTTTGAAATACATTTTCAGTAATGTGTGGAAATGGTACAGACAACATTCTTTGGAAAACTTTTCTAACGGCGTATAAAAAATTTCTACAACGTTTTTAAGTATATTGCGAAAATATTTTCAGTATTATTTGGAAAATGTTTTCAACAACATATGGAATATATTTCCTTAAGGGAAGTAGGATACATTTTCTGAAGGAAAATGATGGTACATTTTAGAAACGTTTTGAAAATATTTCATTGCTGTGTGGGCACTTTCGATGTGCATTATCCTCTTCATCTTCATTATGCTATATGTGTGATAGAAGCTTCCAAACTTTGAATATTTGTGATACTACAACATCCTTTGTATGCAACACCCAGTAATAAATATGGTATTTTAAGTCTTCGTTTGAAACGTTGATTTGAAATATGTAATAATCTGGCGTAGTGCCATTTGAAAAACATGAACTTTATATTGGGTTGGCAACACTGTTTGTTGGGAGTTTGTTTAATACATGCAAAGATGTCCCCCTCCTTATAGTTGCTTCGTGTAAAGTTTCGCTTTTCTCTCTCTTTTAGTTTCTTCATTATAGCGGATGATCTAGATAAATTGTCCACTCTCTCTCTCTCCATATATATATATATATATATATATATATATATAATATCTCACTGGTCAAATTGTATCATATCACGACTCACAGAGAAAAGGAAGTTCATGACAGGACTGACTGTTTCAGTGATCACTTTTTAAACTGCAACTGATTACCTTTGACATTTTATTATCACTCTTTCTTTATCATTTGCTATACTTTAGAACAATATTACATTTAAAGCTAAACGAGAATACTTTAACTTGTTTATTCATAGGTGAAAGGAGATAATGAAGTGCAACTTACCGCAATCATAGATAATGTTATTCTACAACAGAAAATGTGAACATGAAGAACTTTTAGTGTTACCAGAATAACATAATACTTTTTAATTAACAGTTGTATTTAGTTTGTAATAAACAAAATGGTTTTAACATACAGTTATAAAAATTAAATAATGTTATTTAAAAAGTAGTTCACAGGATTCCAAGACAACATGATACGTAATCAAATGCAGTTGAGTTCGTTCCTCTAGTCGCTGCCTCAACTTAGATTATGGGGGAATTGTTGTTCTGGCAACACTGTAGTTTCTATGGATAGTAACACTAAAAATTCTTTAGGTTCTCATTTTCTGTTGTAGAATAGCATTATCTATGATTGTGGTAAGTTGAATTACATTATCTCCTTTCACTTATGAATAAATAAGCAAAAGAAAAATGGTATTTTTGTATCATTTTTAGCATATCAGGGTCTTAACATAGAAACTTTATAACACCTTAAAAATATTAAACTACTAAGAGTAATAATACTGAAAACAGGTATCTCTCTCCGTGAATGCAAACGAAAAGCTATCGGATAAGCAAAGCCCTGAATCAATAACAAAACGCCATGAATTCCATATTTTGTAATTCTCGCAATATTTTCAGAAAGAATTGCTGCTTTTTTTCACTTTATCTTTTTCTTGTACGCTTTATTCACACATGAATTACAGTATGTCAAAACAAGACTTATTTTCCACTTATATTTAAAATGTCAAAACTAGATCCTTCTAGGAAAGATGAAAAAAATGACTGAGCTCAAGTATAGTGTATTTATGATGCAAAGGCTCAGAACCTTCCTCAAGTATTCTCGAATTCTATGTCGAGTAGTAACAATTTTCTGAATGATCTCGATGAAACTTCAAATAATGGATATTTCTTTGTGGAAGTTGCGAAATGTTTTCTTCAGACGTTTTGTACTCAAAATAAAATGTTTCACTCAAATTGTGTTTGAGAAGAATTTACATTGATCGTCTATATAACAAAAATGTTAGTTAAATCCATGGATGGGTTGTTGACAAAATATATATGGATTTCAATTAATGAAATATTTAAAATTTTCAACCCTGTTTCTTTGCTAATGCTGTAACTGGAACTTTGAAAATGTTAAAAGGCCTAATCACATACTTGATTGCATAATATGTTTTCGAAAATCTAAATGCTACGGCACAGTTTTCTTCCAGAATTATGACGCTCTGTACCCATAAGTTTAATACATGAAAGTTTTCTTACAGATGGACTCGCACACATAAATATCACGGAAAAAGTCCTTAAAATTCTATTCCAAAATGATGCCTGTCATTTGTCTGCCATATAAAATACATGAAATTGCAGAAGAAGTGCGTTCTCATTCCTACAACGTTGGTTCTTTTGTGTCAAATGTAAACAAGATATTTCTGAATGCTTTCCCTCGAACTAGACCCTATGAACTTCCGCTCCCACCCCAGTTCGTCTTAACGAGTTATATGCATTGAGTTGCTGGCTATAATGCTCAGTCAAAAGAATTATTGATACTTTTTATGAAAGCAATGCGCTTCAATTAAAATTGTTGGCGTTTACTGACAAAAGAATTCCTTGTAAACGGACACAGCTTTCTTTGATCTACATATTATCAACCATGAAAAAAAGCTTACATATTGATCAACTTACAACATTTACCACAGGTTGCAAAATTCTTTAGATACAAAATACATACTCAATCTAGTCTCTAAAAGTTTGCTATAATATGAAATAATAGGTATCAATATATTATGCAAACTGCTAATAATTATACAAGGCAAGTAAAAATGATGGACCCGATTTCAGAAAATTATTCTGTGAAACCTAATAAACATATGTTGTGAGATATGCGCTTGGAAAGGCCAGCTTGTAAAGTTTAGTTTTCACCCAAGGTTTCCACTTTCTACAGCCAGGAATCAGCAGAGAGCAGTTAAGGAAAATGGCATTGAATGGAAGGCAGAGATCTTTATGTGTATTTCATTATCATGTAAACAAATCTGTGATTAGTGCGCACATGACTTGAATCCATGTAATTTCTTCATGTGGGGTTTTGTAAAGGTTCATTTTTACGTACCACCACTTCCAATAACATTGAATGACCTGCGTGCTATTGCTGATATTGAACGCAACACCTGGAAATGGTTTGGCAGGAGAGAGACTATCGGCTTGATATGTGCCGTTTTACGTGAGGTGTTCACATAGAGCACTTGTGAATATGTTCCAAGAAAACTTTGATAGTTCACCTTCCTTAGCACATGTTTCATAATAACATGTTTGTTACATTTCACACAATAAATTTCTGAAATCAGATCCAGGTTTTTTGACTTTCCTTGTATATAGCATTTTTAATATTACATTATGTTCAAGGATTCCGATCCTTCGATGGCCGGGGGACCGGGGCTCACCAATGTTCATGGAGGCGCCATGTATTTTTATAAATATGTAATTTTATTGCTATATGTAGTTTTATGAATATACAATATTTTGCATAATTTGAATTCCATTTGTCCTAAAATCTTCATATATGCCTTTTTAGACCCTTGTCTGAAACCAAACACATCTGAATGTGGCCCCAAAAGTTGCAGAGAAATCGGAGCCCTTGTTATAACCTACACACAATACAATAGCAGCTACTAAATGTATTTATATAATGCCAATATCATCATAGTTGGCCAACTTGTTCATTGAGACAGCAGAATTTTATAGAGCCGCAAACAAATGCTAAATCTATGAATAGTTACAAAGCGAAAGCAGATTGGAGAGTAATAATAACGGCATCTCATGCTAAATAATATTGTCTAGCACACTGCGTTTCCACTTTTCGATTATTGTTGTCTATTTTGAATATATTACCGAAAAATATGTAAAATTAGCTTAGTTTAGTTTCATCCCAAATACGCCCCTTGCAGATCTTCTCTGCTTTGTTCTGCGGCAACTATGATAAAGCTCCACTCCATGCTTCTAGTAGTGGAGGTCGCAACCAGCCGGTTCGCGAGAACCGATTGTTAAAATATTTCAAGTTCGCAGAACCGTTCCTTATACCGAGTCATACGCTCATACACACACACACACACACACACACACATATATATATATATATATATATATATATATATATATATATATATATATATATATATATATATATATATATGTTCGGATTAGATAACTTACCGTCTATCCGTCAATATAAGAATCGTGGCACTAGCTTTTCTAGAAGCTGCACGAGAGCGCTAGTTTCACTAGTGAATAACATCAAAGTGAATGTATTACCAACACTTTTAAATGCGATTTACTCAAAACTATGTTTTTTGAGTAGTGGCACTTCTGTACTAAGGGTGCGAATTGATCTGTTTAAGGAACCTCGCTTTGCACTGTACATATCAGAAGATTAATGGCGGGGTGGGGGAACGGTAAATTTTGTTTTATCTTTACTTCTAGCTTAGAACAAGATATAAGCGTTTATTCCTCAATGTCGTGCCGTAGGGAAGCGCCGGCCCCGGGCGCAGAAAGTAAGGGGCGCAAAATTCAGTAGGAAAAAAAGAGAGAGTGAGAAAGGAAAACTTACTTGGAGTATACTAGTATGTACTTAAATCCTCTGACTGCTTTAGGAAATGGTCCTATAATGTTAGCCACGTTAGGAAAATGCATGTGCACACATATAAAATGGAAGAAAAAATTTAAAAAAGTGCTTAAAATCAAGAAAAAGCAGGATTTCTTTTTTTGAAAATTTTGTTACCCATCGCGCCAAACGTGTCGCTTCGACGCTGGTCTGTCGATCTCACTCATACAGTAGGTACGGGGTCGCCGTCGTACTCTCGCCTTCGTCGTATATTGTAGCCTCGCTGATTTTCCACGGCACGGCACTGTTATTCCTAAATCTCAAATGCTCAGATGTCAAGAATGAGAAGTGGGGTTATTTGTGAAGTGGCCAGTGTTATTTATATTTGAAACTCCAGCAACTCTCGATACATTGCTGGAAGAAGGCCTTCCCAGTGCGTTTTGATAATCATGTATCTTGAACAATTCATTTCCAATAGATTCTCAGTGCTACATAATTTCGTCACACCATATTGTATTAGGATGCTGTGTAGGACACTATTTGTCACTTGTGGTATCTAGTAAAAGCTTTGATTATGTCTACTTTGTATAGTTGTTCCCTAAGTGAATTATATCTATCCATCTAGTGTCCCTCTCTCATATATATTTAGAGAGAAAACCGGTTGTTAAAAAATTAGAATAGCACCATGGTCGCAATATTTGTAACTTGAAGTTGTTTCTATTCATGTTTTCTTGGTGAAGTTTCAAACGTTTCCAGAGATCCAATGTAGATAAATACAGTCTGAATATCACTGAGCGTTAGTAAGTACTGCCTGAAACTTAACTCCACTTTCAACCAATCGTGTGAGTTTTCTCAGGTCAAGATACTAGAGTAACTCAAGCCAAAATGGAATGCAACCTCCAGAGATTACACGAGGTGTATATAGTACCATGCAAATTAGTTGAAAATAATCAAATATCATTGAAAAACGTCTTTGTTAGACTAAAATTGTTATAAAACCTATAAATATTATACGTAGTTTCTCTTTACTGGGGCGTGAAAAGATTTAAGTACCTTACCTTCCTCCGTTGTAACTAGTGCCGATAGGTCTAACATATTCGACTGCTGTATATTAACTTACACAAGATAAATTCACTTCCGCCCTTCTGAACACAACAATACATAACAAAATACAATGCGCTGTTAATATTTAAAAACGAACGACTCAGATGCCTAAAACGAATGATTCAACTTCCTGCTCTTTCCTTCAGTGAACCTCTTAGGTACTCAAAAATACCTCTTAGATAGGAAATTGTTACTACTGGAACCACCTCCATTCTAAATTTAGTTAAAGTTTCAATTTAAGCACATGGAATAAATTTCTTGCTGGAAAATAAATTATAAAAAGTGGATGATCCAGAAAAGTAGTTTGAGAAGGGCTTAGCTAAATGTAAGTAGCTAAATTTAATGGTTCCAAAAAATCCCCATTACAAGCAGGACTCTGAAACAACGGACCTATTACATGCATGGTTGATGAACAGGTGCCCTATTACATGCGGGGCTTGGGAACGGGGCGCATTATAAAGAATTATTTCAAGGTTCCCGGTGGGAGGCCGGACGTCGTCTTTCTAGGCCCACCCCAATTATTTTTCTGAAACGGTTAAAGAACGCACTTTGAGACTAGAACAAATTAGATAAGATAAAATATGCTTTACTGTCATTAAACAACATTTGTTCTAATATACATTGTCAAAGATAGCACACACACACACACACACGTACACACACACACACACACACACACACACATATATATATATATATATATATATATATATATGTGTGTGTGTGTGTGTGTGTGTGTGTGTGTGTGTGTATGTGTTTGTTTTCACACTATCAGGCAAGTTTTATTTATGTATTATTGCTTTTGCTTTCACCTCTTGATACAGATTTCTTCAAATTCAGAGATACTATATACAGAATTGCTTATAAGGATGGATTTACAAAAGTTTCTGAAGTTGTCGTGATGCATTGTGCGTACATTTTGTGGTAATACATTAAATAATTTCATACCTGTATACTTATAACTCTTTTGAATAGTGGTTAACCTAACATGTAACATATTAAGGTCGTCTTTATGCCTAGTATAGTCGGAATGAACACCACTTCGGTGATAAAATTATCTAAATTTTCTTTAATATACATGAGACATCGATAAATAAATAAAAAAAGGCACTGACATAATTTGAATTTCCTTAAACACTTCCTTGCATGATGTAGTTTTAGGCAATTATTTTATTATTCTCACTGTTTTTTTTTTTTTTTTTTTTTTTTTTTGGCCATTTGAAAACATTCTGTGTACCAGAAGAATTACCCCAGAATATTATTCCATACTCCAAATGTGATTGAAAAAAAGCATTGTACGATATTATAAGATATTTCTCACTAATTACAGTTTTTAATTTACGCAATAAAAACAATACTCTGGATAACTTTCTATATAAATTTTCTGTATGTTCACTCCAATTTAACTTTGAATCGGCGTACATTCCTAACAGTTTTATAGATTAGCGTGTATCCGAATGATTCGTAGAATTACTAAGATTAATGTACATAGTTTCTGTTTTATCCTGATTTACTGTAAGACCATTACATTTAAATCATATAGAAGACAACTCTAACATTTCGCTATTCCTACTTTGAACATCAATTATATTTTTGTCTGAATTTACAACAGTAATATCGTCAGCATATAAAACTCAAGTATTGCAAAAAAAAAAAACTTTGAAAATCATTTATATATACAAGAGAAAGAAACGGGCCCAATACACTACCTCGTGGAACACCATTTGTTACACACATGAAACTTGACTTTTTGTTTCCAATGCGAACAGCTTGTTTTCTATTACTAAGATATGATGCAATTAAAGACAATTGCAAGCCAGTAATACCATAATAGTGTAACTTCGCTATTAATATATTATGTGACACGGTATCGAACGCCTTACTCAAATCTAATAGTGTAACCCCAACATGAAGATTGTTCTCTAAATTATCTAACACTTCTGATACTAAATTTTCCATGACTTTAGTCGTGGAACACTCAGGTCTAAATGCAAATTGCATGTTATGAAATGATTTATTTTCCTCAAAATATCTTGACAATTGATTCTTAATACATTGCTCAAAAACCTTAGATATTATTGGCACCAAAGATATTGGGAGATAGTTATTAAGCTCACTTTTATCATTTTTCTTGTAAATCAGAACTGTAACAGTCAATTTAAATCACTCCGGAAATTCACCTTCGAGAAGTACGCAATTGAATAAATAGGTCAAACGTTCAACTATTATGTCTATTATCTTTTTATAGCATGTTGTTAGAAAAGAAATATATATCCTCACTATTTGAACCGTTTAATTTGCTGACCACTGACAGTACAGTTCTAATATTTAAAAGGGTCCAAAGAAAATGAGTATTAGGTTGATTAATATTTGTCTGTGTCAATAAGCAAGCGAAATCTACTTGTAAACTAATGCCATTTTTGGACGTACCAGTTAGTTTGAGTAGTGCTTGGCCTAAATATTGTCGCCCTACTAGTGGCGTCAACGCCCTAACAAAATGTTGCGCCCCTGGCGCCCAAGCGGCCAGGGCAATGACCTAGAGGTACTTAGCACAATCCCCGGTAGGAGTATCTTGGCCCACCCCCTAAATTTTGGCAGGGATACTTAGAACCATCCTCCTTAAATTTTGGAAATTGAAAAATTTAAAAATTTGCTGTGGTACCCTAGGACCATAGTATGTAAATCTAGTAGTATTGGCGGTCTATTTCGTTACCTTTTGTGGGTAAAAAATTGCCAACAAATCAAATTTCGGGGATTTTTTACCTAATTTATACCCTTTCATGAGATATTATTACTTTATATGGTTATATAGGCGTATGCAGGAGTCCATTCCCTTCTATAAGACATGGGTATACTGCTGGGAGGGATACCTTGGCCCACCCCTTCAATTTTGGAAATTGCCGAATTTAAACATTTGTTATCATAGTACAGGACTCTAATATAGATCACTATAAATTTAGGTGGTCCACCTCGTTCCCTTTTACGGGTACAAAATTGCCAAAATATAAACGTAATCAATAAGGTTTAACACGTGTTTTTTGGCACAATTGTTCCCTTTGATGAGGTCCTATTACCTTATATGGTTGTATGGTCATGTATAGGGGTCCATTTTCTATCAAAAGACATATGCACATTTATGCACCCATTTAAAATTTTGGGAAGGGTAAATTGCCCCACCCCTTCAATTTTGGAAATTCACCAATTTAAGCATTCGGTATTATAGCACAGGACCTTAATATGATTCATGATAAATTTGCATGGTCCATCTCGTTTCCCTTTAGGGGTGAAAAATGTTGAAAACTGTTACGACCATGCAGTGTTGGGTAAGTTACTTGTAAAAATGTAACGCGTTACAAGTTACTTTACTTTCTCTTAAAATGTAACGCGTTACTAACGCGTTACTTGCCTCAAAAAAGTAACTGTTACTTTACTTCGAAAGTAACGCGTTACTAATGCGTTACTTTTAGGTCGGAAACTTTGAATATGTGAAAAAAATCTTATTACTTCAGTTTTCCGTACTACTATTACTATCGCTATTATTATTATTATTATTATTATTATTATTATTATTATTATTATTATTATTATTATTATTATTACTATTATTATTATTATTATTATTATTATTATTATTATTATTGCACGTTCTGGATCGATTTATGTAAATGCAAGGACAAATTTTTACTTGACAGCTACATGGACATGTTAATGTAATGTAACATTGACTAAAATGCCACACTGCGTTACTCGTAGGGATGGGCACGAGTGAGTTCGAGCAAGTTTTCTTTGACACTCGATTCGACTAGAAACAAACATCTTTGAGTTCGACCCGAGAAGTCAGCTTGAAAAATTTCCTCCAACTCGACTCGAATTCGGGTCAAGTTGAGCCAAATCTGGTGTATAGTTTCGAGTACTCTCTTCAAGTATCTTACATAGACAATATAATTATTGTCAATGGTACTATTACTACAACAACTTATTATTATTATTATTATTATTATTATTATTATTATTATTATTATTATTATTATTATTATTATTATTATAACAACACTGTGTATAAACATGAAAGATAGGCGGTTTATATCTGAATACTAAAAAAGTAGTTGATTGTTAACCTCGGTAGTCGTGAAGTCTAGAAGTCAAGGATATGTTAACGAGCTTCTGAATTTGGATTGAGGGTCTAGGTTGAGTATTCGGGCTCGAGCCAAACATTGTTAAAAGTTATAGGGTACTAGCCAAATATCTTCAAAACTGCTCGGCCCGGGTTTAGAATTGTCAACGACTCGAGCAGCTTGGCTCACAGTTCATTCACTATCGAACCAAACCGAGAAGTGAGCCGAGCCAACAGCTTACCCAAGCGAGTCGGCTAGAGCCCTTCGCTCAGTTGAGTCGAACCGAGCAGATGGCTCATCCCAACCAAGCCAGCTCGAGCCGATGGTTCACCCCAAGCAAGCCGGCTTGAGCTATCGGCTCAGTTACGCCGAACATAGCTAAGCTTGTTATAAAAATCTCTTGTAGTCTCGCTATCGAGACGAGACGAGATGCGATCAGTGTCCCCTCTCGTGAGCAACACTAAAAGTATTCCATATTACTGCTTAGCTTACATTTCTCATGGTTTTCGCTTTCCAGTGTAATCAGGCCATGATTTCAAAACGAGTTAAAACGAGCGAGCGATTTATCAAACTCGACTCGACTCGAAACTCGACGCGAAAAACATGAAATCCGCTCGGAACTTGACTCGAGAATATTACTTTTGACTCGACTCGAAACTCGACTTGGATTCGAGTCGAGTTTTAGTTTGACTCGTGCCCATCCCTATGCGTTAGAAAAATGGTTGCTTATTATTATTCTGCTAAACTAATTATATAATAATAACAATGTTGCTATGTAAAATTAAAAAGACAGAATATAGAGAAACATTACACTACAATTGACAAAATGAGAACACATGAACTGGGGGGTGAATCAAAACTTGCCAAAAACTCTAAAATCGATACAAGCTTTTTAAAGCTAGTTGTTATAAACTCTATAACCAACGGGGCTTTAGGATATGCAAACTGATCTAAAAGAACTCTAATATTACATACCATCAACATTACATCAATAAAGTAGGCCTGCTCATCAGAACACAGTTTATTCATACTAACCCCTTACTGTATGTCGTTAATTATGGCACCCTAGTTGTTGATAAATATTTCTCGCCGGGGCACCACTTTACTTTTAAATTCTGTTCACCACCATCTTCAGCTTTTAAGAAAAAGCATTCTTTCAAATGTTCGAAAGATAAAATATCTTCGTTCTCCATCTTTATAAATTCAACACCAATCAAAGTAAAATAGACTACAAGTACCATTGCATTCGTAGTTCAGTCACTGGATGTATTGATTTGGAGCTGTCAAAATCTAAGACAAAATCTTCCAGGCGCTTGCAATCAGTACACGTGATTTCCCTGAGGCTGTCCTCATCTTCCAAAACCAGCAAGTGGCACTATATTTTGTTATAGAAATAAACAAATCAAATTGTATCTATGAAGTTATTTGCACGCCTACCAACATAAAGTTTGTAAGGCGAAACGGGAAAATGCACATCGAGATTTCCCGTTCAGCCTTACATTAAGATGGAAAGTGATAACAGGTTTTACATGCAAATTTCATTGCTAGAGGTCATAAGGCGAAACGGAAAAGGGCGAACAGTGCAGGAATCGTCGGTCACTGACATCGTTCATGCTCCATTGTTCCATTCTGAGAAATTCACTTACAGGAAAGAAACATTTGTTTCCGAAAAAAAATACATATATTGTAGTTACTCATCCGAAACGTAACGCGAAAAAAGTAACGCAAACTAGGTACGTTACTTAAAAATTTGTAACGCGTTACCGTTACAGTTACTTTGGAAAAAATGTAACGCGTTACTAGGAAACGTTACTTAATATGTAACGCGTTACAAGTAACGCGTTACTTGCGTTACGTTACTTCCCAACACTGCGACCATGTGTTTTGTTTCTGGCCCAATTTATCCCTTTGATGCGGCCTTATTACCTTATATGGTTATATGGTCATGTATAGGGGTCAATTTCCTATCATAAGACATGGGTAAATGGATGCACCCCTTTAAATTTTGGGAAGGGGTACCTTGGTTCACCCCATCAATTTTAGAAATTGTTCAATATAAGCATTTGATATCATGTTACAAAATCTCAATATGTACCAGTATAAATATGGATGGTCCACCTTGTTCCCTTTTCGTGGGTAAAGAACTACCAAAAATCAAATTTCGGAGGTTATTGACTCCCATTTCATCAGGATTTAGCACGTTATATGGGTATGTACAGAAGTCTGTTACCTTTATATGTTTTGTTCCATTTTAAATTTGGGAATTATCAAATAATAAGATTCGGTAAACATTTTCTAGGATCCATTTTAAATGTTGGTGCCCCTCTTATGGCAAAATATTCAAATTTTAAAAGTTATTGACCTATTTTATCTTTTTTATTATTGAATGCGTACGGCTTTATTATTGAATGAGTACAGGATTTATTACTTTTTCATAAGACACAGGTGTATTTGTGTACCAATCTTAAATTTTGGGAGGGGTACATTTCTTATTGTTAAATTAATAATTGCTCTTAGAATTGGGTGGTATCTCATTCTCTGGTAAATCATTGTCAAATATGAGTATGGTCACGTGATCTGTTATTCACATATGATGAGATTAGGAGTCCAGGACATTGGTACATTTAAACTTTGTAGGATAATTTGAGAATTTTCAAAATGAAATTACGTCATTGGTTTTGAATATTCCTGCCTATGGGCCAAATATAACGTAAACAATACGATGTACCATGTGATTGAATTGTGTACAGGGCTCGTTTCCTTTTTAAAATTCGAGGAAGTTTTCAAATAACACGTTTCTAGAAAACAGTTGGTTCTGCTAAGGTAAACAATTGACCTAATTGAGACCTAACTACAACATGTAATTACATTATTAATTCTAAGAATTATGGATATAGAGAGAGGTACGTAGGACCATTCTTTAACTCTTTCGGGATTCGGGGTTTTTGTGGTAATTTTTAGACTTTCAGTTAAGCATCTACTGCATCGTCACTATTTATCCTAGGATCATGGTTCATACCTCATTCTCTTCAGAATGAAGCTGCATGCCCATGTCATATACCAGAAGTGCAAAAATTAATGTCAAAAGGAAAATTTCGGAGGAAGTTTTTTAAAATTTGGGCCCCTCTGGAACGACCCTGTGTGAACGTAGAGATCTAAAAAAATCTGATAAATAGTTCTCTGCAGACTGAATGTGTGTGCTAAATTTCAAGTTTTTATCTTGAATACTAAGGGCGGGAGAAATTTTATCAAGAATCCCACAATGCTCCAATTTACCGCAAATGATCATGATCTTAGATTAAAAATTTCCTGAGACATCTCTAATTACCCTAGGGTGATGTTTTGCCCATCATTCTCTTCAGAATAGAACTGCCTTTCAGGCGGTACAACTCACGTGTCTCCATCATGTATCTGAGGGGGAAAAAGCCCGAAGAAAAGGATTTTTTGTCTAAATATCCGTTTTTTCACCTTTTTGCCCCTCTGGCCCCCATGTTTTAACGCAGTGATCTGAAAAAATCTGGTAAATACTACTAGGTGGGCTTAATGTTTATGTACAATTTCAATCTTCTAGGTGCAAAAGTAAGCCTGCCAAAAAATATAACGACAATATCCCATATTCCCGTATACAGAAGTATATTTTTTAAAAAATCCTTGAGACATCTCTAACTACGCTAGGGCCATGTTTTGCACATCATTCTCTTCAGAATACAACTGCCTTTCAGACGGTATGACTCACTCGTCTCCATCGTGTACCTAAGGCGGGAGAATTAACGAGGAAAATATTTTTTGGTAAAATATCCCTTTTTCAACTCTTTGCCCCTCTGGATCCCCCTGTTTTAACGCACAAATCTGGGAAGACATCTGGTAAATACTACTCGGTGCACTGACTGTTTGTGCAAAATTTCAATCTTCTACGTGCAAAAATAAGTCCGCCAAAAAATAATAAGAGAAAATATATTTTCTTTTTAAATTATGACGTCTTCACCTACTATGTCTGGACGCAGGAAGGTGTGAAACCATATGTAAGGTTTTCTACAATGCCTCTGGACTTGAGAAACATAAGGACTGCGGTGGCTCAGTGGTAGAGCGTTCACCTCTGGTGCGTGAGGTCCCGGGTTCGATGCCAGCTCCCGCCATGTGAACTTTGTGGACATACACCGTGTGTGTGAGTTTCCTCGGGGTTCTCCCGTTTCCTCCCACTTTCTTCATTCCACCATTTCATTCATTTCTCATAATCACCGTCTCCTTTAGCCTAACCGGCATAAAACTTAAAGATTTCATTTAATTTCTTTTATTGAAAAACATAAAATATCTGGACGAATAAGCTCAAATAGAAGAGTTATAAGGCAATGTACCATGAAACACCCGTATCGTACAAATTGTACCATAGGATCCCCAACATTATTAATTCTAAGACTTAGGTATATCGAGAGAGGGACGTAGGACCATTCTTTAAATTTAGGAATAGTGATAACAAAATTTTAGTATGAGGCGCGAAAATTTGAAACAATACTTTGAACTTTAGTCATAGATCATAGTCTAAGATCATTGGTGATGGTTGATTTTACCTTGAGTTTTCAGAAATCTGATAGGTAACTTTATTGAATCTTATGACTCATAGACGAAAGGCAATACATGCTACAACACGTTGGAATTTAATCACAGGGGGACGTAATTTGATTCGTTAATCACTAACAAAGTTATTGTTGATTACATTGGATTGGTTGATCACTATCTTTCATACAATCTGATTGGTTGATCACTATCTTTCTTGCAATCTGATTGGCTGATGATTTTCAAATCTTTGCTGCATTCAGTTTTAAGTTTTGTTTAACATTTATCGATTATTGTTTAAAATTCTTGGTTTGAACACTTTCGTTCAACATTTTGCTGACTGATAAATATGATCAAAACCGTTTATTTGTTAATCCAATAGTTAAAAACCTGATAATGTTTGACGGTTAACCGTCAAACTTAAATTACTTTAGTTGAAACTTTTGGTTTGAAATTTTTTTTCGTTTTAAACTATTTTGGAATTTTTTTCCAAATTTTGTTTGAATTTTTTGTTTCAAAATTTTGTTTGAAAATTTTTCTCAAAATTTTGTTTGAAGTTTTTTGAAAAGTTTTTGTTTGTAAATATTTTGTTTGAAATTTTTTGTAAACTTTTTTGTTTCAAATTTTTGTTTGAAATTTTTTCGTTTGAAATCTTTCTGTTTGAAAATTTTTTGTTTTGAAATTTTTGTGTGAAAAACTTCTTTAGTCTTTGGTTTGACATTTTTAAGTTTGTGTACTAATTAGTAAAGAACCGTTTCGTAACTATTTAGATAAAAAATATCTGGCAACATTTATTATCATTATGCAATAGTACACGTCAGAACATGGTAATGCAACGTCATCAGTTTTGCATCATCGTTCTTGATAGTATTAATGATAACGTCATCATGGCTACTTTTCTGAAGTTTCTAACCTCACGTGATGTGATGAAATCATTTACCAAGATTACCGATTTACAACAGAGTGTACCTTATAGAATCTTAATTAGCCAAATGATTTCTACAAAGTTTGGATTAAGAATCGTAGTGAAGCTTGAAAATAATAAGGATAGTATTTTACTGGCAAGTTATTTACCCACGGAAGCATCAAAAATGGAAGAATTATTACGTTTTTTAAACACTGGATCTGTATCTTTATGCTATAAATGACTCGTTGGACGGAGTCATCAATTTGAATTTAGTATACAGCCGGATCTGTGAATTTGATTTTCGTCTGCAAATGTGATGAAATCATGAATTCAAAAGTCAACACATTCCTTTTTAATGACGTAAGCCGTAGCTGTATGATAAAATCTTTAATCACAGAGTGCGATCTATGAATTTGGTTCGTCAGCATAACGTCAGGAAAAGTGATGAAATCATGAATTCAAACGTCAGCACATTCCTTTCCAATTACGTCAGCCATAGCTCTTAGAAATCGGCAAAATCCGTGTCAGCCCATGAAATCATGCGAGAAAGTGTGTTTCAGCAGGAAAGATGTGAATTTCTAACGATAAAGAATTCCTCTTCGCAAGCTATTATCCGATAAATATATTTAAAACAAAACATGTGATGGTTGTTATCTGTGCTACAACGTTTTGAACCTGTGATTCGATTGGGCAAAGAAGAACAATTTGCTGTACAACTGAACTTTGAAAAATGGAAAATATTACCCAGATAGCACGAATACTTGCGGCAAATTTTTGCTTCGTTTAGTGGAGCAAACAATCTGAAAGTTTGCGAAGGCAAAATGTCTTAATATTTATTAAAAGCTTTCAATATGATCTGCAAATTTTCGCTGATTTGTAAAAATAAATTCACCACTACAATTAACTTGCATCTTTTTTTGAAAATATGGCGTTGAAAGTTTGCCGTCGCAAACAGTTTGCAACTCTGTAAAAAACTTGTTTCGAAAAACTTGCTGAAAGCAAATATGTGATATTACCGAGTGCACGCGCATCGTACCCAGAATTCACTGCGCTACATCAACTGTGACAAAACAAGCGGTAAGTAAGAATCGAGAAAAACCAATACACCAGAGGACTCCAGAATAAACTCACTGGTCTTTTATCAGATGTTTTTATTGACCCAGGCAGCCTGACGTTATTTTGTGAATGTGTGTGAGAGTAAGTACAGGGATTTGATCGTTGAGTAAGTAGATAAATTGAGATATCCTTTGTCTGTGCGTTTATCGTTCGTAAGTTTCTTATCTTTGGCAAGTAGCTAAAGATGTTTAATGCTTGTCACTAAGAAAAGACGGATCCACATTATAAAAATTTGATGTTTCATAAAGTTAGGTTTCACTTTATAAATGTGCAGCAAACATTACCTGATACATTTGCAGCAAACATGATCTTGCGATCGTGAAAACACTTTCTGCAATGTTGCTGCAAACTTTTAATATTTTCACCAAATTTATCAGCTCATTTTCGGAAATTTTGTCAAAGAAAATTTGCACAAAATATTTGCAGCAAAGTCCTGGCAAACTTTCTTGCTGTGCAGTCGCAAACATTTCGTTTGTATTGGCAGATGTTTTCATTTTCTGAGGCAAATTTTCTGCAAACTCAGCCAGCGTCAACTTCGTTATTTGCATTGAACTTTCGGCAAATTTTCTCATTTGAAAAGGCAAGTTTTTTTTGCAAACTTTTTAGTTTGTCTTTGCAAATTTTTAAACATTTTTAAAATTTTTTCTGTGCTATTTGGGTATGTACACGTATGGACCAAACGAATGATTATTTTCATGATGAGCTAAATGTGACCATAGTCAAATCATTAGGTTCAAATCATAATGTGGTGCTGCGTACAGTCCTCGAGAAGAAGATGGTGTTATTACGTAAAAAAGTACATTCCATGAAGCCCGCAACATGGCGTACCTAACGCAAACGGAATGGAACAAATTCATCAATCTATTCCAGTGTGTTAAACATGCAGTGGAAGTGTGCAACAAAACAAGTATATTCCTGAAAAAGTACTATTTTGAGAAATGTCATGCATATTGTACAACATGTATCTAGATGTTGTAATGTTTGTAAACATCCTTCGTGGGTGCATACCTGTATTGATAAAAAGTTTATTTGTGAACAAATGGACATTGAGTTTCCACTAATTGACATTGCATTAGCCCTTAAAAGACTTCAGTTGGAATTAAAATTATACGCTAACAGTAAGTACGCCAGAAATTTTTACTTGGGGGGGTGTTCAAAATAAAAGGGGGTGTGCTCTCAGAATAATGATAAAATTTTTAAACAAACTCAAAGAAGAAAACAGTATATTTTGCTACGCAACTATTGCAATACTACTGCTATTACTACCAATACTACTACTACTACTACTTTTACTACTACTACTAATAATAATAATAAAAATATTACCTCTTCGCAGTGATACGATCAATAAAGTAAGTTCACACATTTCAGCATTTATTATTATTACTAAACGGACATCGGTGGAACCGATTATTTTTCCGTAAATGACAGGTGCACCTAAAAGGAAGGGTTCTCTCTCACAATACCACACCACACACATTTATGGCATGCAAGAATAAGAAAGTTTGTCCTCTTATGATGTCTACTATTGAGAGATGCCCGTTAAGAGAGGTTTCACTGTATTAGGAATTAACCTCCACTATTTTACCCAGTAATTACATGTGAATTGATTACATACGAATTATTGTAATTATTTTGCAAAATTCTGCTATTATTTCATTTTTTTCACCCCCAGCAAGTTTTAGTGGGTGATATTTTTCCAAATATTAATTGAAAAAAAAATCCCTCGTTCTATGTTGAAATCACATTCGTTTAATAATTAACACTGTACATAGTTCCAATTTCATTATTTTAATATTCTTACCCTGTTGTTAACGTTAATTGTTGTAATATTATTTGACCTCTTAATCTCCGTTCCCGCCCCTTCCAGGCTACGTTTTACGCTCTGAATATCTTTCATAAGAAAATTTCATTGATTTAATTGTTTTCCAGAAATCCAGTTTCTCAATTTACACATATTTTGTATCTTTCTGTTTTGTCTTCTTTAATATGCCTTAATTTGAATAATTTCAGGGCTCATAGTGGCCTGGTCTCTCGTAAATAGTTGAAACGTGACGAAAAAATGGCCAAAAGCACACGAATAAGTGACCAAAATCTCATCATGCCCCTTTTTTCCTTTGTCAATTTCTCCATCACCTCTCTCTTCGTTTGTTGTTTTGTTTCTTCTTTACTTCTTCTTTTTGAGCTTCCTTCTTTCTTAGGTTTTCAAAGTATGCTTTGTAGTTACGGTAAGCGGACTTAGCAGATGTAAATAGCTTCTGAGTAAGTGGAACCAGTTCTGGCCTATTTCTGAATTTCTTCATCCCAGACATTATATTTAACTTCGCATACAAAGTTCTCAAAAACGTGAAATATTCAAATTCATCACCTACTCTTAAGAAGAACATACAAGAAGCATAACACAATACGAACATGATGAACCACACAAAGACACACACACAACGTTGAACGGAGCGTTAACTATTACGAGAGAAAACTAAAAGATTATTATGATAGAAAAAAGAATAGACACACAAGGGTCCTCAACTCCACCTTGAGAGCTTAAGCATCCACCAACCGTCCACTGTGCTTTAGAAAGAATAAAAGTTGAAGTGAGAATAAAGCTGACTGTTTCACATGTGGCAGCAAGTATTGAGGCTTTCAGAAGAGTAATGAGTAACAAGTTTTTGCCTTTTTCCATTTGCTTTTATATTTTTCTTAGAAAACTGCCAATGCAAAACATAAATCACACGAAAAAGTCACTTTACCTCTGAAAAAAGTAACTTTTAGTGACCAACTTGAAAAAAAGTAACTTTCAGTGACCAACTTGAAAAAAAAAGTAGATTTTAGTTTTTAAAAATGTGACTCGCTATAAGCTCTGTTCTGCTCAATGAATTTACGTGAAGAAAAATATACTTTACAAAAACGAGCGCCAAATGCGTTCCTGCATAAAACTAGAATCAGTCTAAAATATATAAAATTCTTACTTCGATCGATCTCTTAATTTCTAAAAAAGATTTGACTACACCCTTCTAACGTCCGTCTGTTGATACACTACTTGTAGAGCAGGCTCCAAACCAGCCACAGAGATTTGGAGGGCCATGAATATGTTAGGAGGGGCCAAGTCATTAAACATTCTTTTACAAATATCTAAATTGTGCATTTTGTATTGAAGTCTGGAGGGGACATGAAAAATTTAATGGGTCCAGGCCCTCCCTAGCCCTTTCTGGTTGCGAGCCTGTTGCAGAGTAGCACTTATCAACTGAATCTGGTGTAGGCTTATTACTTTATTGTCACACTTTTCCTTATAGAGCAGTAAGTAGGTGAATAACAGCTCAAGACGTTGCCAATTTCCGTCATCTGAATCTGTCCATCAATCTCTTTTCTCGGAAACGACCTCGGAGCTCAGGAGGGTAGGTATCAGTGGTCTGTTTTGTCAATTGTTTCGATCAAAAAACTGCCTGAAACAAATGAGGTCATGTGGTTCTCGAAGCCGTTTATGAGAACGAAGTCGCTTCGTATTTTGAAGTGAAATAAATAAATAAGAATATTGCCTTCTTTTTCTAAACGCTAAACCTTTTTTAACTTGATGTAATAAGTAACCTATATGATACTGATTGATACAATTGGATTTGGGGGAGTATTCCTTTTCCATCCAGGGGTGTGTGTAAAGAGATTTGGAGGGCTGTTAGGGGGTGTTGGGAGGGTGTAGATTACTCCCTGTACGCTAAAGACAAACTAGTGCAAGAAGTTCAAAATACATTGTATCGACAATATCCAGTTTCTATATCAGGTATGGATGTATGTGATTAGCCAGTGCAGTGTAATAAAATGATCCATTTCAATGATTTGTGTTTTTTCATTTCAAATACAACCCCATGTACTCACGTGTACTATTGCATCATGATAGAAAAAATGTTGTCAGATATTTTTGTTCTAAACAGTTACGAAACGGTTCTTCACTAATGAGTACAGAAACTTAAAAAATGTCAAACCAAAGACTAAAAAAATTTTTCAAACAAAAATTCCGAAACAAATAATTTCAAACAAAAATTTGAAACAAATAATATTACAAAAAAGTTTCAAACGAAATATTTAAAACAAAATTTTTCAAACAAAATTTTGAAACAAAAATTGTCAAACAAAAATTTCAAAAAAATTTTCAAACAAAATTTTGAAACAAAAAATTCAAACAAAAACTTGAAACAAAAATGTTTCATACGAAAAAATTTCAAACCAAAAATTTCAACTAAAATAATTTAAGTTTCACGGTTAACCGTCAAACATTATCCGGTTTTAACTATTCGATTAACAAATAAACGGTTTTGATCATATTTATCAGTCAGTGCAAAATGTTGAACGAAAGGGTTCAAACCAAGATTTTTAAACAGTAATCGATAAATATTAAGGAAAACTTAAGATTGAATGCAACAAAGATTTGAAAATCATCAGCTAATCAGATTGCAAGAAAGATAGTGATCAACCAATCAGATTGTATGAAAGATAGTGATCAACCAATCAAATTGCATCAACAATAACTTTGCTAGTGATTAACGAATCAAATTTCGTCCCCTTGTGATTAAATTTCAGTGTTGTAGCATGTGTTGCCTTTCGTCTATGAGTCATAAGACTCAATAAGATTACCTATCAGATTTCTGAAAACTTAACGTAAAATCAACAACCACCAATGATCTTAGACTATGAGCTATGACTAAAGTTCAAAGTATTGCTTCAAATTTTCGCGCCTCATACTAAAATTTTATTATCACTATTCCCTAATTTAAAGAATGGTCCTACGTATCTCTCTCGATATATTTAAGTCTTAGATATGATTACATGTTGTAGTTTGGTCTAAATTTGCTCAATTGTTTACCTTAGCAGAACCAACTGTTGTCTAGAAACGAGTTATTTGATAACTTCCACGAATTTTCAAAAGGAAATGAATCCCTGTACACAATTCAATGACATGGTACATCGTATTGCTTACGTTTATATTTGGCCCATAGGCGGGAATAATCAAAACCAATGACGTAGTTTCATTTTGACAATTCTTAAATTATTACACAAACTTTAAATGCACCAATGTCCTGGACTCCTAATCTCATCATATGTCAATAACAGATCACGTGAACATACTCATATTTTACAATGATTTACCCAAAGAATGAGATACCACCGAATTCTAAGAACAATTATTAATTTAACAATAAGAAATGGACCCCTCCCAAGATTTAAGATTGGTACACAAATACACCTGTGTCTTATGAAAAAGTAATAAATCCTGTACTCATTCAATAATAAAGCCGTACGCATTCAATAATAAAAAAGATAAAATAGGTCAATAACTTTTAAAATTTGAATATTTTGCCATAAGAGGGACACCAACATTTAAAATGGATCCTACAAAATGTTTACCGAATTTTGTTATTTGATAATTCCCAAATTTAAAAGGGAACAAAACATATAAAGGTAACAGACTTCTGTACATACCCATATAACGTGCTAAATCCTGATGAAATGGGAGTCAATAACCTCCGACATTTGATTTTTGGTAGTTCTTTACCCACGAAAAGGGAACAAGGTGGACCATCCATATTTATACTGGTACATATTGTGATTCTGTACTATGATATCAAATGCTTATATTGAACAATTTCTAAAATTGATGGAGTGAGACAAGGTACCTCTTCCCAAAATTTTAAGAGGTGCATCAATTTACCCATGTCTTATGATAGGAAATTAACCCCTATACATGACCACATAACCATATAAGGTAATAAGGCCGCATCAAAGGGGATAAATTGGGCCAGAAACAAAACACATGGTCGTAACAGTTTTCAACATTTTTCACCCCTAAAGGGAAACCAGGTGGACCATCCAAGTTTATCATGAATCATATTAAGGTCCTGTGCTATAATACCGTATGCTTAAATTGGTGAATTTCCAAAACTGAAGGGGTGGGTCAATGTACCCCTCCCAAAATTTTAAAGGGATGCACAAATGTACCTATGTCTTATGATAGGAAATGAACACCTGTATACGTCTATATCACCATATAGGGTAATTAAACCTCATCAAAGGGGGAAAAATTACGAAAAAACCGAAATTTAATTTTTGGCAATTTTTTACCCATGAAAGGGAACGAAATGAACCACCCAAATTTATCATGACATATAGTAGGGTCCTATTCTATTATACCGAATGTTTAAATTGGGCACTTTCCAAAATTTAAGGTGTGGGCCAAGGTAACTCTCCCAAAAATTTAAAGAGGTGGATTAACATACTCATGCCTTATACAAGGGAATGGACTCATTTTATACACCCATATAACCATATAAGGTAATAATATTTCATGAAAGGGTATAAATTAGGTCAAAAACCCCCGAAATTTGATTTGTTGGCAATTTTTTACCCATGAAAGAGAACGACATAGACCCCAATACTATTAGAGATTCATACTATGGTCCTAGGCCACCACACCAAATATTAAATTTGGCAATTTACAAAATTTAAGGGGTTAGTCCTAAGTGCCCATGCCAAAATTTAGGGGTGGGCCAAGGTATCCCTACCAGTAGGTGGTCCTAAGTACCCTAGGTCATTGACCTTGGCGCCCGGGAGCAAATGTTTGGTAGGGCGCCTTCGCCACTATGGGGGCGCCAAAAGTTACGTCAAGTCATGAGAGTGCTACTGTTTGTTTGCACTATTTACAAAATATTCATTGCATTTATTTGGGAATGCCTTTATCGAGTCTCCAACCACCTGTTTTCCGACCTGCCTGTAAATAATAGACCACTTCGCAGAGCACTTATTTTTTAAAATTATTTATGAAATTCTCATTCCCAGCAATTTTGGCCATCTTAGTTTCTTTTCTGTACAATTTTCTTTATATGTTATATTTCTCTTTGTTACTAGCTGACCCTGTCGTATTAGCTATGTTATAAAGAGCCATTACTTTATTCGTGAGCAGTTGAAGGCGAGGTGTAAAACATTTTGTATTTCCTCTGGTCAATTTGTTAACGCTTCTGTTGGAAGTAGTTCTTTCTTTTACAGAACAACACATCATCTATTTAGTCAAAGTCCACATGAAATTATGAAATACTTCAGAAATATTTTACCGTTTAAAACTGCACTAAGAGAGTTAGTTCCTCTTAGATTACTTCGTAATGTTTGTATGTCAGCTTCCCCATTATTCTAAACATTTTAGTTCTAATATAGTTAAAATTCATGCATACTGTCACAGGAATCAGAAGCCATAAACCCTCATGATCAGCGGCTGTATGATGCCGCACGTCATTTTAGTCTTATCTTCATTGGTAAGTACATTATCTAGGCATGCAGATTTTCTAGTTGGTTGATCATGAACGTAATAATAGTTGTGAAACCTGAAGATATCACAGAAAAGACTTTGCACCGGAGAATTAATTAGAACGTCAATGTTCACGTCACCAATAAAGTATACTTTATAATTTCTGTATTTATTATGATAAATGTTTAAATCTTACCAATTAGGAATGAAAATATTGATATCTGAGTTTGGGGTTCGGTATATAGAAACAATTAGGCCTATTACTTTTGTGCTTTTTGGTAATAACCCAACTACTTCAAACCTCTGTTCAATTCCAAAACATTCTAAATTCAACACAATGTATTCAATATTAAACGAATTTTTCAGATATATATATCTACACCACCCTGTAGTATTGAATCTCTCGAGGATATAGCGGCTAACCTATATCCTGTTGGAAGATACAAATATATTTCTTCATTTGCAAGCCAGTGTTCATTGATGTATAATATATCATAGGGAAATGTATCTAAGAAAATTTCAAGTTCAGCCAACTTGTTTCTTATTGATTGTAAATTTAAGTTGAGTCTTAGTACATTCTGCAGGGCTTTGTTAGTACCATAGTTAATAGAAAAGCTATTATTATTATTATTTCTTGCCTCTATTATACCACTTATATCACCAAAATGAATGACGTCGTTAAACTTGAAGTTTTCACCCGGTCCCAAGCAATTTTATTCATGGAGTCGGGTGAATTTACTTTTTCTGTGCTACCCATGGCTTCGCTATTTCTTTGTTACTTTCAAAGGTACTTTCTACGTCCTTATCAACTATTTCGCAAATCTTAGTACTTAATTCATCCTTACCCTTTTGATTGAGATGCATCTCGTGCTGAGTGTACATTTCTCTACCTAACTTACTGATATCCACAATTACAACATTCTTAAAGTGATTGCACATTGTTTTTAATTTTAAGTTAGTGCTTTGTACAGCTTTATTAACACACGAGTCTTCAGTAAGATCATGGCGATAAGGGATATTTATCACAATTGTTTTACAGTTATTCAACATAGAGAGTTGATTTGCAAATTCTACTAACCGCCTCACTACCTTCATTCTTGGACACATCATTTGTTCCACTTAATATTACTACACAATTATCTTCCTTATTTACAATGCTGGGATTAATACCAGACAACCCAACAACGCTTTTAGCTCCAGGCTTGATATTTCCTTGCACTGCCAACTTGTGTCTACAATTACTATTCACTTTCTCGGACAGTCCACGACCGTGATTATCACCATATATGTGTACACTTACGCGTCTGTCTTAGGCTTTCTTCTTGCATTAGTTTTATTATTTGTAACTTTCGGCACGTTTGGTTGCGTAATAGCTTTTCTCTTCTACATCCTTGCACCATTCTTCTATTGTGTATTTCTTACCGGTTTTCATTTGAATTCACGTTTCCTTCACTTCCGACGTTTTCAAACACACTCTATCTGTTTTCGCATACAGTTGTTTTACCTGATACCACATTAGAATATTTGCGTCTGAGCGTACTGTAACTCACTTTTGTACACTGGTTGGAGATGTTTTGAGTTTCAACAAATGATTCTACGGACTTTACGTTTTGTTGCAATACTTCATTTTCTAATTGTAGTGTCCACATGTCCTCCTGTAACATATTCATTATTTGTAAAACGCTGTCAATGTCTTCATTAACATCACAATGGTTGATGTTTACTATGTTTGATTGCATGTTTCTCCCTTGCACTTTATTGCTATTAACTACGGTAGTAGTAGTTGCCGCACTATATCGAGCCGAGTCAGCAAACATTTTCTCGATTCTGATTGCTTGAGAGAGGTCACGTGACTCTAGGCCCCGCCCACGCGGAAAGTTCAAATTTCCAGGTCACGTGCTATGACTAGTGATGGGTAAATTCCCGGGAAGATAATTTTCGGGAATATTCCCAGGGAAGATTCCCAAAATGGGGAATTTATCCGGGAATTTATGTACAATGAGAAAGAAAATTCCATTCTATTACTATATTATGATTTCAAAGTTGAATTAATTTTTATATCACAGCATATTATTACTGTTTTACCCATAGGATTCTTTAAAATGTATATTCTGAGCGGTACTATGTTACTTTATTAACACTTTATTATATTTAGAGAGTAAGCATAAATGGATATTTATTTACAATATGTTCTATCAATTAAATATGTGTGAAAAAATTATATAGCAACAGTTTAAATTTATATGTAAGTGGATTTGTTCAACTTGACTCTATTACTGATATTTTAAACACATTAAATTTATAAATGTTATAAACCAATTAGATTGGGTAAATGATAGAAGATACATGTCTCACCAATTTATCAACATTTGCGCATACAGATTTATGTTCACCAAATTTTCAAGATACTTACTTATCTTTATATTTTAGCACGTAACATTGCCATACACCACCTTTCATTCTACCTATTTCTCGAAATTCAATACGTAAATTCACATGCAAAAGAAGTCTGAGTACCTCTTCAGAAATTCGAGTTAGAGAGACGAGACAGACCGATGTCTATTACTAATGGTGGTTCAGGGTTTATTAATAGTACTTCATCTCTATTTCTACATAATTCTAAATTACTTTACAAAGTGGTTACTTTTCATCATTTGTAAATTAGTACTTTGTTAATTTTGGCTGTTCTTTAGCATTGGGGGCCAGTTTGTGCACCTACTTTTATTGAGATATTCTATTCCGGTGCGGTTGTTTTATCGTTTCATACGTTAAATTACGTTACCAACATTAAATTCAGACAGAATTGCGAAGCCAGCGTTAGCGAATGAAGTTCAGGTTAGAGCCCTGCATGACACGTTGTTTTCTATCTTCGTTACCAACAATTCACTTTTTTTCTCACATAAATGACTTCCACTTATCTTTCCGTTTTGTATAAATCCCCTACTGCCCTAAAAAATTGTGTTTGATACTTTCTTGACTATTTGAACACCACTATCAACTCATTTCTGCCGCAAATCATCCTACCTTTTGCTAGTTTTGGCCCCCCAATACTAAACAAATACCTTACGTTTTAGTGCAAATGGAAATGGAACTTAAAAAACATATTATTAGTTATATATGTACTGTCAAAGAATTTTAAATTTTTTAACCTCCAAATTCTTTAAAACCTAGAAGTAAAACATAATATATTAAAATAAAGTAATTAGTCATATGGTTCTTATAATTTGGAAGATAAAGTAGAGAAATGGAAATAAATTCCTTCCCGGAAATTTATAGGCCAGGGGAAAAAAACCGGGAATATTCCAATTTTTTAAATTCCTTCCCGCCGGGAGTATTACCACTGCCCATCAATAGTTATGACGTCATGAGTCACCCCGCGGGGAAATTCCTCATTCTCTTTTATGACCGGGATTTTTGAAATCCGTTCCTTTTACGGGTAATATGAGTGCTTTGATACCTGATTATGATTGGCTGGCACATGTTACGTGATCTTAGGTCCTGAGATATTTGAAATTCGTTAAATTTTACGTGGTACGAAGAATGCTTTGGTAGCACGATGCTAATTGGTTGATAGAGGTCACGTGATCTTAGGCTCTGGGATATTTTAAAATCCGTTTCCTTTTATGGGTAAGATGAGTGATTTGGTACCTTGAATTTGATTGGTTGATAGAGGTCATATGATCTTAGACCCTTGGATTTATGAAATTTGGGTATCATCTTTGACGAGTACTTTGGTACCTCGATTATGATTGGTTGGTAGAGGTCACGTGATTTTAAGCTCAGAGATTTTTTAAAATTCGTTTCGTTGGGTCGAGGATTCAAACCGGTAGTGACCCGGTAATTCGACAGAGACTCGGTAACCCAGATGATAAAAAGATATTTTGCTTATCCCCTTGCGTTTAAACCGTATTTCTTTCAGAGATGACCAGGACTGGAGATGTTATCCCCAGAGCACAAAATACTTGACGCTGAAGTTACCAGTTCATTACATTTTCCAGACCAGGTGTATCGGTCTATTTCTCCTTGTTAACTTTGAACATGCACACACACATGAAGTGCATGTGTACGTGAGAGAGGGGAGAAGTGAAAGAAAAATCGAGTTTCTTTTTTTTTAAGTTTTCAAAGTTTCCCGCCTGATGTCAACGAAATTTTGTGTAGTTATTTGTTTCGAATTTTGTTGTCAACGTAATTTTGCCTGTTTTCTCTTCTCTTCTAGTTTAATGTATTCCTGGTCGAACCATGGTCTGCTCCTACGTATTTCCCTGTGTACCAATTTTTCTTTTGAAAGAGGATACTTCGTAAGCAAAGAAAAGAATTCAATTACTGGAATATTTTTCTCCACAATTTTAAGGTTACATCTGTTAACTAAAGGGAATATAACATGCGTCATATTTCTGTAACGATTCCTGTAATGTTATTTAGATTATCATCATTTTGATAAAATAAGAGTATTGTTGCGTCATGCATAATTGATATTCTTTCTTCATAGTTTTGGAGAAGTCATTATTTATATTATTATATTATTATAAAACCATTTTAAAGTGGATTTTTGTGGATGTCTAATTAGAATCATACCAATTATAAGTATTCATGTATTCAGAGTTCAGAATGTGTTCACGGTAGTGATTTGTAATACTGATAAGTACTACTACTTTATCTTCATCGCCTGACGCCGTGTGGACTTTGTGGTGGACAAACACCGCACTCCTTGTTTTTCTCGGGGTTCTCCCGTTTCCTCCCACTTTCTTCATTCCACCATTTCATTCATTTTTCATCACCACCGTCTCCTTTAGCCTAATTGGCATAATCGTGGGACGTAAAACTAAAGATTTCATTTCATTTTCATCTACATCACCTAATATATAATATACTCTTCAACAGGCTCACTTCAGAAATCAGATTCATTTACCGTAATATTAGTTTCATCTCCCTTCCCTAGAATAAGCCTTAAATCTGCTCACTTTCCAATATTAAGACAGGCGAATTTAGGATTTTTTTCGAGGGGCTATGCCCAACACAGTGAAGGATATTGCCTACCTGAGTTTGAGAATCCTATATAATATGATACAAAAATTTAGGAGTGAATCTAACCCTTTATTCTATTCATACAAGAAAAAGGAAGCACTCTCTTGGCCTACCTAATTTCCCGGGCTAATTATTTCCCCGTTTTGATTTTCTTTAATTCAAATATTTCCTTCTTTTAAAAATAACCAAACGATATAATTTTTTCTTTGTTATAATAACTAAAGTCCCGTCATGTAGATATCCGGGCAAGTTGGTGTGGAATACCAGTTTCACTTATCAACTCCTCTTAGTTTTGGTGTTACTGGTGACGGTCGACTTGAATCACAACTGACAACGGCCGATAAAATATCATAGGCGAAACGAAAGAAAATAACATCAAGAAAAAGGTACAGAAAATTACAAAGAACGAAAGAAAGAGCAAAATGACTCAATTCTTACATGGAATGAAATTTGACAAATACAGTATTATTTCTGAACAAAGAGCATAAGAAAATGGAAAATCAATGACATTCTTAGAAATGGTAAGAAAGATTATTGTTGTACGTGAAATGCGAAAAACTAACAAATTTATTTCAGGGGATCTTGAGCCCCATAGCCCCCTAAATAGTCCTCTGAAGACAATTCTCGGTCATATATATATATATATATATATATATATATATATATATATATATATATATATATATAAATATATATATATATATTATAGGAACAGTCTTTCCTGTCCCCCCAATGTTGAAGACAGATTTGCGCCGGTGTGTGGGGGCCAGGTCGACGTCTTTGTAGCCCCACCACGATTATTTTTCTTTATTTTTGAAACGGTTAAAGAACAAACTTTGATACTCTAGAACAAATTAGAACAAACGATTAAGTCTTTATATCTATCTATCTATCTATGTATCTATCTATATCTCTATCTATCTGTATATATATATATATATATATATATATATATATATATATATATATATATATATATATATAAACCGTTGATTTCAAGGATGTGGGTGGGCAGGGCGCCCTCTTTCTAGCGTCACCACAATTATTTTTCTTAATTTTTCTGAAACGGTTAAATAACAAACGTTGATAGTGTAGAACAAACTAAACCAAATGGAGCACAAACGATTTAAAATGTTTTCATACATTAACTGATGATTTCATGGTTGACGAAGTCGTTCTAGCCCCACCAGTATTGATTGGCAATTTACTTGGAGAGTATAATTGAACTCAGTGGCGGCGATTGGACGTTAAAAGTGGGGGGGGACAAGATCTAATCTGAATATTTGTATATCAAGTTTAGTTTTCCTAGTTGTTTCTAATACTTTGTTTGTCGAAAGGTTGCATAACTAATAGGAACTATCTTTTTTCAATTAAAATATCGTATATTGTATTTTATATTTTATTAAGTAAATTGGCAAGAGCAACCCAAATAGGTACTAGCCCTTTGTAGTCTAAACAACGAAGGTGTAAGAAGAGATTTGATTCCTTGCTCATGGACATCTTAAAATTCTGTCTGAAAAAGTGTATGATCAGATTATTTAATAACAAATTTGCAAAACAAATAACTGAAAAGGATAATATTAATCATAGTAATAAAGAATGACATTTTAGGCACTGTCGATTTTTGTGCAATTTAAGAATAACTTGTGAAAGACTTATTATTTCTTTTGCGAAATGTTCTCTCAATTAGTTTCAAAGCGGCTAACATATCGAGTCCTTGTGAGAAGAAATTGCTGCTACGCTAGAATTGTTGCGCTGTAATAGGTTAAATTTTGGGCAGGGTAGTAACTTGTGGTGGACAGGATGGCAACTGACCCCCAGAGAAGCTGTTCGAGGCGAGCCCATTTTAAGACAAAATTTTATTACTCCATATACGGTACGAACATGGAAAATATAAATGAAGCATCAAACAGGTTCACTACATTACATAAACTTAACAGCACACAAAAGGTAAATAAAACAAAAATAAGTTGTGGATCCATTTCAGTAAAAACTGTCTACTATTTGGGCCCCTAGAAATGATATTTATTCATATGGCTTTGAGGTTTGTGAATATTGTCCCATTAATTAATTTGTCATGTATGGAACGGGCCCAGGGGAGAACTAACGGCCCCGCAGGCCATGCCGTGCGGGAGGGCTCACAGGCTCCGGGTCCCATAAAGAGTAAGAGAAAGATGGAAAGACGGGACCCAAGAATTAGAAAAATAACTTTTTCTAGGGTGCCCAAATACATGTATTAATGCTTGGCTCCTCCCCAGAAAAAAATCTAAGTTACGGCGCTGTTTCTGGGCCATTTTCCGTGGGAATTGAAACGGAATTCCTGTAGCTTTCTTAACTCGACGGGAAGACACATAACCTATACGTACTCACGCAACGGCAAATATTATATGGCGCCATTTTTTCTATGAAGCAGTAATATGCACAAACTTTACATTTCCAAATGAAACTAAGTATTTTAAGGGTCACTTCAAAAAAGTGAGGGGGCATCTGCCCCCTCTTGCCCCCCTAATCTCCGGCCATGATTGAACTAATTCTGTTGCTTTGGAACAAATTAGAACAGATGTAGTACATACGAAATAATATGTTTTCTTTGTTTCTGGCAGATGGGTTATGGGGAGGACGACACAAATTCAGGGTTCCTCTCTTTGGAGTGTTTTCTGTAGGCGGGCGAAAGGCCATATGCATAGTTATTCTGTGGGCTACTTAAGGGCCACGTACGCGACATTTGATAATTTGCGTTGCAGAGTTCTCCCACTGGGTCAAACCAGCCCACAACCTCCTCGTAAGTCAAGGGAAAGGCTACGGGAGCTTCAAAGCACCCCTTAGTAGCCCGTAGCAGTCTGTTTTGTAATAGAAGATGGATATGCTTGGTTCAAAGGATACATTTAATAATAAGTTAGAAGATTGAACAAGTGGATGACATATCTAGAAGATTTTCTAACGTCGAGAATTTTCATTTTTTAGTACATCGATTGAGTACAAGATGTGAAATGCAGCTGACTGTCATTCTAGAGTACTGATGAATACTAGGTGAGTGTTATGGTTATTTTCTACATATAGGCTATAATATATTAATATTTACAATATTGCCCGTGCACAAACTTACGTTCAATGTTAAACCTATATTACTGTTTACCAATCAAAATAAGTTTGGTATCATATTATTTCTAATTTTCTCCTGGATTAGACAGCTAAATATGTGTAAAATTTAAGCAAAAGACATATTTGTAAAAATGACTAGAGTAACACGTCGAATATAAAATATATCAATTAAGAGGTAAATCTATGCCAATAGAAAATATCAAAGGTAAAAAAAAAAAAAAAAAACAAAAGAAATATCACTTGTAAAATCTGTAATCGAGCTAAATAAATTTAGGTAGAAATGGGAGCGCAGATTAAGAGTACAAGGCCAATTTTGAAAATGATAATTCACAAAGGAGGAGTAACGTTTAGACGTAAATAGAGAACATGTAAGTCGTATGTAGAGATAAAAAAAGCGTAAGAAATGTAGTTAAATACTATGGAGTCATAATACAAAGCTACCTATTTGAACAAGTAACACAAGTTAGTCCTTAGATTTCACATTTGTTTTTCTTTATGCGTATATCCATCATCACACGTTCGTGTTCGATAAGGACGCGTGACCAGGTCGTTCAAGCTCGCTTTGCTCTGATTCGGAGTAGATGTAATGCTACTTTTGCTGGCCACGTAGCACAGGTTGGTACGTCCTTTGCGCTTGTCTTTTTAAATATATAAAAAGTTTGCAAGTATACTATAAATCCGTGCAGGAGCGTCATTTCAGACTTCGCTTGAGGGGGGCAAAAGCACCACAGACATAAGACTTTCCGGTTTTGTACCAGTATATTAGTAGACAATCGATTAAAATATATATATTCCTCAAACTCTTGGGGGGGCAATTGCCCCCTCCTGCCCTCCCTAAATGACGCCCCTGGGTAGGCACCAAGAAAATAACAGAATAGAAAGTATTAGGAGGAAAATAGTGAAAAACTTGTAATCAATGGCGAACCTTGAGGGAAGTTACAACAGTAAAAATTAAATTTTTATCACTTCAAATTAAGATAAGAAAATTTACCCAACTTACTAACCATTGTATAGTATACGTAATCAAAACATTTGCAAGTTTGTTAAATTGAATTGAAACGATGGAACTAATTTTAACCGATGTGACTTCCTTCTAAATGCACCATTGCTTATAACTTTTGTTGGCGCCTTTCAACATAACCTGTTCCTAGTAGAGTATTGGCATACGCCAAGAAAAGAGTTGTTTAGAACGCATGATGACACTATTCTCTTGAAGGAGTTATATCAATTTAACCGTATATTCTTAATCTGTACGAAAATAAATGATGTAATGTCACTGTCATATAATCTACCCAATGTGCTGCAAGCTCTTTACTTACTCCAATATGTTTATGAGTAAAAGTGTTGACAGCAAAAAGCGCCCGCCTCTGTCCTTCTGCGCCCCCTAAAGATGTCTGACTTCTTTTTTAGCATCATCTACCAGAGATGCTCATTTTTCCTAACCCTCCCTCACCCTCACCCTCAATTGACGCCCCTCACCCTCCCTCACACTTACCCTCCATTGACGCCCTCCCCTCGCCCTTCCTCACACTCAACCTCCATTTACGCCCTCACACTCACCCTCCCTCACACTTACCCTTCATTGACGCCCTCACACTCACCCTCCCTCACACTCAACCTCCATTAACGCCCTCACACTCACCCTCCCTCACACTCACTCTCAATTACTTTATCGCCCTCACTCTCAACTACTAAAATGAGGGTGAGGTGAGGGTGAGGGCGGCCCTCATGAGGGCAAAATGAGGATCGATGACCATCTCTGTTCAAGGGTGCCTCAACCTCCCATCATTCCTAAAGATGAACAGATAATGTGATGCTTTGTATTTTCGCGGTATTTACGGTTCGCGGTATTTACGGTTGAAGACACACAGCACAGAGGGGTAAAATAATTCTTGGAAATGCTGTCTGTTGTCACAAAGCAATAGCATTTTTGCACCTGTTACTGGTGTCCACATCGAAGGAAGGTACGAATGTGCATTACAGTTAGAAAAAAAAAAAAAGCTGAAGCAATGAATATTACATTTAACACTTTTCTTTCTTCTTCCTGGCCGAAGTCTATATGAATAGTTAACAGAGTACAAGTAATTTTTTAAGCAAAGTATAACACTTGTTATTATCCTGGTGCACCTTAGGTCCACGTGGTCCGGGTTCAAATCCTGGTGGGCGAAATTTTAAACGCATTACGATAATTAAAATTCCACCTTAAATTGTAGGTGTAGATCTGGTGGTGAAAAGGGACAATAAACTCAAAACCTTTGTAAATCAGTAATCGAGTAAAGTTTGGCCTTTAGATTCTACAAAGCTTCTATAGAATATTGTATTAATATGATCGTAGTAAGAAATGGAAAAAGAAATAGTGGCAAGCAGGAGAAAAGGCAGGCAGGCAGGCAGATACTGAAATACTGTCTCCAAAGTATTTTTCAAGCAATGCTCTGTTTGGCCTACTGCATTATAATTTTCATTATGTATGTTTGCTATTTCATTTTATTTTATTATGTTCGTAAATAAAATAAATAAATAAATAAATAAATTTTTAAACATACATTATGAAAATCATGATGGACTAAGCCAAATATAGCATTGCTTGAAAAATACTTTTAGGAGACAGTCTCCCTGTACTGACAGAAACCATCGGTTCGGAGAAGAAATCTTACTGTTTCAACAGAGCTAGTGATGTAGTGCATGATAAAGCGAGAGATATTATTATTATTATTATTATTATTATTATTATTATTATTAGTATTATTATTATTATTATTATTATTATTATAAAGTATTTTTATCGCCTTATTTCCCATCAATTTCGATTGCAACTAGCATGAGAAATTCTCAAGTTTGAAAATCAGATTTTCAAAACTAAAGTTAACACGGATTTTTTTCTCATCTGAGTTCACTCATTCACGTCTGAGTTTGAACCCAAGAAATATGGCTATAAAGAAACCTCACAAAATATGCACCATACTACATCAAAATAAAATTAAAAAAAAAAGCTTTTCCGATGGCAATCGTTGAACACCTTTATAAACTAATTGTAGGGCCACTTGTACACCACGTGAAGTAGTTTGATATCTATATTGTAGTATTTTATTCTTTAATATTGAAACCGGGAGTATGTCTACCAATTTCGGTTTTAGTATGTATACAGAGATTGATTAATATTATTGGGACGCATAATTGATTAAAGAAAACTGATTCTTGCTATCTTTTGCATTTGTCAGTCTGTAACCTTCAACGTTAAAACCGGAAGTGGTAGCTTTCTGCTACTTCCAATTTCAATAGAGGATTAACGGAGAAGATGGAACCTATTCTTGAGACGCTTAATCCATTGAGCAAACCCACCTCTTTCTACACTTTTAAAATCTCTTTTGCTGTATGTAGTTAATATTGAAGCCGGAAGTTGTAGTGGACTTAGCTACTTAAGGTTATATATAGTAGATAGTTGAGAATGGAAAACGTGTTCTTGAAGTACCTAATTGATGGGGGGGGGGGAATCTCGCTATCTATTACCGATTTTGTATTGATCAATGGCAAAACCAGAAATTGTTAATTTGCACCACTTCCGTTTTGAGTGTATGGTTCTAACAACAATCTTTGATCCTGACTTTTAACTCTTTTTTTGTATTTTGGCAAAAATTTGGCGATCCATTAACCCTTCTCCGGGCAACCGGGGCCTCCCAGGCCCAGTAGCTTCATTTTTCTAAAATTTCTCAATAATCATACATATTTCGAAGACATAAAATACTGAATTCTTCTATCTTTCGTCGAAGTTAAAATCATGAACATATTGAGTTGGTAAAGCTTTTTTTTTTTTTTAATTTGAAAATCTTTTCCTGACGTAACCAGGCAACCGGGGCCTAGGAGGCCCCGTATAACTTTAGTGAAATTCCTGTCAAATATTAGATCAAATTGTCACATAATTATATATTGAACACGTGACTATTGTAACCTTTAGTCGGAACAGTATGCGGCAACAGACATTGAAGTTTGAATGTTCTGCACTTAAAATATATACTGGGTCTGACAGGCCCCGGTTGCCCGTTTACGTTACAAAAATGTCTGAACCGGATTTGCTATTCTGCTTGGTCGGCTTACAAAAGCGTGACACGAAGTTTCGCTTCTTGACAAAAATATATACCGGTACATTCTAGACTAGTCTGAACAGTAAGTGACAATACGCATTGATTTTGTGTATTCTGCACTTAAAATATATACTGGGCCTCACAGGCCCCGGTTGCCAATTTACGTTACAAAAATTTCTTGCCCGGATAAGGGTTAAATAGTTCCCGAGTTTTTTTCTTTTGTCTCCCGTACACACACACAGACACAAGAACATGATAAAAATTTAAAAATGTTTCATTGAAGGGAACTGTAGTGAAGCTTCTACCATTCGACTCGATTTACATTTATATGTCTGTCTGCATGTCCATATTAGTGATGAGCAAATGCAAGACCAAGACCAAGACCGGGGTGGTCTTGGTCTTGGTCTTGCACATCCAGTCTTGGTCTTGGTCTTGCACTGGAATCCTTGGTCTTGGTCTTGGTCTTGCACACCCAGTCTTGGTCTTGGTCTTGGTCTTGCATGCAAGAGTCTTGCAAGTCTTGCATTTAAGAAATCTGAAGCTTTTCGTAGGTAAATTTTACTATGGATATAAGGGATAATAAATTCTACAATGCGCCAATAGTAACGGAGATACAATGTATATTTCTAAATGTAATATAGTTTAACTTTGTGTAAGTGTGATGATAGTTTACAACATAGGTGATGACCTTTATTTTTTTAATGGGTGCCCACGCTTTACTACTTATAAGATATGCATAAATCACAACGTTTCGTAATCTGTTTGTATTTTTTAACAGATCCAACACTCCAGTGGTTCCCAAACTGGGGAGGCTACCCCTGAGACACATGAAAGAAGATCAAGACGGTACAGATTATTGAAATGCCATGAATTGCAAAATTATTTTTACACTTTAAAAGTGTCAGATTTTTCTTTTCAACCACGATTAGCTAATCATTGTATTAAACAAAACTCCAATTAAATATTGAGATTTTGTTTTAATGATTCCAATATGTACTCTATGGGGCATAAACATGGACATTACGCAAAAGCGAATAAAAAAATGCATGCTTTTGAAATGTGGGCACGGAGAAAAAAGGAGAGAATTTGCTGTGTTGAACGTAAAACAAATGAGAAGGTGTTAAAAATATTAGCAGTAGGGAAAAAAGAAGAATTTTAGATATTGTTAAAGAGGAGGAAGAAAAACTGGTTAGGATATTGGCTGAGGAGCAACTGTATTTTGAGGGACGTGCTAGAGGGTATTGTAGATGGAAAGAGAGGAATGGGAGCGAAGGAGACTGTAGTTGAAAGAAGGTATTAAAACAGAAAATTGTTACGTCAAAACGGAAACTAGCTGAGGCCTACCGAACGTCGAACTTTCTCTGTTGCAGCAAGTAAACTGCCAATAATGGCAGAATAGCTATGATGATGATGATGATGTGTTTAGCAATACTGACCAAAAAGAGAGAAAATTTAAAAATAATAATAATAATTATAATCTAACCTCTTAATGAAAACTGAAAATCACTCAACTGTCTATGTCTGGTATAAACTCAATTTATATGAATACTTTCGACCTGTATTAGAAATACAAAATAAAGGCATCATACTCCAAGTTATTTGAAGTCTCACTTGTGAATATGGATTACTAGCATCAATTACCCACTTCGTTGGGTTAAACTAAAATATATATATATTTCGTTAGTCAGTTACTTTTTACTATTAGTAAATCGCTCTCTGAGAATCAATCATTTTTGATTATTTTTATATTTCTCTACTCTCCTTCTCCCCAAGCTACGGGGCTGAATTTGGATTTAAACAGCATCGGAAGTGTCACTGCTTATCTCATCGACCCCCTAAACTATAGATTCCACTCTAATATCGGCCATTTTCGATCATTTTAGATATCTCTCCCCTCCCCCTCCCCTAAGCTACACTATCAAAGTGATATAGCAGAAACCAATCTGAGGTCCGAACCTCATCTATGTTGAAAATTTGATCGAGATCGGTTGGGTGGTTCAAGAGTTATTAAGTTTCATTTATTTTTGTTCACTTCCCCTCCCCTCCTACTCCTCTAAGTTCTACCGTGAAAGTAATATGACAAAAACACCTTAAGTCCGAACCTCACTTATGTTGAAAATTTGATTGAGATCGATCTGCTTGCTCAAGAGTGATGAAGTTACAAAGACAGTCACATGTTTTTATTTTTTACATGTATCCCCCTCCTGCCCCTCCCCTACGTTGCACCATCAAAGTAAAATTATAAAAATCTCTCCAGGCCTTAACTTCATCTATGTTGAACATTTGATCAAGATCGATCAGGTGTTTCAAAAGTTATTAAGTTTTCTTATATATTATATATTATACCGAACCTTATACATGTTAAAAATTTGATTAAGATCGCTTCAAGGGTTCTTTAGTCACAAACTTATCACTTTTATTTCTATTTATATTGATTTTTGTATACCTTCCCCTCCTCCTCCTCCCCTACGTTGCTCCGTCAAAGTGAAATGATGAAAACACTCCCAGGCTGAAACTTCATCTATGTTGAAAATTTGATCGAGATCGGTCAGGTGGTTCAAGAGATTAGTAGTCACAAAAATAGTCATTTTCAATTTTATAATATAGATTTATTATTGTAGTATAATATTATATCGCTCAATCCTCGATGTGCCGTATGCATAAGGAGGCTAAAAGTTATATTAATAAACAATTATTCAACGTAAAAGCATCCAATCAAATTGCGGGCACATGCACTAAGTTTTTGTCAGTGTCATGAAAATGTATTTCGATATTAATTTTATGAGCACACATTAAAAATTTCCAACGGATGCTTGAGTCTCGGAGCCAAGGCCATACTCATGAGTCGACACCTATGGTGTACGGTATTACCGATGTTCAATGCTACATTTCTCTTTATTTTTCTAAGAAGAACACCACTAATATGCTTTGAAATGAAATGAAGTATCTAGTTTAACGTTCCACAATTATGCATCAAGGATAAGGGAGACGGTAATGATGAGAAACGACTGAAATGGTGAAATGAAGAAAGTAGGAGGAAACAGAAAAACACCGAGAAAATCCACGCACACAGTGTTTGTCCACTAAAAAAGCTCACATTACGCAAGATGACACCTGTGTGCATTGGAAACGAGCAATATCTACAGAAAACGCGAACAACACTAGTTAACAAAGGTTTTGTTACATAAAAGGAAATACCTGTTCTTAAAAGAACATTTTGCGCTGAATTCGAATATGCACTCGGTTTTTCTCCATCACGTACGATTTTCCCGTAACAGAGGGATTTTCGGGAAAATCCCTCAAAAATTTCCCTTTTCGTTTATTTTACACCCCAAGATCTTGTTCCCTTGCATATACTAACATAGAAATTATACCTAAGTATACTTTGATTCATATTTAACAAACCCTCCAAGTTTCGTAATAATCGCTTTATTCTTTCTAGAGAAATAAATATGTTTGTATGTATACTGTGTGTACTGTTTATTGCACCTTATAGTAATGCTTTCAGATCTCTTAAGTTGAGGTAAAACGTTTTGCTTTATTACCACAAACACATATATAAAATATAATACAATATAATTTACAAGTGTGACAATTTACAATAAACAATAATACAAATGTACCAAAAGGTCATGAAAAGACAATTAAAACTATCACAATATATGAAACTTCCATTGGGATACAAAAACGTACACTACTTCCTTCTTTTGTAAGAAATGTTGCATTCTCTAACGAGACCCCAACAATAGTCCCCCATCATTGAAGGACCCCATCGTCCCTGGTACCTTTTCTCCGTTGCCATTATATCTTGGTGGAATCTTTCCCCCTGTTCGTCGCTGAGAGCACCTAGGTTAGCAGGAAAGAAGCTGAGGTGGGAGTGCAAAAAGTGGATTTTTAAAGACATCCTACAACCCAACTCTTTGTATTTCTGTATCATGTCCTGTACGATTTCTGTGTAACTCTCAGCTTTGTTATTGCCCAGAAAGTTGCGCACAACACACTTAAATGCTGTCCAGGCAGCTAGCTCAGCACTGTTTAACTTGCTGTCAAAGCTATCATCAAGCATTAATTTCCTAATTTGGGGACCAATAAACACTCCCGCTGAAATCTTAGCATCACTCAGGTTAGGGAACTTATCTCGCAAATACTTGAAACCTTCACCAGATGTGTCCATGGCTTTGACAAAGTTTTTCATAAGTCCTAACTTGATATGAAGTGCCGGTAGTAATATCTTATTAGGATCTACCAAAGGAGCGTATTTGACGTTGCATTCTCCAGGTACGTAATTCACTCTAGGTTCCCATTCCTTCACTTCATAATGTTTGTCATCAGCTCGGCTATCCCATAAACATAAAAAACATGGGTACTTCGTGTAACCGCACTGCAGTCCTAATAAAATACCAACTACCTTGAGATCACAACATATTTGCCAACAATGGTCCTTGTAATTTATAAGATTTAGCAAAGTTGACATGGTGTCATAGGATTCCTTAATCTTCACTGAGTGGCAAGTGGTATAGAAGGTTTTTTATTTCCATTATGTAAAAGGACAGCTTTAAGGCTGACCTTTGACGCGTCGATAAATAACCTCCATTCTTCTGGAACGTAAGGGATTCCTAGCTCCGCCATCAACCCATTTATATCCGTACATTCGCACACATTATCTTGCATTGAGAAATAGCTTGAAAATTGAACATGCCTTTTCCTGTACACTGATATGTTCGTTTCTGCATCCAATAAGTTCCACTGTTGGAGCCTTGATCCCAGAAGTTCCGCCTCTTGTTTTGTCAGGTGCAAATCACGGACTAGGTCATTAAGTTCACATTGCCGGATGAAATGTGGCTCGCGAACACAGTCAGGGCTGAACGTTGGATCCTTGGATGTACATGTTAATGTCGATGGTTCATCAAGGTCATGATCATCATCAGAGTCTTTTGGCCATATCTCTTCCCAGTTGGTAGGGGGCTCGGGAAGTGGAAGTTCATCCCCGTGCGGAATAGGTCTAATTGCGGATTTAACGTTGGGATAACTTATTGTGTATTTGCTTTTTTTAGAATGTCCCTTAACTACTGTGAGACAAAAATAACAATTATCCAGATGGTTGGTGGGTTCTCTCCACACCATTGGTACAGCAAATTTCATGAACCTCCGTTTCCCTTTGGCCCATGCAAGTAAAGTGACGTAGCACGACGCACAAATTATGTTGGGTGCCCAAGTTTTGTCCTGATCTCCCACACGACATCCGAAATATATATAATATGCTAGTTTCACCGATGGCGTAATGGATCTACTCTGTCCTTTAACTACAAACTGGCCACACACATAACAAACACTATTTGGTGAGTTAACACACGAACGCCGTCGTCTTGACGCCATTGTACTGATCACAAACTAAACTTCTGGTCTTAGTTGGGTATAATGCTGTTAAGATCAAACATGAAAGCACTCTTAGCAGCAAAGACAACTTTGAAAGTGAAGTAGTGTTAAACCACACGTCAATATAAAAATGTACAAAACTCCCTCACCAGGTGTCAAGAACACAAGAAAGAAAGAAATGCGCGGGGGGAGGGGGGAAACGATACCGTAGTGAAAAATTCAGACTGCGTTAGTTCATTGTTGTCAACAATGAGTCTGTATCCCATTCTTTCTTTCTTTTGCATTCTGTTACATTTGATAACAAATATTGATAACCATTTCATGAACAAAACGAAAAAACTTGGAGAATTGTATATATATGTATTAAGATATACATATACTGTACGTTTAAAACAAATATACGTTGGAAGTACATTCTATTTTTATACACGTTTCTAATTTACAGAGAGCAATACAAGTGTGTTGTTGACTATTGTAAATATTCATTTTTATGTCTGTGTTTGTAGTAATAAAGCAAATCGTTTTTACCCCAACTCAGGAGATCTGAAAGCATTACTATCAGGTGCAATAAACAGTGCACACAGTATACATACAAATATATTTATTTCTCTAGAAAGAACAAAGCTATTTTTAAGAAACTTTTAGGGTTTATTAAAGATAAATCAAGGTATACTTAGGTATAATTTCTATGTTACTATATGTAAGGGGACAGGAGCTAGGGGAATAAAATATCTGAAAAAGGGAAATTTTTGAGGGAATTTCCCGAAAATCCTTCTGTTACGGGAAAACTGTACGTGATGGAGAGAAACCGAGTGCATATTCGAATTCAGCGCAAAAAGTTCCTTTAAGATCAGGTGATTTTTCTCATGTAACAAACAAAAAGTTTAAATTTGTTAACTAGTGCAATCAATTCAGAACTCGACATACTGTAGCTATATCCTACAGGGTCAGATCGACTCACACGGATTGCATAAACTACTGGGGCACATTCACTCCAGCAGCATTTTTACTGAAGCCAAGAAATCCATCTCCTTCTTTTTTACATTCTATATAAAAAAATCAAGTAGTCGGTACTTGTGCAAGACTCTTGTACAAGAGTCATGGTCTTGGTCTTGGTCTTGCACCCCTTGGTCTTGGTCTTGGTCTTGCATCAGGATACCTGGTCTTGGTCTTGGTCTTGGTCTTGCATGCAAGACTCTTGCAAAAACTGCAAGACCAAGACTCTTGCGCTCATCACTACTCCATTTTGGAGTATCTACTGCGCTGACTGGCTGGCGCCGGACCCGTCCCCTTTAACGCTGATTGGTTGGCAACCCTCACGGCCCCGCCCACCGTCCAACCACGGTCTTTTAGGAGTGCCGCGCTGATTGGCTGGCGCCGGACCCCACGCACATGCCACATACCATAGCAGATAATATATAAGATTCGTTCCCTTTTATGAGCACTTTACGAACACACAGCACATCGATAACACATTCTCCATCCACCTATTTAACATAGCACATATAACATAAGACTATATAACAGAGCAGATAATACATAAGATTCGTTCCCTTTTTTGAGCACTTTACGAACACATAGCAGATCGATAACACATTCTCCATCCGCCTATTTAGCATAGCAAAAATTACAGAGAGACTACGAACACATAGCAGATGAATAACACATTCTCCAACCGCCTATTTAACATAGCACATATTACATAACCCCTCCTCCCGTGCTGAAAAACGGACACTTCAGGTAGTCAATTCTTAATTTTAACTTGCGTTGTAGAAAGATATAAGGTTACTTTCATAATTCAACTTTTACACTATTGTTAACAAACCTTACCAAATATTTGATAAATTAAACAAGCAAATACACAAGCAATATATTCTTCAAAATTCTGAGAATCCTGAGAAATGATAAATTACACAAGCATAAGAAAAAGAATTTTAAAAAATGAAACTTACCGTAAGTTACCTGATGATTTAGGGTTGATGCAACCGCATGGCTTAAAACTTGGGCTGCTGTCCTGACTTTCATAGTCTTAAACACAACTGGATCTAAATGGTTTGCAGTCAGCTTATGTAGCTATCTAAACATCAACTGGGTCGAATCAACCTCATGGCTCTTGCGTATGTATGCCCAACTACCAGATTTTCCCCAATTTTCACAGGCACATGAAAATCATGACGATACATCATGTTTCTGGTGCATTTGAGGAGACGAGTTGGGTCATACAAAGTGAATATCTTCTGCTGCTGTTCACGATCATCGGAAGAAAACAAGAACCACGGGTCTTCTTCTGTTGAGCCTAGAAGTTTCTACGCCTTCATATTATTAGCTCCCATATCGCACACAGTGCCTGCAACGTGAATACCAGCACTCATGCATGAAGCCAGTACATCCTTCGTGATCTGAGACAGAACTTCGGACTCTACTACACCCTATGTGAAGTAGAAGGCAATAGGCTGTCTCCATCCAATTCTCAGCCTCTTAATCATGAATAGAAGAGCATGATTGGCTATATGGTTTGTACGGCCTAAGTACCCAAGTCCTCATATCCAATGATTCTATTTGAAGATGAATCATATTGAATATGTTGTGTAATAGACATTTCGTCAACCATTAGAACACACATACGAACCAATTCGCACTTTTCTTTAAGAGCATGAGAAAGTGTATTGAAAACAGACTTGTTAATACCGGGATGAAAGGAGAAGGAGTTCAGTAGTTTAGTTAGAGTTTTTCTACTTGGGAGGGCAAATATGGAACTTAGGATGGTATACCTTTTGGGTGATATTTTATACAAGGAAAGGGTTAACAACTTTTCGTCAAAAGCCTATCTTTGACTCTTTGCGCGCAACTTAGAACAACGAATGTGTCCTGCTGGAAAAGTTGCAGAAGCCAGGGACATCCACTTTGCAAGAGTTTGTACCACCTCCATTGATGCATTATCTGCATCCTGCAACTTTTCCAAAATTGATGTGCTTTTCCTCTACTTCCTTTTCATATGATATAAAGATTTCTTATTTTTCCTAATATTTTCGTAGAGTTTGTTTTGTTTGAGAGTTAACTGAGACTTCCTTGTCCCACCAATAGTAGCCAAAATTGTTTTTCTTTTACTATCAGGCATGGATAAAGCATTATCGCCTTCATGCGAAGGAGTTACCACTTGACATTCCTTATATCGGTGATCCGAAATCGAAGACAAAGGTTGAAAATTGACATCTGAAGAAGTGGAAGGATCAGAAGGATGAAGTTCAATGGAGCATGTAGGTCGTTGCTGGAACAAAGAACTCTTGGACTTTGAGGTAACATGAGGACTAGACTGGAGTAAGGAATGAACACAGTAGTTGTGATCAAGGAAAACAACAGAAAAGTCTGCTTCTGAAGAACAACTAGACTGCTTTCCTACTTCTCACTTGATGGAAGGCTGTACTCATTGGAGCATGCAGAGCTGGTTTGTTCTGCAACATTATCACTTCGGCATACAGTATCTACCATCGGTAGAGCACCACTAATGAGACAGTTTCTACTTGGAGATTTAAACTTTGTGTCATCGAAGTGATTTGCACACATGTATGCGTTTTTTACAACCTTTCCTATCCATCGAGGATTCTTCTTTGCTTTTATCCATTTTTGACACATGTCAAAATAAAGAAACAACAAAAATATGGTAAGTGGTTAAAGCGTCACGTTAAGTGGCTTATTATAAATACTTTGGTTACTTGTAATATCATTAGAATATAGGAATATGAAACAAGCCAAAACTTGCTATTATCACTTTAACTTATCACACAAAATGTACCCTGCGTAACTGTTCCAAATTATAAGATTATTAATCTACTTTTGACTCCTTTTGTTGATCTGAGTACCCAAAGCAAATAATTAAATACATCAATCTCCATCAAATTGATATATATGAGATCCGTCTCATAAATATCCAGATAATCCAAACACGTCAGTTACAAACATGTAACTATGTCAAAGGGGCGTGCGCTTGTTAGTGCAAGTTTCAAATTTCAGCTATTCTCTCGTCATGTTATCAAGATACGGACGGATGACAAGCTCACCAAATACACCAGCCAAAATTTAGACCTAACTTAGTTTCAAGTAAGTTTCACATTTTCTGCCCCATTCAAGAGAATCATACTCGACAAAACATTTTTTCCACTTTTAGGAGTAACTGGTATAGAGGCCTCCGCATGTATCATCACTTTTCTTCGGAAAAGTTAATAGATCTAAAGTTATAACAAGGTTGTCAAAAGTATCAGGGAGTAGTGAAAAAAAACAGGGTTCCCGGAATATAGAGGCCCGATAGTAAACGAATGTTGGCACATATAATATTAGAGAAACACATAATATTTAATTTCAAAGTAACGATTAGCATTACCAGTACTATAGTGACAAAAAATGATGGGTATGATTTGTTTATACTTATATTACGAAAAAGAAATTAATTACAATGAACACTACTGGCTTTAAATATTTAGTACGAAAATTCTTATTAATCCTGCAAAAAATGTTGAAAACGAATTTGCACGTGAAACATTTTACTCACAATGTAATCGAAGTCGCGTAACAATTGAGGTCAACGAGATAGAAGTCAATCAGAAGCGTCGTGGTGGCAATAAGAAGTGGAGAATTCCCTTACAAAAGGAGCACAAAATCCCAATTTACCATCTTGTAACACGTCTTCTTCAGAAATCAATCGTAGTGAAGATAGCATACAATTTAATGTCCTACGAATATGCTCTGAAGCTAAGAGACAGTGATGATAGTCACAGAAATATTGAAGCGAAGAATGTGAAAGTGGGAACAAACAGAATCACCTCAAGAAAATCCATGCACACGGCGCTTGTCCACTACAAACATCACTTGGCGGAAGGTAGATTTGAGCCAGGAACCCCACATGCCAGTAGTGAGCGCTCTACCATTGCCACCAAAGCTCCATATATTTAATATGTACTTGCAGCAGTTAATCTCAGGAGGTTACGTACGATATGGGAACACAAAACCACTTTTCAGCTTCAAATATCAATCATTTCTAATTTTGCTTAATATATAGCAATAAGATACACAACAAACGCAAACGTAACTTAAGATTTAGCTTGTTGAAGTTTAGCGTCCAATCAGCAGCAAGGCACTGTGAGACGTGGACTTACAGGTTGGATCCACAACCACAGTGAGGTCTTCAAATTTTGTAATGTTCTCTCACAGAGAATCGAATCAGGGACCACGTAACCACTAGATCAAAGGGGGGGGTAATTTAGGTAATTTCCTGTTCGCATAGTTCTTATTTGTTTGTTATACTTTGTTAATACTAGACATTGGAGAAGGAGGATGCCTTTCTCTAAATTCTAATTTATAATATGTAAAAAGGTGCATCACTAAATACGAATGGTAAACTCAGATATTTTAACTTTTCAAGCTCGCAGAGACTTAAAGTGAATTCGAAAAAATCGACATAGGTTCAGGTGAGTTATTTTTCTTATCGAGGTTTATTAAACCCTGATAAATACTACATTTTAGTCCTCAATGCTTGTGTAGTGGCTAGCGCGTTCCCGTGTTTGATTCCTACCTGTATCACAAAATGTATCTCCTCTATTCACTTTCATTAATCATCTGTCCCTTTAAGAGAATATTCGTGGGATATTAAACTAATATAATATTTTCGAATACTGCATTTTCTCGGCAAAATTAGGTTCATAGTGATTAGAAGATTGGAACTAGGAGAATTATTTCTTGACGCAGCACGGGATCATAGCAACCTGAAGAAATGATAGTTGGAAAATATTACGGAGAGTTATAACTCTAAAGGTACTGGGATGTGAGTAATTTTCATTTAGTTCTGACTCAAATACATAAGTTTATCAAATCTAAATTATAAGCAAGACATATTTTGGCATACATATAAAGTATCTCAATTTATAACCGCTGCCACAGATCCGTCGGCGGCCTAATTGGATGCACCTTAGAATACACGCTTCAACTGCAGATCGATAAGTAAAACTGCTTTAAAAATGTGGAGTAGAATACAGCACAGTAAATATTAGTTTAGCGTTACGAAAGTTAGGACTCATTTTTTTAAAAATTGAGTGTAATTTCTCATCACCGTAAGCGGGTATTAGCGAATGGCTTGTATCACGGAGCAAATCTCATATAGTTAGTCTTTTAGGGAATTTGAGTAATGTTGCTCAAAAATACTGTTTATAGCTATAACGATTTTGTGCTCCTAAAGTGAACCAAATTAAGATTCTCTATTGGTACACCTATTCTTAACTTTCATTTTGAAGATGAAAGGACCTGTTTTATATTTCCCAACATTTAAGCTTACATTTACACTAATCTTTATTCCACTCTGCCTTACACAAACATAGCGTTAACTTTACAAAGCTCGCTCCAGCTGGTACACTCTCTTAGAAACGAGAAATTACACTCTATTAATTTTATAAAAATAGGTCAAAACGTGCCTAATCTTAAGCTAACCCATTTCTACTCCCACTGTACTTATTTCCTAACTTACTCTACCCTACCCTTCTATTATACCCTTTTAAAACGTGACTACTTATCGATGCGCAGCTGGAGCGTGTATTATAGTGTACCCAAACCGCTTAAAGCACACAGAACTGAAATCAACAAAATTTTCATAAAACTTAATAGTGGACTAATTTTGTGAATACTGGTTACTGACTATAACCTCACAACAACAAATATAAATCCATGTATTTAATTACAAGTATTAAACTACAACTGCTTACCTTGCAACTTCTTCGGAACTGAAAGACCCTAGTTTCTAGAAAATTGCTGGTACATCCAAAGACGCAGCATTTTCTTACTGGAAAATAGCTCCCCCTTAACATACTATCTATAGGGCGTTAACAAAGGAACGTCACCATTCGACGCTGCACGCGAGATGAAATTCTCCCGTTTTATTGCAAGAATTTTAGAGGCAATATTATTCTAAGAAGAACTTGCTCTACACTATTTTATCTGAGAGTTGTGCAGTGGTTAAAAGAACATCGAAAATGTGCTTTCGTAGTGATAGAAACTGAGATATGAATAATTTGTGAAACTAAACAAAACTTGTATTTGTGCTTCCACTAGGAGTATTATTTTAGTATTTTAAATGCGAGGTAGCCCTCTGGAGGAAAAGAAATGTTGAATCCAGTCTCCAATGGATAAAAGTTAAAAGCTGTGTAGATTTCATTTTATTAGTTCGTAGTGGATTCTCAGAATTTTGAAGAATATATTACAATAAATTGCCGGCCATTTGTAATCTCATAGCTGCAAACTCTATGAAAGTCAGCGTTGCCAGCTCACCCTATTTTAACTTTATGGTTTACGCTTAAATTATATTTTAAAAAAATCGTATTGATATTGAAAATTATAGTTTCTTTGTGTTAGAATTTTGTTTATGTTATACAATGGAGGGTTCATTTTGTATTAATTGTGAAAAACTGCAAAGTGAACTGAATGCAAAACTAGAAGAAATTCTATCGAAAAAGTTAATAATAGACATATTATCTAAAGACATTCTGAAAAATAATGGAAAAATCTCTCAAAACGAAAATACAAGTGCATCCTGGAGTGAAATTGTAAAACGCAATATTAATGTACACCCTAATTCGCAAGAAAGCAATACACTTCAACAGGTGAAAAGAATCAATATCCCTCATTCAATGCATAATAGTGTCACCCAACCAATAACTAAAAACTCAGAAAAATTTGTTGGAAATGTTCGGCAGAAGAAAAACAATGTAAATGTTAAATCCAACAGTAAATACGAAACGCAGTTATTGGAGGACAAAGAAAAGGTCGAAACAAATAAAAGTAAACCGCGATATAATCTGAACTCACAAATTTGTGTGCGTAATGTAAATAGCACACAATATCAACAGGTAGGTTCACCAGAAGGCATTAGAACTCAGAATAGATTTGTAGTGCTTGAAGATGAAATGGTCAAAAAACATTTTAAAAGCAGTACGTCGCAGGACAGGGAAAGTATTCCGAAATTCTTTCAAGATGGTGAAACCCATCACAAGCTGAGAACAAAATTAGACGTGACTCGACAGAACAACAGAAGAAATAGGAATGCTGAATGAAGTAATAGACAGGAAAGTGACCTGAGAAAAGTAGTTATATTATCAGATAGCCAAGGTCGTGGGTTAAGTACACTTATGAACAACAAACTAAATAAGGTAAGAACAGTTAGCTTTGTTAAGTCAGGAGCTCGATCTGAGCAAGTGTTGAAAGACTGCGTACAAGAAACAGAAAAACTCACAAAACAGGATTATGTGTTAATAATCACTGGAACTAATGATGTATCTAAAAATGAAGCAAATAGTGTAATAGCAGCTTATGAAAGTGTGTTAGATAAATTAGGTAATACCAATGTTCTGGTTTGTAGTCCCTCACCGGTACGACTTAATTGATAAATCTTGAGTCAATTTAGAAGTGACGAAAACCAATCAGGAAATTATGTAACAAGTATACTAATGTACATATTGTCTATCTTGGGTCTCTCGACCGAACGCACCATACTCAGCACGGTCTACATTTAAGCTTTTCATTGAAGACACAGAAATGGACAAACAAAATCTTTAGCCTGCAAACAGGTTACTAATAATACAAATGTAACGTCCAAATGCACAGATGCCTCTAGAGCTTTGAACACATTTCTATTCTCCAACGTACGTTTTAGTTTAGCTATGGGGAAAGGATTGCTTGAAATGCACAGTGAGGATAGCCAAATGTTATTAGTAGCAAAAAGGATTCTACACAACTTGGGGCGTACATCAGTAACACTAGTAAATCTTAATAGTGGAAAGACAGTACCCAACCAAACATGTAACTTTAAAAAAAGGAGTACAGATAGATCTACTGTGAGTTCGCAATCCATGGCTGCTTTCTTTAATGGTAACGCAGAAGGCAATGAACACGTTTCCGAACACAACAAAACAAACGCAGAAGTTATCCTCCCAATTTCTCAATGCATGACACCACAAAAGAAACATACACATTCAACGGTAGGCGCCCCGAGTAGTAGTATGCGTGTGATCAATCGACAAAGGAGATTATCCGAAAAACTAATTAATAATGATATTTTATGCGACGAGACTATAATATCGCATCTAAAGTAGTTAATGGGGGACATGTATCTAAGTTAGATGAAAAACTAATTATCAAAGAGATAACAAATGATCCACTCATCGACACAGATACCTCTTCAAGGTCAGTATGTTATCAATCAAACCAATGTAATACAGTTGAACTAAAGGTACTACATCAGAATATACAATTCATTAGAAATAAAATAGATGAACTAGACATACTAATTAGAAACGACATTGAGCTGATGAACTCTGATGTAATTTGTATTACCGAACACTGGTTGAGGGAAAGTGGAATAGAGTATACAGTCCTACCAAATTATGTATGTGTTGGTGGATTTTACCGGACCTTCAATAGGTGCGGTGGTGCTTTAATGTTTATGAGAAAAATATTAAAGTATCAAATAAAAAAACAACAGCATGTATTTAAATGGGGAACAGACATTTGAGGATGCAGTAATACAAATCGAAAAATCAGGACACAGGTTTATTATAATGGTCTTGTATAGAACACCTTACAGCTTCATTCCCCGGTTCATTGAAAAACTGGAACAACTGTTAACTCTAGTTAAGAAACATAGTAAACCAATCGTTTTATGTGGCGACCTAAACATTGATTTCCTGACACCATCAAATCACCTAACATTATTATCAAACACTTTGCAATCCTTCGGCCTACAACACACTATAAACACCCCAACCCTGGGGCCGCGGTGGCTCAGTGGTAGAGCGTTCACCTCTGGTGCTTGGGGTCCCGGGTTCGATCCCAGCCCCCGCCAAGTGAACTTTGTGGTGGACAAACACCGTGTGCGTGGGTTTTCTCAGGGTGCTCCCGTTTCCTCCCACATTCTTCATTCCACCATCTCATTCATTACTCATCATCACCGTCTCCTTTAGCCTAACCGGCATAACCGTGGAACGTAAAACTCAAAGATTTCATTTCATTTCAAACACCCCAACCCGCATTACAGAAAACTCAGGATCTTGTATAGATCAAATTGTAATAGATAATGAAACTAGTTCCTTTAAAGCAAATAATCTTAACACATCACTCTTCGACCATAATGCAGTTCAAATAAACATAACACTTCAACCTTAAGATCGGAAAATTGATAGAAAAGAATGTAAATGGGCAAGAATCTTTCATGAAACGAACGTTAAGTACTTTCAATATCTTCTTAGCAAGAAAGACTGGACGGACGCATTACTAGAAAACGACGTAAACAATAAATACAGACAATTCATTAATACCGTTAGGCACTATTTCGAAATAGCCTTTCCACTTATGAAGATAAAGGAATATTCTCACAAAACTAGATGCAACTGGATAACACGAGGCATAATTAATTTCTGCATGAGAAAGAAACAACTACATACAATTGTGAAAAGGACGAATAGTAGGAAATTAAAAGAATATTTTAATAAATATAGAAGTATTCTTACAGGAGTAATAAAAGAAGCAAGGAAAATGCACACATCAAATAGGATATCCAAATCTGATAACAAGAACAAAACACTATGGCAAGTAGTAAACGAACAATCAAACGCATCAAAACAGCAAAAAATAGAAACTAAAAAAATAATACAACATGGCCAAGAAATAACCAATAAACACCATATTGCAAACCTACTTAATGATTTATTTTGCCAACGTTGCGAAAACATACTCAAATTCTGAGTCTGAAAAGACTAACAACATAAAATTATGTAGTAATTCTGTATCTATATACTTAATACCTACCACAGAGTTAGAAATAAGATCGATTAATAAAAAAAATGAAGACGAAAAGGTCTTCTGGGCCCAACGATATTCCTTATTAATTGTTTAAAATGTGTGCCGAATATTTTCTTATACAGTTGACAGATATATGCAATTCCTCCCTTGAAACGGGAACATTTCCAGAAGATCTTAAACTTGCAAAAATAAGACCTATACACAAAAAAGGATCAACTACTGACCCAGGAAATTATCGTCCTATCTCTATTCTATCTGTTTTCTCCAAAATTTTAGAAAAATATATATCAGACTGGTGTCCTTTTTGAAAAAGAACAATATCTTCACGAAGAGCTAATTCGGGTTTAGGAAGTGTAAATCAATTAACAATGCCGTAGTTGCTTTTCAAAGTGATATATCTAAAGTGAGAGAGAGAAGAAATGAAATATATGAAGGGCACAGGGGAAAAAACATCTGAGTCACAAAACTGAAATTTTACAGGAGAGCAAAAACAACGTTTGAAACGTTTTCACATAAAACACAGAATTTTTACGAAAATGATTACGGTTCATTCTTGCATGTTGGTTCATTGTTATTATGTTTTTAAATAATTACTGCGTAAAATATATTAACAACATAGGTATGATTGCTTTTATCTTAGTGAACAGGGACTGAGTTGTTTTTTCCCCTGTATATTTATAAATTGTAAATGAGATTATGTTTCTAAAGCCTTTTTAAGGATTGAACATTCAAAAAAGAATAAGATACAGCATTACACGTAAAAGTTTCTACTTGATGAAACAAAAAATAAAGCTGCTCCCATAGTTACTAAAATTCTTGAATTTAGAACAGTTCTTGAATTTAGCGCTTTGTTTGTAGCATACTGCAAAACACACACACACAATATACAGTAGTTATCCTCTGTAAATGAACCAATTTTATAATAGCTGTTTTTGCTAAAACTATTGTTGTTATATGAACTTTGATTGTTGTAAGTATAATTGTTACGTTTCATTACTTTTGTGAATTGCGAGAAGTTATGATTTTATTATGGTTTGTTGTTAATATTCATTGATTAATGCAAAACTGTTCGGCCACAACTCGGGTATAATTTTATTTTAAAGTAAGAGCAGTGCAAGAACTAATCACTAGGTAAAATGATTATTATCCAACGTTTTAAAAATCGGGTTCTGCATCTGGGACATCAACATCTGAAAAGACCGCAGCAGTTTCATTGGCAGCAAGGAGACTCTCATAAAATTCCTTTGAACCTTCCTCCTCACAGAATTTCATTAGCACTTTAAGATCATTGCACTTCTCTTTTGTCAAGGCTATTGGAGCTACGCACTTTGGGGCTGGTACAGTCAAAACTTCGACAGGGAGTACATTTTTTCTTTCTCTCTTCTTTTTCTTCTCTTTTTCTATTTCAACATCGGTTTGCCTTACGTTAGACGTGTAAAATGCTCCGTTGTAGGCGTTTCTATGCTCAACTGATAGAGACTTTGACTTAGTGAATCGCAGTTGCTTCACAGGTCTGACAGGAAAACAAAATTTCTTTTTGTAGGATTTAGAAGACAATAAGTTGCCCCAATCATTAAACAAGGTTTGCTCACATTTTATGACTTCAAAAGGGCTTGGCTTGTTTCGCGTTTTTCAGTAGTGCTAGTTTTTCATCATTATTTCCACTGGCCGTTATTTTCCTATCAATTTCAGTTAATTTGTCTTTTTGCTCATCACACCAAGAACAGGTATCAGTGCGTAGATACCCAAAATCCAATATTAAATTCAGAAACAAATACCTGACGAAAACTTTCATAAGACATCTCAAGACCCGGATATTTATTCAAAAACATTCCTAGCAAAACCTTAACATTTAAATCTTCAGACAAATATACTTTCTTGGAGTCATTTAAACTGTAGTGAGCCTGCCGACCTTTCAACGATCCTAAAAAATCAATTGCCAATTTATGTGTGTCCTGGGAAATTTTATGTGGTCTGTTTGCGTGTTTCCCTCTATGGCCTTTAAGGGCCTGGCCTGTTAGCATTAACGACCGTTTTATAGCGTGCAACTTAAAAGGTTTGACTCCAAAAATGGATTGAAATGCCTTGAAACAAACTGGGACTTCGACAGCGGAACCTTCCCGTACGACCCTAACGTTTTAGGCAAAAGAACTACCATTTTTCCTAGTTTCATCTTCACACTTCCTAGGCCCCCTTTCAGCAACAGGCAGTACTGAAATCATTCCAGCAAGGTAGCTACTTTGACCATCAGTTCCTACTTCAGCTCCTATTTCGTTGAATTGTTTTATCAAAGATTTTCTTTCCTCAATACTGATATCTTTAAAGCACTCGTACCTTTTACAATGGCAGTCAGTTCTAGTTTCATAAGATGATGCTCTTAACTTCTTCATGACATCAGTTATTCTACCAGTCTTTCTACGTTTCTTTGTAGATTTACATTCACTCAGTGGAGTTGAATGTTCGCAATCACTAACATCACTTTGAAATTCACCATCAATGATTTTGACACACTGTACGCATTTAAATCGCAAGTAACAAAACACACAGTAAGCTCACAACACAGCACAGTGCAGAACATAACCTCAAAATGGGAGACCTCAGATGTTCGCGCATGCGTTAGTCGTCTGCATTTAGCGGACTGAGTTATTTCTTAGCCTGTACCAACTTGCCGCAGTTGTTTCTTCCCCTGCATGACATTTCTTTCGACTGCTATATCTCTTGGCAGAGTTGCCTGTTTGCCTGCATGTTTCGGCATGTTAAACTATAAGCTATGCACTACCTTTTGCCAACATAACCTCATTTTTTGAATTTTTTGACTCAGTTGTTTCTTCCCCTGCACCCTTCATATGGAATTTTTCTGGATCTCACAAAAGCTTTGACCTTGTTAATCACAAAATTTTATTGAATAAATTGCGTAGTTATGGTATTAGAGGTGATGCTAATTTATGGTTCCAATCCTATTTGACTAACCGCATGCAATATGTAGAAATAGGTCCAACCAAGTCAGAGGTAAGACACATTAAGCACGGAGTTCCACAAGGATCAATATTAGGTCCTATACTTTTCCTTATATACATTAACGATCTTCCCGATTATATAGTTCCAAACAAACGCGTAGTTTTTGCGGATGATACAAACATTTTAGTTGAAATTCCAAATACCATTTGCTCCGGGGAATTCATATTTAAGAACACGACAGATCAAGTTGCAGAATGGATAAAAGCAAACCAAGTTAATCTAAATACAGCGAAAACAACTATAATGAGTATCAAAGAAGGAAAACTGAACTCTCTAAATATACATCAAATACGTATAGACGGGAAACTCATGCAGGTATCTGACACTTTTAAATTTTTAGGGTTAAAAGTAGACTCTAAGTTAACATGGGGTGATCACGTGAATGATTTGTTGAGGAAACTAAGCGCGAAAATATATCTTATACGTAAACTTAGTAAGATTCTAACTACAGAAACATTAAAAAAAATATTTTGGCTTGATCCAGTCAATTCTATTGTATGGAATCATTTCCTGGGGTAATACCTGTCATGCGATGAAAGTATTTACAATGCAGAAGAAAATGTTACGAATAATGTTATCAGTTCCGATTAATACACCAAGTAGACCACTGTTTCAGAAACTTAAAATTTTACCATTGCCGTGTATATACATTCTCGAAACAACATCATTCATACATATGAATAAAAGTAACTTTTAACTCAATTCGGACCTACACCAATACAAAACAAGAACAACGAATCATATTCATATACAAAATTTCCGTCTAACAAGAACTCAAAATTCGTTACACCACATAGGAATAAAACTTTATAATAAATTACCAGATCGTGTCAAACGAATGCCAAGCTTGCAGTTTAAAAGACACCACAAGTTGCTGTTACTTAAAGATCTTTTCTATGGTTTAGATGAATATCTTCAGTGTGATATTTCTTTGTAATATAAATATTAAGATTTATTTGAATTTTGAAATATATAAAATAAGATACAATTTATATTTTCTCTAAAAATACACTTTTACCTTAAGTTTTATTGTTACGTATATATTTAGTATTATATATATTGTATTATATGAAATTTTTTAAATAATTATATTATTAATTGTAGCGTTTCTCTTGTAATTATTGTTATTATTATTAATTGTAATAGTAACTGTATCTCTTGACGAAGCCATGAACGCTTCTTACGAAGTTCTTACGACGGAAAATGAAATAAATAAAAAATAAATAAAAAAGTCTTGCGCAGCGCTTTGACTTATAAAATACAATAAGTTCCACGAGACGCTTACACATATACAGTGGCGAAGGGTGATAGTTTCAAGAGGGTAGGCCCAATGTTCTACTACTACTAATAATAATAATAACGATAATAATGATAATAATAATAATAATAATAATAATAATAATAATAGTAAAATGAAACAGATTAGACATAAATATTTTACTACAGAAATACAAGAAGACGAATTCATATAAATTTAATGCAACTGTAGTTCATCGACAGCACTTATTCGATCCGGATCTCAATTTTCATAATGAAATTGACGTATGTGACTTATAGATGATCTTAAATCGTCATAATGCAATTTAATTGTTTTAATTGGCACGATCGGGTGAGGAAGATGGACTATCACATTATCTGTGTTTCACAAGAAACATATGTTGTTTAGTCTACATGTACTGAAAGAACCTCTGCTTGTAAAATTTTGTCTTTAATTATATTGTTCAAAACAGATGACAAGCATTGAATCAAAATATTTTGTGTCACTTAATTCCCCTTTGAAAACAGAATCAGACTTAGCTCTTTATTTCAACAACTACAAATATATATATTGGTACCAATGCACGCAGAACTCTCTTGTCCTCTGTTTGTTCTATTTTCAACACAGGCGTTAGTCTTCGTTCCTTAATAATACATTAATTTTCAAAAGACCACTGACATAGAAGGTTCTTTAATAGGAATTATATTACGTATATTCATATTCTCCACGACATTTTCTCTCATTCACTTTTGCAAATGTAAGAAAAAAATCTCTCACAATATCTCAAAAACATACACTCTTTCTAATGAATTCAACGAGTCTGATTCCGTACAGGTTTGCGCCAACGCAACGGAATAAAGTGGCATTAGTTTGCGATAATAGGCGTAGAACATTTAGAATTTCTTGTTCCAGTTTTTGCGTTGCGTTAGAGTCCGCAAAATTAAACGAAGTTGGAACGGAATGAAGCCCACGTTATCTTGCTCTTTTATTTGTTTGATATATCGAATCGAAATCGAAGGTCTCGAGAGAAACTAGTAGGTAGAAACGAAAGTCGATAAGCGCTGAGGCCGGTCTCTTTCGCAGGTTATACGCTGGTGAAGAAAACGTCATTTCCAACACGTTCTCTCGCGGGATTTTCTGAGTAGCTTGGCTGTAGTTCTACTGCCGCCTCCTAGCAGTGGTGCCATCCACGTTTTTTATCGATTTTTTTTCAACTTAGAAAATATCATGCATTCTGTGCAAGGAAAATGAATTAATTATAAATTATAATTTCTGAAAATAAATGAGTAGGCCGGGACTCAGGGCCTCTTACCGCTCTTCGCCACTGCACATACACAAAAAAGCCACGACCAGTTATTGTTCTGAAGTAGAAAAATTGTATTCAGATATTAAATTTCCGCACTAAATATCTTAAATCACTGCACAAGTCATAATCAAAAGTAGCATTCGAAGGAATAATAGCACTTGTATTAAATAACATTAGCATACGAAACGGGAGTTCGACAGTCAACCAAATCGCAATTACATACAGATATACAGGATTTGCTATTCTCACTAAAACGATAAAGATGGATGGGTACCTTCTGAAACAAGAGAATAGCGGTATGCGAGAGTAAGCGACACTAGCGACAAAGAATTTCACTTGAACAAAATCTGAATTAAATTTAATATTATTAGGGTTCCATTTGACTTTCTCTCGGCTGACACAAACACATAGGCAAGAATCTTAGTTTTTTCACACACATTTCTCCTAATTCTTCACTTCCTTTTCTTCTAGTCCTTTTTCTTACAGTACTACAAGGTGGTAGCACAATCACCACAAGGCACACAAAAAGTGAACTCTACAAGTTCAGATGAACGTCACTAATGCACATTAATGCAATATTTGCGCTCAAATAAAAAATAATATTAGGCATAAAGTTGGAACAGTTACAAAATTACCAATATTTGTGAAGATAATTATGTATTTTCTGGTATCTCCACAGGAACTACATTCTAATAGTTCAGCCATGGGCGGTCACTCAATGTAATGAAGGGAATGAGTCATTCTCCTGTGATATAGGAATAAAAAATATCATGAAGTACTGAAATGGCTTACTCAAACTGCAAATTATTTACGTTAAAACCTTCTTATTTTACTTATTTCTAAGTTTAAATACGCCAGAGGCTAACATAGATACAGCCATTCCACCGCGCAAGTCTTTTGATGCATTTTGCGCAGCGCGACGTAGTCCGAACGAGCCGGCTCAATTCCCTTCCTATGCCGTGATGTTGCGAGTAGGAATTCATTTTTGTAAGCATTCCTTTGAAACAAGTGTGTACGGGTGCATCGCAATATCTTTTTCGTTTTGAATTGCAAATTGAAATAGAATAAAGTGTTTCGCTTGGTTGATATTTATTTTAATGAATTAAAATTTGGATTGTCATGATTATACTTGGTTTCTTCAGGAGTTGGATTATTTAGCAGGTTTGTACAGTACATCTCTTTCCTAATGATTGGCGGCAATGCTAGGAAGGGGATATGACTGTCCAATTTGCATTCCATCAGCCTAACTTATGGCAGCTTCAACGCAGATCGGGTAGGGAAAAATAGAAGATTGTACACCTTGTCTCAAAAAGGTTGAGCGCATTCTTTATTGGTGTTTTGAGGCAATAATTTTCTAAGTCCAGCTTCGGGTATCTTCGGGAAAAAGTAAGCCAGGTTCGAACCTCCAAGCCAGCCTTTGCAATCGGGAAAAAGTTTGCAGATGTGTTTTTCTTCTTTTAAATATAATAAGACTTGTTACCAAGTGTTTAAAAAAGCAACATTGATTGAAATACTTAATGATACAATATTTCGAAACCTTTTTTTTTTTTTTAATGTTAGCACATGCTTCTTTGTCATTTAGCTCTCCATACGTAATGGAACATTTAAATACGTTAAGGAATCTTTCCATATGTAAAAGAATGCTCAAAGTTAAGAAATAGAACATAATTATCGCCTGAGTACTAAAATAAAAGTCAAAGTAGAACAGAAACGGCGTTTGTAATGGATATGAATGTCATAATTATCTTGAGATCCGTTATACATCGCTAGAAGGTTGTGTTAGCTCATTGGTAAGCTGTCGGATTTCAAGTCGTAAGGTTGAGGGTTCGAATCCCGTCTAGGCTAATCCTTTTTTTAAAATTATATTTTCCGCAATGCATGAAAAATTATATAAAATAATTACATTAGAATACATAAGTTGTGTATATATAACATAATCATTGCAGAACATAGTAATTATTATGTTTAAAATATAACATCTGAGATAATTTTCACAGTAGGTCGGTATTATATATGAGGATGTAAATACAAGTTAAGAAACTCGTTCAACAGCAAAATAAATCATGTAGTGTATTTATTTGCAGCTATTTGTCATATAGAGGGTAATTCTCAACATTCATAATACAGAATGTCATTTATGTTCTTGAAAAGTTATTCGATGCATAAACAGAAGGTATAAACAGAGAATCCAAAGTCGGAACGCTCGCAAAAAAAATTCATGAACCCCAAAGGTCACGTGAGCAGACTGGAATTGTCCTTATGAAGCATGCCACAGCAGAAAGTCTTTACATAGATTTTCAATTCAATTCCTGATATATGCTTTTGCAATGTGGAGGTGGTGATGCCTTGAGTCGCCCTCTCTCGCTCGCTCGCTCGCTCTCTATTTATACAGAATATAAAAGTGGATTTATGTGTGTATTTCAACATAATTCTGATATATCTAGAGCAATTTTAACTATATTTCTTACAGTCTGGAAAAAGAGTACTGTCGGGATAATATCAAAAATGCTAGAAACGGGTCGATATTAGTATCGAATCTATAGTTTCGTGGTCGCTTAGGTGAATAGTTCTACTTTCAATTCAAGTCCAATTAAGCTTTCATTAGCACCCAGGGTGGTTACGTAGCGACATAAAGATATCGAAATCATTCGATATTAGAATCGAATCGTAAGTTTTCAGCGCCGCTAACAGTGCAGCATTTCCCACTAGTCCACATTAGTCCACATTTCACATTAGTCCCATTGCCTAGAGGGCAACATATTTGCAGAGTGCAAAGTTTAAAACTTGAATAATATTTTAATTTTTTTCGTATGAAAAAGTTATAAATCAAGAGCAAATATACTATTTCACGAACAATCCTCTTTTACTATTCTAATATGTTTAATAATAGCGTAAGAAATCGAATAGTAATTCAGAACATGTTTCACAGTTGTTATTTTTTGTTACATAGTTGTAGCTGTAGCATGTAGTGAGTGGAATTTAACTGTAATAAATTCACTAATTAATCATATTCGAATTAAGTTTTATTTTTAAGTTCGGGATGAAGGGGTGGAGAAATATGTAGTTATTGGGGGCACCGAGCTTTTCTACATTTTACTTTCAAGATCTCCATTTTTCTTTTGTCATTTGTTCCTAATAAAAAAAAGTTCAGTCACTTTTGGATTGTCATAGGATAGTAGGAGTTGGATTTTGGGATGCAGCCTGTGAGATTCTAGAGGAGCTAACTGCTTGAAAAAATATTTTTGAATCATCTGTAACATATGAAATAAGGATATGTATCATAAAAAATTGAAAGTAACTATGTCTGCGTAATCATCACGGTCAAATTGCAAAGTCAAATGAATTGACGTTTGGTATATAATCAGGCTCCATTCCCAACTGGGAAGTTACCTCACGCGTGTCACTTTCATTATAATACATATCCTTAGGGGGAGTAGAAGTCCGAATTTTTGCGAAAAATTTAGTATCTTACAAGCCGTTCAACTGAGAGCTGAAATTCAACATATAACTCTTTATTAAAAATAAAGAAAATATGTCCTGGCATTTTTTAAAATTATCTTTTATGAGCGGGGGGACGGGGGTGCATTTTCTATATATTGGAAATTGGTAGTGGGTTGATTTGTAAAAATAATCGAAAACGATTGATATTAGTTGAAAAACAAATTGAGTAATGCAAACTAAAGTTCTTTTTGAATTTTATACCCACTGCTTTCTATTTATAATTGCTGAAGCTGGTGTTTAATGTATGGAGCGTTCCGAGCATAAGGCAATCAAGCCATAAAGTTAGAGAAAAATGGCCATAAAATTTGTATTCTAAACTTAATTACATGGGCATTTTCAATTAGTACGGCATGCTTAATTATATAGAAAATTAGTTTCTCTCTCTCTCTTTTTTTTTTTTTTTTTTTTTTTTTTACGTTGGTCTACTTTTCCTTGATTTGAAACTTTCAAATTTCACCCTATTTTCTACTGAAATGTGTCTGTAAGGCAACAAAGAAATAATTATATATGATAAATTTAAATTCATTTTAATTTGGAAGATGAGAAACACTTTGCCATTATATATCGTAAAGGTCAGACCCACCAGTATTGTAACAGAGAGGTGCTTGAGCCATTGACGGTAGAAATTCAAACTCCGATAAGTGATAATTTCACAGTCTTGTTTTATTACAAGTGTAACCTCTTTAGTCAATGGAGAGGAGGGCGTGGGCCATCGGTCAGAGTTGATGTCGATGGGTTTTGGTGGGTCGGAGTTGGTCGCAATGGTTCAGAGTGGTTCATAGTTGGTGGTGGGTCAGAGTGGATCACGATGGTTGATGGGTCAGAGTGGACCAATGGGGCATTTGGGTGGTGGGTGATAGTGGGTCATGGTGGGTCGTGGATCAAATTTTCATTGACCCACACCATCTCTGGTTAAAATTGTACTAAAGATAAGAGGCACCGAAGATGCATGTCGGCTATTATGCTCAAATTTTGCTCATGGATAGTACTCCACCAGGAAGCAATAAATCTGAAACGGTTCACGGTATCACCTTCTAGAACTCGAGATGTAGGGGTTTGTCTGATTGGCTAAATTAAGAAGTCAATGATTTATCCTTCAACAACCAAGCTTTTTATGATCGTTTCCGTGGGGAAGTCAGGAGAACACGTGCCTAGTAATCGTAATATTGATAGTTTGCGTCCACCCCGGGTATTTGTTTTGTGTTTTTTTGATTCATCTAAATATAAACAAATCACACATATAGGCATTTTGACATATTTTGGGAGAGTAATTTTGTGGTTCGTTGGCGTTTCATCGCGTCTCTGCTGCTGGTGGTAAAGTTTTCAAAATGGAACTTGGGCCACCACGGATCGTCGCTGCGGGGCCACCAATTTCTGGCGAGAGGTCAATAGTTGACCATCTGTAGTCCACCGACGCTTACAGCTTAGAGTAATGAATGATGTCTTTGCCTTGTAGAGTTCATGACTACCGACGTCGGCAGTCAACTAGCTTTTAGTATTCCTTTACTAACCATCTATTGTTCATGTTTGTACACGGTGTTGTAATAATAATAATAATAATAATAATAATAATAATAATAATAATAATAATAATAATAATAATAATTATTATTATTATTATTATTATTATTATTATTATTATTATTATTATTATTATTATTATTTGTAGTAATAGTAGTATAATTGATGATAGAATAATTATTGTCTATGTATTGTCTAGGTAGGACTACACACAGGATTTGGCTCGTTTTGGTTCGACTTGACTCTAATCCGAGTCGAGTTGGAAGATATTTTTCGCGCCGAGTCCAAGAGTAGACCTCAAAGATGTCTGTTTCGAGTCGAGTCGTGTTTCAAAGAAAAGTCGTTCGTGCCCATCCCTACTAATGAGAGCTTAATCGGAGTTAAGCGAAATTGAAAGTCTCACTATTTATCTAAGCGACCCCGAAAACTATGAATCTAATATCGATCATTTTCTAGCAATCTTTTATATGTATCCCCCTCCCATTCACCATAGGTAACCCGACAGCAATCTTTTTGAAACTATAAGAAATGTGGTTAAAATTACTCTAGACCAGTGGTTCTCAATCTAATTCCTATCACGATCCCCTTTTATCACACGCTCTTGCCAGCGACCCTTTTATAATTTGTTTTATAATAAGCTTGTGTGAGATTTTTAACATACCTATTTCTATAATAGTAGAATCCATTTTTTTGTTTATAGTGAACAGTGCCATGGAAAATCAGTGCCCGGGGCGAGAGTATAGTACGATGTCACCGTATATATGAGTGACGTCGACAGACTAGCTACGAAGCGCCACCATGGTTGGCACGAAGCTCAATAACATTTTCAAAATAAACCCTACCTTTCCTTAATTTTGAGCACATTTTATTACGTTTTTCCTTCTATTTTACACATGAACACATGTACTTTCCTAACATGAGTAACACACTTCCTCCGAAATGTGTGGCCCCTTTTTTCGGCGCCCGGCACGGACAGTGGATACAGTAACTGTAATATCTATATTCCCAATGACGAAGGTGCTGGTTCAAGATGGATGTTAAACTCCTTCATTGAAGAGGCCATTAACGTATCCGATCTAAGCCCACAACTTCTTGACCAAATAATAGAATGATCATGCGACAAGTCTTTGCAACTGGTTTTTTGTAACGAAGACTTGGACAAGTTCTGCCTGATGAGGAGAGAAGAATATCCTGGTCTGGGGATTGCTGCTTTAAAAGTAATAATTCCATTTGCTATATCGTACTTGTGCGAAAGTGTGTTTTTTTTTTATGGTAAACATAAACACAAAGATAAGAAATCGCTTATCAGTTGAAAATGGTTTGATAATGTTCGTCATGAAGATTGAACCGGACATTGCTGCACTAGTGAAATTACACCATGCTTAGGTATCTCATTAGGTTTTAATTTTAATTGTATTTCAATGTGCAGGTTTTGTTGCATGTGTATTTCTATATACAGTTCTCATTAGTTTTATATCATACCTCTTTGATTTAAATTCATTTTTAAACAACTCTACTAACTAACTAACTCTATGGCCTATGGAACCCGGAGGTTCAATGCCGCGTTCACAAAAGCTCTACACTGACTTCTATCCTTAGCCAATTGGATCCAGTTTCTACTTTGTATTCTTATCTCAGCGAGATCCATCTTAATATTGTCCTCCCATCTGCGCCTAGGTCTTCCTAATGGTCGTTTTCCGATTGGTCTTCCAGTCAAGATTTTGAAAGCGTTTCTACTTTCTTCCATTCTAGCTACATGACCTGCCCACCTAAGCCTTCTAGACTTGACGACCCTAACAATGTTGGGTAAACCGTATAAATTATGTAGTTCCTCGTTATGAAGTTTCCGCCATTCCCCATTCCCGTTCCTCTTGGGTCCGAATATTCGTCTAAGGATCTTGTTCTCAAATACTTTCAGTCTATGTTCTTCCCTCAGAGTAAGCGACCATGTTTCGCAACCATACAGAACAACAGGCATGATTATCGTTTTGTATATTTTAAGCTTCAAATTTCTCGACAGAATTCGCGACGACAAGAGACTTTGAACCGAATAGTAACACGAATTCTACACCCTTTGAAAATGTTCAGTAGACTTATTTTTTATTGTTCTTTACAGTGTGTATAAAAAATAAAAGTATGCTTATCAGAACAAAATTAAAAATAATATTTAAAAATAATTTCTGGTATTAGATTCTAACTATATTTATCTCTTCCGCCTATCTTCGCGATCCCCTAGGGGCCGCGACTCCCAGGTTGAGAAACCCTGCTCTAGGCATACATGAGTTATGTTGGAACATACATACATACACTTTTATGTGTATAAATGCAGATAAGAGAGAGTTGAGAGAGAGCGATTAAGGAATTGCCGCTCTCAATCTCTTCACTTTACTTTTGCGATTCGCGAATTTCTTGCGTGACAGTTTGGGGCTAGCTAGTTTTTTGTCTTGGACCACGATCCGATTTTCGATATGCTCTACCTAAATGCTGTAATGCGAATATTGAGAAGTTATCTGCGATGAAAGTAGCTGCAAATAAATACATTACATAACTTATTTATTGCTATTACACGATTTTTTAAATTTGTATTCAATATTCACACATAACACACCGACGTTCTGTCAATACCTCAGATGTTATATTTTAAAGATAAGAATTACTTATGTCGTGAAATGATATGAATATATATATTCAACTGATATATACAACTGATGATATGAATATATATATTCAACTGATATATACAACTGATGAATTGTAATGTAACTATTTTACATAATTTTCATGCATTGAGGAAAGTAGAATATCATAAAAGAATTTCACCTGAACGGGTATCGAACTCACGATTTAAGCGCTCGGTGGTGTACCACTGAGCTAATATGACCGCTTTTCGGAAGCTGCTTCTGAAATATAACTGAGCTCATACGTAAATGCTCTTTTCCGTATGGAAATCACAATGACGAAACGAGAGTGTGAATACATAGTCTCGAAATATTGTATCATTAAGTATTTCAATGTTACTTTTTTCTACACTTAATACCATTTCAACATGTCTTATTATATTTAACAGAAGGAAAAACATATCTGTACATCGTTTCCCGATTACTAAGGTTGGCTTTGGAGGTTCGAACCAGCAGCTTTAGTTTACTGTTTTCCGAAGATACCCGAAGTTGGACTTCGAAAGTGTTTGTCTCAAAACAGCTATCATCATATCGCTCAATCTGTTTGGTATATGGTATATGTTTTTATACGTGTAAAGTCAGTATAACAATTCATTCTTTAAACAGCTTTTCGTATGTATTAATATTCCTTTATAAAAACTGTTTTTAATATTATTATTACGGCGCACCATTTTCAGATTTCTTTCGCGAGTCGTTGAGCAAGTCGTTCCCCACCAGCGTTCCCAGACTCACAGCTCGGAATTATTCCAAAACCTGATCGAACTTATGCTAGATTCGGTCAAATTATGCTAGATCCTCATAATTACTAATTCAGGAGTTTAAAAAAACGAAGTTGAGATACGATAACGTAACTTAAAATACACAGAGAGCAAGAATGCATGGATAGAACTCAATACTTCACGCACCAAAATTTTAACTCAACTAAATTAATGCAGTCGTTGCCAGATTCAATGGCGTATATGTCGTATAAATGAATGCAAAGTTTTTGTTTACATATTTTGAAAGAAAATTACTTCGCAGCATAAGCGGAGTTGGGAATCGTCTGCTGGGGGGGGGGGGGACAGATTTTTGGTCGGTCTCGGAGCTGTCATTTCAGGAATAAATATGATCATGAAGTCAGAAATAAAGATGGTGAAGTTGTCAAAAAGTTGGGGGGAGAATGGCCCCCATAGCTGCGCCCATGCGTCGGAGTTAAAGGATTAGAAAACTCTGGGTGGAGCCACAAAAAAGCCTAAAGACGTTTCGAACTTACTTCGAAAAATAAGACTGCCTGTATGGTTTACCGACTGTGTGAATCAATGGAAGAGGATACATTTCTGCCGTTCTTTTTCTTCCCACGACCAACTTCTTTCTCATCTCCAGGTTTTACGGCTTTTTGATAAACTTGCTGAAATTGTGCTAGATTTGGGCAGGATGCTAAAAGCAAGATGCTAGATGCTAGAGACATGCAAATTATGCTAGATCTAGCATCATTATCTACGCTGTTCCCCACAATAGGCGTGTCGTGCAAGTAACCAATCACACGTCAGGTACTAGCTTTTACCTATTGCTTCCTTCTCACAGCTCAGAACATTGGTAACTATGGATAGACGTACAGCAGTAATTACTTTATGGGAGTTGGAAGGTTATTCTGCAACTGCAGCTAGCAGGCGAGTAGGTGTCCCGGCCTCTACAGGAAGGCGATGGATTCGGAAATATGGTGCTACAGGTCAGACTGATAATTTACGATCTCCTGGTCGTCCGCATGTGTCAACCGAAGCCCAAGATGCGAGATTAGTAAACGAAGCCCGGTTAGACCCACTAAGGACGTCTAGACAGCTAAGGGAAGTTTCTCTCTTTCCTGGTAGTAAGCATACAGCTCTGCGAAGGCTTCGTCATGCTGGGTTACGTGGCCGTGTTGCTGCCGTGAAGGAAAAACTCTCAGGCGACCACAAAATTTACCGTCTCGCGTTTGCACAGGCGAATGTGGGTCTCAATTGGGAAAACGTAGTTTTCTCAGATGAATCCATATTCACAACATCAAAGGAGGGACGCCGTTTTGTGTATCGTCCGAGAGGCACCCGATATGACCATGGATATGTGGCTGCTTGCAATCGCAGTGGCCATGTATCTATTTTATGTTGGGGTTGGATTTCCAGTCGCGGAGCAGGACAGCTTCATAGAATTGAAGGACATCTGGACAATGCTCAGTACTTAGACATTATCAGTAATATCAAGGTGCTATCTGTACGAGTATTTCAGCCTGATGGTGTAATTCAGTTCCAGCAATACCAGTCGCCAATACATACTTCCCGCGTGATTCAGGAATGGTTCGCAGGGCACCCTGAGATTGATTTAATCGACTGGCCGCTCGTGGAGCAGACCTCAATCTCATGGAAAATATGTGGGCAGAAGTGAAGCGTACTCTAAGGGAAAGTTGGCCTGAGGCAGATCCACCAAGAACTCAGGATGACCTGTGGCATCTTGTTTCCGAAGCATGGCTGGAGGTAGGGGAAGGAGATAGATTTGTCACCCATGTAATAGATTCCATGCCCAGAAGAATGGAGCGTGTAATAAATTCAGAAGGGTCTTGGACACAATATTAATGTCCCCGCCTTAACTCCCGAAAACAGCCCTTTTCAGGGCTACCTAAACGCTTCTGAAAATATTTCTAGAAGTAAACCACTCCTTGTATCCGATTTCTGTGCAATCCTACCAACAAAAGAATGATAATTAGCTGTAGGCTTTGAACTCAAGACCTCTTTATTGGCAAGTCCGTACTCTACCAGTGAGCTAACATGAACACGCAAACCCAATCTGAAGAAACACGATTTTCAATTTCTGGTATTCGATGACAATGATGCTCATATACTTGGCAAATGTTGTATTCAACTTGGGATATTCCGCAACACACACACACACACACACACATAAACAAAGCGAAAGAGAGAGAGAGAGAGAGAGAGAGAGAGAGAGAGAGAGATGAATATACAAAAGCATATTCAACGTATTCGAATGAGACTCTAAGTAACGACATTCCGTTCTAAAGAGAATTTGTGTTTCTTCCCGTGACGTTAAGGGGATCGGGAAAAGTTATGTGTCTTGAAGCAGGATACGACTTTGGATACTCTGTTTATACACTTTCTATATCCGTAGGAATATATTGTATTTCACGAATGTAAATGACATGCTGTAATGAGAATATTGAGAAGTTACATCTATATGACAAATAGATGCAAATAAATACACTACATAACTTATTTATTGCTATTAAATGATTTTCCTAACTTGTATTTACATCCTCATATATAATACCGACCTACTGTGAAAATTATCTCAGATGTTATATTTTAAACATAATAATTACTATGTTCTGCAATGATTATGTTATATATACACAACTTATGTATTCTAATGTAATTATTTTATATAATTTTTCATGCATTGCGGAAAATATAATTTTAAAAAAAGGATTAGCCTAGACGGGATTCGAACCCTCAACCTTACGACTTGAAATCCGACAGCTTACCAATGAGCTAACACAACCTTCTAGCGATGTATAACGGATCTCAAGATAATTATGACATTCATATCCATTACAAACGCTGTTTCTGTTCTACTTTGACTTTTATTTTAGTACTCAGGCGATAATTATGTTCTATTTCTTAACTTTGAGCATTCTTTTACATATGGAAAGATTCCTTAACGTATTTAAATGTTCCATTACGTATGGAGAGCTAAATGACAAAGAAGCATGTGCTAACATTAAAAAAAAAAAAAAAAAAAAAAGGTTTCGAAATATTGTATCATTAAGTATTTCAATCAATGTTGCTTTTTTAAACACTTGGTAACAAGTCCTATTATATTTAAAAGAAGAAAAACACATCTGCAAACTTTTTCCCGATTGCAAAGGCTGGCTTGGAGGTTCGAACCTGGCTTACTTTTTCCCGAAGATACCCGAAGCTGGACTTAGAAAATTATTGCCTCAAAACACCAATAAAGAATGCGCTCAACCTTTTTGAGACAAGGTGTACATGCGTGTTAGAAACTTATTTAAAAGTGCCGTCATTTATTTCCTGTAGTTTTCAAGATAAAAAAGAAATAATTTCACAAGGACTATATACATCCGATCTGTCACATATACAAACAAAAACAAAACGTTGTATTCAGCAACAGTATGAAAAGAGAGACTGTTGACTTGGTTGTAGGAAAACTTCGAAATTGTACTACTGGCCTTGCTTGTTATTTTCAAATGAAAGAGACATTTGGAATCAATCAGGGTTTGATGATATGAACAATTTATTGAAAGCTACGCAACGTCATCAGCAATCACAAAATCATATTCGATCGCAAATTTGTTTCACAACTATTGGCTCAGTACGAATCGACTTTCAGCTAGACCAGCAACTTGAGCAAGAGACTGTTAAGTATAACGAGCAGGTGAAAAATAACAGGAAAGTTGTACGACGAATGATTGATAAAGTTATATTCTTTGCTTGTCAAGAACTTAGTTTCAGAGGCCACTTGGAAGATAAAGACTCGGTTAACATTGGTAACTATAGAATTACTTCAGTTACTAAGAAAATATGACGAAGTTTTGGGCAACCATTTTCAAACAGCTACAGTATTTTCGGGGCTGTTAAAACATGTACATAATGACCTAATTCAAAATATTGCCACTGTCATAATAAATGAAATTAAAAAGGAAATAGCTGATTCATCTTTCATTTCTGTGATATTAGACAAAACGAGAGATATATCATCATATTCTTAACTATCAACAGTTGTAGGGTACATTATTCCCGACGGAGAAGTTGCTTAACGATTTTTGAGCTTTACAGATGTCAGCTCAAATCGCACTACGAACGCTTTTAAGTTATATAGTGAATTTTATGATCAGGTAATTGAAGAAGTTGACAAGAAAGGAAGATAAATAAACTTAACATTTAAGTGCAACACTAAACCGTGGTGACTTTTTTTAACGGATGATTGAAGAATTTGACAAGGAAGGAAGACGAACAGACTTAAAAAGTCTAGGTAAAAATGGCAGTTTTACGGCCAACGGTTATGCCGGTTAGGCTAAAGCAGACGGTAATAATGAGAAATGAATAAAATGGTTGAATGGGGAAAGTGGGAGTACCACGAGATAACCCACGAGCACGGTGTTTGTCCACCACAAAGTCCACACGGAGCGAGCGCAGATCGAGCCAGTGTCTCCAAGCACCAGAGGTGAACGCTCTACCATTGAGCCACCGCGCTAATTAATGAAGTGAAGAATTTGACAGGAAGGGATGGAAAAATTGAAGTGTCAGCTGAGTAACATTATAAAATATTTCAGTTGTTTGTAGTACTTGATACCTTAACCATTGCTTCCCTCATTCCATAAGTCATCGACCGCCACTGAGTTCAGCATATGTCCCACACAAATGCCAACTCAGGAACGGAAAATCAATTGCTGTGAACTAATTTGCCTTGGTTATTCGTTATTTATTTATTTATTTATTGAACAAATTCCCAGATACAGCATAACTTTGCCATTTTACACAGGGACATGCTAACAAAAGAAAAAAAAAGCAAGATAACAATAACAACAACATAGAAAAAAGAGTGTAAGAGTAAAACTATTCCGTCAAAGCTCGCTTAATTGCTCTTTCAAACACTGGGTAGCTCGAAAATATGTCCACATCAGTTGTTACTTGATTATAACAGTTTGGTATTCTATAAAAAAGAGACCTCTGTATAACAGCCAACCTAGGATGGGCAAGATGGAATAAGTGGGTATTCCGAGTGATGCGGGAAGGGACACGTAAGGATAGTTCCTGAAGTAATATTTCCGATCTTAAGTTTCCATTAACTATTTTATGTAGATATTTCAGGTCAGAGATAGTTCTGCGTACTTCAGGAGTCTGAATATTAAGATGTCGCAAGAGTTCCTTCTTAGATAATATTCGAAGTGCAGGAACACGAAAACGGACTATAGCGATGAAGAAATTGAGAACAGAATCAAGTCTGGAGAGATGTGTAGGTGCTGCCATGGCCCATATGGGAGAGCAGTATTCGATCTTGGGCGCTATTAATGTCTTATAAAAAGTTGCTAGTGAAGAAACAGTGCGTAGTTCGGTGAATCGATAAAGAAGTCCCAACATGCGCATTGAATTCTTTAGTATTGAGGAGATGTGGTCAGAGAATGTGAGTTTTGAATCAAAGATGACACCAAGATCATTATGACTAGCAGAATGTGTGATAGGGGAATCGTTGATATGGTATGTGGAGGGAACAGGAGACTTTTTCAAAGTAATAGTAATACTGTCACATTTCTTACTGTTGAGTTTCAAGTGCCACATTTCACACCAGCCTGTAAGGTAATTTATGTCTTCCTGTAGAGCAGTTGTGTCATGGAGACACGATATTTCTCTGTATAACTTACAATCGTCAGCAAAAAGCAGAAGGCCACTAGGTTGAGCTGATAAGTGCGTGTAGAGATCATCCATATACAGGACAAACAGCAGAGGCCCAAGTACACTCCCCTGAGGCACCCCTGAGATCACGGGTTGGGGGTTAGAAGTCGCCCCTGAAAGAACAACTCTCTGTTTACGGTCCTTCAAGTAGCTTGTGATAGAGAGAGAAATTTGCCATGTACATTAAATCTATTGGAGAGTTTATGAAGAAGATGAATGTGACTGACAGAATCAAAGGCCTTCAAGAGATCAAAATAGATAACATCTAATTGAGTATTGTTATTCATACATTTGACTGCACAGGAAAGAAGAGTACTTAAGTTTGAGAGACTTGAGCTTTTCGGTAGAAAGCCGTGTTGAGAACTATGGATGTAAGGTGAGGTGAATTTAAGTAGCCTGTCTTTGATTATTTTTTCGCAGATAATTGATATTACAGAAAGAAGAGATATTGGCCTATATGAGGATACATGACCTTTAAGTCCTGATTTATATATTGGGGTCACGTGAGCTAGTTTCCAACTGGTGGGATAATACCCTTCCTTGAAGCATCTATTGAATAAGATAGATAGAGGAACCGTAATAACTGAAGCAGTTTTGTTGAGAAAGAGAGGACTAATTTTATCAGGTCCAAGTGATCTGTGTGGAGATAACGATAGCAAGAGAGCCAGAACTTCGCCCGGGGTGGTAGAGAGATTGGATAAGGTGTCCGAACAGATGGAGCGGAGAGGGGGAAGATGGGTTGTAGAGGGAAGGGAAGTAAATGTTTTGCAGAAGTACTTATTGAAGAGGTCGGGTCTTTGATCATCACTCGCTTCAGTATTTTCATCTTGAACTGTTGCCGGTATGCCCGGAGATTTTGTTCTAGATTTAATTACAGACCAAAAGACTTTAGGGTTACTAACAGTAAAATTACCAATTGAGTCCATGTATTCAAAGTATTTACGCCGCTGTACCTTCTTGGCAAGACTTCTAATTCTAGCAAAGTTTTTGTATGTGTAGTCACTCGGATGTGATTTCCATAGAGTCCAGGCAAGCTTTTTGTTTTTAAAAAGTTCACGAAGTTCATTGTCGTACCAGACCGGAAACCTGTTCGATTTTGATGCTTTCACCGGCACAAAGTCCTTTATGGCTGAGTGGACAACAGATGTAAATAAGTCCACAGCGTCGTCAACAGTTCCTACCTCTAACAAACACCAAGGAAACAGTTCAATAGCCCGGCAGATGTCACCCCAGGGGGCTTTCTTCCAAAGAAGTTGTGACCTACTTTTGAGGGGCTGGTTTGTAGTAATGGAGGGGAGGAAATCGAAAAAAACATCCAAGGAATCGTGATCCGATGGATTATGTCCAAGAAAATCATCCCAACCGTAATTAGTGGAAGATTTACGGGGTTTGGGACTTTGAGGGTGAAGTCCACTCAAATTACATGTTTTATTTTTCATAAAATCTAATCTAGTCATTCGTATGCGTATAAGCTTCAACCCCTTTTAAAGTCTAGTTATTTCTAATAAATAAATAAAATAAAATAAATAAGCCTTTATGAATGAAGCCTCTCTCAGACTACTCTTTTGGAACCGCCACTGTTCATAATTTGTTTTTCAACAAAAAATTCACTCATCTACCTAAATAGGAAATTTGCCCAAAGTTAGAATGCAGGAGGTTCTAGTAGTAAAAATTTCCTATCTAATGCTGCTTTTAAACGATCCAAGAAAGCTTGAACAAGACCATTGAATACCTGTAATTTACATGTTCAAACGAGTATTGTTCAAGACACTTGAACAAGAGTCTTGAATGGCCTTGAAACGCTTTTACACGATCATAGAGGTATTGAACCATGTTTTATATACATGTTGATAGATGGCAGTCCAAAACAAGTGACTGAAAGTATGAAAACAAATGAAAGCGAAACTACGTACTGATTTATTTCAGACCTGCGCAAGAATAGCTATGATACTACCATATCTTTCCTAACTTTCTGCACGCATTTCGAATTTAATAGATTGCCGGTATATTAAATCATTTAGAAAGCAGGTCAATTTTTTTTGTAGCAACCTCCCTAGTATCTAACATTGACCAGATTTTAGTAAATACATTATTCGTGAATTATGATTCATAAATTATAAATACAGGTTTTTTAGATCATGAAGCACAAATTGAAAAAGTAAACATTTTAAAACAAACACCTGCAACTATAGAGAAACCCAATGAAACACTTATAATAACGAGATGTTTTAGTTCAAATAAAATTAGTTATTTTGTTTATTTGCTTTGGGATGATATTATGAACTAACCAACGTGAATGACGTATATGAGAAAATATATGATATTGTAGAACATAGTTTTGAAGGAGCATTTCCAATAAAAAATAATTTTAGTAAAATAAAGAAGAAAAATTAAAATAGATTACACCTGAAATCTTAAAAGCAAACATGGTAAACATACAACTAAATAAAACTAGGAAGTGTTACCCTACCGGGATGAATGAATTAATTTACAGACAACACAAAACTAATTATAAAAAATTGTAGAAGATAGCGAAACCAAATTATAACAGTAGGAAAATTCTTCAGTCACACAATAAAACAAAGACAATGTGGAAAATTATTAAAGAAGAGCTCAACATGGAAATACGTAGTACCCATATAAATAGTATAATTTATGAGGGCGTGAACATGACAAATCCAAAGGACATAGCAACGTCTTTTAATAAATATTTCACAAATGTAGGGCGAACTCTTACTAAAAACAAATGGACTAGTAAAACTAACTTATCGGAACTTAAAATTAAAAAATGTGATAAATCTATATTCTTCAAACCAGTAATAGAGAGTGAAATAATCATCATAATAAAACAAATGAAAAATTCAAATTCGGCTGGGTCGGGAGAATTATCTAACATTTTAGTAAAAAGTTGTTACAAATATTTAGTTAAACCATTATGTTATCTCTCGAATATTTCAATTGCCACGGGAATCTTTCCTGATAAACTAAAGATTGCTAAAGTTAAACCTTTGCACAAAAAAGGTACACTCAATGAAACAGAAAACTATAGACCGATATCATTGCTACCCATTATAGGTAAAATTCTGGAAAAAATAATGTTCAATCGGGTTATGGATTTCATTAATAAATATTCTATTATATCCAACACACAACATGGTTTCTTGAAAGGTAAATCTACTGAGACAGCGATTTTTCATTTTCTAGAAAACTGCAGAAAGTTACTGGATAAGAAAAAATTATCTATAGGAATATTTTTAGATCTAACAAAAGCCTTCAATTTAGTAAATCATCATATATTGCTAGAAAAACTTAGTTGCTATGGTATTAGAGGCTTAGCAAATAAATGAGTAGTTTGGTTACCTAACTACGGGCCCACTTTCCCCCTCTTCCCCTAACTGCCCCCAAACATATATGAAGCCGCCACTGACCATTGAACTCTAACACAGAAGGATACCCCCAAGTGAGATCGCATATGCTTTTATGACATTTGAAATCATAAAAACTTACATCTAAAACTTACATCTAAAAACTTACAATCTAAAACTATTTCTCTTCTATCTTATAATGTCCCCATGGTAGGGTATTGACCCCATTCTTTAAAACACATCTTTATCATCAACACAACTTAAAGCTAGCTTATTTACTTCTATACTGTACAAATCGTGCTTATAACTTCTAATCAAATTCATCTTCTTATAATATTCTTTTTGGCTAATCAAACAGTCCTTATACTCGTTAAATGACAGTTCTTTATACACGACACTTTTCTTAACACCTTTAGCCTTCTTACAACACTTTTCCTTATCGAACTTACCTTTAAAGTCTTTACCTGTTAAATCTATTTGAGGTGCTTTTATACTGTACATCTTACTTCTTAAACCCACAAACTCTTCTATGATTGTACCTTTTATCTCATCCTTCATCTTACCAAGTATTTTCTTATTGATTTGTGGTATCTTATATTTGTTATCTTTAGGGTAGTCACTGGTATCGAAGTAATCAATGTAGTTTTTCATGTCCTCGTACACATCTTCTGTTTGGATATGATATATATAGCTATCAGTATCTGTATAACATACTTCTATTTTGTCTTGGTATTTTGGTTTCATCACATTGTAATGGAAGTCGTACATTAAATATTTCGATAGATCTAAGATACTCATTCCAACATATATTGGTTTATTGAAAGTTAATTTTGTTTTATTCATTATGATCGCACACAGATTCTCAGTATAAATAATTCTATCTTTAAAATTTGGTTTAGCAATTAGTTTTTCTACTCTTGTTGGATCACATTCTATTTTTATAGGTTTACATTCTTTCTAATATTCTCCATAGTCTTTCCAAAAAACTGAATTGTTCATGAGCTTATAGAAGTCTTTTTCAAAGTCATTTGTTGCTCTAGTTCTCATTTGCGTGTTTAAATCAATATATTTCTTTAACCAATCTGATTGTTCGAACTCTATTACTCGATGTATCTTGTTAAGTTTTAATCCAAGTGAAAGACATTGTTTTAGGTTTCGATAGTGAATTACATATTTTTCTTTGTCATATAGGGTTGTTAAGAGTTTTGATTGTTTTGAACCAGGTGGACACATGTTTTGAGGTGCTAATGGGTAGTCTTTGTGATAGTCATGCAATTCTTTAGGATATTCAAGATCAACTTCTAATATGTAACCAGTATCAGAATCATCAGGTATATTTGTGAAATCTATTTCTCTTATCTCATCTTCACTTAACCATCTGAATCCCTTATACGGCATATATTGACTCATTGCCCACCCATACAAGTTATTGGCATCTAGATACATTAAGTAAGAATCTTCTTTATCCTTATCGTAATCTTCCATATACTTATTGTTTGCTTTCACATATCTTTTTGAGCATTGACTAATCCCGCCTCTTATACCTTTCTCTATCATCGATACCATATCGTAATCAGTTAATAACTCTAGTTTTATAGTTGTCATCTTTAACATTGCATCCCAAGCTAAACCTGGTGCTGTCATATACCAAGCTGGATCGAAACCATAAGCTTTAAGACATGTTTCTCTAAAGTTCTCAAACACATCTGCTAATAACAACACATCGGTTTTTAGATATAAGTCATGGTATTGTCCGAGATTCTTAATTTTAAATGTTTTCCACACTTTCTTTGCATGCTTATAATCCTCATCGCTTATATGTGTGTTGTTAAGCTTGTTGTAGAATGCTTCCTTTGGTGGTAATTTTCTTTCTCTAAACCTATCCCAATTGTTAACATAATCGTACGGGTAAACACCTTTTCTTGTTACAAGGTTAAATTGTTCTTCATCAGGATAGAAGTGTTGTGTGTGCACCATTTGTTCTCTCGTTAGATTTGATGATAATTTGTCTAAACTACATGCCATGAATCTAAATGAATCAACGAATTTTAATTTGATAGTTCCAACTTTTTTACTGAATGATATGTAGCGTTGCTCGTTATTAGGTATTAATTCTATTTGTTCTTTATTACATCCTAGCTCTTTTATAAACAAGTGAGAGTCATATCCAGATAAGTTATGTATAATCACTGGTACGAACTTAGGTATTCTAACTTTCAAATTACAGTTGTTACATAATGCAGCTACAAACTCTCCTGTTATATGATCGTGATGTTTAACTTTGTGGTTTTCTGGTGTATATTTTACTTTACAGTAAGAACAGGATTCGGATTGGTTGAACTCTTTTATCTGTTTACGTGTTAATGGCAGTTCATTATTTTGACTATATATGTTTGATATTTGTTTAGCTTCTTTCTTTAACATTCTTATGAACTTTTTTGCTGCATCTTTACCTCTATACACAACAGGATTAGTTTTACTCCCATCACTTTTTACAATATAGTAACAGAATCCAGATGGTTTGTGCTGTTGATATTTTTTGGTATATGGCTCGTTATCCGGATAACATTCTTTACAACCCATAACTTTATGTTGCAAACATTCAAAATCAGCGTAAATCGTAAATGGCAACTTCATCGTAAATTGATAGTTTTTAAATTCAACGTATGTATCTTTCGGTGGCATTTCTATCTTAACAGCTTCGTGAGTGGAACAATATTTTCGTGTTTATCTAATGCACATTGAGAGTAAAAATATAACAAGCATCTATCACATAAGTATTTTCGAGCTCTCTATTTAGTTATTTGGCTGCTTACTAATCTACTTAGATCTTTAATCCAACAATAGTGTGTTTTAACTTGGTCTTCATTTTGTTCTTTTACATATAATAAATTCACATGGATGTCTTTCTTGTTTTTAGTATGATATAAAACGTATATTGTATACTTTCCATAATCATTATATGTATAAACGTTAAATGATATATTGAGTCGTCTTTCAATTTTTGGGATGTCACTTAGTTTTACAGGAAAATGAATATCTTTTAATTTTTCTTCTAAGTCTATAACAACTTGCTTGTACTTTAGTGGTCGTTGTGGATGTTTTTCAACAGGATGCAATGCAGAGGCAATTGAATACAAGAAACACTTTTCATCTTTGTTCTTTACATTGATAACAGCTTGTTTCCTTTTGATTTTATTTGGTAGTTCTATATATGATGATCCTCTATATGGTGCATATTTATTAAGAGCTAACTCTAAGTAGTTTATATTTGTAAGAGCCCATCCAGAACCTCTAGCTTGGAACTCATCCATTCTTGCTCGTAATATTTGTTTAGCATCACTTATGAATTCTTTTAGATTGGTTGATTGGAATACCTCTTTGTTATTGATGTTGAAGTAAATGTCTTGAATCTCTTTACCTTTCTTATATTGACAGCTTATTAGGAGATTAGCCTTTAACGATCCATGTTTTTGTAAGCTGATGTTCAATCTATTTATTAAAGCTTTTGATGTTGAATTGATATATTGTTCTAGTGGATCATGTTCTTTATAAGTTGTTGTAAATCTCCATGTTTCTAATCTTGATTTGAATGCTGTGCTTTTAAGTTTTACATCGATTGGTTGTGATTCAACTTTGATTCTTGGTTCTTCAAATACTTCTTGTTGAAATGGGTATATATTTCTTATCTGTCTCCTGCTTTGTTCATCGTCATGTTGATTAAGAAGGTCTGTCAGTTCTGCTTTTGTTAATCGGGAGTATCTTCTGATTCCCCGCTCTTTACATTGTCGTCTTAAATCTATTACAGTAAACTTATTATAATTATTCATCTTATTTATTATATAGAAAATCTTCGTTAGTACTCTTCACCGGGTTATTTCAATTCATTTTCATTTTTCTAACACATCGTTTAAACATCTGCACGCGTCTGCCATTGCCTACATATGTTTCCTCGTTGTGTTAGTCTAGAACTTTCATGGGATTAACCCATCAAAGTCACATATGCACATTTAAAACTGATTCATTTTTGTAAGCTTACTCATCATCATCATCATAATCATCACTACCATATTTGTATTCATCATCACTACTCAAATCAGATGTTTTTTGTTGCATTACTAATAACTCTTTTTCCTTTAACAGTATTTGCTTCTCTAGTAGTGTTGCTAAGAGTTTAAGATCATGATGAATTAGTTCAAGTCTATCATGTAATAAATCAAAATGTGCTTCCATATTTGTTATATAGAAAACCAACCCTAATTATCCCCCAGTTACTTCGTAGCCGGCGCCAGATATCCCGCACCGGCTTTGATTTATGTAAGAGACCAACTCTATGCTATGTTTGCAATCGGAAAATCTTCCGTTCGGGGGTTTGTACCTTTAGATGTGAGAAAAATACTTAACAGATAGGGAGCTCCGATCGGTGCTACCAAAAATATACCAATAAAAATGAAATACATTTAAAAATCTAAGAATAAAAACAAACATGACTAGTGCTAAGGAAATATTATCCTACAAACCTGTATTTGATTGTGTATGTAAATATTTAGATATTGGTGGTTATAATGATGAAGACAAAATAAATTTTAGCGTGTCCATAGGTATGTTAGATCATTTGTTCAAGAAGGCCACTAAAGAAAACAACTCATTTCTTACACAAAACATTCTCTATGCGAACGTTATGAACTTGTCCGAAGAGATGTTAGATTCGCTGACTGATGAACAATGGCTATCTATAGGCCATGATGATTATGAGGGGGAATACAACTATGATCACATTACAGAAGACTTCATACGTAAATATCTGCAGAAAGTTAATTTGATTGAAATATGTTTATGGAAAGATTTATCGGAAGAGTTTATAAGAGAATTAGCTGATAAAGTTGATTGGGAGATTATTTCAGGAAGCCAAGACTTATCAGAAGACTTTATAAGAGAATTTGCAGATAGAGTTGATTGGAAAGAAGTATCGTAGCTATCTGAAGACTTTATTAATGAGTTTATAGATAAAGTTGATTTTGATGCTATATCTTACAAAAATTAACTCTCTGAGGCCTTTATACGAGAACACGCAGATAGAGTTAATTGGTGGTACATATCTGGAACTAAACAATTATCAGAAAACCTTATAAGAGATTACGCTGACAAAGTAGATTGGGAAATGATTTCAATGTCTCAAAATTTAACAGAAGAATTTATTGCAGAGTTCGAAGGTAGAGTTCATTGGCGTAACATTTCAACTTTCCAAGACCTATCTATAGACTTTATATATTCATTTAGACATTACGTAGATTGGAGAGCTATAATAAGAAAATATCATAATAATCCCAATTTAGGTGATATGTTGAATGTAGCATTCGCTGTTGCAGCAGAGGGTAATGTTTAACTAATTATCTTTTATGGCTATTATACCATAAAAGTTGTATGTTTGAAAGGGGAGCCAGTGCTGGTGGCCCTCAGTTGTAATCAAATCTTCTTCTGGTGGGGATGTCCGAAACCCATTATCCTTAACTTTACGAATCTCTTATACTTAAAAACAAATCAATAACAAACTCATCATCTTCTTCTCCATCCGCATTCCGTAGGTCTACATGACAACGATGCAAAATAACACAATCATACTTTTCTTTTACTTTGTTTAGGAGGTTAATTGAGTTTGGGTCTTTGGTTTTAAACAATATAGTCATGTCTGGATATTTTTCTTGTAAGCATTGTAATCTTGTCTTTACGTTGCACTCTTGAATTCTTCCAACCCAATACCTATAACTCTCATAGCTCTTTACTTGTTCTCTTCTGTCTGTTTCGTACTTTTCTAATATCTTTTGTAGTTGAATAGGGGAGAGATTCTTTTTAACAATAACTAGTGTGTGTACTTTCCCTGGATCTTCTGTATGTTCTGCAGCTATTGACTTGAGTTTTGATATTTCTTGTGCTTGTTCTTCGTTTTCTATTTTTAATCTTTCCATTACTTGTTCTATCTCTTCTACTCTTGATTGCAATTCTTCTTGGTCTTCTTGAATTTGTTTAAAACTAGAAACGAAATAGTCTTCGATGATATCATAGCACTTGTCATAGAAATCATCAGACAACCAAGTTGCAATATCTAAAATAATCTTTTTGTAAACATATGTACCTGATATTTCATTATTGACTTCTGTGCCGCCAAGTCTAATCTCATATAATGGCTGATGATGGTCCCCGGTTTTCCGGGAGCCATGCTTTTTCTCATAATATTCAACTCGTCTCTTAGATCGTTTATTTTCTAACCAATGATCAAACCTCTTTCCTCCATCTCGGCACAGCTTAGTAGCATTGAAGTAACCAGTCTTCTTATCTATAATCAGTCTAAAATCACCAAAAATACCGTACCAGTAATCATCTTTAATCTGTTGGTAGCAAATATCGTTTAAACTAAGAGAACTATCCATAGTAGCCGTATTTATTATATAGAAAATCTTTATTTTTAACTTCATTTTCGTTACCAGCTTGTTTTACTGTGTAAGACGAGTTTCTGAAGTTCCTAGCTTCGGAGAAAGTTATTTCCCCATGTGCAAAATCCCACACAGCGAAACCAAACGAAGCAAGCAGATGGTACTAAATTTCAGAAAATTTTTAGCCCCTCTGTATTTGAAGGTCCAAAATGGCTAATGATGATTCCCTCCACCTTTTACTAGATACATAGAGCGACTCCCAGAATTCTGGGAGTCGGTTTTTTGTTGATGAAGATTGTATGAGGATGTACACTTGACAATGTCCTGGAAAACGGGACTTTGATTTGTTTGTATGTAACTTTGTTTTGGAGCGACCCCTATGATTAGAGGAGTCGCTTATTTTTTGATAATTTCCACAGTTAGAATTAGATACGTAAAGCAATCCCTCATATATGAGGAGTTGCTTATTTTTTGTGTTGTTAATTTATTAAATCTCTTGGTATATCTCTAAGTTTATAATTTAACACCTTGAGCACCTCTTCGGGAATAATTCTATCCTGTAAAGCTTGCAAACGAGATAGCTGTAACTTAAATCTTTTTATAGTATCATACCATGGTTTTCTTACGCAAGCAGCTTTCGTTTCTTCACAAGTACTGTAAACCCAACCACTCTCTACGGAACAATCATCACAAATGTAACTACTCAAACCTTTTGTTAATGACTTACTACCACAATAACTGCATTGTAATGGTCTAGAGCTATAATTCGACAACAAGTCCTTTAAGGTAATTATTGGACGTAACTTTTGTAACTCTTCTTCCGTGTACAAAAATTTCGGTATTAACCTTTTCCATAGATCAATAGCAATGTATACGTTGTTTTTATCTTTTAAGTCTATCTCGCTAACATCCTGAAAATACTGATAAAAATTATATCTAACTAGATCATCGAGTTCATCCTCATGCTTCTCAAAATATTCTAAAAATCTATTGTGTATAGCTTCCATATTTATCTTAAAGCAAAACTTTTATGGATACAAACCATAAAAGCACTTAATCATTTTTAATCATATACATAACGTCGCTAAAAGAATACCCTTGATTTAGAAGATTTAAAACCTTAACACAAAGATGACCACATATAACTGAGTTAAAGTCTTGTATTCGTTCGTCATTGTAAAGCAAGTTTTCGGTACCAAGATATTGTACCAGTTGTTTAGGAGGAACACCACCATAAGAATCGAACACGTACTTTATGTTGTTATCTTTCCAATAGCATATCCAATGAGAACCAATGTTTTCTGATTTATCGAGGTTAACTACACCACACTCATTTACATAAGGTTTTTGTGGAAGTTCATCACTCATAAATACACCTCTAAATCGTTTTATCTTTAATTCTTTAGCCAACCTCTCTATATCGAAGTTGGTTAATGGTTTTAGTTTTTTGACTTCTTTGGTTTACCTGCCCCTTGCTTTTCATCCATAGCCATATTGTGTCTTTTTTGTTCTTCAAGTTCTTGTTTATTCTTCTTAGCATCAAGTACAGTTTTAGTAATCGCTGCTGCACCAACTGCTAATGAGCCAACTGCTCCTAAAGGTGCTAAAATGGCTGGAATTGTAAAGATAAAACCGCCAATATGCTCTTTCTTAATCTTTTTCATTTGTGCAGTAGTTAAAGTTAAATCCATTCCGTTACCTTCTTTAATTTTCTTAGCTTTATCGTTAAGTTGTTTCTCTGTTAATACATGATCAATATTTAAATCCTTTAGTTCGTTATAAGGAACACTAAACATACAACCTTTAATGGAACACATCTTCCTATTTATCTAAGAGAAAATCTTGGTTTGCAAAAGTACAGTTGTTGTTGCTCCACCAAAATCAATTAAGGAATCATTTTCATCTGTTATCCTTATCTCAAAATTATCAACCTTGTCTTTGGATATAGGGAAAAATAATGGATAAGTAGGCTCGTAAATAATACTATGTTTGAACTCAGCATCTGTTTTGAATGATGCTATAATTCCTGTTTCTCTATGTGTGTATTCTGTATCTTTAACGAACATGCCATCTGCTATATTACAGTGAACATTTATAGTATCGAATGGGTGAAACTTTGGTAACTTACTTCCAATATGTGTTTTGTTTTTTTCTAAAAGTTCATAAGACTTAAATCCAAGAACAGTACCTAAAGTTCCCATCATGATATTAACATCACCTCTTTCTATTTTTAATCTATTTGTTATATGATCCTCTTTTAACGTTATGTTTATGGATTCAGATTTTAAATATTCATTAAGACTGTTTAAGCTGTATTGTCCTTTTGGTATATAAACATGATGAATTCGACCATTACCATATGAGAAAAAGTGGTTTTCTGGTGTTATATTTGGTGTTAGATATGTACTGTAAAACCCAACTAGTCCTATACTTAAATAGTTGCTGCTGTTGTCTAATTCGTAATGGAGCTTCTTCTTTAAAACAGAAGTATCACTCGTTAGCTTAAATACCTTAGCCATTTATTATATAATAAATGAATGAGTTTGATTTGCCTAGAGATATTCCAAGAGAGAAAGTAATCAAGCTAATAGAAGATGTCATTCGAAAGTTAGAATGCAGTTTAAAGAACAAAAAGAGAAAACTGCGAATTGTTAAATATGCATACTACACTTTGATCACGTTGTCGGTTATACTTTCTGCAACAACTGGGTTTATTAATATTTTTATACCTGTAACAATTTACTCGATATTGACAACGTCTCTTGCAACTGGAAGTGCTATAATAACAGGTTTGTCTTCGAAGTTAAACATAAGCAAAAGAAAAGACGAATATAAAACCATTGTCACTTGTATTAACTCATTTAAAGAACAGTTAGAGATGATAATAACATTGAATGGTGAAATGGACAGCGAATATATAAAAGATACGTTGCTTAAGATCAGAGAACAACTTAAAGATATAAGATCATAAGATTTACCCCGCTGTATTCGGAGGTCCAAAATGTTCTTAAGGGTGAGCAAAACGCTCACCCTACAGTTCATCCTCAAACTGTTTGAAAGGGGGCCAGTGCTGATGGCCCCCTGTTAATTCACAGCCTCATACAATCTTCATCAATGAGTCTGGGCTGTACTCTTTGGATCTACGTTCAAAACTACCCAAAGCCAAAGAGTTTAAGAGATGGATAACAACCGAAGTGTTTTAACAGCTACACAACAGCCGTCGATTTTCCCGACGTCTGTAAAGGACGATTTTCTCTATAATAAATGAGTAAGAAAACTATTAATTGGGATGTAAAAGAGATGATAAAAGAAACAACAGCTAAGAAAAGAAATGGAGAGCTTATACCTGATGATATTCGTTGTCTTATCATAGGTCCCTCGGCGTGCGGAAAAACGTTTTTGCTATTTAACTTCTTATTACAGCCAGGTTGGTTAAACAATAATTACTTCTACATATATTCTAAATGCATGAATCAGCCAAAGTATGAGCAGTTAAGAGATCGATTTGAAAAGGCAAAACTAAAGTTTAAGAAGCAAATAGCAACGTTCTTAAGCGGTAATGATTCTATTGTACCTATTGATGAATGTGAAAAATACTCTGTTGTTGTGTTTGACGATTACATTTTGGAGAATCAAGATACTGTTAGAAATTACTTTACAAGAGGTAGGCATAGACATTTAGACTGTTTCTATCTTGCACAAACATATTCAAAAGTACCTAAACAGCTTATAAGAGATAACGTCAACTTCCTATGCATATTCAGACAAGATGATACTAATCTTAAACATGTGTATAATGAGTTTGTTGGAGGAGATATGTCTTATGATAAATTTAAAGAGTTGTGTTCAAAATGTTGGCAAGAAGATTATGGTTTCATAGTAATTGATATGACAAGGAAGGTAAACAATGGTAAGTATAGGAACAAGATAAAACATTTCTTGAACGTTTGAATAAGAGTCTATCGTTCTTCGTATTCATTAATAGGCTTGATGAACATGTTCATAAAGCTAATTGGTGTATGTGAGTTATTCTTTATCGCTGTCTTGGACACTGTCTTCAACTTGATTAAGCTTGTCCTTGTGAACTTTAAGTATCTCCATCATTAGGTCCGACTCGCTCAATGTTGAATCAAGTGATAAGTGCATCTGTTTTGTTTTTATCTTGTCTTGTAAGCGCTCTTTAACCCTATTGAATAGATTGATTGAGTTGGGGTCTGTTACTTGCATTATGAATTCCATTTGTGGGTAACGTTTGCGTGCTAAGTCGAGTCTTGATTGTAAGTTTTGTTCTTGGACTCTAATGGCGTAGTATTCAAACTCAATGTTGCGTCGGTTTGTCTCGTCGTCTGAATCATCTCCATCTCTGTAGTTCTTTTTGATTAAAACAAACTTGTGTAACTTGAGTTCATTGTGTGTGTCGGGTACTATCTTGGGCTCTACGGCTTGGAGTAGGCTTTCGCGTTTAAACAAGTTGTGGCTTAATGTGTTAATCGTATCTGATTGGATTGCTAACATATTCTTGAAACTTGACACCAGCTGGAGAATGTTGTTGGGTTGATCTAGTTTGTATTGACCTGTTCGTCTGATTGATGGTAGTACTTCGGTTGTTATCCATCTCTTAAACTCTTTGGCTTTGGGCCTCTTTGATGATAACACTAAGGAATACAGACCAGACTCGTTGATGAAGATTGTATGTTGTTGTGGATTAACGCGGGGCGGTGAATTACCGCTCCTAACTTCTGAAAATTTTTTCTTATCTTCTTCGTCTACATGATCTTGAATAGCATCTCTTGGTCGTGAATACTCTAAAATTGTGGCAACGTCTTTACCTTTGAACCATACATTGCCTTCTACGTCTAATAGTGTTAATAACTCTTGATTATCAAGTTTAAATATCAACATATTTCAAAGCGTTTCTAATGGCTCTTTTGTTGCTTCATTTTCAGCGTGTACATACTTCCAACTCGAACAAAATAAAACACTTCTTGAACGTTTGATGTTTATTGACGTTTGACGTTTTAACGTTTGACGCTCTTTGACGTTTATTGACGTTTATTGACGTTTATTGACTATTATTAACGTTCGTTCGTTTGCTATACAATAAATGGATGAGAAAGAAATTGATAAGAATATTAAGCTGAAGGAGTTCTTGATAAAGGGCTTCAAATCTTGGAAGAAAGAAAGAGCAGGTATATACGATAAATTTAAGACACAAGAGCAACCTGTAATTGATGCTATTCAAAACTTGGGGAGTGAGATCAAAGAAGTAGCAGAACAAAATAAAAATCTAATAACTGAACTTGTTCCAGTTGCACATAAGACGGCTTCAATAGATCCCAGTCTACTAGAAACACCTAAAAAGATACCTTATGATAGTTCTCCAAGTAGTAGTGATACGCCTATAACGGGAGAAATAAAACAAATGAGGAAACAAATTAAAGACAGAGTGGAAGGAGTAGAACCTTTAACAACAGCACAGTCATTTGGTAAGATTGCAACGAAATATTATAGTAAAAGAAATGACACTGTGTTTGGAATAAGAACTGTAGAAGAAGATGGGAAAATAATAAACAAGATAGGAAATTTGGAAGTTAAAGTGAATGGCGATGATTTGATAATTAATGGTAAAACTTACAAAGGAACAGAAGGTCTATGGGAATTGTTAACGATGAATACTAGTAAAACCATTGAAGATTATGATGACGATGATTTTGAACAGTACAAAGAAATAATAATAGACTGAGATGCTGCCTTCCAAAAATATAATCGAGATAAAAAGGTAGCATCTAGTAGAGGTTCAAAGTACATTAATATTATCAAACCTATTTGGGATAATTATATTAAACCAACTTTACCCCCAACTCCTAAAAAGAACACGACACCTAAAAGGACTGGTGAAGGAATTAAACAATATACAGAGATACCTAAAGAATATATATGGATGGATGATGTGAGAAAGTTAATTGATCGGTTAATAGTTATAGATGGAGAAGAAAAGGCTGGAAATCGTAACTTTTACAATGAGAAAGTAGGTATAGTGAGTATGATTAATAATAAGCTTTCACAATTCGTTCCTAATGATCCAAAAGGTATAGGTTATTTGATTAAGATCTTAAATACGTTACCACCGAGATTCTGGAATGATGAGAAGCTTGGGAAAGGATTAGTAAATGATTTGATTAATAAACTCCCATTTGAATTACATATTCCAGGTTTTAGATTTTGCGGGCCTGGGACTAAGCTTCAAGAAAGGTTAGAGAGAGGTGATAAAGGCGTTAACCCATTAGATGAGGCCTGTAAAGAACACGATATATACTACAGAGACAATAAAGATACAGAGTCGAGACATATTGCAGATAAGGAACTGGAAAGTAAAGCATGGAAAAGAGCATTTAGTAGTGATGCGCCAATTGGTGAACGATTAGCTGCGTTTGGAGTTGGTACTGCTATGAATGCTAAGGTTAAGTTGGGATGGGGATTATAAGGGCGGTGAATTGGCGCTCTTAACTTCTGAAAATTTTTCCTCGGTCGACTTTACGACAATGCTAATATTTATATAGCTTGATGGTGTTTACCATAAAGCGCTGTTTCAAGATTTTCTTTATAATAAATGGATAGTATTGAAAGTTACGAGTTACAGAGTTTTAAAGCTAACACAAGAACATTTAATAATTTGAATGAAGCTAACAAAGATATTGAGTTCGATTTCAACGTGGGGGATGGTTTTATACATCCACACAAAGCAGATTGTCATATGACTTTTGAAGTTGTTGGCGCATCACTCGGAGGAACATTTGGCGCAAACGATACTATAAAACTTGTAGATAACTTCTTCCCATTCTTCTTTTCTCAAATTGAGGTTAGAAAGCATGGAGTTGTTATAGATAAAATCGAGTTACCTGGTTTACAGCTGTCGGAACATTAAAGATTTCCAAGCCAGAAGTTGAATATTTAAAACAAGCAGGATTTGAAACAGATGATAAACTTGGTCTAAGAAAGGACTTTAGCGTTTTGTATCCATTAAGATTAATTCCAGGCTTCTTAAGTGATTATAAAGAGGTTATGTGGAAAGGTGGATTGAGAACAACATTTACAAAAGCTAACAACAATAACGATGTTTTGTACAAATGGGCTGGATCGGGAGCAGCTCCTCATGATGGAAAAATAACAATAAAAAGTATGGAGATAAGAATGCCTATTGTTGAATACGAATCTAATTACGAAAACAAGTTAAAGTTGAATATTCTTAAAGAACCAAAAATCATGTTTTCATTCCATACTTATCAATGTGTTCAGAAGACTGTTGTAGGTTCTTTCTTAGAGTTTGATGTCACAACTCAATTTAATTCTAGACAATTTGATATGCCTGATTTCGTAGTTGTAATGTTCCAAACTGATAGAAGTGGCAAACAAACGGCGGATGCAAGTAAGTTTGATCATTGTAAGGTAAAGAATATCTATCTTAAGAATGGGAGGAATGAGGTATTTCCAAAAGAATCAAGAAACTTAGATATTGCTAACAAGGATTACTTTAAGATGTACGAAGATTATACTGCGTTTAAGAGGGAGAAGGAGTGCGCCAGAGCGACCGGAATATTGGTGTTCAATTTAACATGGGATCTCAACCATTTTTTTAGGCAAATCATGGTTTCATTTCGTTCTTTCGCAAAAATGTCTCAGTAGCGCACTAAATATGATGCATCTCATTTTAAAGGCGCAATTTGAACGCTGTACATGATATTTTCTTCTTATAAATACAGATAATTATAACCCAAATTCCCATAAGAAAATGATCAAAATTAGATGGAAAAGTCTTCTGTTTTTTTACAGTAAGGAAAAGAGCTAAGAACTTCGGACCTTTTTGAGAATGGAGTACAATCATTGTATTTGTGCGCTACTGTGCTATTTTTTCGCTGTTTCCAAAGACATCCATTACACAATCGATGAGAAATTATATCCTTCATCATTGAATCTACAGAAATCAGAAATCAGATTTTTTTGTGTTCACGTACTTGGCCGTCTAACTGCTAGATGTCACTATAGTCATTCCTCATCCCACTTTCCTTCTCAGCGGGAGCCAGTCCTTTTGAAAACCTACTTTGAGCTTCTTAACAGGGGCGGGAGGAAGGAAATCATTGTGACGAACGGGAACTTCAAACACGAGGAATGACAAAATTACAAAATTTATTACCTCTTTAGTTGATGGTTTCTGTTTCAGCAGTACAGTGCATTTGTAGATGGTTTCTATGAGAAGTAATTTGTGTTTGTATCGATGAAGTCAACCTTTTGACAAAGATTTGTGAAGGATAAGCCAAACCAAAGTCTTCGTTTATGTATACTAGACACACACACATATTATATATATATATATATATATATATATATATATATATATATATATATATATATATATATATATAGTGGCGGATCCAGGATATGATCAAGGGAGGAGCTAAACCATAGTTTGCCTCTTCATCCAGAGTAAACAGGATTGAAGCCAAGGATCATAAAATAGAGGATCTGCCTACATGTATCTTCATCCTATTAAATTAATGAAGCCAAAATACAACCGAGCATCGGCAAGTGTGATTGGCTACTTTCGTTTCCGCCATAATTGTTGGCTCAAAACATTGCGATCTTGTTCGGCGGAGTAGGCAGAGTAGGGGTGACGAAACTGTGACGTATGGCTTCAAGATTTTGTTGTAAGGGCAGATCCTCTATTTTATAAGATCCTTGATTGAAGCCCATTTTATCCTGTGTATACCTGAGCGTCAAGAAGGGGGGAGGGGCAATAGCCTCTATAGCCACTTTTGGATCCGCGCCTGTATATGTATACTATTTACAGTGCCGGATTTACGTATAAGCTAAACAAGCTATAGCTTAGGGCCCCGCTCTCTTCGGGGCCCCAAAATCTAAAGAAAAACTGGATATACATTTCTAAAATATAAGAAAATTTAAAAAAAATAAAATAAAATTTATATATACATAGCAACAGTGCTTCCTGCTGTGTAGCCTACGTTCATGTAATTAATGAAGCTCCTTCTGCTAGTCTGCTTCCTAAATTATCTCTAGTTTCTTCATTTCTGTATGTAGGGTGCCTATGTTGATCTGAACACATAAAGGGCCCCATTACCTTAAACAGCTTGGGGCCCCACTAAATCTAAATCCGACTCTGACTGTCTCTTTATGCATGTTTGCTCCCTCTCTTTTCGAAGCAGTGTTTCTTTGATATTGCTTCCAATTTCGGCAGGTTTTACCAAGGGGGGAAGATTCCTAAGTGCGTTTGAACACGGCAACGATAATATCGGTGGAAGTGCCGATAATGTCGGCTGTGAAATAGACTTCAATGCACTCAAATCGTAGCTTGCACACGCCACCGACATTATCGGCCGATCCTCCGAGATGCTGTCGGCCAAGCCCTCGATATTGTCGGCGATATCGCCGACACCGATTTTGTCGGGGGCAATGTTTTCTTATGATTGGATGCACATGTGGCCGATAATGTCGGCCGGCCAGTGGGTTAAATGAAGAGTGAGTTACAAGTCGCTGTGTATTCTTGTTTCGTTTCTTGTCTTTGGAATTTTGTTGTTTCCATGTTTTCTATTACAATTGTATAATAATATTATTATTATCTTGTCCTATAAACAACTTCGGAACAGCTTATTATTTTTTTACAGTCTCTGTTTTGGAGTAGCTAATTCCCTTTATTAAATAAGTATAAAATGTTTGAAGTCTGAAGAGTACTGGTTTGCCTCTAAATAGCTATTACCAAATAGAATATAGAAAATTCAGATAACTAATTTCTTGATTATTTTCCACTCCTTTTTATTTTTTTTCTCTCTCTCTCTCACACACACACTCTTTGATGGTATATTTTTTAATCTATTAATGCATTTAAATTTTAATACATTCTGGAAATTAATTTAAGCGTAATTTTCAAAGTTTGATACACTGTGAACATAAGCATATGGAAAAAATCCTGATTATTATTACTTCCTTTTATTTTCATCAGAATTGCCTGCAGATCACTTTTCCCGGTCCCACTCAATGAGCAATGATTGAATAGAATATTTGTTGACAAGTCAAAGTAGAATTATTATTTTGAAACGAAACCAGCACAATCAAACACTCTTTGCAAAGCTCCAAGAACAAGTGACTCATTTGGCATTTTCTTGATTGTGATCTCAACAACAGGGATGTGACTTCATGCTTCACTTGTTGCAGATTTTTTCTCTCGCTTCCAAAACTATCCCAAATCCCCCATTTTTAAAAAGAATTTGTGGAATGGCAATTGAAAACAAAGACCAAAGCTATGTATCCAAGTTTTCCCTCTCTCCTTTGTACCGGGTTCGACCCCCTGATAGAGTTCTGCAGTTTAGCTACTACAGTGACTGGATGAAAAGGTTGTGTATTATTGTATTCTTACCTTTCTAGTTTTGCTTAGATTTTTAGAGATGGCAAGATTTTTTCCATTCGATATTTTAACCCTTATTGAACTTGTGGAATGTAGACCTTGCATATGGGATAAGATAACAGACTCTTTCAAGGATAGAATTGAAAAGCAAAAAGCATGGCGCGAAGTTTATGCAAGCCTTGCCCAGGATTTTGAGTTCATGGACAAAAAGAAATGAGAAACGACAGGTATATATGCAACAGTGCAAATCTGTCTTCAACATTGGGGGGGGGTAAGTTCGTTCCCATACTATATATATATATATATATATATATATATATATATATATATATATATATATATATATATATATATATATATATAGCAATGTTCAAAATATTTCTGTATTCAAAAACGATGCTGTGGAGAATCAGGGGAGCAGAGTTGTCTTCAACATTGGGAGGTGTACAGATTTGAGGCTTATTCTGAGTGGACATTAATTTCATCTCACTTTCCTTTCTGGCGACCGGACACAAACAATCAAATTTCTCCCCCCAAAAAACACATTTCAAATCGGATTATTGGGGGGACTGTCCCCCCAGTTCTAAGATTGTAGGGGACATGTCCCATTCATCTCCCCGGGATTTGCGCCAGTGTATGTATGGAACAATGTAAAACAAAATTACTAATTCGAATCTTATCAATTAATCTACTATGACATTAGTGTTAATTGCATGAAAACCAAAATAATATACATACATACAATATGTAACATCATTTCAACAAAAAATAAAACTAATATAGTTTGCAATGTACCGCAGCATCAATTCTCATCGAAACGAAAATAATATGTTTACGACATCTATTTAAAACGGCACTGATCTAAACATGATTAGGCATAGGCCTATTTTTTCTAAGTTTTGTACCGTTCTCCACACCTCTTCAGAACAATTTTTGTAGTCCTTGTTTTAAAAAATAATTTTCCCGATTGTTATTAATTTTATTTGTTTTCATATATGGAGAAGACTTTTAGAAACATAGTGTAGAACGTATTATGTGTGTCGCTTACTTCGCTCATCACCGGTAACGATATTGTCGGGGCTTCCTCCGATTTTGTCGGTATCGTGTGCAAACACGCTTACTCATTCCAGGCATTCAAACTAGAGACTGGACTAGGCACTACTTGCTTCCAACATTCTGTCCCCCATGTAGCCCGGTGTGAATCAATTGTCTAAAGCCCATAAAACATTCAAATTCAAATGTAGATGCTGCTCCTCATGTTACAGATCTTGTTGTAGATGTCAACACCTAAATATTTCTCAATCAACGGTAGGGGTGTTTGGTACCCTCAATCTGTCTCCCTCTTATTAGCGGAGAAACACTATATTCGGTAGTAATTCTTTTTTTTTTAAGTGCTGTTTAATGTATGTAGTGACGCATAGGAAACTAAATTTTAATATACTGGTACCCTACTAGTATAGAAACGCACCAGATGGTACCTTACCAAAATAAACGCCCTATGCCAAGGATTCAAACATTAACAATAATAAAAAAGATAATAATAAACATTTTAAAGACAGTCTTTCATTAATCAAATCGCACTTAAAAGTACACAATTTTGTTTATGCATGACTAAAAAAAATTAAAAAATGGAATGCGCTCTAATATAGGCTTAGAGTTACTTTATAAATTCTTAAAATGACGCGCCCTATTATTTTTATTTAGTCTTGCATAAACAAAATTATTTTTAACTTTTCAGTGCGAATTGATTAACAAAAGAATGTCTTTAAAAGGTGTTTTATCATTTTTTTTATTCCTTGGACACATTTTCCAAATCCTAAAGTGGTATGCAACCAGGGAAACCAGGGCTGGTTAAAGGTTAGTATTTATTTTAGGATAAAGAAGTTGAAAATAAAAACATATTAAAATTTGCTTTTAAAATAAATAGATATATTGTAAAGTATAAAAGTAACAATGGAATATTGTATTGTCACCGGACTTACGTCGCTCCGCAACAGTTCTTAGTTCTATGACGTCAGGAAACAAGTTCAATTTATACGAACACTTATTCAATGTTTGAAACAAACACCTGTTATGTCCTTGTACACTCATGTCCAAAATGATTGTTGCATATCTATAACTGTTTTATTGTAAGAATATAATGTAATAATGATATTGCTGGGTACTTTTAATACTGATACTAATTATGTGTACAATCGGGAAATGTATATGTGGTAAATTTCATAGAAAAATGTTTATAAATACGAAAATTAGAATGAGTAAAACAAAATGTTGCTAAATGGACACGAAAGTTTTATTTTCGTTTCATTGTTCTTATTTACTGCTCTTTTGACATGAAATTTGTCACATACATGTCTCTGCCGATTGTATACATAATAACATTATAAGAAATACCGGATGAATTCGTTATCAAATTATATTCCTACAACAACATATTTATAGACATGCAACAATAATTTTGGACATGAGTGTACCTTCCTGAAGAAGATGGCACATGTTTTAATTCTGTTGTTAATGAAGTGGTCTATTTACCCAAATAAAAAACAATCAAGCAGGGCATATGCTTCCTCCTGTCCTTCTAAGCCGGTTCCCAAGGCTGAATGTACTATTGCAGCCCTTTCCTGTTGTAATAGGAAAAACTCAGGATGGTCATCCACTGGTATCGAACCCAGGACCATTCGAATGTGAAGAGAGAGGGTAAATCTGGTGGTCATATTTTGAAAAGAAAATAAGGAAATGGATTCCACTAGAAAAGTTCAGATCTTTGCCTGGGATTTCTGCCTTTCAATTGCATTTTTTTTTAACCACGAAGGCCCTAAATAAATTAGAATAGTTTTATCGACTCTCACGTGTTTTTTTTAATATTGGCATGTTTTTTTTCATTTTATATCAGACTCTTCTCGCACTATTCTGTTATTTACAATAGGTAGAATCCTTTGAGAAAGAGACAGGCGACAAGTGCTTTAGTTCTCTATGGTATGTTTGTAACTGTTGTAGATATTTGAGTGGCTCTCTAGACACGGAGCTGACGGCTGAGATCATGTTGGTCCCTCTTATTTTTTCTTCAATTCTGTTTCTCTCCTAGCCAAAAGAAAGGAATTTCACTCTTCTGTCTCATTTACAGCCGTAATCATCCCCTCCTGCGCTGTCCAACTTTGACCACATGCAGGGGAAAACGAAGGAAAAGGAGGGGTGCCATTTGCTTTGACGGCATTTTAGCAACAACCCCATCTGTTGCCAAAATAAGGAAACACTTTGCTCTGTGAGGAAGGCTGATATCTTAGATTTGTCAAGATCACTTGAGTCCCGCCGGCTCTTAAGAGAATAACGTGTGGCAACACCGAAATGTACTATGATCCTAAAGAGTTTATAGACAACAGACCAATGTATGTGATTAATTTCAGTAAGAGGAAGAATGTATCGGTAAATGAGAGAACAAACATAAAGATTGTTGTAGACTTTGCAGAAACAGTGACTGCTAATACTATATGTTATACGATTTTAATTGGGCGAAAGAACTTTACATATGATCCCAAGAATGAAAAAGTAGTAGAAGAGTTTTAGTTAGCAAAATATCAACGGGCATAAGGGTATCGAAAATATACCCTCAAACTGTTTTCATTAGCGATTGTTTTATGGAAGTTTTTCCATCAAACGAAATTAACGAAAATGATTAAATATTTTTTGGTGAAGATAAAAATTGAAGATTGATTTTCTATATAATAAACACGATGGCAAAACACGTTGGTTTTTTAAACAACCTTGGAAGTCTTGAACAAAAAAGGTTATTGGATTAAGAGAATTAGAATTAAATACGGAATATAAGATTGTGAAAATGGAAAAGATTAAAACTAAGTTTGGGAAGAGCGTTTTAGTTGAATGTGAAGAGTTTAAAATATTTCTTCCACCTAGATTTACAAAACACTTAACAGATAAAATGATTGATGAGATCGTTAAAGATGGAATAAAAATCAAATACACTGGTCTAAAAGAAAACTATCCAACTGTTGAGTTCTGTATGTAAATCCAAAAATGAATGAAAATGACAAAAATATATTGTCAGAACCAAAAAATGTAGTGTTTAGAAATGGACCCTCAAAAGAAGTTCATCCTTACTAATAACTTCAATGTAATTGTGAAAAATGTGCAAACCGAAGTTCAAGTTGTTTTTGATATTAACGGCTGTCTTTTCAGTTAGAATTACGATCAGTGGACAGAGTTTAAGAAGTCATTGTTTCCTATTGAGAACGAGGTTAACAGAAGATTCCATTATCAGTATCCCAACTTGTAATTTTAAGTATGTTCTAAGTGTTTTATGGTGATAAAGCCATAAAACTAAGACCTTTAAATATACAGATACAACTCTAGAAATGTAGAGAGGAAAAGGGATGCGAGAATGCGAGAAAATACATTTCGTTTATGTACTACGCTAGCGCGCACATGTGACGCGTTTTGGAACTAAATAGCAGCTCTGTCAACAAGGTCACCGTGTAACAGCGCGAAATGTTTCGCTAGAATTCTGTTCGTTATGAGATCGTTACGAGAGAAAAGATGAGCGAAGGATACTACGCGCGAGCTATGTGAAGCCGTTAAATCCAATGTTATTTAAATGGAAAGCGACACATGCCGCGGCGTTAATCATTCTTTCTCTGTTTCTGTTGTATAAACCTCTCTCGTTCAGAGTTGATGGGAAGGAAAGAGAAAGAGAATGAGAGAGAGAAAAAATTGGCAAGCGTCCAAGATTTACTTCCTCCTTCTTCCTCTTTGCTATATATGTATATGTATGCTCGACAGCTGAAATTGTAAATGTGTGTGTGCGATTGAGCGAGAGTGCATATACATATATCTGTAGTATGCAACATAGTAAATTTTAAGTTCGCATTTCTCAGTTATTTTTAAACCAATTTACACCAAACAAAAACTATTTTTTCAATCAAAGACAGCGCTATAAGTTGTAAGTTTTAGATGTAAGGTTTTATGATTTTAAATGTCATAAAAGCATATGCGCAGTGCAATTACCCAATCTCGCTTTATGCTAACCTTCTGTGTTAAAGTTCAATGGTCAGTGGCGTATATGTAATTTTTGGTAGTCAGGGGCGGAGGGGGAAAGTGGGCCCGTAGTTAGGTAACCAAACTAATTAAATGGTTTGAATCATACCTTAAAGATCGGAAACAAGTAGCTGAAATCACAGGAATAGTTAGAAGCAAAAATTCAAAAATGTGTGTCAAGTGAAGAAATTATTAATCGTGGAGTACCACAAGGATAAATTCTAGGACCACTTCTCTTTCTTCTTTATATAAATGATCTTTCTGAAAGTATTAATAGTTCATGTGTGACTTTATATGCAGATGATACAAACATAATAGTTAGTGGGAAAGATGAATGGGAATTAGCTTCAAACTGCCGAACGGCAATGAACCAACTTTCAAGTTGGATGAATAAAAATGACCTAATTATTAATGTAAATAAAACATGTGCCTTACATTTTAACAATGGTAAAAGTAATCAAGCCAATGCAATAATAATAATAAATAATAGAACAGTTAAATATGTAGAAACTGCTACCTTTCTCGGAGTTAAAATATCTAATAATTTCAACTGGGAACCACATAAAGAACATGTAAGAAGTAAGCTAAGCAAACTATGTTATGCAATTAGATGTGTAAGAGATAAGATTAATATAAAAGCAGCTAAGTGTATATATTACTTAAATTTTCATTCTACAATAAAATATGGTTGATGTTCTGGGGAAATGCACCTAAAAGTATTGCTATCTTTAGGCTACAGAAGAAAGTAGTAAGAATACTTGCAGGAGTAAAATGGATTATTCTTGCAGAATTATTTTTAAAGAACTTGGAATAATGACTCTTCCCTCAATGTATTTGTTCGAAATATTAATGTACTTGAAAAAGCATAGTAGTGAATTTATTGTTAACAAAGACATTCACAGTTATAACACAAGAAGTAAAGACGACATTCACTTGCATGCACATAGGACAAATATATACAATAAATCAGTTACGCACAAAAGTACTCTATTACACAATCCACTTCCATCATGTATAAAAAATCAGGTCTCTGTCAATAGCTTTAGATCCAAACTTAAAAGGTACTTGATAGAACATTGCTTTTACTCGGTTGAAGAATATGTCGAAAATAATTCGTATACGTAAAATTAAATGTATAGTAAGTAAATTAGTGAAACCATAAGAATCTATATGTAATAATAATAAGTATGTTTATGTATACTGGTATATATATAAATGATATGTCCAATTTCGGTGTATGACGATGAACGGATGCAATAAATTATAATTATGATTATGATTATGATCCCTTTCGAACTTTCTCGAAATATTTTGCGCCTTTTACATTAAATGCGATTTAGGTTAGATTAAGTTAAATGAGTAAAGTGCTGTTAGATATAATGTCCCTGTACTAAGCTTTTCAAAAATCTGATTCTTCAAATGGCCTACTCATGGCAGAATCACACTCAAAAAGAAAAATCGAACTGTTTCCCAAAATTGTATAACGAGGCAATGACAAACTTTTGATTTTATTTATGCTACGGCAACTAAGACTGTTTTTTTTTTTTTAAAAAAGGCTGAACACGTAGAAAACGAAACGAAGCAATGATAATATGTTATTTTTCAGCCAATGGACTTACCACCCATATCTGCATTAGGCACATTCACAAATCTATCCCATATTTAGCACTGGTTAAGAATAACTAGTCAAGCAAGTAGTAATTTTACTGTCAAAATATGTGAGTGCGTATGACAGAGGACTGTTTGGGATAATAATTTCCACTGACGGAACATGCCTGTATAATGTAGGAAACAAGTATTTTATGTTTGGAAGTTTAATGTTAACAGCATCAAAACATTACAAGGACTATAGTTGAGTTCATATGAGTGAATATGATGTCAAGCGTTTTTTGTACTAATCGTATTCTTAAGTTTCTTGCACTACAACCTCCGTCTATGACGCGCCTGCTCCCGAGAGACGTACTCTCGCGTGGGCACCTTTCTATGTTCCCGCCCTGACACTGTTAACTAGCATTCTCGATTCTAATTTTATTTTTAACTTCGTATATGCGGCATATGTCTGAATACCCATTGTAACTTACGGTAGTGTCATCGTAAAATTAACCTGCACGCATGAAGGCAACTCCTAGTTTAAGAAATAATTTCTGAAATACTGTGTGTGAATTCCGTAATAAAATAATTGCATGTTTTATAATAGGACAACATGTAATAGTTTCCAGGGTACTAGTTTGCAAGCATAACATCAATCTGTACGGAATTATTTTTATTTTTATTTTCCCAGATTAATAACCGTAGAAAACGTCTTATTAAAGCAAGAAAATTAGAATATATATATTTTTATTTAATGAACTCTTCTTTCTTAATCTACACCCGATATTCTTGTAGGGGTATATTAAGTCCTAAAATTAATACTTATACCTATCATTGCCTCAAAATTTATCAATAATTATGGGCATGCAAGCACTGTAGCTACATAAATCGTATATATTATGAAGAAAAGTACTAACAATATCTTCCAGCCCAGATATTAGCTTTTCTTTATTATCATAAGCACACTTTTGAACATTAGATAATTATGGAAAAGAGTAATAAAAATATATTTATTGAACAATTGCCGGTATGTCTCACGACGCCATCATAATTGTTTTGTATTTTCCTGCACTGAATTCGAGCGCTGATTGACTTTAGAATGCTTTTGAAATGGATTGTTTAGAACAGGACAGACACGAAATCACTTGAACGAAACTATTCAATTCAATACAAAAATTACGTCAGTGCTGACGTTTTTTTTCATCGAATAGTCTTGAACAAGGTTCCTGTTCAAGCTTTCTTGAATCGTCTACAAGCAGTATAAGATGTACACCTTGTCTCAAAAAGGTTGAGCGCATTCTTTATTGCTGTTTCGAGGCAAAAATTTTCTAAGTCCAACTTCGGGTATCTTCGGGAAAAAGTAAACCAGGTTCGAACCTCGAAGCCAACCTTTGCAATCGGGAAAAATCTTGCAGATGTGTTTTTCTTCTTTTAAATATAATAAGACTTGTTACCAATTATATATAAAAAAGCAACATTGATTTAAATACTTAATGATACAATATTTCGAAACTGTATTAATGCCAGCACATGCTTCTTTGTCATTTTGCTCTCCATACTTAATGGAATATTTAGATACGTAAACGAATCTTTCCGTATGTAAAAGAATGGTGAAAGTTAAGACATCGAACATTATTCTCTCCTGAGTACTAAAATAAAAGTCAAAGTAGAACAAAAACATCGTTTGCAGTGGATATGAATGTAATTAATATCTTAAATACCGCTATATATCGCTAGAAGTATTATTTGAGGAACGGTTGTGTTAGCTCAGTGGTACGCCGTTGGATTTCAAATCGTAAGGTCGTTTGTTCGATTCCCATCTGAGTCAATGTTTTTTTTATGAAATTCTGTTTTCCGCAATGCATGAACAATTATATAATATAATTACATTAAAATACGTCAGTTGTATATATATATAACATATAATCATTGCAGAACATAGTGATTATTATGTTTAAAATATAACAGGTGTTCACAGTACGTTGGTATTCTATGATATATGTGAATATTAAATACAAATTAAGAAAATAATATCATCGCAATAAATAAATTATGTAGTGTATTTATTTGCAGCTATTTGTCATATAGAGGATACTTCTGAACATTCGTATTACAGCATGCCATTGATATTCTTTAAAAATTATCCGAGGCATAAAAAGAGGGTATAAACAGAGAATCCAAAGTCGGAACGCTCGCAAGAAATTCATGAACCCCAAAGGTCACGTGAGCAGACTGGAATTGTCCTTATGAAGGTCTTTACACAGCAGAAGGTCTTTACATAGATTTTCAATTCAATACCTGATATATGCTTTTGCAATGTGGAAGTGGTGATGCCTTTGGTCGCTCTCTCTCACTTTCTCGCTCACTCACTCTCTATTTATATATATGAAAGTGGACTATGTGTGTGTTTCGACATATTTCTGATACGTCTATAGCAATTTTAACCATATTTCTTACAATCTGGAAAATAGTACTGTCGGGATACATATCAAAAATGCTAGAAAAGGATCGATATTAGTATCGAATCCATAGTTTCGTGGTCGCTTAAGTAAACAGTTCTACTTTCAATTCAAGTCCAATTAAGCTCCCATTAGCACCCAGGGTGGTTACGTAGCGACAAAAAATATCGAAATCAACCAATATTAGAGTCGAAGCGTAAGTTTTCAGTGCCGCATTTCCCATTAGTCCTACTAGGCCCGTGCCTAGAGGGCAACATATTTGAAGAGCGCGAAGTTTAAAATTTTATTTTTTTTTCGTATGAAAAAGTTAAAAAAATCGAGAGCAAATATACTATTTCATGAGCAATCCTCTTTTACTATTCTAATATATTTAATGATAGCGTAAGAAATCTGAAAATAATTCAGAACATATTTCCCATTTATTTTTTGTTACGTAATTGTAGCTGTAGCATCTAGTGAGTGGTATTAACTGCAATAAATTCACTAATTAAGCATATTCGAATTAAGTTTTATTTGTAAGTTAGGGATCAAGGGACGGAGAAATGTGTAGTTATTGGGGACGCCGAGAGCAAAAGTGCGTAGGGACGCCGAGCTTCTAAATGCAGCACTGTTCGCTAAATTAATTGGTAGAAATTTTAATGCCATTTAAGACCAAATTTAGTCCTAGCGGTGGCAGTATCCGTTTGCTGTCCTAGGAGGAATGAAAGGGTCTGACATCAAAATTATAAAAAAAAGACCTACATTAGTGTCGAATCTATAATTTTGGGAGTCTCTTAGGTAAAGAGTCGAACTTCAGATGCCATGTAAGTAAAGCCCTCATTAACACAATGAAGGAGTTTGCGAAATTTGTGACATGTAGAAATAATTGAAAATAACCAATGTTAGTATACAACCCATATCTTTCGTGGTCGCCAAGTTCATTGGGAGCAGTTCTGATGACCTTTAAGTTTAAATTCAACTTCCAGTAGGAGTAAGATCCCCCAGCACATCTAATAAGGAGAGCGTATTTCTTGAATGTCTGGGACAACCTTTACCAAACTTGGGGGACATATTACTTTCAATCTAAGAAGAAAATATTCTAGTAGTATGAAGTTATGGAAGTTGGGAGGTGTGACATGTAAAAATAATGTAAAACGACTGATCTTAGTGTTTTATCCATAATTTTCTCGGTCGTTGAGATGGATAGTGATGCTCCCAATGAAGGTTACATCCAAATTCATCCCTATCTTCACAGGATGATGGCCTGGGAGAGCTAAAAATAAAATCTCAAAAATTACTTAAATATTTGTCGAATTCATAGTTTTCGGGGTGAGAAAGCGTTTCTAATAACTTTGGAAGGTAATTTGTACCCACGTCAAGATGGGCTTTTTCATCATATCAATTTCTCACCTTAAGAAGAAATTACCATTACAATTATGATATTAAGCCAACCTTCGCAATCGATGAAAAAATTATGTGGATGTATGTTTCGTCTTTTAAATGAAACAAGACATGTTAAAATCAAAGATAGAGTGGGTCAGTGGGTCGGTTGGTAAGTGGGTGAAATGGGTCAAGATTTATGAGTGGATCAGTAGATCGTGGATCAAAAGGACGTGACCTACTGTGAAACACCACTCACCGTGACTCACACTGGCCCACCCGGCGGCCACCCTTTTAGTCCAAAGATATTTCGTCCAAGGAACATTTCGTCCAGAGACATTTAATCCAAAGACATTTGGTCCAAAGGACGATTCATCCAAATGACATTTCGTCCGAAAGACAATTGGTCCAAAGGACATTTCGTCCAAAGGAGAATTGGTTCAAATAACATTTCGTCCAAACTACAATTGGTCCAAAGGACATTTCGTCCAAAAGACAATTGGTTCAAAGAACATTTCGTCCAGGGATGTTTAGTTCAAAGTACATTTCGTCCAAAGAACATTTGGTCCGGTAACGCTTGGGGGTCAAGGGTTTGTTTCTATTAGAAGAGTAAAAGTGATTCATATAACATTATGACTTAGTAGCTTCTTATTTCTAAAGGAAATTTGAAATAGAGATTTATTCCGCAATTATCATTTTGATAGAACAAATAATGCTGAGATATTCAGAAAAACGTAAACGCCTGAAAACAATATGGCCGAACAATAGGAGTGAGGGAAAGGTTGCAGTGTGAAGTATGTTGCTGTAATAACTGCTATCATGACATCTAAAATTTTCATGTTGTGAATTAAATAGTTCTAAAATAAGTACCGGTAACTAAAATTAATGAAGTTTAAATTTGAGTAAGTTAAATATTAGGTATTCAAACCCTTGTGTTAGAAAATTGAAAAAATATGTGACAAGTATCTTTGAAGAAAAACTGACTGGGAAGGGTCACGCAGTGGCTCCGCTGAGATCCGAACGAGACAATTGTGTTTTCATTTGATATGTTATAACTAGACGAATCCTAAAGTTATACGTGCCACCGAAGGGAATGTCGTGAGTTACAACATATCTTGTAATATAAAAGCTACAAAGCTGGCAAAATAGTTTGAACCGAGTCATGTGTTCGGAAACGGTTGGGTAAATGGAAAACTCGGACATTACGTATTCCAACATTTTCAAGGAAACACTGTTTCGGATAAAAAAAAAGTTTGCCCCAGGATCTTCGCAGGGTCCCAGACGGGATCCAACTCACTTTTTAAATGGTAAGGGGGGTTAAGTAGCACATCGTTTGAAAGCTGTTGTAAAATGAAAGAAAATGCAGCTAGTCTCGACTCTCTACGACAACCCTGTGCAAAATGGCGGAGGATCAAAATGTAAACAAAATCTTAATTGAAAATTCCATGGCCACCCCTATAAATCGGAAACGGTGAGACAAATATGAAAATAGGAAAGGGAGTGTGGCATTATTTTCAAAGTACAACAATTTAAGTTAAAGCGTCTTGTCCCAGGGTGCCAACAGGGTCCCAGGTGGGGTCTAACTAAAAAGTTTCAAATGGAAAGAGAGGTTAAAAAACTCATCGTTTGCAAGATCTCGTTAAATGAAAGTAGATTGAGCAAGTCTTGACTTTCTATGACAACCCTGTCCAAAATTGCGACGGATCAAAATGTAAACAAAAGCTTAATTGAAAAACTATGGCCACCTTGAATCCAAGTTGACTGCTTAAAACCTATGTCGTTCATAACAATACAAATCTAAATCTCTATTTTTGTCTATTATGTATCTAGAAATAATAGGAAGACTAAAAAACAATTGAATTTCGATTCACTTCAACTATTATTTCATTCGGTAACAACACATATATGTTTTGTTCTTAACGCACGTTCGTCACGGATCTCTCGACATTATTTACTTGAATATAACGAATATGCGATGAACACACAACTCTGACTTCCTACTCATACTGCTAAACGGAAATTGTATACCTTCGGGTATTTTTCTAATTTTGTCATACGTAGTTCATACAGAAAGAACTTGCTGCACCAGTATTTTGGGGGCTCTATTGTAACGTAATCGTGATGGTTACATTTGTATGTCATTCGTTGGTTTGATCGCATTACTTCAAGTAATACAAAATATACAAAAAAAATCATTTGCAAGATTGGCGAGTAGCACCAAACATGTGTAAGTCATTTCAGTACATCAAGCTGCGTCAAACTTTGTTTGGTTACAGTATTCCAAGAAATAATATATTTATATACAAACTCATTTTTTCGCGCTGGCGGCCATATTGGATTACTGATTATACTCTTTGATATTTTGTGGATATCTACAATTAATCATAAACGTTCGCTTCTCCAATACCAGTGGTGTGAGCTGGATATGCGTTCGATACATAGTGCGGCATTTTGAACTCAAGATGTCGCGTTTTTGAACATTTTGCATATTTTAGTCACTTACTAATCAACATTAATGCCAAATTTGTTTTCGTAGCTTCAGCAGTTTGGTATGCTTCTCCTTTAGATATAGGTTTTAAGCTGCCATTTTAAATTCAAGGTGGCCATAGATTTTCAATTAAGCTTTTGTTTACATTTTGACTCGCCGCAATTTTGGACAGCGTTGTCTTAGAAAGTCGAGACTTGCTCCATTTTCTTTCACTTAACAAGAACTTTCAAACGATGTCGTACCTCTCATGTCATTTGAAACTTTTTATTTGGATCCACATGTAAGGACTCTGGAACAAGACGTTTTCACTTAAATCGTTTTACTTTGAAAATAATGCCACACTTCCTTTCCTGTTTTCACATTTGTCTCACCGTTTCCGATTTATAGGGGTGATAATGAACTTTTCAATTAAGTATTTGTTTACACTTTGACCCGTTGCCATTTTGCACATGGTTGTTGTAGAGATACGAAACTTGCTGCATTTTCTTTCATTTTACAACAGCTTTCAAATGATGTGCCACTTAACCCCCTTGCCATTTGAAAATTTTTAGTTGGACCCCTTCTGGGATCCTGCGGGGGACCCTGGTACAAATTTTTTTACCCCAAAAAGTTTGTCGTTGGAAATGATGGGATACGTGTTGGCCGAGTTTACCACTTACCCAACCATTTCTTAACAAATGACTCCGTCCAAACTATACTACCAGGTAATTTTTCTGCAGATCTTACATTACAAAATATGTTGTAACTCACGATATTCCGCCCGGTGGCACGTATAACTTTGGGATTCATCTAGTTATGACTCAACAAATGCAAACACAATTGTCTCGTTCGGATCTCAGCGGAGCCACTGCGTGACCCTTCCTTGTGAGAATAGAAAAATACAGATGTGTGAAATATATTCTTAGTGTCCAAAGATAATACTCTTAAACAGTCACATTCTTGGCTGCAACATTGTGAAAAGTGATTGACAAATATAAGATGAAAGTTGGAACATTTCGTGTAGAATATACGTATATTTTTAGGTTAACCACAAGTCTGGTTTCTATTCGTAGACTATTGATAGTGTGTAACTTCGGCAGACGTTTCTACATAATTAGTGAGTTGTATGACAAACCGGAATTGTTAACTTGTCTTGTATTTTTATTTCAGTGTTAATCCTTATGCAAATATAGTATATACTTTTGCTTTCATATTAATTTTCTCGGTACAGCACAGTACATTTAAGATATCCATTGCAAAGTCTCAAACCAAATACAAGATTCACATGACCGTGTGCAGGCAATGTTTTCCGCAAATGAAGAGGAAGTATGCTCTTCAAAGGGTTGTTTATCATTTTGGGAGGTGAATTCCTTTAACTAACGAAGCTACAACTGTATTTCTGCGAAGCTAAAACTGTATTTTTGTAAAATTATTAATGAAAGCAAAGAAAGGTAGCCATTTAGTTTTCAGGCGTTTACGTTTTTTCTGAATATCTCAACATATATTTGTTTTATCGAAAAGAAAATTGCGGAATAAATCTCTATTTCAAAATTTCCTTTAGAAATAAGAAGCTACACAAGTAACACGTCCCAAGTGTAACACTCCAATTTTGATAAAAATTTGGCAGGCAGATACTACACATAAAATAAGTGAATACGTGTTTTTTTATTTTCTGCGGAAAAATGGTTTTAGAGGGCAAAAGCCCCCACCCAAAATTTTGAAAGTTGTCGCCCGAAAGGCAAGAAGAGGTGAACCGAAGTGAATGAAATCGTGCACAAATATTGTAGAGGAAAAATGAGAGAATACGGGTTTCGTGTTTTCCTAGAAAGAATGGTTGGGTGGGGCGCGGCCCCCTCCAAACCTTGGCTCATGAAATATCAAAAATGCTAGTAACAGTATGTCAGAAGTGCCTAAATTTACATGAAGAATTGCAACGAAACTTTGTGTATGGACAATATGCAAAAAACAAATGAACACGGGGTTTTTTATTTTCTGCGAAAAAAGGATTATAAGGTGCAAAAACTCCCACCCAAACTTTTGAAAGTTGAAGCCTGAAAGCCAAGAAGAAATGGACCGAAGTGAATGAATTGTATGTAGATATTGGATACGTAAAATAAGGCCTTCCGTGTTTCACAAGTGTCTCCATCTGATTTCTTCAAATTTGGCAGATCAACAACAAGCACAAACAGTATAGTGTATTTTATAGCATTTCAGGAGGCACCTTTAACCCTTACAATGATTTTCCGCATAAACAAAAACACGTGTCGATTAATTTCCTGTTAGCTGTTGATGTGCCAACTTTGAAGCAAAGCGGATGGGGACACTTCAGAAACACGAAAGAACTTATTTTACATAGGGTCTCTAAAATGTTTACCCACAATTTCATTTCCTTTGGTCCACTACTTCCTGCGCTATTACGGTAATATTTACTTTTTTTCGGAGGAGGCCTAGGCCCCAAAACTGTTTTCTGCACAGATTAAAACACGTTTCGTTTATTGTTTTGCGAATTGTTCCTATACGAGGTTTCGTTGCAATTCTCCATACTCTTTAAGAACCTCTGACGTATACTTGTTTGCACTTTTGGCATTTCGTAATCAACAGTTTAAAAGGTCCGTGATATACGCAACCGTTTTTTTTTTTTTTAGGAAAATACGAAACCCAATTATCTCAATTTACGTCTACAATATCTGTGCACAGTTTCATTCAATTCTGTACATTTCTTCTTGCCTTTTAGGCCTCAAATTTCAAAATTTTGGGTGGAGGATTTTGTCCCTTAAAACCGTTTTCCCTCAGAAAATAAATTGGCATTCGTTTATTTTTTGCGTATTGTCCCTACACAATGTGTCGTTCCAATTCTTCATGTCCTTTAAGCACTTCTGACATACTGTTATTCGTACTTTTGATGTTTCACGATCAAAGTTTTGTAGGGGTCTGTGTCCCACCCAAACCTTTTTCTTTCTTTCAGGAAAATACGAAACCAGTATTCCCTTATTTTACGTCTGCAATATCTGTGCACAATTTCGTTCACTTCGGTCCACCTCTTCTTGCCTTTCGGGCGTCAGCTTTCAAAATTTTGAGTAGGGGCTTTTGCCCCCCCCCTAAAACCACTTTTCCGCAGAAAAACACGTATTCGTTTATTTTGTGTGTAGTATCTACCTGCCTAATTTTTTCAAAATCGGAGTGTTACACTTGGGAGGTATTACTTGTGAGTCATAATGTTATATGCATCACTTTTACTCTTCTAATAAGAAGCAAACTCTTGACCCCCAAGCGTTACCGGACCAAATGTTCTTTGGACGAAATATGCTTTGAACTAAACATCCCTGGACGAAATGTTCCTTGGACCAATTGTCTTTTGGACGAAATGTCCTTTGGAAAAAATATCTTTTGGACCAATAGTGTTTTGGACGAAATGTCCTTTGAACGAAATGTCCCTGGACCAAATGTGTTTGAACTAAATGTCTCTGGACAAAAATCCTTTGGACGAAATGTCCTTTGGACCAATTGGCTTTTGGACGAAATGTTCTTTAAACCAATGTCCTTTGGACCAAATGTCTTTTGGACGAAATGTCCTTTGGACCAATTGTCTTTTGAACAAAATGTTCTTTGGAGAAATTGCCCTTTGGACCAAATGTGTTTGGACTAAATGTCTCTGGACGAAATATCTTTGGACGAAACGACCCCCAACTACCCACAGTCCCATTCTGTTCAGCGCATTGTAGACAGGATCTTCTGAACACTGGTGAGCTTGTCTACGTTTTACTTTCAATATCTCCATTTTTCTTCTTTTTTTCATTTATTTCTAATGAAAAAAGCTTAGGCATTTTTGGATTTTGATATTTGCAATTGTAAGAGTGGCAAGAGCAATAGGAGTTCAATTTTGAGATACAGCTTGTGAGCTTTTAGAGGAGCTAACTGCTGAAAAACATTTTGAATCACCTGTAATATATGAATTATTATACCTAGTATTAAAAACTGAAAGTAACTATGTCTGTGTAATTATCATGGTCAAATTGCAAAGTCAAATGAAATGATATTTGGTATATAATCAGGCCCAAATCCCAACTGGGAAGTTATCGTACGCGTATCACTTTAATTATAAAACATTTCCTTAGTGGAGAGTAGGTGTCCGAATGTTTGCCAAAAACTGAGTATCTTACAAGCCGTTCAACTTAGAGAGCTTAAATTCAGAATATAACTCTTTACTAAAAATAAACAGAACGTGTCCTGGCATTTTTAAAAATGTGCTTTATTAGCGGGGGGGATTTTTTTATATATATTGGAAATTGGTAGTGGGTCTATTTGTAAAAATTATCGAAAACGATTGATATTAGTTGAGAAACTAAATGTAAAATGAAAACTACAGTCCTTTGCATTTTATACCCACTGCTTTCTAATATAATAATTGCTGAAGCTGGAGTTTAATATATGGATCGTTCAGAGCATAAGGCAATCAAACCATAAAGTTGTGAGAAAAATAGACATAACATTTGTATTCCAAGCTTAATTTCATGGGCATTTTAAACTAGTACGGCATGCTTAATTATATGGAAAACTAGTTTTTCTTTCTTTTCTTCTTACGTTGGTCTACTTTATCTTGATTTGATACTTTCAAATTTCAACCTGTTTTCTACTGAAATGTATATCTAAGCCAAGAAAGAAATAATTATATATGATAAATTTAAATTCATCTTAATTTGGAAGATGAGAAACACTTTGCCATTGTATATCGTAAAGGTCAGATCCACCGGTATTGTAACAGAGCGCTGCTTGAGCAATTGACGGTAGGAATTCAAACTCCGATAAGTGAAAATTTCAGTCTTGTTTTATTTCAAGTGTAACCTCTTTAGTCAATGGAGAGAAGGACGTGGATCATGGGTCAGAGTTGATTACGTTGGTGGGTTGGAGTTGGTCACAGTGGTTCAGAGTGGTTCATAGTTGGTTGTGGGTCACTTCTGTATTCTACCATTAATTTCATAATTCGCAATCACCCTGTTCTTTAGCTTAAAGACACAATCGTGGAACGCAGAATTTAATATTAGTGATGTAATAAACCCATATTGGGTCGCTTCTTATTTTACCTAGGTGCATTATACTTTTGCAATGGTAAGACAAGTGTTTACCTCTTCTGGGTAGTTTCACACTTTCACATTTCTAGAGGTGGTCAAGGAGTTTTCAGTGAAGGATTTATTACCATCTTGAACGATCACTATTTTGCACAAGTTAGCATAAAGACTCGAGACTCTTACTATTTTTTTAATTTTAGTAATACTTTTAAATGACATACTACTTGATTCCCCTTGCCATTTTCAAATTTTGAGTTGCACCCCTCCTGAGACCCTCCGGGGAACCTTGGGGAAAATCTTTTTCCTCGACACGGGGTACCTTTGAAATTATAAATACATGTTTTCCGGTGTTGACATCTGTTTCATCGTTTCAGACTTTTATTAGTGTCAACGGGCTTCATGGATACCATGCTTGTTTATTCTCTTAGTTTTCAGATACAAGCCTCCATGTCGTAAGCGTCAGTGGACCAGCGATGCGCAACTGGCGACATTTCGCCAAAAGTTGGTGATCCCGCAGCTACGATCCGTGGTGGCCCTACTTCGGTTTTGAAAATTATACCACCAGCGGCAGAGACTCAACGAAACGCCAACGAACCACCAAATTCCTCCCCCAAAATATGTTAAATCGCCCATATGCTTGATTTGTTTATATTCAGGTGAGTGTAAAAAACACTAGGGGAAAAAAGCAAGTATCCCAAGGTGGGCGCGAACCTTCAACCTTAAGTTTACTTCCCGCATATTCTTCTGACTTCGCCACGGAAACGATGAAGAAAATCTCGCTTGTAGAAGGATAAATTATTGAGGTCTTAATTTAGCCAATCAAACAAATCCCTCTATCTCGAGTTCTGTGAGATGGTGCTGTGAACCGTTTCGAGATTTTTTTCTTTCTGGTGGGGTACTATCTATGTGCAAAATTTGAGAAAATCGCCGACGCGCACCTTCGGAAACTCTCCTCTTTAGTACAATGTTGATAAGAGATGGTGTGGGTCAATGAAACCTTGATCCACAACATACTGACCCACCACACATCGTGACCCACAATGACTCAACACCCAACGTGACCCATTCACCTACCATGACCCACTCTGACCCACCACCAACTATAAACAACTCTGAACCATTGTGACCAACTCCAATCCACTAAAATACATCGTCATTAAGTTTGATCCATTATCCACGCCATCCTCTCTACTGACTTAAGAGGTTATATTTGTAATAAACCAATTTTTTCCAGTAGTTAGCTTCTCTAAAAACTCATAGCCTGTATCTCAAAAGCCAAGCAGTAAGTCCTATTGCCATTGTTACAACTGGAAATATCAAAATCCAAAAGAGCCTCAACTTCTTTCTTCATTACAACCAAATGAAAAAAAGAAGAAAAATTGAGGTCTTGAAAGTAAAACGTAGACAAAGTTGCCAGTGTTCAGAAAATGCTATCTAGAAGGCAGTGAGCAGAATGGGTTGGTGGGTCAATGGGTCAGTGTGAGTCACAGTGATGGGGTTTCGCAGTGGGTCACGCCTTGCTGACATACGATCCACTGACCCACTCATAAATATTGACCCATTTGACCCACCGACCAACTCAATCTCTGATTTTACATTTAGTATATCATTTAAGAGACAAAACATACATCTACACAATTTTTTCTCGATTGCGGAGGCTAGCTTCATTCATATACTAGTTGAGATGCTAATTTCTTCTTAAGGTGAGAAATTGATATGATTAAAGAGCCCATCTTGAAGTGATTACAAACTACATTCCAAAGTTATTAGAAACACTTTCGTGACCCCAGAAAACTATTACTTCGACAAATATTTAAGTAAGTTTTTACATTTTATTAATCATATCTCCAAGCCCCTCATCCTGTAAAGATGGGGATGAATTTGGATATAACGCCATTGAGTGCCTCACTACTCATCTCAACGACCGAGAAAACAATGGATAACACTTTACAATCAGTCATTTTACACTATTTTTACATGTCACTCTTCCCAACTTCCATCCCTTGAGGTATCTATTTTTACAATATTTTTTTCCTTAGATTGAAGGTAATATGTCTCCCATGTTAGGTAAAAGTTGCTCCAGACATTCCGGAGTTTCGCCGGAATATACACGTATACATACATCAAAACATTTAGAGCTGTGTGAGCAATGCTTTCGATGTTGCTCCTGTAAATTAAAAATCCAGGAGGCAAGTCACTCATACCAAAACGTGGCATTAAATGACATTGTGTTTGTAATAGTGTCATGAACTCAAACTATGGATTTGACACTAATCTCAGTCACTTGAGACATTTTATTTTTCATCCTTTATCGCCCGCCATAATAATGGGTTTTGAATCAATTGAATTGATTTTGAGTTTAACGTCCCGTCAGCAGTGAGGCTATATGAGACGTAGACCTACTAATTAACGCGAACTACATGAGCTCTCGCTGGGGGCCGAATCTGGGTCTCCCACACCGAAAGCGTGTACGCTATACGCTTAACCAGAAAAGAGCTTTACGATGAGAGATAAATTTGGACTTTAACGCTTTCGGAGTTGTAATTATTAATTTCTGCAACAACGAAAAACTATGGATTCGACAGTAATATCGATCGCTTTTACTTTATATATATTGGCGGAGAGAAAGGGACCACATCCATATACAAAAGCCTTACAGATTATTGAACTGAAATCCTTTGGAAAGAAATTCTATTCTGCCTTCTTTATCGAGTATAAATAAGTCTCTTAGACATGACTTCGTGTTCGTAAATATTCTGTTTACATAGTTTTGGGGATCGGGAGTTTTGTGTCTGTAACGAAGATTGGAGTTAGTATAATAATTTCTGTTTATACCCGAATAGTCTCTTTACCTTTCAGAAAGCGTAAATCACTTGCTGTAATGAGAAAATTCAGAAGTAACTTCCGATGACAAATAGCTCCAAACAAATACACTACATAATTTATTCATTGCGATGATATTATTTTCTTAGTTTGTATTTAACATTCACATATATCATAGAATACCAACGTACTGTGAACACCTGTTATATTTTAAACATAATAATCACTTTGTTCTGCAATGATTATATGTTATATATATACAACTGACGTATTTTAATGTAATTATTTTATATAATTGTTCATGCATTGCGGAAAATAGAATTTCATAAAAAAACATTGACTCAGATGGGAATCGAACACTCGACCTTACGATTTGAAATCCAACGGCGTACCACTGAGCTAACACTAGCGCTCCTCAAACAATATTTCTAGCGATATATAACTGTATTTAAGATAATAATTACATTCATATCCACTGCAAACGATGTTTTTGTTCTACTTTGACTTTTATTTTAGTACTCAGGAGAGAATAATGTTCTATGTCTTAACTTTCACCATTCTTTTACATATGGAAAGATTCGTTTACGTATCTAAATATTCCATTAAGTATGGAGAGCAAAATGACAAACAAGCATGTGCTGGCATTAATACAGTTTCGAAATATTGTATCATTAAGTATTTAAATCAATGTTGCTTTTTTATATATAATTGGTAACAAGTCTTATTATATTTAAAAGAAGAAAAACACATCTGCGGGATTTTTCCCGATTGCAAAGGTTGGCTTCGAGGTTCGAACCTGGTTTACTTTTTCCCGAAGATACCCGAAGTTGGACTTAGAAAATTTTTGCCTCGAAACAGCAATAAAGAATGCGCTCAACCTTTTTGAGACAAGGTGTACTTTTGACGTGTGCAAAGTAACCCCGATTAGCGCCTGAAACCGCCTTCTTCCAGTTTTACTGTTTTACGACATAAAACATTTCACATTGCAATTTCAACTGTTGCATCAAAGTCTCATTATATACACTAGTATTCTACAAAAATGATTTAACTTTGACGGAAAATCTTGTACGTGATACCTTTCACATTTTGTTGGCCTATACAGTGACTGCTTTCCATGCCTCTAAAACAACGAACTCTCCCTTTAATTAGAACTAATGTTAACTACCAACGTTAAAGCCAAAATACAGTTAGATGTTCTATCTTACGGTGGCAGTTGAAACTTCCTCTTTACTGTTCATGGTTTGTCAACAGAGGACTGAAACTCTTTTCATATTTTGTGCAAAGTAACCCCGTCTTACGGTATCTTAGTATCTAGGTATATTATGAAGAGCTATATACGAGGAATACAGAAATATGCATACTATAAATTTCCTCGATTATTTTACAATTGTAAGCATTCTTTATGACATACAGGTCTTTACAAGCACACATATTGACAGACATATCTTAAAAGCTTTGAATGTTTACCGATTATCACTATCTCTTTGCTTTACATAATTTCAAGCTTGAAAATAATATTTCACAGAAAAATGTATAAATTCAAAATTCGTGGCAACCACCCTCCCTCGGGACCCGTGCCAACTCTTATGAAGGAAACTGGAAACTGCACTTGCCCCTAAGTACGTAAGGTCGATATATTTATATTTGCATTCATAAGAGTGCGATAAAGAAGAAAGTGAAGGTTGCGTTCTATATTTCCGTAACCAACTGCACTAGACGAGATAGAGGGTTTGTTCCACACTGAAACGCCGTTACCCTGAAGTATCCCAGAATACCAAGAACACTTGCTCAGTTTTACAGAACGATATGTGCACTTTAGCATCACCAGGCATGAGACCATATAGAAAAAATATCAGTTGTGATCGGGATTTGAACCAGGACTACCCAATTCGTAGTCAGACGAATTACTACCTAAAGCAGAATGGCTCTATGTATTCATGAAAGTGCAAAAAAAAGTGTGGATTCTTTCCACGCTTAAAACCAAAAATAAACATAGGGACAAATTAGAAACCAGAATAATTTTGTTATACCCGCCTCAAGGGAAATCCTTTTCAAGGACTATTTTATTACAGCACACATAAGACATCGTTACTCGCAGCACAACTCCCAAAGTTACTAAAATTAGTCATTAGAATTTAAAATTTTATACAAAGTTTTTCTTTTCGAAACAAGACAATACTGAGTAAATATTAAGGGAAGAGCTGACACCAATGCTTATAATGTAAGTCTCCATACACGTGTTAAATATCAAGGGCTCCGGTAACTCGGTGATAGAGCGTTCACTTAAAAACAAAGGTCCTTGGTTCGATCCCAGCTCATACTATGCAAACTTTATGGTGGACAAGCATTATGTATGTGGGTTTTCTCAGGTTCTTCCGCTCCCTTCCTCTTTCTTAACTCCACCCTTCCCGTTCATTTCCCATAATCATAGTCTTCTCCAGCCTAGACGGCATAATCGCGGGACATAAAATTTAAAAATAGATCTCTACGATATCAAATGAAGAATAAACAAATTATATCGCATTACAATTGTTAGTATATATCGGAGCATTAGGACTATTCATCCAGACGGTTCTACCAAATTTTGACACATTCCTTGTGGCTGATTTTCAGGTTAGGTTAGAGATTGGTATTTCCCTTAGCACAGCATTCACTAAATGAGAATGCTATTACTACTTGCACTTTGGTTTGAGGAGGGCTCAGTATAAATACTGTGTGGATATATGGCATACAAAAGTACATAACATATGAACCAATTTGTGCTAGGTGGCCACTAAAAACGTATATGATATCTAACCGAGTCTCGGCAGGAGCGCATTACGGGTGCCGACCGGAAGGGGGGGAATGTGCGCGTAGGGAGCAGACGCGTCAGTAGAAAGGATAGTGGAAAAACATACTTAGACATAGAATACTTTCACTGCCATTCAAAATTCATTTCAATATACTGTGCATTAACAGTGGTTAAAGGATAATTTGGCAACAGTTTGGCCAAAATCAGATAAATTCCTCCATATTCACAGAAGTTATGAGTTAATGTTATGACCGGTAGGGTTCGTGTCTTGTCTGGTACGCCTATCTGGTGACCCAACTGAGTACGATTCTTTCATTCGGGCACTAAAGATTATCATTTATAGTGGTCTAACGGATGGAACGGAACGAGAAACTCTTTTCTGTATAGTAGTAGTTAGAGATTGTGGGAAGAATTGCACCAGATCACAAGTCAAGATGGGTTCGATCCAAGCTGATATATACGCCTACCCACCCTCAGTGACACGCCCACTTCGCATCCACACAATTTCTATAATACCAAGTACAATATTCTTGCCGTTCCTGTAGTGATTTGCGTATGAAACTGGTATGAAACAACTGAAAACAAAATACATATATGAAATTGATTTTACTTATGCACAAACATTATACATGTAACATACATACCTACTTCTGTATTTTGATTAATGTGAATTTTATTGATACCTTTTGAAGTTTTGTATTTCAATTTTTCCTTTTATATTTTAACATATTAAATTTAAGTCCATGATTTTTTATAGGAGAATAAAAAATAAAAAAAAGAATTTTGAAAGATTAACTCAAAATTATATGCTATGTCGACGAAGCCGGCTCATTGCCGGCTCAAGAGACATGATTACTTTGGACATATTGCTCACTGAACACTAATTCACACAACACTTCGATTTTGGAGATTCCAGAAGAAGAAAGGGGGGGTCAGTGGATTTTTTCGAGGGCAATCCTTTTAGATTCTTCTTCCCATTTTTGAATGGATTTTAGGCTTTCTTGACTAGCTCCAATTTCCATCGTCCGGCAGGGTAGTCGACCGTGAACTTACTTATGGTGCCACTGATTAACAATTCAAGAAGTAAATTTATCCCTTGTCTTACCTACATTACTTTATCACAAATATAAGTAAAATTCAATAATAGATTTGGTTTATGTTCTTGAATAACAACATTTGCAGGGAACTGAGACAACGTGGTTTTCCTTGATCTCGGATAAGTTAGGTTATTTCAATGCATTTTCGCTGAAATTCACTTCAACTAACGTAGGTAACGAAACAACATGAGTTCCACAATACACTGATACATATTTTAGCACAATAACATAATCGATGACCAAATTATCGATGGATTTCCTTAGTAAGTTGTTCACATCTTCTCTTTTTGATGGCTTCCATTCGCACAGTAGTTCTCGCGCCTTCTCTATCTAGCGTCTGTATGCTTGCGCTTGCGATGACAAAGAGAAATTTTAATAATATCTATACGAAATGTTCTTTACAAGGAATATATATATATATATCAGAGGTGTTATAAGTATTCGCCATTAGAGTAATATATTTAAAGTATTAAAAATAGTAAAAGTATTCTTCGATTAAACTAGATTTAATGGCACTATTTTTATAAAGTCACAACCGCGTCTCATTCCTTTGTACGATGAACAAAAGATACAAGTCACCATTCACAGTATTGCCAACTCATTGAAAAAGATAAAACTAACATAAAGTTTGCGTCGACGTATAATCCATGGAGCCTTATTCCACTTCAGCCAAGAGTAACTGGGAAAATTAAAATGGAATGGGAGTGAGGGGGGCCACACGCTCACATATGGCGCGCGGAAGGGACGATGATCTTCTTTGAAGATTATCAGAATCCTGGAATCTTGAAATTTTCCTCTTCTTAAATTTATTTTTCCGGTTATTACTCCTTTCTTGCACTGTTAATATTTGACTTATTATGGTTCACCAACACTTTACACAAACGTAGATGGGCTATTCTATTTTTATGGGCTATTCACTTTAAATGGGCTTTTTTGTACAAGTATAAGATTATATTTGTCCTCATAACACAATATTTGAATATGAATTGAATAACATATTGATTATCTATTATATTTTCATTATATATCACATATATGTAATTTCCATATTCTACTTATTCACATCACATAACTAATATATTTCTTACACCATTACATAAATCGTAAAATTTCAACCTTTTTTGTTTTGTAAGTATCTGACTCGTGTTATTACATCTTGCACTAAACATCCTTGTTATACTACACTGGATATACCAAATTTTCAATATTTTGAAAAGAATGACACATAAAATGCAAAAATAACTCTTTTATACGTATATACTTACTTATAACTAATTTTCAAAATAACTTTTAATAATGTTTTAATTTCATTATTCAAACGTTTAAAATACGACACTTAAACAACAGTATATCAACTTACGAGTTAACTTCAAACATAATACAATGATACAGCAACATCAACATACGAAATAAATTCTCTTATTAGTAAATAATTTTTCAAAACACATTACATATTAAAAACTTTATTTTCACACAATATTGACTAATATACGTTTTCGTCGAGATTTAATAAAATTCATCGGCGCCTTTGAGATCCACAGCTAAATTTTTACAACGTAATAATTCAGTTATGATTCTCTCTGACCTTTCGACAAGGTCTGCCTGGCTAAATTTCGAAGATACCTACCGACAATGAATTATTTGTTTTCCACCCCGAGATGAGGCCGAATTTTAGAATACAAGGTTAAAAATTCAAAATAATAAGGAATGGGACTTACCAAAATTGCTTACTCCGAGCGTTAAACAAATATTACATTGTCCAAAATATATAAGGGGGGAAACCTCATCTCAATGACTTTGCATATATCTTTGCTGGGGTTTCCATTACTTTGGAAAAGAAAACATCAATGGCCACCTGGAGGTCGCATAGCTAATCACAGATGCCTGCTTATATCGTATGAAACAACTTTTTTTACATTCCTTGAACTCTCTCATTCAATAACACATAAGGATTTTGTAGGTTTACCAACGCAAATTCCAACACAACAGATGAGCATAGATTTTTACAATACAGAAAATTGAAATATTTATCAACATCTAACAATTTCTCTAAAATTTTATGTATTCGTTCATTATTACTTCTCGACTGAACACTTTGAGACAAACATACTGGTATTGTAGTTAATGCGTTGCAAAGAACAGTTTCAAGACTACTTTCTAAATCTGAATTTTTAAATTCACTAGAAATTACATCATGGTATTTCTCAGAACTATGTTTCACAGCTAAATCTAACCAAATCTTTCGAGTTTGTTTCGTAGGTTTCCACACTTTAAGTCGGATAATGCGATCCAATTGATTTACCAGTTAAAGGATCTAACAATTCGAACACCTTTTCTGAATTTGATGGTTTATCAACACAAAGATAAGGTCCTTTGAACACTTAAAGAATTTTGAGATTTTCTTGTCTGTTGCGTAACTTAAGTTTGTCTGTTTCAAGAAAACCAAATCATTCACCTGTATTTTGTGTTTACTCTCCTGTTGTGAATTGTACCTCTCATTTCGCTTTCAGATCACTTCTTTTCTTTTAAAATCTGCCATTACCAATTTGTTGTCCCAACTTTCATTTTCATTTTCACTTGTATCATTCGTGAAGACACCAAAATGTTCGAAGATAGGTTTTTCAGCCTGAATGTTCAAATGTAAACTAGCTGGACTCGCGCCAAGACTACTTGATATCGAATAATTCAATAACACAACAACTTGTGGTATAAATTTCTCCCAGGAACCATGATCATCTTTACAAAATAGTCTGAACAACCTGTTCGTCTCCCGATGGATTCTCTCGACCGCGTTCGAGGCTGGATGGTACGGCGTGGAATAAAATATTTTAACACCATATTCTTTCATTTTCTGTTTGAAGTTTTTAGAAATAAAACAACTACCTTTGTCCGCTAATATAGCTGAAGGTATTCCTAAGTGCACAAAGTACAATGATTCCAAACATTTAACTACACACTTCGTAGTAGCGTTCCGGATCGAATAAAGAACAAGGTAGCGAGTAAAAACGTCCAAGACTGAGAGTATAAATTTACATTTTGAAGGAGATGGCACAAGAGGTCCGATGATGTCAATTGAAATCAATCTCCTAGGGCCTTTCACCTGTATGCTTTCTAGAGGTTTAGCTGGGGGTCGAATATCAACTTTAATTCGTTTACACTCGAGACAATCGTTAATATAGTTCATCACGTCTCCCCGCATAGATTTCCAATAACATATTTCGCTGATAAAACTTACTGTTCTTTCACATCCGAAATGTCCACGGTTGTTATGCATTTCCTCAATTACCAAATTTACTAAAGATGGTGGAATGCAAATTCTCCAACTGTTAGGGAAATGGAAGTTCTTATACAACAAAATTCCGTTTTCCAGTTTGTAGAATTTCTCTACATTTCTATTTTGCATCTTACTATAAGGATCGTTTGGTTTCTCCAAAAATTTAATAACTTTACTGTACTCAGGATGCTCTTTTTGTTTTTCGGTTAACTCTCCTGGTGTGAGGTTTCTGAAAAATGATGGGAGGACTTCTAATTTGTTTATGTCTAAGATTTCACTAAGAGGGGCTAAAACTATCCTGGACAATGCATCACTGGCAACATTTTCACTCCCAGAAATGTGCTTTATTTCTAGAATTAATCCCTGTAATTCCAGACTCCATCGAGCCAAACGAGAGTTCCAATGGCGAATTTTATTCAAAAACACTAAGGAGTTGTGGTCTGTGTAAACTTTCACGTGATGGCCATATAACAAATGTCCCCATTTACGTACAGCTGTAACAATTGCATACGGCTCTAATTCCGTGATAGTGAAATTTCGTTGTGCACCATTCAGAGTTTTACTGTAAAAATCAAGTATGTGTTTTTCACCATTTACTTCTTGGAATAATATACTTCCTACTGCTACCAGCGAACTGTCTGTCACTAAACAAAAATCGTGATCTAACAGCGGATGATTTAACAACACATCTTCAGATAATGATTATTTCAACTTAACGAAACTTTGCTCACATTCGTCAGTCCAGATCCACTTTTTATTCTTTTTCAGAAGTTCAAACAATGGATTGGCTAGATGAGCGAAATGATATACAAATTTAGAACACCGCTCGAACAAACCTAACACTCGCTTAAGTTTCTTTACATTTTTCGGACGAGGCAATGTTCGAATTGTTTCTACATACGACGGATCCTTTTCTACGCCTTCAGGTGTGACTACGAAACCAAAAAATTGAAAACTCGTATTGCAAAATGAGGATTTCTTTAAATTTACAGTCATATTGGCTTCTTCTAATTTCGTAAACAACAAATACAAAATTTCTAACTGTTCATCAAAAGAAAAAGTTGGTACAGAAATATCATCAATATACGTAACTAATTCATCAAATAATGCATGACCTAACACAACCAAAAGACAAGCCATTAATCCTACGCCTCCATTTGCATATCCAAAAGGTATGGATTTAAATCTATACATTTTACCGTTCCACGAAAATTCTGTGTAATCTCTACAATTTTTAGAAATTGGAACTTGTGTATAACTTCCTACTAAATCAATATTTGATACATATTTCGCACCCTGAAACTTTAACAACAAATCAGATTTGTTCACCTTTAATTGTTTTATTTTTACATTCTTGTTCAAAACAGTCAAATCCACTACTACACGCATCTTACTAGTATTTTTATTTGGCACGCAAAAAATTGTGTGTGAATGGATTGATACACAAGATTCTATTACACCACATTGTAACCACTCATCAATTTGTGAATTAATATGTTCTTTGAATTTATATGGTAATGTATATTGCCTTTTAATTAAAGCTTGGTCAGTGTCTACCTCAATTTCATACTCAATTTTGGTACAACGTCCGGGAATATTTTAAAAGATTTTCCTATGTTTTAACAACAATTTGAACAATTTTTCTTTCTCAAAATCAGACAATCGAGCCTCCTTAACCTTTTCCCGTATTTCTGAAATTGAAACAAATTCACTTTGTTTTACTATCAAATGTGTTACAGACTGCAACTCTATCTAACGACTTACAATGCGATTTATCAATCTCACAATCAATCTCTGACATTTGTTGTGAATAATAATCAAACACAAATTTATCTTCATTGGCAATTTCTAAATTTAGCACTTTCAATTCCTTTTTGTTACTACAAGAATTACGAATTTTATTATAAGCTTGATCAGAAAAAACAACATGATTAACCCATTCTTTTTCTAATTTTTGCTTTTCACTTACCAAATTATCTACTATGGGACATTCTGCAGTAACTTTTCGAATCTCATATACTATTTCCGAATCATCATCACTGTCACTAAAAACATTCATTTTAGTTTCAATACTAGCTTGAGACACAAAATTTACCTTTTTCTGTACATCACCTTTGGTAAGAATTTTTGTAACTTTAGTATTATCAACTTGACCACCTAACATAGGTACGTTAACAATTTCTTCTTCGTTTTCAACCGTAATAGAATTATCACCAAAATCTATCTTTGCCTTGGATTGAGTAAGGAAATTTCTACCTAACCAGCACTCAGTATTTAAGTCAGAGACAACTAACACACGTACGTCAAAACTAACTTTCCCTATTTCAATACACAATATTGTTTCACCTTGCACCTGTTTCTTTTTCTTACCTGAAAAATCCACCAACAAAATATGTGGAGCTGGCCGCAAGTGAGAGTGTGATATTATTGACGCTACTCGTTTCCATGTCTCTAAAGACAAAAGGCTAACTGATGCTCCAGAGTCACACAAGGCTACTATTGGTTGATTTAAAATCTGTACCTTTATCTCAGCTGAACTAGATTGACCGCACTCGCGTTGGAGAGTTTTTAGTATAAATTTTGATCTTTGTTTTGTGGATAATTCTTGGACTATAATACGGAAATTGTGGTGCAGATTGAGTATATTTGGGCATTGGCTGTGCTCGGCTCATACCTTCATCATGATTACTATTTACAAAGTTCACTCTTTCGTTTTGATTTGAATTTTCATACTCATGATCATCTTCGTAATTACTACGATTATTACCTTGGCCCTCATTGCGATCATTATTTCTTGCATAACTATTGTTACCTTTGTTCCAATGGAACTTTTTCTTATTCGGACTTCCCTTCCTTTTTGTTCCGTCAAACTTACCTTTAACTGAATTTTACGGTTTTCGTTACCATAATTTCCCTTTTTATTGAACTTCTCATAATTCCCTTGCAGTTCATCTACCTGATTGACACGTACAGTTCTACCATGAAAATTTTTGCTATCGTTAATATTTCTGCTGTCATAATACAGTGCTTCAAGATTTTGTATGGCAGTTAAAAATGAATTGAAATCTAAATTTGGGAACAATGCTAACTGTCGTTGGTAAGAGATAGGTATCAGCTGTTTAATAGTGTTCACAATGAAAGTTTCCGGTATATCAGATGACAAACCGCGTATCTTATTAAATCTTTTGTGAACAAAGTCGGTAACGGTACCATCAGTTTTTGGGTTAAACGCTTGCGATTGCAACACCGATAGTTTACTTGCAATAACTTGTTCAGAAGCTGATTGGGCTTTAAATTCTTTAGTGAAATCTTCAAATGAACGGAATGTACCTAGTTTTGACTTGTACCACTCGCGAGCATTACTGGTAAGAACAAACCCTAGTACATCTAAATATTAAGATTCAGGTACATCTACAGCGTGCGCTGCAATCTTAAACTGCTTTAGAAACGACGTCGGTGACTCATCATCTTCTAAACCTAAAAACATTCGGAACATTTCGAGGTCACCGTGACGCAATATTCGTCGTTTAGGCTTTTTCACATTACCCCTATCTGATTTTCTCACTCTAATACGGTTCTTTAATTTTGTTCTCTCACTTGCTGTTGAAGAACTAGAATCAGTTTGGTTGGAGCTACTAGTTTCTCCCTTACTGTTGTATTTTGACCTGTGACTACTCCTATCGTCACCCGATATACTTGATCTACGCCAATTACGTTCACTCCCCTCTCTATTAGCACTCTCAGTTAATGAGGTTAACTTAGTTTGGGTTTCGTCTACCTTTATTTCTAAGCTTGACAACCTATCACCTATTAAAGCAATATTTTGGTTCATATTGATTACATCAATACCGGGAGGGATAGTGTTCTGTGACAGAGTATCGACCCTACTGTGCAATATTGCGACGTTTCTTTCTAACTTATGAGCCGTATCATTTAATCCCACTAACATTTTTTCTTTATTTTCTAAATTACTTTCAATTTTATTGACTGACTCCTCTATTGCTTCAATTTTTACGAATGCCCGGTCTGCTTTTTCTTCACATTTACCCAAATCGACCGTAATGTTCTCAAGTTCTTGATAATTCTGAACTGTTTTCCCCCATATTTTCTCGCATTTATCATTTACCTTCTCACATTCCTCGTCTATTTCCTTAGAGATTTGTTCATATCTACTCATACATTCTTTTCTTATTATTTCTAATTGCGCCTCAAGTTTATTGTCAATCTGCTTTTTTGTTTCTTCAGAAACTTGCACAATTTTACTTTCCAAAGATTCGTTAATTTTTTCTATTTTATTTTCTAATGATTCATTGACTTTTCTACTTTGTTTTCTAAAGACTCACGTAAATTTTGCATTTCTTTATTAGAAGCAAGAATTTTTAGTTTCTAATGACTCATGCAAAATTTGCATTTCAGCTTTATTTGCATTAATTGCATCTAACAATAACTTGACGTTACTTTCATCCATTTTGCACAATTACATAAAAATTCTAAACACAAGTGAGAAACTTACCTTGTACCTTTATGTTTCTACGCATGAATCACTACTTTGACCTAACGGTGCAGGAATTCTGTCCTAGTTCGGTGCGCCATTCTTATGAGCGGTAGGGTTCGTGTCTTGTCTGGTACGCCTATCTGGTGACCCAACTGAGTACGATTCTTTCATTCGGGCACTAAAGATTTTCATTTATATTGGTCTAACGGATGGAACGGAACGAGAAACTCTTTTCTGTATAGTAGTAGTTAGAGATTGTGGGAAGAATTGCACCAGATCACAAGTCAAGATGGGTTCGATCCAAGCTGATATATACGCGTACCCACCCTCAGTGACACGCCCACTTCGCATCCACACAATTTCTATAATACCAAGTACAATATTCTTGCCGTTCCTGTAGTGATTTGCGTATGAAACTGGTATGAAACAACTGAAAACAAAATACATATATGAAATTGATTTTACTTAAGCACAAACATTATACATGTAACATACATACCTACTTCTGTATTTTGATTAATGTGAATTTTATTGATACCTTTTGAAGTTTTGTATTTCAAATTTTCCTTTTATATTTTAACATATTAAATTTAAGCCCATGAATTTTAATAGAAGAATAAAAAATTAAAAAAAAGAATTTTGAAAGATTAACTCAAAATTATATGCTATGTCGACGAAGCCGGCTCATTGCCGGCTCAAGAGACATGATTACTTTGGACATATTGCTCACTGAACACTAATTCACACAACACTTCGATTTTGGAGATTCCAGAAGAAGAAAGGGGGGGTCAGTGGATTTTTTCGAGGGCAATCCTTTTAGATTCTTCTTCCCATTTTTGAATGGATTTTAGGCTTTCTTGACTAGCTCCAATTTCCATCGTCCGGCAGGGTAGTCGACCGTGAACTTACTTATGGTGCCACTGATTAACAATTCAAGAAGTAAATTTATCCCTTGTCTTACCTACATTACTTTATCACAAATATAAGTAAAATTCAATAATAGATTTGGTTTATGTTCTTGAATAACAACATTTGCAGGGAACTGAGACAACGTGGTTTTCCTTGATCTCGGATAAGTTAGGTTATTTCAATGCATTTTCGCTGAAATTCACTTCAACTGGCGTAGGTAATGAAACAACATGAGTTCCACAATACACTGATACATATTCTAGCACAATAACATAAACGATGACCAAATTATCGATGGATTTCCTTAGTAAGTTGTTCACATCTTCTCTTTTTGATGGCTTCCATTCGCACAGTAGTTCTCGCGCCTTCTCTATCTAGCGTCTGTATGCTTGCGATGACAGAGAGAAATTTTAATAATATCTATACGAAATGTTCTTTACAAGGGATATATAGATCAGAGGTGTTATAAGTATTCACCATTAGAGTAATATATTTAAAGTATTAAAAATAGTAAAAGTATTCTTCGATTAAACTAGATTTAATGGCACTATTTTTTTATAAAGTCACAACCGCGTCTCATTCACTTCACTTCACACTGCGCCACATGTGGCACACAGTGTTGCCTCCGTCTTGAGGAAGACCTTGTGGCAATTTACAGATGTAGTCAAAGAGGTCAGAGAGGTAAACTCTCAAAAGTTAAAAAAAGATAAGCGGTTGTCAAGGGAGAGCATTATGAACTACAGGAAAACATGCGATTGGCTGAGATGTAAAAGAGAAAAAATTTGAGAAGAGAAATCGGCGCCGTAAATAGAATGGTATCCAAATCGAAAAGTCCCAAACCATAAGTTGCATACAAGAGAGAGTAGAACTGGGAACGATAGAGAGAGCAAAGAGAACATGAAAAAACCAAATGATTACCTGTACCGAGGTCCACCCCACAGTCACAGCGGGGAGAGGTACGTTGACGTAGGCGATAGAGGCGAACGGGAGTAGGTGCGACATGAAGACGGAGTTGGAGTAAGATACGGATTTGAAAGGTGGAGAGGGAGGTGGAAAGAAACCATGGAGGGGAGGGGAGGGGCGACGGGTGATGCCAATACCAAGTAGCTGTAGGACTTTGGGAGTTATAATGTTGCCAACGCTGTATATGACGAGAGAGAGACTGGGAGCGGTAAGAGGAGGGGGTGAGTTTGAGAGAAATCGGGTGACCAAACAAACTTCCAACACGTGCAGCGCGGTCCGCTGATTCATTGCCCACGACACCCACGTGACGTTTCACTAGTAAAAAGAAAGTAGAATAGCCATGAGTGGTATGTAAAGCTACCAACGATTTGATCTCTAAAATAATACGGTCAGCAGTAGAAGTCCAAGGGTATGATTGCAATGTGAAAAGAAGGGATTTGGAATCAGTAACGAGACATACTATAGCATAAGAAGTGTGCAGAGAATGGCGGAGGGCAGCAGCTACAGAGTAAGCTTCGGCTTAAAAGATAGTAGTAGAAGGGGGCAATTTGTAACTGAAATGTTGATTGAGAAAAGAATCGTAGACACCCGAACCGACACAGTCACGTGATTTAGAGCCATCTGTATATAAATAGTGGGTGTTGGAGGGGAAGTGCGAAAGCCAGGAATGGAAAATAGAAACATAAATGCTAGGGTATCGGAGACCAATCGAGGAGGGAGGGTAAGGGGGAAGTTCGATATTAAGATCTAAAGGTGAAAGAAAATAATCATACAAATAAGGCAAAGGAGTTCGGGATCGAAAAAGTAGGGGAAGGAGAGGGGAAAGAGCGGTATAACTGTAATAAATAAAGGGAAGAGAGGAATGATAGGGACGATGATGAGATGAGGTATGTAGGTATGACAATAATTGGAGTTTGGGTAGAAAAACAGTGGAGGTACTGGGGAAGCGAGAAAGACAGAAGGTATCACTGAGGAATTTAACATATATTATGAGGGGAGGAACACGTGCATCCGTAAAGAGAGCTGTGGCGGCAGTAGTGGGAGGGAGTAAGAGGGAACGACAAAGGGTGCGGTATTGGAGGGATTGGATGGTTCTAATACGTTTGACAGGTTTCGGGGAAAGGAGGAAAAGGCCATAGGTAATCATAGAGAGGTAAACTTGGCGGAATAGGGTAAGAAGGTGACGAATGTCAACACTCCAACGGGAATTACTGATCATTCGTAGAAGATGAGTATAACGGTCAGTTTTAGTTTGTAGATATCGAAAATGAGGAGTCTAACGTAAAGAGGAATCCAAGTACATGCCCAAATATTTAACAGTTGTGACCTGAGGTATAGAAACTCCACGGATGACTAATTGGAGAGGGGGAGTAGAACGTTTCCGGGTAAATTCCACAAGATGAGTTTTAGTCCAATTAACTGAAAAATTATATTTATCACACCAGAGGGCAAAGGATGTGAGAGCCGTAGTAAGAAGGTTTGAGGCGATGGAAGGAGAGGAGGCTGTAGTATACACGACAATTTCATCTGCAAAGCACAGAACACGAACAGTAGTACCAAGATGACGGATCTGCCGGGCGATATATAAATTGAATAAAAGGGGGGCTAAAACAGAACCTTGAGGAAGGCCTTGGGAAGTAAGTCTGGAAGAAGTATACTGATGACCGATGCGGATGTAAATAGTACGATTGATGAGTAAATTATGTATGACACGAATAAATTTAGGAGGAAGACCTAGTTGCCAGAGTTCGTCTAAAAGAGAATAAAAGGAAACTGTATCGTAGGCACGTTCAAGATCTAAAAACACTGCAAATAGGGATTTACGTTGAGTGAAAGCCAACCAGATATCAGAAACCAAAGTAGTGAGGCAGTCGTAAGTGCAGCGCCCCACACGAAATCCAAACTGATATTGGGACAGTAGATTAGGATGTTCCACAAACCATTGCAGTCGATTTTTGAGAAGATGCTCAAAAACTTTTAAAAAACAGGAAGAAAGAACTATAGGACGGTAATGATTAGCTACCTCAGGGGTTTTATTTGGCTTTAAGATGGGAAGAACGACATATTCCTTCCAGTGGGGAGGAATATGTTCTGTGGTCCAGACGGTATTATATAGATGTAAAAGCTCGGATAGAAGGGGAGGAGGCAGATGTTGAAGGTGACTAAACGAGACGCCATCTTTACCGGGAGCGGTAGATTGGGGTTTTAAAAGGGCTATGGTTAATTCACGTAGAGAAAAGGGTGAATCCAGTGGCGTAACAGTAGGATCTTGAAAGAAAGGAGAAAACCGAATGGGAGGTAACATAGTCGTAGCCGGGGCTAATTGGGCATGAAATTGGAAAACCCATGAGGAAGAAATATGTATCCCAGATGTAAGAGAACGAATCGGACGATTAAGTGAGCGGTAAAAGGACCAAAGTTTAGAGGGTTTAGTGCCGGAAGTAAGGGTAGAACAGAAGCGTCCCCAGGCTAATCGACGAGAGAGGCGGAGATGACGTTTCGCAAGAGCTTGGGCACGTTGGTAAAGAAGAAAATTAGCTGTGGAGCGGGTGCGGAGATAGGTTTGCTGAGCATGGAAGCGGTGATTTATCCATTTTTGACATTCAGGGGTCCACCACGGGGGAGCGGAACGGCGAGTAGGAGGAGTAACAGAAGGGTGTAGGCGTGATGTACGGGTGCTTATAGCAATTTTATGGCGAAAAAGGATTGCTTGATCGTGGGAAGAGGTAGAAGGCGGTGTAGATGGTAAATGTTGGAGGATGGATTGATAGTGGGACCAGTCTAAAGAGGTAGATAGGCGAGTAAAGGAGGGAGGAGAGGGAGGGAAAGCCGATGACAAAAGCGGAGGAGGAGGGTGAGGGGAGGAGGCATGGATAAGAAGTAGGAAATGATCACTGCCGAAAGCGTCAGCGAAGACTTCCCAACGGAGGTGTCGACTGAGAGAAGGAGAGCAAACAGACAAATCAGGAGCAGAAGGAGATTCAGAAGGACGGGGAATACGAGTACGGGTGCCATCATTTAGAAGATAACAAGAAGAATGAAAGTAAGCATCATAAAATTCATTACCAGCCGTATTAGCGAATGTAGCCCCCCAGAAGGGATGATTACAATTAAGGTCTCCACCAAGGTACCACGGAGAGGGTAAAGATTGAAAAAGAGAGGTCCAATCAGAAGCTAACAGGTGAAGATGAGGAGGTACATACATATTAATGAAGGTGACAGAGCCAACTCGAATGGCCTGACAATGTATCTCGGAGTGTTTAAAGGGAGAGGGAAGAAGAAAATACGGAAGCGAGTTACGGATTCCGATGGAACTACCGCCGTAGCCATCAGCACGAATTTCATGAAGCCAATGATAATTAGATAGGAGACGGGGAGAATGAGTTTTGAGCCATGTTTCCTGTAGGAATATAATATCAGGTTGAAAGTAGGAACAGAGTTTTTGGAGAGCATAAATCTTGTGAGTACAACTACGCAAGTTCCACTGGAGTATGGAGGGAAAGGATACAGTTAAGGGTTGCATAGTGAGAGTGAAGGTAGGGATTTAAGGACTTGTAAACAGGTATTCAATTCATGAGAAGTAAACTGTGTCGGACGTGTTTCCAGAACTTGAAGAATAGTCTTAAGAGCACTAGAGAAATGGGGTTGAATACCACTCAATTTGGTAGAAGAAGAATAAGAATAAGAGGAGACTCGAAAAGGTGAATGTAGAGTAACATCTGATTTAAAAGAAGTGTGCGCGGGTGACGAAGGCCGTGAAACAGGTTGGACCCGATCCTTAGAAGGATTAGAAGGGACATGAGCAAAAGAGCGTTTCTTTCGGGGTGTATCAGGAGAAGTAGATCCAACGGTAAAAACGGGAGGAGGTAGTTTGGCAGTATCTGCAAAGGATAACGTGCGGCGAGGGGGAGGAGAAGTTGAGGAATGTGTAGGGGGTTGAGGCGAAGTAACAGAAGAGGGTGAGGTAGTATGCACGCGATGTTTGGCTTCGTGAAAAGAGAGGTTTTCCAGGGCCATTAACTGGTTGATTTGGGTTTGAAAGGTCCGTTCGGGACAGGTACGGGATGTGGCAACATGCGCACCAGAACTATGGAGACAGTGAGGTTGAGCTGTGCAGACAGATGAGGCATGCCCTTCTAAGCCACAATTGGCGCAATGGGGGCGCCCTTTACAATTTTGTGAATAATGACCAAAATAGAAGCATTTGTAACATTGTTTCAGTTGGGGTATATAAGTGGCCACTGGAAGGCGCATGTAAAAAAGAGTACAAGAGTCGGGCAGAATATTGGTATTGAAGGTTAAAACAACTGTGCCAGTAGGCGTTTTCGGAGAGGAAGAAGGGGGTGAAGACGGGGAACGGGGAGGAATCGTGGGGGATGGAGCCTCTTCGACCGCTGTAGAGCGAGGGTGAGAACTCGGAACAGGAGAAGAAGTGGTACGAAATATACGCCTCACATGGGTGATTTTAGCGGAACTTTTGATATGGGACAGAAGATCGGCTTCACTAAGAGACGGGTCCACATTGCGGATAACTCCCTTGCGGGAAACTTGATAATTAGGCACATATGCTTTCCAGTTGTTTGCCTGTAATAACGGATTTGTAAGGAATTGGTTCGCTGCAGAACCAGTACGAAAATAAACTTTAAGTAAGCTACGACCTACTTGTTTTAAATCCAAGACATCTGCAACACCATGTGTATGTAATAAGCGACCCAATTTCATAGGATGCTGTCTACCAATACTGCCGGAATCCGTAACATGAACAATATAAGGGCCCAAATGATGAGCAGCATAAACATTATTAGAAACAGTAGGTGCAGAGGTTGAATGAGTTTCGGTAGAATCGATCACCATAGCATTAGAGGAAGTAGAAGTTGTCGTCGTCAAAGTGGCCTGGTTAGGCTCAGAACCGTCGGATGTTGCCGCCATGAAGGCGGAAAACAAGGAAATAAATAATAGATAAGAACACTACACAAAAAACTGACAAGGGAACACAAGGCACAGATACAAAAGACACCAAGGTATATAATACACAATGTCAAAAGATCAGCACTCGTAGCACTAGCACAACAGAAAAATTTGAACCGCACTCGAACAAGGACAATACCAAACTCCGTACAAACTCTTCCTCAATAACCGCGTCTCATTCCTTTGTGCAATGAACAAAAGATACAAGTCACCATTCACAGTACTGCCAACTCATTGAAAAAGATAAAACTAACATAAAGTTTGCGTCGACGTATAATCCATGGAGCCTTATTCCACTTCAGCCAAGAGTAACTGGGAAAATTAAAATGGGATGGGAGTGAGGGGGTCCACACGCTCACAATGTTACATTACTGTAACTATCACGTACTAAGACAGCATAACCCAACCTAAACTAAACTAACCCAGTGTTGGGAAGTAACGTAACGCATGTAACGCGTTACTTTTTAAGTAACGTTTCCTAGTAACGCGTTACATTTTTTCCAAAGTAACTGTAACGGTAACGCGTTACAAATTTTTAGGTAACGTACCTAGTTTGCGTTACTTTTTTCGCGTTACATTTCGGATGAGTAACTACAATATATGTATTTTTTTTTTTCGGAAACAAATGTGTCTTTCCTGTAAATGAATTTCTCAGAATGAAACAATCGAGCATGAACTATGTATGTCAGTGACCGACAGTCAAAGACACACAGAGAAACACATAAGTTCGTAGTGCCACTTGCTGCTTTTTGAAGATGAGGACAGCCTTAGGGAAATCACGTGTACTGATTGCAAGCACCTGGAAGATTTTAACAGCTCCAAATCAATACATTCAGTGAGTGAACTGGGAGTGCAATGATACAAGTAGTCTATTATATATATAAAGATGGAGAACGAAACTGTTCGGGTGGACAGAATTTAAAAGTAAAGTGTCTGAAGTGCCCCAGCGGAAAATATTTATCAACAACTAGGGTGCCATAATTAACGATTTACAGTAAGGGGTTAATATGAATAAACTGTTTTGATGAGCAGACCTACTTTATTACTACAAAATAGTTTGCTGATGGTATGTAATATTGGAGTTCTTTCAGATCAGTTTGCTTATCCTAGAGTCCCGTTGATTATAGAGTAGTGTAATGTTTCTCTATTTTCTTTATTTTTAATTTTACATAACAACATTGTTATTATTATATAATTAGTTTAGCAGAATAATAATAAGCAACCATTTTTTCTAACGCATAGGGATGAACACGAGTCAAGCTGAAACTCGACTCGACTCGAATTCAAGTCGAGTTTCGAGTCAAGTCAAGGGTAATATCCTCGAGTCGAGTTCCGAGCCGATTCAGTTTTTCGCGTCGAGTTTCGAGTCCAGTCGAGTTTGATAATGGCTCGTTCGTTTTAAGTCGTCTTGAAATCATGGCCTGATTACACTGCAAAACGAAAGCCATGGAATACTTTTAGTGTTGCTCACGAGAGGGGACACTGCTCGCATCTCGTCTCGTCTCGATAACGAGACCACAAGAGATTTTTTATAACAAGCTCAGCTCGGCTCGGCTCAACTGAAAATATGGCTCAAGCCGGCTCACTTGGGGTGAACCATCGGCTCGAGCTGGCTTGGTATGGATGAACCATTTGCTCGGTTCGGCTCAACTGAGGGCTTTGGCCGAGTCGGTTGGGTGAGCTGTTGGCTCGGCTCACTTCTCGGTTCGAGTCGATAGTGAATGAGCTGTGAGCCGAGCTGCTCGAGTCGTTGACAATTCTAAACCCTGGCCGAGAGTTTTGAAGATATTTGGCCAGTGCCCTATAACTTTTAACAGTGTTTGACTCGAGCCCGAATACTCAACCTAGACCCTCAATCCAAATTCAGAAGCTCGTGAACAATGTCCTTGATTCCTAGACTTCACGACTACCGAGGTTGGCAATCAACTAGTTTTTTAGTATTCAAATACAAACCGCCTATCTTTCTTTTTATATACAGTGTTGTTATAATTAATAATAATAATAATAATAATAATAATAACAATGATAATAATAATAATATAAGTTGTATTAGTAGTAGTGTAATTGATAACAATTATACTGTCTATGTAATATACTTGAAGAATGTACTCGAAACTACACACCAGATTTGGCTCGAGTCGACTCGGAACTCGACCCCAATGCGAGTCGAGATGGAGGAAATTTTTCGATTCGAGTTCTCGGGTCGAGCTCAAAGATATCTGTTTCTAGTCGAATCGAGTGTCAAAGAAAACTCGCCGTGTCCATCCCTACGAGTAACGCAGTATGGCATTTTATCAATGTTACATTATATGAAAATGTTCATATATCAAGTAAAAATTTGTCCTTGCATTTACATAAAGTGATTCAAAACGTGCAATAATAATAATAATAATAATAATAATAATAATAATAATAATAATAATAATAATAATAATAATAATAATAATAATAATAGCGGTAGTAATAGTAGTACCCACGGAAAATTGGTCATATTTTTTTACATTTTTAAAGTTTCGGACCTAAAAGTAACGCGCTAGTAACGCGTTACTTTCGAAGTAAAGTAGCAGTTACTTTTTGGGGGCAAGTAACGCGTTACTAACGCGTTACATTTTAAGAGAAAGTAAAGTAACTTGTAACGCGTTACATTTTTACAAGTAACTTCCCCAACACTGAACTAACCTAACCTAAACCATTAAAACACAGAAAATAAAGAAAAACGTTACGAATTTTAAGTAAAGAATTCTGGTCCCCCAAATCCAAATATCCTAACCTAACGTAAACAAATCCAACCTACCTAAAACATCAAACAATACCGAAAATACAGCTAGAAAGTGCAAAATTTAAGCAAAACATTGTGGCCTTCAGTTCCAAAAATAAACCGTAATTACTTATATTCACGCTCGCGTTCTCTCACGACAAACGTTTCACATAGTATTTTACCGTTTAGATATTGGTAGAAATATCTGCTCGAAACCCAACATTACGATAATTGTCAATAAAAATATACAGGGTGGGCCATTTTAATTAATCCACGAAAATATCTGAAAAATGATAAAACATAGAAGAAATGTTTGAAGTACACGTTATATATTGCTAAGGGGGAAAACCATTTCCGCCAAAAGTACCCCTTCCCACCCCCCGGAAATGGGGGTAACGGGGGGTAACTTTGAAATGTCAAATGGGAACATGGGTCGAGTAATACCTCGTTCGAAAGGTCTTGGAAAACTAAATAACGCTGTATCAAAATTTGTTTCATATGGAGCACCAGTTTCAAAATGGCCGCCATGATATAGTTCGGAAACTCCAGTAGCCGTAGTATGAAAACCATGGGAGGTAAATGAATGGAACAAATTGAAATACGTAAATATCATAGGGCATATCGAATGGTGTGGTCCCTGTGATCCCAGTGGCCTCCCTGAAGGGGTCTTGGGGGCTAACTTCAAGATTTCAAATAGTAACATGAGTCGAGTGGTACCTCGTTCGATAAATCTTGCCAAATCAAACATCTTGCAGGAGAAAACGATTGAGGTGAAATGGCAGTGTTCTCAAAAGGCCGCCGAAACATAGTATCAGTGTCAGAGAAAAGATTTAGTATCCGTAGTATGAAAGCGATTGGAGATAAATCAACAGAAGAAAAACTGGAGTAGGTAACTGACGTAAGGCACATCGAGAGATGTTGTCGGGGGTGACTCCAAGGGCCAACTGAAAGGTATCCGGGGCCAACTTGAAAATTTCAAATAGCAACTTGAAGCGAGTAACATCATGTTACATAGACAAATGAATATCAAACAGCTTCTGTAAGAATATTTTCGACATGAGACACCGTTTTCAAAATGATCGCCAAGACATGGTGAATGTGTCTAAGAAAACGTCTAGTATGAATACGGGTAGAGATAAATGAAAATAACGAAAATTAAATAGGAAAACCACGGAGGCGTTCCAAGGCTCGAGAATGATACAACAGAGGTAAAGATGTTAGAGTAAAATTGCCATAATGTATAAAGAGATATCCAAGTCCTGCAAAATAATCTTTTCCTGTGCTCTGTATGTGAGTGGGGGTGGAAAGTAACAGTGAAAGTTCAAATGAGAACTCTACTTTAATTCGCAAATTAAGGCTACCTTACAAATAGATATGGTATGGTTGAAGCATTTGTTTGTAAGGATGACGCTGTAGTGACTAAAAAAAGGTGAAATTTTATTTGAATGGTAACGCATATCTGTATGGCTAAGTATGATTTGATGCGAAAACAGAAGAAACGTTATACGAAAGAAGTTGTCGAATAATGCAGTTGCTGGAACTTACAAACGTGTGAATTTGCTAATCTCCGTCGCCTCAGAAACTTTTATGCAATGCGTGCTGGTTATTCGGAAAGCATTTCCGGGATATACGTACATACTGTTTCGTCCCTCAAGCTCACAATATGACATGAGTGCTAATAGTTAATCAAAATGTAACTGTGGCCAAGGGCGCCCATGTTGTGGTTTCCAAGGAAGGCAATAAAAAGCGACATTTCAAATATAGTTTCAAATTTTGCTGTAGCTATTCTAAAAATTCTATTGAGTTTTCGATATTCTGAAGCACAATTTACTCTACTGGGGCGATAGCCCCCCTTGCCCCCCTTATGGGCACCCTTGACTGTGGCCATCCGCATTAACTGATGCACTAATTCTCTATCCCTGAAGTCTGCCTTCCAAACAGCATTGGGTAGGTCAAGCGTACGCCCGAACCGTTGTCGGGTCGGACATTGAAATTTTGAAGTTAACTCACAAGATCCCTTCAGGGAAGCCGCTGGGATCACAGGGACCACACCATTCGATATGCCCTGTGATATTTACGTATTTCAATTTTGTTCCATTCATTTACCTCCCATGGTTTTCATACTACGGCTACTGGAGTTTCCGAACTATATCATGGCGGCCATTTTGAAACTGGTGCTCCATATGAAACAAATTTTGGTACAGCGTTACTTAGTTTTCCAAGACCTTTCGAGCGAGGTATTACTCGACCCATGTTCCCATTTGACATTTTAAAGTTACCCCCCGTTACCCCCATTTCCGGGGGGTGGGAAGGGGTACTTTTGGCGGAAATGGTTTTCCCCCTTAGAAATATATAACGTGTACTTCAAACATTTCTTCTATGTTTTATCATTTTTCAGATATTTCCGTGGATTAATTAAAATGGCCCACCCTGTATATATATATATATATATATATATATATATATACACATACAGGGTGCGGCACGTAAAACGGGCCCGTAAAATGAACACATAAAATGAAATGTAATGTATTGAATATGATTAACTACAACACATAAATGAAATGTAATGTATTGAATATGACTACTCACCTTCACAGCAGCCTTCACACCAGGTGCTGAAAGTGTCCTCCGCCGACTTCAACACACTTGTGAGCACGATTGAGGAGATTCATATATACCCTTGTCAGTTCTTGTGTTGTAATGCTATTGGTGACATCCTGGATCCTGGTCTTGAGTTCTTCAATTGTGTGTGGATTTGTTTCGTATACTCTTCCTTTTAACAGTCCCCATAAGTAAAAGTCACACGTGGACAAGTCTGGTGACCGAGGAGGCCACAAGCCTTTACAGATTGTCCTCTCAGGTGTAAACATCTCATGCACAAGGGACAATGATGCAGCTGATGTGTGGCATGTTGCACCCTCCTGCTGAAAGTAACACAACTGACGCTCCTCTTCGGTCAAGTGTGTATAAAACTCCTCCAGGTTTCCCATATACACGTCACTGTTCACTATCGTCTCAAAGAATATGGGCCAAATAACGCGTGTGCCGGAAATGGCACACCAAAACACGAATCTTCTCATCAATCAGCAAAGTCTTGTGGCCTCCTCGGTCACCAGACTTGTTCACGTGTGATTTTACTTATGGGGACTGTTAAAGGGAAGAGTACATGAAACAAATCCACACACAATTGAAGAACTCAAGACCAGGATCCAAGATGTCACCAATAGCATTAACACAAGAACTGACAAGGGTATATATGAATCTCCTCAATCGTGCTCACATGTGTGTTGAAGTGGGCGGAGGACACATTCAGCACCTGGTGTGAAGGCTGCTGTGAAGGTGAGTAGTCATATTCAATACATTACATTTCATTTATGTGTTGTAGTTAATCATATTCAATACATTACATTTCATTTTATGTGTTCACTTTACGGGCCGGTTTTAGGTGCCGCACCCTGTACTTACTTGATTGGAATCCATTCTTTGATATCTTCATTTTACATATTTTAGTTGACTCTTCTGCTGGCTCCAACTTATTATGGTTCCATCCTTGTACGTTCCTGCTTAGGAAGCCATTTTATGACTATCCGGTTCAAGTCCCTGTGAATTCGTATGAGGGCTTAGGTATTAATGATATCACGGAATTCGATCGTCTATATCCTGAACGTCTCCTTTAGGCTTTATTGGCAGTTCGAAGTGTTTACCAAAGCCTAGCATATAGCCATTGCATAGTACGGTTTAAAGTTCGGGTCAGAACATTCTGGGAAGTCGACATAAAGACTAATTCCAACTGTCTCTCTAATGTCAATATAATTTAATAATGCAAAAATAATTACGTTGCATGGGCATTAATTATTTATGCTGGAAAGAAAAATGAATTAGATTATCTTAAGCTGTAATATACGAATTTAAATCATAATGATAATTTTGATAAATTATGATGAAAGGATACGTGTAATTATATTTTATGGATTTTAATCAGTAACATTGAATCTTCACTAATGAAAGATAAATTACACTTTGGCACTTTAATTTCAATAATTGAATATAAAAATTGAATTTAACACTTGGCTCAATATATTAATTTTCTTCTTTAAATAAATAAATAAATAAATAAATTATCTTCACTCTGAGTGCGGAAGACGTGGGTTACTGGTTGAACTTCAGTACATTGTTACTTTCCGTAATTTCGCACTGTCACTGGTCCATAGGTTTCCAAACTCGCGAGCCCGACGCTCGTGAGCTCGGCACTCACGCTCAACCGGGCTCGGGCTCAATAAATGAGCGCGAGCCCGAGTGAGCTCGAGCCCCAATGAAATAAGTGAGCGTGAGCCCTAGTGAGCCCGAGCCCACTTGAGATTAGTGAGCTCGAGCCCCAGTGAGCGCGAACCCAATCGAGAAAAGTAAGTGCGAGCCCCAGTGATCGCGAGCTCAGTTAACAGAAGTGATCGCGAGCCCGAGTGATCGCGAGCCCAGTTAAGAGAAATGAGCGCGAGCCCAGTTCAGAGAAGTGATCGCGAGCCCACTTGGGAGAAGTAATCGCGAGCGCGAGTGAGTGCGAGCCCAGCTGGGAGAAGTGATCGCGAGCCCGAGTGAGTGCGAGCCCAGTCCAGAGAGATGAGCGCGAGCCCGAGTGAGTGCGAGCTCAGTTGAGTGCGAGCCCGCGCTCACTTCACACTCACGTGGACTAATTTGCTTTAGAGTAAAAAAAAAGATAGGAAATTCATTCCATGTGCAGAATTGTAAAGGAAGAATTAAACAACTTTACAAAATGAAAAATCACATTCTTGAGGTCTGAGCTGTCATTTTATTGTCCAGAGGGCTTCAAACACCTTTTGATAGAGAACCGACTTTTTCATGGCTATTATGAGAGGATGGTATTTGAGGCAGGTATTTGTTTTTGTTGTTTTAGTAACAACTTACATGACCCAAGCTTTGTGTGTGTGTGTGTGTGTGTGTGTGTGTGTGTGTGTGTGTGTGTGTGTGTGTGTGCGAGATCATAGAATAAGGAAACTACTTGACCTTGCGAAGTAGGAAATTTATTTTCTAACAACTAATGAAGCTGTGAGTTCATAGAAAAGTCGAGCGAAATAATTATGTATTATTTAATTATAGCTTCTTTAAATCCCAATAAACAAGAGTAGCTCTTAAGAGTGTTGATAACTTGCATCATAATGGTTATTCAGCCCATTAATTTATATGAGGAAACAAAGAATTTTAGCCAGTTAATTTTACTGACTACTTCTTCTTGAGATCTTTAAATGTATTCTATGCGAAATTTAACCACTGTATTATGTAATTTTAATATACAGTATATAAATAAAAACTAAAACAATATAACATTGAATATTTTTAAAGCAAGGAACCCTTAAATAGGCCAGAAGAAGAAATTAGTAAAATTGAATGAGTAAAATCTCGTCTATTTAAAAGCAAAATACTTCCTCATATAAGTCAATGGGCTATTAAATAAAAAGATAGCAATTCAACATCCGAAAAAAAACCACACATACACATCTCCTTGAATTAAAGTATTTTTTTCGAAAGCTACCCTGAAACGATGGCGTGTCGTTTGTTGCAACCAGAAGTAAAAGTGAAGGAAAACACGGGGGACGTCATCTCCCACTTTCAAAAATATCTATGGCGTCCCTCCACTTCCTAAAAATATAGTAGACAAAGATAGGCACAAGGGATGACATGACGTCATGCGTTCCGCAACCTTTTCAGATCAACTTTTACCCTTGGTTACAACTCGATTTTGATGTTGTTTGACTTTATTAAAAACAGACTCCAAATAGAACTGAACCCACTTGATATAGACCGAGCTCACAGAATGGATAAGGGAAAAAATAGACCGATCATTGTTAAATTTGCATACTACAAAAGGAAAGAGGCCATACTGAAAAATGCATATCGTGCCAAGGGGACACCTGTGCATATAAGTCAGGATTTTTCCTATAGTATTAGAGCCATTAGAAGAGAACTCAATGAATGCCGGGTTCAAGCCAAGGCACACGGACAAAGGGTGCGAATGCAACTCGATAAGTTGTATATTGATGGGAAATCTTATACTATCGAGGACCTACGAAACACAGATGACAAAAATCTAAGTGATACAGTTGGTGTGTGTTCAGTGAGTGTGAACAATGGAGACGCTTCAAAAAATTCAGCAGTTGCAGGTGCTTCTTGTATTGTGTGGTCACCTGCAGAGCCTGTGGGGGTGAGTGATGAAGAGTTTCCAGCTTTGAGACAAACAATGAATGCAGCTCGAAGGGGCAGAGATCAACCACGCCCTAGAGGAAGAAACATCCCTTGACAAACAAGGGAGAATGACCTTCAACAAGCTAAGACTTCTCAAAGTGAGTGCAGTGATGTGTTATGTAATAATGACAGCAAGTGTGTTGTAGATAACGCAAAAAATGATAATTTTCTAATGTATTATATGAATGCGAGATCACTTAGGAACAAAGCATGTGAGTTTTCCAGTAACATTTCATTGAACAATTATGATATCGTAGTAATAACAGAGACCTGGTGTCTTGTGATTATTTTGATTCAGAGTATTTCGATAACAGATACCTAGTGTATCGTAAAGATAGGGACTATAATACAAGTGGTAAAGCAAGGGGGGTGTTGCTGGCAGTACAGAACCTGGAAGTGAGTCAGGTGACTGTTACTGACCAGAACCCAGAAGGCATTCTAGTGAAAACTATGGTTAATTACAAACCGCTTTATATCTGTGTTGTGTATTTTGAACCAAACTCACATCTATCATTATACGAATATTTTTTTTTCATTTTATCGAAAGTAATTGTACGATAGGTAGCACTATTCTCCTTGTAGGTGATATGAATTTGCCTGAAATAACTGGAACAAACTTTGATTGTATACAGTCAACGAGTAAATCCTAAAGTCTCTATCATTTTATGTTATATCATGACATGGAATCACTCAATAATGTTACAAATAGCTTAGGGAGAACATTAGATTTAGTAATAGGTAATCTTTCCAATGTAACAGTAATAAGAGAACCACACCCATTAATTAAAGAAGATAATTACCACCCATCTATTTGTATAAGCTTTCCGCATGTTAAATCATCTAGAATAAAAAGCAAAAGAAACATATTTGGTTTCAATTTTAAGAAAGGAAATTATGATAATCTCTATAATGAGTTAGCGAGAATAGATTGGCAATATCTAAACGAATATACGGATCCAAATAAAGGAGTAGAAGAATTCTATAAAGTAATTTATGACATATTTGAGAAGTGCTTTCCCATGAAAAGGCCAACGCAAAAAAGGTACCCTTGCTGGTTTAGTAACAGTATAATACAAAAATAAAACTTAAATGGCAACATCGCATAAAATGGCTTAAGAGGAGGGGAACGACTAATCACCAATATCATTATAACGAGTACTGCAGACTACGTAGAGAAGTGAAGCGTGAAATAGCAATAGCACATAATGATTTTATCTTTAATGCTGAAAATAATATAACCGAAGACCCACAACACTTCTGGATCTACATTAAAAGTAAATCCCGACATCTTTCTTCTGATTGGTGATGGACAAAAGCTCACGGATAGCAAACATAAGCTTCCTTGAAGGACTTGTAATAAAATTCACCGAATATTGAAATTCAGGTGTTAGTTACTTCCTAAGCAGAAAATGGAGCTACTATCTTATATGACTTATCTATCAGGTATAAAAATAAAATAAGGACGTTGCGGAGTTGCGTTGTATTAAACATGGGCAGACCTTGAGGAACTTGTAATAAAATGCCCTGGATACTAAAATCTAGCTTTTGACTACAATTACAAATAGGCCAAATAACTCGGTAGAAAGTAGAGCTACTAATGTCGTATAGCAGTTATCAGGTATCAGAATAAAATAGGGATGTTGCAAGTTTAATGTGTGAAGCATGGGCGACAATAAGCCTAATTTTGGCCCTGGAAATTTTCGAACCAAATTTTTCTTATAAGCCTGACAATTCATCAACTGCATTAAAATAATTTCATGATAAGGCATGAGTACTTACATAATAGAATTTTCTTGCTAACAGTACTGGTGATTTTTTTTTAATTTTACGAAATCATCATACTCAGATAGGCTTTGCTTCTTAATGCTGCCGTCGTGGTTGCAGACAATCACTCAAACGAGTTTCTTTCGTATTTACTAACACTAAGCTTATTTTTTTTCATAAGTTGTTTTGATCTTACTAAATAAGAAAGAGATTCATTTAATGAGTATTGGTCTGCAAGTGTGATGACAGCCCTAAGACTTGAAGTCTGCAACACTTAATATTTTATTCTGATGTCTGATAACTCCTATGTGACGTTAGTCATATAGCCTATTTTCTATTGAGGAACTAGGCCTACTAGTAGTCAAAGCCCAGATTTAAATATCTGGAGCATTTTATTTCAAGTTCCTCAAAGTCCGCCCACGTTTAATACATTAAACCCTGCAACATCTTTATTATTTTATTTTTATATCTGACAACTGATATATAGCATTAATAGCTCTATTTTCTACTGAATTAGGCCTACTGCTAGTCAAAGTCTAGATTTTATTACCTTTTTATACCCATCATATACCCGCGAGCCCAATTAAGGTAAGTGAGCGTGAGCCCGGGTGAGCGCAAGCCTATTGGAGAGAAGTGAGCGCGAGCCCGAGTGAGTGCGAGCCCAGTTGGGAGAAGTGATCGCGAGTTCTACTGATCGCAAGTCCAGTTGAGACAAGTGAGCGCGAGCCTGGGTGAGTGCAAGCCCAGTTGGGAGAAGTGATCGCGAGCGCGAGTGAGTGCGAGCCCAGTCGAGAGACATGAGCGCGAGCCCGAGTGAGTGCGAGCTCAGTCGAGAGAGATGAGCGCGAGCCCGAGTGAGTGCGAGCTCATTTGAGAGAAGTGAGCGCGAGCCCAGCTGAGACAGGTGAGCGCGAGCGCGAGTGAGTGGGAGCCAAGTCCAGAGAGATGAACGCGAGCCCGAGTGAGTGCGAGCTCAGTTGAGAGAAGTGAGCGCGAGTGCGAGTGAGCGCGAGCCCAGCTGAGACAGGTGAGCGCGAGCGCGAGTGAGTGCGAGCCCAGTCCAGAGAGATGAGAGCGAGCCCGAGTGAGTGCGAGCTCAGTTGAGAGAAGTGAGCGCGAGCCCAGCTGAGACGAGTGAGCGCGAGCCCGAGCGAGCCCAGTGGAAAATGGCCACCTTTGCACTGGTCTCTCACTTTGGTGTTTAAGAGTAGGAATTTCGAGATGGTTCCAGGGGGATGCACTGAAAGTTGGAGGGACGCATCTCCTTACTTTCCATTTTATCTTGTTTCAAGGTGATCTTGAAATTTCTCCATTCCTCAGCTAGCTCCATGCTGTCCAGACGACTTTACAAGCAACAATTACGGACAAATATTTTGAACTTACCCCGTCTCACACAGATCTGAACTATGGCCTCAATCCAGGCTGCAACTTAACAGTGTTGTTTAACTCAAACTTCCATACAATTTATTTTATCCTGAGGTGATGTAGGGGTTTCAGACGATCCTTAAAACTAGGTAGGTTTTACCAGCAGAGCCTCTCGTGGTCGGTGTGTTAAACAGACAAAAACACTTGAAGAATGTGTTACGCACATTGCAATCAACTGTCGTAAGTGTAAATATTATTGTTTATCTATTTCAGAATATGAGTTCAGAAGATGAAATAGCCGTAGTAGTGATATCTGCTCCGTTGTTGACACAGAATCCGCCCTCCCTTCCCCCCAAAAAACGAGAGAGAAAGAGTAAAAGAGGAGCTGCTGGTCAGGGAGTGAATTCTTCGCCCTAATAATGCACAGTAAAGCACCGTATTTTCAATGGTGAATAATGAACTACATACAGAAGATCGCCGTTGCTACAAAAAAAAAAAAAATCTTCAGAGTGTACTATTCAGAATTCCATACGCTATTGAAACTAGTAACTCCGAAAATTCGGCAGCGAGATACGAACAAGAGGGAGTCTGTATCAGCTGAAAAAAGGTCTGTAGATCCTTGTATCCACCAGATTGTAGAACTGAAAATCAAATGACTTGTCCACATATGCAAATGAGGACAGTTATCAGGCGCGGAAAGCTAAAATAAAGAAAGTGCAATTTTTCTAGTATAGGTACTGAGTTTATCCGCTCAGCTCACTACCCACAAAAAATGCCCACATAACCCATAAAGTAAACTTATACTTCGCCGGGAGCTCCTCTGATGCACTACACCCGCTGAAAATTAGGGTGGTTATGGCATTCACAAATAGCGTTATATATATACAGATAGATAGATAAATAGACACACAGAGGGAGAGAGAAAAAGTGTTTTGCTCCCTTCTCGCATCTGTGGTGCGTCAGAGCTAAACCGGACCCCTTTGCAAAACGTATTGACCAGCCTAACCTAAACACAAACCTTTTACTTGCTAACGTAGAAACGTGGTCGGGAGGTGTACGGCATGTAGAAATTGTATTTTTAATAACCATGAGTATGGATTCGAACACTCCAATTCCATGTTTTTCTTTTTACTTTTTGCAGCTACACGGAACGTTCAATTTTTATTATTTACTAATTGCAATTGGCGTTTACATTCAAAATATGAGGAATTTTAGTGGCATTTATTCGGATATTCTTCTCTTTTGAAATGAAGAAAAGAATAAAAGCAATACGCAAAGACAAAAAGTATTATCAGTACTAAACATTACGAATAATAATTGCTACGAAAAACTAAATACGACCTCTTTTACCATCTCTCATGAGCTGTATGTAATATTAGCAAATTTTTTTTTAAAAAAGTCCTTGCCGGGGATTCGAACTGACGTCCTTCGTATTTGTAAGCCAGCACTTTAACCACTACACCAAGATCACGGCATGGTTAATGTTTAGTTGTCGACGTATTTGTTGTATTTGTGTTTTATGTTCCCACTTCGACAATTTTTACTCTTTTTTTCTAAGTTTAACACTGTTTCTGGCTTTCTCTTTCGGTGTCTTCTTTTATTTACATTATGCACTATTCGTATTCACAGCTTATGTCCCTCTGCAATGTCTTATTCAGATTAATCTTTTCAATTTGCCCCTCAGTAAACATTTGATTGATTTAATTCTCATACTCTCCACGGATGGAGCGCAGGAATGCCAGACTCGAAAAATAGGTGTACATTTACTTTCCTGACAAATAATACTTATAGGGCCCTTGTACTTATAGTGCCCTTGTACTTTATGTATGACTGTATGTGCTGGGGGCGAGATTTAACGCATATCGCATGTCTTGTGCACATGGATACTTCTTACTCTTGCATTACGTAGAAAATTGATGGTTTTTCGTGTAGAAGTAGTAATTGGAGTGTGAATACAACATTATCTGCGTTTCCTCTGTGTTCTGTTACCACTTTTACACGAAATACCATCATTTTCCTACGTAATGCAAGGGTAAGAAGTATCCTGGAGCACCGAAAACAGGGGCAGTCTCATGTATACTATTACCAAAAAAAGTTTGGATGGCCTACCGTATGCTTCAATTACATTGCGAACGAATGCAACATGCCAACACAAAATAGGAGCATACTGTTGTTGAGACCGCAGATTTGAGAGTTAACGCGAACCCCGATAGCGTTCGTTCACTCCAGAAGCACCTTTTAGCGGACCAGCCAGAAGCATCCTGCGCGCTTGTATTTGTATTTCGGCTGAGTGGAACAGGAAAAAATAGGAACGTTCCCTGTCAAAACAAGGAGAATCTAGAATATCATCAACTACTCACCGCCAGCTTAGGAGTCTATTCGCTCTCCTCTCGCTGTAGAGGATCGAGCGGGCGGTAATTCTACTATACTGTTTCGTTTGCTTCCCCATTCTAAGGATAGAATCTTGGCTCCAATTTCAGTATTCATAAGGTTATTTCATTGTCTTAATAGCATACAATTTCGGACAAATATAAGTAGCAGGCTTTTCATACTAATAGCATTTAACACGTGCTACTGTGAGACTGATGTTTCAGTGCATTATTTATATGTTAATCTATCATTTTTACACGACTTTTGTACGTTAATACGTTATCTTTAAATTTGAATAATACAGCAACAGTGAACAAGAAGAATATATTCCATAGGATATTCCAACAAAAATTTAATATAGGTTTACTTTGATTCAAAATAAAGTTTCTCACTGAATGATAATAAGAGCTAATGGGCATGACTTTTTTAATTGAGATTTTATTTCTGTTGTCCCTGTTCAAGATATTGTCAGTCCCTGAAGTGCAATTAATTATACTGAAATGCCTATTGATGAAACACATTGTGCTATATGGGAACTGTTTCAAGAGCAAGGGGGAATAGTAATGATAATTAGAGCAAAGCCCGCGCTCTTTCCAATTCGAGTAATTATTATTATTTAGGATTTAAGCTAATTAAGTTGAAAATATTTTGTTTTTAATTTAGTATAGAAAACTTTCGATGCAACAAATTTCCAACTCTAGCCGCTAGCCTACTAGTTGAATTTGGACTTTGATGCAGTTTGATGTGTTGAAAAAGAACTGTGCAATCGTCTTCATGGTGACGCAGTTTGACTGTCTAACTAATTTTCAATACGGAAAAGTTGTTGCTCAAACATACGATGAAACTCCAGTTGTGAGTGAACTGTAGCCTCTTGTTAATTATATTTTCATTCTTATCCCATAGACTTAATTTAGTTTTAGAAAAGTCCGTTGATTATACAAAAGGGCATAGTCGTAAATAGCACCCCCGCACCCCTCCAGGCGGGGGAACGAGCTCCAGGGGCGCATAACTAAAGGTTGCGGGGAACTGAATCTTCAAGTTACGCTACTGGAAAACGGTATAAGTTTTTTTTTAATGTGTTGGAACTTTTTTCTTCTTCCTCCAAGTCTTCAAAAAGAACAAATGCTCTGGATTATGTAGTCAATAAAAGTATCCCTATAGTTTCAAACACAAGGTATGGAACTATAGAAGTAGGGTATATGATGGCTCTAAAGATGAACTATTAGGAGTCTAAATCCATGATGGATAAAACCGACGAATAGGATTCTCAAATCAGAGATTGTGTATCAAAATTCTATCAAACCTTTCAAAGTTTTGACTCCAATTTTTTATTTGAACGGTTTTCTGTTATAGGATAAAGATAAGAAATCTGGTTCAATATCTTACAAAAGAATGTTCATGATGTAGGTTACTGCAGAAAGAAAATAGATGACTTTGAAGAGTATCTAAGATCATTGAGAGATAGTTTCAATTATATTTAGTAAAAAATGAAAGAACATGAAGAGCCACATTGTTCTAAAAGGTAAAGAGTAAATGAAGTGGAATTTGACCACTTTGCCAAGCCTATAATTTGAAAGGAATTCTAATTTTTGAACAACTATTAACAACTTTTGAACAAAAGTAAACCTGCACGCTTTTAAAAAAAAACTTGTTACATTTTTTGGTATACAAGTTTCACAACATACATAAATAACCTGTGTTCGGGCGGACAATACTTACTTCACTGCATACTTTCTCTAAGGTCTTTATTCTTGTAGTTTTTTAAAATATAAATCCTGCTTCACATTATCTAAAAATTCATATTTTTCATATGATTCTATTAATATTATTAATATTTCTCTTGTCCAGGCAGCATTGTTTTGGAATTACAGCGAGAAACAAAGTTGAACGTCGTCAGGCGCTACTCTTTTCTGATTGGTACCGGTAGTTGTATGGAAGTGTCAACCAATCAATAGCTGAAAACTCAGCAACATTTGTTGGAAATGTTCGGCAGAAGAAAAACAATGTAAATGTAAAATCCCACAGTAAATACGAAACGCAGTTATTGGAGGACAAAGAAAAGGTCGAAACAAATAAAAGTAAACCGCGATATAATCTGAACTCACAAATTTGTATGCGTAATGTAAATAGCACACAATATCAACAGGTAGGTTCACCAGAAGGAATTAGAACTCAGAATAGATTTGTAGTGCTTGAAGATGAAATGGTCAAAAAACATTTTAAAAGCAGTACGTCGCAGGACAGGGAAAGTATTCCGAAATTCTTTCAAGATGGTGAAACCCATAACAAGCTGAGAACAAAAATAGACGTGACTCGACAAAACAACAGAAGAAATAGGAATGCTGAAGGGAGTAATAGACAGGAAAGTTACCTGAAGAAAGTAGTTATATTATCAGATAGCCAAGGTCGTGGGTTAGGTACACTTATGAACAACAAAATAAATAAGGTAAGAACAGTTAACTTTGTTAAGCCCGGAGCTCGATCTGAGCAAGAGTTGAAAGACTGCATACAAGAAACAGAAAAACTCACAAAGAGGATTATGTGTTAATAATTACTTTAACTAATGATGTATCGAAAAACGAAGCAAATAGTGTAATAGCTGCTTATGAAAGTGTGTTAGATATATTAAGTAATATCAATGTTTTAGTTTGTACAGTCCCTCACCGATACGACTTAATTGATAAATCTTGTGTCAATTTAGAAATGAGGAAAACCAATCAAGAAATCAGGAAATTATGTAACAAATATACTAATATACCAAATTTCTCAAAAGTAAATCCCCACGTTGAGCGGGTTTGCATATCCAGGCTCCTAACTATGAAAACATTTACAATCACTCTAACCCCAATCATTTCACAGATTCAACCTGTTGTATATAAGTTATTAGGACGTAAAATTGAATATATTTTATACGAAAAAGACCTTTATGCATTGCAAGACCTGTAACTGCCAAATATTCACCACAAACTTATAGTCGTATCGACATAATCAAAAAGAAGTGTGGAGCAGGAAACTACTTTACCTAAAAGTCAAAAGAGATTCACTGAAGACATACGAACTGGTCGAGCGGTTTGGGTCACTAGTATATCAATTAGAAGTCTATGTGTTCAAACCCTGAAGGGAGTATTCGTTTTTCTTTTGTTTTTTTAAGTATGTTCCTATGTTCATCAGAGGACTGGGAACATTTCTGTAAATAAATCTTTGGCAACTACTTTTCTCTCAAATTCCATTAGAAGGGAAAATTATATGAATTGCAAATCTAAAATCCACAGATGGGAACAAAATATTATGTTCAATATTTCATTATTATCCTTTGATTTGTAACGAAAAACTAATTATAAGCATTGACGATTTTAGAAGATTCTCCCCCGGTAATGGTCAATATATGAATGAGAGAAAACTGATAAAACATTATTAGTCCACTTTGAGCATGATCGAAGATAACTTATGGCCACGAAGGGGGAAATGTATGTCGACAGAGTCTCAAATTCTCCCACAGGCCATGCCCTGAAATCATCAGTTTGAAAGGTTTCCTTAACAAATAGAATATTACATTTATTTCTCGTTCTACGTTTTGAAATGGAAAAATCATAATTTTAAAGTGAATTATAATACGATAAGCATAAAGATTTATAGAACTAATGAACTAAATATTCTTGTGTAAGTTATCGATTTCTAACCAGATTAAAACTCGAATATTCGTTTGTATCGCACTTTAAAGTAAATCCTCTCTATATATAATTCTTTCTGGAAAGTATGTTTAACTCCAATTACTTAATCAATATTTTTAATAATATATTTTTATTGTAATACTTTTACTATTCAATGTTGTATACACTTCATTTTCCAAAGCAAAACCTCGCAAATGTATAGTGGACTAGTGAATATTATCAAATAAATTATCATTCTGTTTACGTAAATACTGCATCGCCTCATTTGAAACTTCGTACTTTAATAATAATAATAATAATAATAATAATAATAATAATAATAATAATAATAATAATAATAATAATAAAATCATAGCCATACCTTTATCAGAATTTCAGGCTTAGTCAATAAATGAATTCAACGTGGTCTCTATTCGAAGTTCTATTTAATCGAATCCGATAGAAATACAAAGAGAAACTTCCAGAACAAATAAAAGAAAAATGTCACCTTGGTGGGACTGGAACTAACCTTTAAGAGTTCCTTTCAATTTACAGAAAAATACCTTAGGCACTTTGTTTCTTTTCTTTAAGTTAACTGATTCACCGAACGTATCTGAGTAGCTTGTCTCTATTTTCTACTCGGTTATATACGTTTTACAATCATTTCCGTTAATCTTTAACGACAGGAACACGAATACAAAAACATCTAAGAGAATTAAAATTCCAAACTCCCCCACCGGGAATCCAACCCGGGACCCCATACACTTTAGACACACGTGCTAGCCACTAGACCTGCGGGGAAAGCAATTGAAATGGATTTTGTAGTATCTGAAGTTTACAGCTATTTCATCCTGCTCTAATAATGTTTACCGTATTCGTTACTTTGAGGAATGATATATGTTATTCATATAGGTTCTATTACATATTCGTTCATAAATATTATATAAATTATCAGAATTATTCATGATTTTCCATGGAAATTCACTGGCGCATGCACAGTAGACAGACAGTGTAATTGAAAGGTGAGTTCAACAGATATTATATATTCCGCCGACATTATTTAATAGCTATGTAGAAGAGATAGCAAAAATGTATTTTCATAATGAAGATGGAATCTAGGTATTAAATAGAATGATGAGGTGTATACGGTTTGGGGTTGATATGATTGTTGTTGCAGAATCTAAAAAGAAAATTAATAAGATGTAGAAAAGTTCAGAAAGGCTTCTGAAGAATTTGGGATGAAAATAAATTTGAGAAAGACAAAATCCATGGTGATTGAAACGAAGCGATCGGTGTCAAATATAGAAGTAGGAGCGAGAAAAAACAGGTGACTAGTTTTTGATGTCTGAGTAGTATTATTAGTGATATGATATGCGAACGTGAAAGAAAACAAGGATAGAAATGGCGAAAGAAGCCTTTAGGATGAAGAAAATAGTATTTTGTGGGGCCTTAGAGTTGAAAAAAAAAGACTCATAAAATGCTTCGTGTACTGTATTTTACTGCATTTATGGGACAGAAACATGGACATTACGCAGAAATGATGAGAAACAATTGGAGGCTTTCGAAATATGTGCGTGGAGAAGAATGGAGAGAAATAGCTGGGTCGAGAGGAAAACGAATGAGTGGGTTGGAAATGGAAGGAGAAAAATATTATTAAGAAGAGGAAGAGAAACTGGTTGGAATATTGGTTAAGAAGGAACTGTATCATGAGGGATATGCTAGAAGGTATGGTGGCATGAAAGAGTGGGAGGGGACGAGTTAGACTATATAGAAACATAATTAGGCTATTGACGATATCAAAACAGAAAAATCGTATGTGAAGATGGAAAGGTTAACAGAAAATTGTGGAGCATGGCAGCTTCTCAGCTGCGGTAAGTGACCCGCTGGTAATGGCGGAATACTTCTGATATAATAATGCAGATGATGCACAAAAGAAACAGAAAGATCCACTTTACTGTCATTGCTAATACGGATCACAATGCAAATTTCTACAAGTTGTCAAAATGCCTAGCTCTAAAGGCTGTAGAGAACTATCTGTTAGCCTGCGATGAGAAATTGTAGTCGAGTAAAAGTGGAACAAACTCTCATTCAGATCGCTTGAGTTTTGGGCTGTGACGAGAAAGCAGTGAAGAAATTGATTTAGCAGTATGACAAATAATAATAATAACAACAACAACAACAACAACAACAATAATAATAATAATAATAATAATTTATTTTACAATTCATTTCTGCCGGTAGCTTTCGCCCCCTTACTCTCACTTTATGATTACTCAGGAAGAAGCTGCGCGTCCCCAGGTTGGGAATCACTACTTTCCATTAAGAAATTCTGATAGCCTGTTAGAAATTTGCATTCTGACTAATATCAGTTAACTGCATTCTTCTGTTTCTACTACGCATGCACCAGTGAATTTCCATGCAAGATTATGAATAATTCTGATAATTTATATAATATTTATGAACGAATATGTAATAGAACCTATATGAATAACATATATCATTCCTCAAAGTAACGAATACGGTAAACATTATTAGAGCAGGATGAAATAGCTGTAAACTTCAGATACTACAAAATCCATTTCAATTGCTTTCCCCGCAGGTCTAGTGGCTAGCACGTGTGTCTAAAGTGTATGGGGTCCCGGGTTGGATTCCCGGTGGGGGAGTTTGGAATTTTAATTCTCTTAGATGTTTTTGTATTCGTGTTCTTGTCGTTAAAGATTAACGGAAATGATTGTAAAACGTATATAACCGAGGACAAAATAGAGACAAGTTACTCAGATACGTTCGGTGAATAAGTTAACTTAAAGAAAAGAATAAACTGTCTAAGGCATTTGTTTGTAAATAATAAAGAACTCCTAAAAGTTACTTCCAATCCCACCAAAGTAGCATTTTTCTTTTATTTGTTCTCGAAGTTTCTCTTTGCATTTCTATCGGATTCGATTAAATAGAACTTCGACTAGAGACCACGTTGAATTCATTTATTGACTAAGCCTGAAATTCTGATAAAGGTATGGCTATGATTTTATTATTATATTTATTATTATTATTATTATTATTATTATTATTATTATTATTATTTAAAGTACGAAGTTTCAAATGAGGCGATGCGGTATTTGCGTAAACAAATTAATAATTTATTTGATAATATTCACTAGTCCACTATACATTTGCGAGGTTTTGCTTTGGGAAATGAAGTGTATACAACATTGAATAGTAGAAATATTACAATAAAAATATATTATTAATATATTGATTAAGTAATTGGAGTTAAACATACTTTCCAGTAAGAATTATATATAGAGAGGATTTACTTTAAAGTGCGATGCAAACGAATATTCGAGTTTTAATCTGATTAGAAATCGATAACTTACACAAGAATATTTACTTCATTAGTTCTATAAATCTTTATGCTTATCGTATTATAATTCACTTTAAAATTATGATTTTTCCATTTCAAAACGTAGAACGAGAAATAAATGTAATATTCTACTTGTTAAGGAAACCTTTCAAACTGATGATTTCAGGGCATGGCCTGTGGGAGAATTTGAGACTCTGTCGACATACATTTCCCCCTTCGTGGCCATAAGTTATCTTTGATCATGCTCAAAGTGGACTAATAATGTTTTATCAGTTTTCTCTCATTCATATATTGACCATTACCGGGGAAGAATCTTCTGAAATCGTCAATGTTTTTCGTTACAAATCAAAGGATAATAATGAAATATTGAACATAATATTTTGTTCTCAGCTGTGGATTTTACATTTGCAATTCATATAATTTTCCCTTCTAATGGAATTTGAGAGAAAAGTAGTTGCCAAAGATTTATTTACAGAAATGTTCCCAGTCCTCTGATGAACATAGGAACATACTTAAAAAAACAAAAGAAAAACGAATACTCCCTTCAGGGTTTGAACACATAGACTTCTAATTGATATACTAGTGACCCAAACCGCTCGACCAGTTCGTATGTCTTCAGTGAATCTCTTTTGACTTTTAGGTAAAGTAGTTTCCTGCTCCACACTTCTTTTTGATTATGTCGATACGACTATAAGTTTGTGGTGAATATTTGGCAGTTACAGGTCTTGCAATGCATAAAGGTCTTTTTCGTATAAATTATGTTCAATTTTATGTCCTAATAACTTATATACAACAGGTTGAATCTGTGAAATGATTGGGGTTAGAGTGATCGTAAATGTTTGTATACTTAGGAGCCTGATATGCAAACCCGCTTAACGTGGGGATTTACTTTTGAGAAATTTGGTACATATTGTCTATCTTGAGTCCCTCGACTGAACGCACCATACTCAGCATGGTCTACATTTAAACCGCAGAGGTAAGCTTTTTATTGTAGACAAGGTAAATCAAATAATAAGTAATAAATCCAGTGCAAAATCATATAGTATAGCACAGTGCAGAAATGGGCAAACAAAATCTTTAGCCTGAAAACAGGTTACTTATAATACAAATGTAACGATTAAATGCACAGTTTTAGTTTTAGTTTTAGTTTAGCTATGGGGAATGGATTGGTTTAAATGCACAGTGATGATAGCCAAATGTTATTAGTAGCAAAGAAGATACTACACAATTCGGGGCGTACATCAGTAACACTAGTAAATGTTAATAGTGGGAAGACAGTAACCAACCAAGCATGACTGCTTTCTTTAATGGTAACGCAGAAGACAATGAAAACGTTTCGGAAAACACCAACACAAACGCAGAAGTTCTTCCCCCATTTTCTCAATGCATGACACCACAAAAGAAACATACACATTCAACGGTAGGCGCCCCGAGTAGTAGTATGCGTGTGACAAATCGGCAAAGGCGATTACCCGGAAAATTCAGGAATAATGATTTTTTATACGACTAGACTATAATATCGCTTCTAAAGTAGTTAATGGGGAACATGAATCTAAGTTAGATGAAAATCTAATTATCAAAGAGATTACAAATGATCCACTCATCAACGTAGATACCTCTTCTAGGTCAGTATGTTAACAATCAAACCAATGTAATACAGTTGAACTAAAGGTACTACATCAGAATATACAATCCATTTGAAATAAAATAGATGAACTAGACATACTAATTGAAAACGACAGTGAGCTGATGAACCCTGATATAATTTGTATTACCGAACACTGGTTGAGGGAAGGTGAAATAGAGTATACAGTCCTACCAAATTATATATAAGTTGGTGGATTTTGCCGGATCTTCAGTAGATGCGGTGAGGCTTTAATGTTTGTGAGAAAAATATTAAAGTATAAAGTAAAAACCAACAGCATGTAACTATATGAGGAACAGACATTTGAGCATGCGGTAATAGAAATCGAAAAATCAGGATATAGGTTCATTATAATAGTCATGTATAGAACACCTGACAGCTCCTTTCCCCGTTTTATTGAAAAATTAGAACAACTTCTAACTCTAGTTAAGAAAGAAAGTAAACCAGTCGTATTATGTGGCGACCTAAACATTTAATTTCTGACACCATCAAATCACCTTACATTATTATCAAACACTTTGCAATCCTTCGGCCTACCACACACTGTAAACACTCCAACCCGCATTACAGAAAACTCAGAATCTTGTATAGATCAAATTATAATAGATAATGAAACTACATCCTTTAAAGCATATTATCTTAATACATCACTCTCCGACCATAATGCAGTTCAAATAAACATAACACTTCAAACTCAACATCGGAAAATTAATAGGAAAGAATGTAAATGGGCAAGAAACTTTCATGAAACGAACGTTAAGTACTTTCAATATCTTCTTAGCAAGGAAGACTGGACGGACACATTTCTAGAAAATGACGTAAACAATAAATACAAACATTTCATTAATACCGTTAGGCACTATTTCGAAATAGCCTTTCCACTTAAGAAGATAAAGGTATATTCTCAAAAAACTAGATGCAACTGGATAACACAAGGCATAATTAATTCTTGCATGAGAAAGAAACAACTAGATATAATTGTGAAAAGGACGAATAGTAGGAAATTAAAAGAATATTTTAATAAATATAGAAGTATTCTTAAAGGAGTAATAAAAGAAGCAAAGAAAATGCACACATCAAATAACTAACTAACTCTATGGCCTATGGAACCCGGAGGTTCAATGCCGCGTTCACAAAAGCTCTCCACTGACTTCTATCCTTAGCTAATTGGATCCAGTTTCTACTTTGTATTCCTATCTCTTCGAGATCCATCTTAATATTATCCTCCCATCTGCGCCTAGGTCTTCCTAATGGTCGTTTTCCTATGGGTCTTCCAGTCAAGACTTTGAAAGCGTTTCTACTTTCTTCCATTCTGGCTACATGACCTGCCCACCTAAGCCTCCTAGACTTGACGACCCTAACAATGTTGGGTAAACCGTATAAACTATGTAGTTCCTCGTTATGAAGTTTCCGCCATTCCCCATTCTCGTTCCTCTTGGGTCCCAATATTCTTCTCAGGATCCTGTTCTCAAATACTTTCAGTCTATGTTCTTCCCTCAGAGTAAGCGACCACGTTTCGCAACCATACAGAACAACAGGCATGATTATCGTTTTATATATTCTAAGCTTCAAATTCTTCGACAGAATTCGCGACGACAAGAGATTTTGAACCGAATAGTAACACGAATTCCCTGCTTTTAGTCGACATTTAATTTCTTCGTGAATATGATTTTCGTCTGTTAATATTGATCCTAAATATTTGAAACTATCCACTTTATCAAAAGTATTATTTAATATTTTAACACCTCTACAATTTGCCGTATTACGGTCCCGACGCACTTCCATGTATTTAGTTTTCTCTGCATTTACTTCTAAACCCATGTCCCTGCAAGCGTTTAATAAGATCTCTGCATTTATTTCTACTTTTCTCCTATCATCCCCTATTAAATTTACATCATCAGCATATGCCATACCCTGGTGAATACCGTTCAACTGTAGGCACACATCAAATAGGATATCTAAATCTGATAACAAGAACAAAACACTATGGCACGTAGTAAACGAACAATCTACCGCATCAAAACCGCAAAAAATAGGAATTAAAAAAATAGTACACCATGGACAAGGAATAACCTATAAACACCAGGTTGCAAACCTAATTAATGATTTTTTTTGCCAACGTTGCGAAAACATACTCAAATTCTGAGTCTGAAAAGCCAAAAAAAAAAAAATAATAATAATAATAATAAAATTATCTAGTAATTCTGTATCTATATACTTAATACTTACCATAGAGTTAGAAATAAGATCGATTATTTAAAAAAATGAAGACGAAAAGATCTTCTGGGCCCGACGACATTACTTATTATTTGCTTAAAATGTGTGCCGAATATTTTCTTATACCGTTGACTGATATATGCAATTCCTCCCTTGAAACGGGAACATTTCCAGAAGATCTTAAACTTGCAAAAATAAGACCTATACACAAAAAAGGATCAACTACTGACCCAGGAAATTATCGTTCTATCTCTATTCTATAAAATTTTAGAAAAAGTTATGTATAACAGAATGGTGCCCCTTTTGGAAAAGAATAATATTTTCACGAAGAGCCAATTCGGGTTTAGGAAGTGCAAATCAATTAACAATGCTGTAGTTGCTTTTCTGAGTGATATATATAAAGCGGGAGAGAAAAGAAATAAAATATATGGAATATTTCTGGATCTCACAAAACCTTTGACCTTGTTAATCACAAAATTTTATTGAATAAATTGCGTAGTTATGGCATTAGAGGTCATGCTAATTTATGGTTCCAATCCTATTTGACTAACCGCATGCAATATGTAGAAATAGGTTCAACCAAGTCAGAGGTAAGACACATTAGGCACGGAGTTCCACAAGGATCAATATTAGGTCCTATACTTTTTCTTATATACATTAACGATCTTCCCGATTATATAGTTCCAAGCAAAAGCGTACTTTTTGCGGATGATACAAACATTTTTGTTGACATACCAAATAAAGAAGAACTCATGCAGATATCTGACACTTGTAAATTTTTAGGGTTAAAATTAGACTCTAAGTTAACATCGGATGATCACGTGAACGATTTGTTGAGAAAACTAAGCGCGAAAATATATCTTATACGTGAAGTTTGTAAGATTCTAACTGCATAAACATTGAAAACAATTTATTTCGAATTGATCCAGTCAATTCTATCGTAAGGAATCATTTCCTGGGGTAATACCTGATTTGCGAAGAAAGTATTTACAATGCAGAAGAAAATGTTACAAATATTGTTATCAGTTCCGTTTCATACACTAAGTAGACCAGTGTTTCAGAAACTTAAAATATTACCATTGACGTGTATATACATTCTCGAAACAACATCATTCTTACATATGAATAAAAGAAACTTTCAACTCAATTCGGGCCTACACCAATACAACACAAGAACAACGAATCATATTCATATACAAAATTTCCGTCTAACAAGAACTCAAAATTCGTTACACCACATAGGAATAAAACATTATAATAAATTACCAGATCGTATCAAACGAATGCCAAGCTTGCAGTTTAAAAGACACCTCAAGTTGCTGTTACTTAAACATCTTTTCTATGGTTTAGATGAATATCTTCAGTGTGATATTTCTTTGTAATATAAATATTACGATTTACTTGAATTTTGAAATATATAAAATAAGGTACAATTTATATCTTCTCTAAAAATGCAGTTTTAGTTTTTATTGTTACGTATATATTTTGTATTATTATTATATATATTGTATTAGTATATAATATTTTTTTAAATAACTGTATTATTAATTGTAGCGTTTCTCTTGTATTTATCATTTTTATTAATTGTAACAGTAACTGTATCTCGTGACGAAGCCATGAACGATAAGTTCTTACGGCGGAAAATGAAATAAATAAATAAATGATTAAATAAATAAGTGCAGAAGAAAATAGAAACTTCTTCTATTTCTTCCAAGTCAGGATCCAAATAAAAACAGCAGAAAATTTCAACCTGACCTAAAGGCAAATTACAGGGGCGTCATTTAGGGAGGGCAGGAGTGGGCAATTGCCCCCCCCAAGAGTTTGAGGAATACCTATACTTTAGTCGATTGTTCACTAATATACTAGTACAAAAGGTGAAATTCTTATGTCGGTAGTATTCTTGCCCCCTCAAGCAAAGTCTGAAATGACGCCCTTGGCAAGTTACCTCTCACACGATCGTTAAGTAAGGTCGTGAGTTTTAGATCGTGAAATGCAGATTTACTTCAGTCCCGTCTGAGACAGGCATTAGGTTTTCTTTTCTCGACGTCATTATAGTCATAATCAATGCACTTTATATTTAGTGTTGGCCCATCGTTGTACTATTTAAACTTTTGATGCGCTAAGCATTGTAATTGAGTGCATTACGTATGTAACATAGTTCACTATATGTAACTAGTATGTAACACTGTTGTTCGTCTAAGTCTTTGATTTAGACACTGCGTGGTTACATGCTATTATCACGCCAGAAACAATCGTCAGACTGACTTGTTTTTTCCCCTCCTCTCCGTGCTTCTACCCAGCGGAGAGGCTCACAATGAAATCTGTTGGTTAAAGCGACGTACACCTGAACGATTCGTATATAAGTGGTGTGTCCTTAAGATTCGTTAACATAAGATTCGTTTCCTTTTTATGAGCACTTTTAGGGGTGTATTCATTCTCTTTTATGATTACTTTTTCAACCCCTATTTGAACATTTTAACATAGCAGAAATTTATGAACACATTCTCCACCCCTATTTTAACGTAGCACTTATTTCGTTCACAACCCTTAATTTAACATAGCAGAAATGACACAAGCATGTCCCCAAACTACTGACCATCGTGAACAAAGGTCAAACTTAAAAAAACAAAACAATATATCGAGGTGGTGTTTCCACATTTAGTAATTGGTCACCAGCAACTACATGTTCCAAAAATAATGACCATCGAGGTCAAAGGTCACAGTACTTAAAACCTAATAACTCGGAAACGGATCCACATATTGAGATGGTGTTTCCACAATTAACAAGTTCCAAAATAATGACCATCGAGGTCAAAGGTCAACATACTTAAAACCTAATAACTCGAAAATGGATCCACATATTGAGGTGCTGTTTCCACATTTAGTAATCTGCCACCAACTACTACAAGTTCCAAAATAATGATCATCGAGGTCAAAGGTCAACATACTTAAAACCTAATACCTCGAAAACGGAGCCACATTTAGTAATTGGTCATCAACCACTGCAAGTTTCAAAAATAATGACCATCGAGGTCAAAGGTCAATCTCGTAAACGAAGCCACATATTGAGGTGCTGTTTCCACATTTAGTAATTGGTCATCAAATACTACAAGTTCCAAAAATAATGACCACCGAGGTCAAAGGTCAAAGTACTTAAAACCTAATAACTCGAAAATGGATCCACATATTGAGTTGCTGTTTCCACATTTAGTAATTGGTTAGCTACTACTACGAGTTCCAAAAATAATGACCATCGAGGTCAAAGGTCAAAATACTTAAAACCTAATAACTCGAAAACGGAGCCACATATTGCGATGGTGTTTCCACATTTAGTAATTGGTCATCAACTACTACAAGTTCCAAAATAATGACCATCGAGGTCAAAGGTCAAAATACTTAAAACCTAATAACTCGAAAACGGAGCCACATATTGAGATGGTTTTTCCACATTTAGTAATAGTTCATCAATCACTGCAAGTTCCAAAATAATGACCATCGAGAGCTCGTAAACGGAGCAACAGATAAATTATGTACCAAGCAGAAAAAGTGAAGGAGAAATAAATTTGAGTGGCCTATTGAAGTTTGCACCAACGAGCAATCTAATTTGTAACTAGCTCAGAATTTCTGTAACGAAAAAAATAATTTGGATGGACTAACGAAAAAAACAGCAAATATATGCCATTTTAACTAGCTGAGAATTATAGGTCTTCTTGTACTAATTAAATAAACGAAGGAATATTGTACCAATGAGAAATGTCATTTTTCTAGACCATGTTCTAATATTTAAACAAACGAAGGTGTGAATTTGAGTGACCTATTCAATTTTGCTCCAACGAGAAATAACTGCGTATTTTAAATCATTTTGTACTATATAAAGAAACAAACAATCGGATAAATTTAACCGGCTCAGAAGTTCAATTCTATTTTGTACTCTTGAGTGAGCTTTCCAATTTTGTAGCAAGAAGGACCATTTTTTAAACTAACTCAGAATTTCATTTCATTTTTGTAATACTCAAATTTGGATGGAATGTTTAGTTTTGTACGAACCAGAAAATTTGATTGGATTATTTCCTTAGGTACCAACTGGAAAAAGTGAAGGGCCATTATTCAAATAAACGAAGGAATAGAGTATTTAGTTTTGAACCAACTAGAAAAAAAGAAGTGAAGTATGAATAAAATTTAGGTGGACTATTTTTTTGTACCAACTGAAAAAGAGAAGAAGAGCTACTTTAACTAGCTCATTATGTACTGTTTAAAGAAACGAAAATTGACCATTATGTAACTTTTCAACTACTGAAATGTTCTATTTTTGTATCAATCAGAAAAAAACGAAGAAGAGCCATTTTAACAAGTTCATAATTTCTGTAACGAAAGAATAATTCGATGTTCTACTTTTTATACCAACGAGAAAAAATGAACTAGCTGAATATACGAAAGAATAAATTTAAGTGACCTACTCAATTTTGTACCAATGAGAAAAGGCTCAGCAAAAGGCGAAGAAGGACTATTTTATATAATTTTACTACTCAAATAAACAATGGAGTATTTAGTTTGGTACCACCAAGAAAAAAAGAAATTGCACCATTTTGGAGTATTCCAATAAACAAAGGAATAAATTTGAGTGACTTATAATTTGTGTCAACTCTAAAATCAATTAAACGAAGTAATGCATTTGAGTGAGCTATTTAATTTGAAAAGCCGAAGTTGAGTATTTTATACCATTTTGTATTATTTCAACAAACAAAGGAATAAGCAAAAAAAGGATCATTTTATATCATTTTAAACTAGTCTAATAAACGAAGTCATAAATATGAGTGAGCTATTTAATTTTGTAGCAACCAAAGGATCATTTTAACTAGCTGAGTATTTTGACGAAAGAACAAAATTGTACTAATCAGAAAAAGCGAAGAAGACCCATTTTAACTAACTGAGAATTTCTGTACCTTTTTGTACTATTTAAACAAACGATGGGATAAATTTGAATGACCTGTTTTTTGTACTAACCAGAAAAATCGAAGAAGGTCCAATTTAGCTAACTCAGAATTTATATACCTTTATATTAGCTGAATGAATGAAAGAACAAATTTGGGTGTTCTACTTTTTTATACCAAACAAGGAAGAACCATTTAAACTTGCTGAGTATTTTATACCATTTTGTACTACTCAAATAAACGAAAGAAAAAGCGAAAAAAGACCATTTTAACTAGCGCAGAATTTCTGTAACGCAAAAATTAATTTGGATGGAGTAACAAGAAAGAAAGCAAAGATATGCCATATTAACTATTTAAATAAACGAAGGGATAAATTTAAGTGATCTATTCCATTTTGTACCAAGGATAAATGCTATTTTTATCTAGCTTAGAATTTCTAGTGCATGTTGAATTATTTAAACAAAACGATGGGCTAAATTTGAGAAAGCGAACATGAACCATTTTACTCAAATTTGGATGAAGTATTTAGTTTTGTATGAACCAGAAAAAAAGTGAAGAAGAACCATTTTAACTAACTCAGATCTTTATACCATTTTTACTACTCCAATAAACGAAATTCTATTTTTGTACCAATCAGAAGAAAATCAAAGAAGGGTCATTTTAACTAGGCAAGCAGAAAAAAGGAAAGAATTAACACTTTGTACTAACCAGAAAAGGAGAAGGATCAGCATTCTATACTTTTTGTGCCATTTATTGGGGTGTCCTATTTCTTTTTGTACCAACGAGAACCATTTTTAACTTTCTTAGAATTTTATGTATTTTTGTAAAATTTGTATCAAATCGAAAAAAGCAAGGAAATACCATTTTAAATAGCTCAGCATGTTATAACTTTTGTGTTTTTGGTCACACCAATTTATTCCTTTGTTTGTTTAAATAGTACAATATGGTCAAGAAATTGGTGTGACCAAAAACACATGCTCTCGATAGTCATTATTTTGTAACTTGCAGTGATTGATGAACTATTACTAAATGTGGAAACACCATCTCATATGCGGCTCCGTTTTCGAGGTATTAGGTTTTAAGTATTTTGACCTTTACCTCGATGGTCATTATTTTGGAACTTGTAGTAGTTGATGACCAATTACTAAATGTGGAAACAGCACCTCAATATGTGGTCCGTTTTCGAGTTATTAGGTTTTAAGTATTTTGACCTTTGACCTCGATGGTCATTATTTTGAAACTCGTAGTAGTTGATGACCAATTACTAAATGTGGAAACACCATCTCAATATGTGGATCCGTTTTCGAGTTATTAGGTTTTAAGTATTTTGACCTTTGACCTCGATGGTCACTATTTTTGGAACTTGTAGTAGTTGCTAACCAATTAGTAAATGTAGAAACAGCAACTCAATATGTGGATCCATTTTCGAGTTATTAGGTTTTAAGTACTTTGACCTTTGACCTAGATGGTCATTATTTTTGGAACTTGTGTATTTGATGACCAATTACTAAATGTGGAAACAGCACCTCAATATGTGGCTTCGTTTGCGAGATTGACCTTTGACGTCGATGGTCATTATTTTTGAAACTTGCAGTGGTTGATGACCAATTACTAAATGTGGCTCCGTTTTCGAGGTATTAGGTTTTAAGTATGTTGACCTTTGACCTCGATGGTCATTATTTTGGAACTTGTTAATTGTGGAAACACCATCTCAATATGTGGATCCGTTTCCGAGTTATTAGGTTTTAAGTACTGTGACCTTTGACCTCGATGGTCATTATTTTTGGAACATGCAGTTGCTGGTGACCAATTACTAAATGTGGAAACACCACCTCGATATATTGTTTTGTTTTTTGAGTTTGACCTTTGTTCACGATGGTCAGTAGTTTGGGGACATGCTTGTGTCATTTCTGCTATGTTAAATTAAGGGTTGGGATCGAAATTAGTGCTACGTTAAAATAGGGGTGGAGAATGTGTTCATAAATTTCTGCTGTTAAAATCTTCAAATACGGGTTGAAAAAGTAATCATAAAATGGAATGAATACACCTCTAAAAGTGCTCATAAAAAGGAAACGAATCTTATGTGTTACCTGCTCTGCTATGTAATTTCAATTAGGGGTGGAAAAAATGGTCATCAAAGAGAATGAATGAATACACCCTCTAAAATGACTATCTTTGCTCATTGTCTGCTATTTCTGTTATGTTAAAAGAAGGTTTGGAATTAGTACACCCCTGCTATGTTACATAGTCTTGTTACGTATTCTTATGTCATTTCTGTTATGTTAAAATAGGGGTTGAAAAATATGTTCATAAAAGGAAACGAGTTCACCCCTAAAATGGAGGTCATAAAAGAGGACGAGTTCACCCTGCTATGTTACGTAGTCGTATGTATTCTCTGCTATGTTCCAATAGGGGTGGAACGAATCTTATGTATTCTCTGCTATGTTAAAATAGGGGTTAGAAAATAAGCCATGCACTTTTATTAGCTCTGTTATGTTAAAATAGGGGTTGGAAAATATGCTCATAAAAGGGAACGAGTTCACCCTTACTATGTTACATTGTCTCTGCAATGTGTTATCTGCTATGTTCCAATAGGGGGTGAAAAATATGCTCATAAAAGATAACGAATACACCCTTGATATGTTATGTGTTATCTGCTCTTCTATGTGTTCGTAATTTCTGCTATGTTAAAATAGGGGTTGGAAAATATGGTCATAAAAGAGAACGAGTCCACCCCTGCTATGTTACGTAGTCTTATGTATTATCTGCTATGTTAAAATAGGGGTTGAAAAATATGCTCATAAAAGAGAACGAGTACACCCTTGTTATGTTACGTACTCTTATGTGTTATCTGCTCTGCTGTGTGTTACGTAGTCTTATGTGTTATCTGCTCTACTATGTGTTCGAAATCTTATGTGTTATGTGCTATGTTCAATTAGGGGTTGAAAAAGTGCTCATAAAAGGGAACGAGTACACCCCCTAGAAAGTGCTCATAAAAGGGAATAAATTCACCCCTAAAATGGAGGTCGTAAAAGACCGTGGGTTCACGGTGTAAGGTGCTCAATTTTCCAGGGGCTCCTGAGCTGTTCTCATATGGCCTCATATGTTCCAGATCAATCCATTTTCTACTACTGTCGTTTAAATAGATTGTATCGATTAAATACTTTTTTGTTGATGTCCTGGACATAGTCTTCCATCTGAGGTATCTATCTATGGTGAGTCTTAAGTATTAACGGTTTTGGATATTCTAAGACGGTTGTCGTTAAGAGTGATGGAAGTAAGTGTGAATTATTGTGAAATCTGGAGAGTTTTTAGGAGGCAGAAATACTGTAGTTTGGGTTTTAGCAGCATTGGATTTCAGTCGCCGTTTATTATAACACAGAACAAAAGTGTGTATTACTGGTTGTAAGGCGTTGTTTACTTAGTGAATAATACGGCAAATTGCAAGAAAAGCTGTATCATCAGCGTATGGAAATAACTGAATATTTTGTGGAGGAAGAGGCATATCAACAACATAAAGTAGATATAAAAAGGATGAAAGTAAAGAGCCTTCGATATGCGTGAGTGCATAAATATTGTTTGATATGACTGTTGATTAATGTTTTCGTAAGTACGGTGACCAAACAAGAAATTGTAAATAAAACGGATATATGCGATAGGAAGGCGAAAATGTAGCAGTTTTGAAAGCAAACCCTAACGCTACACGTCAAAAAATGCCTTCTCTAAATTAAAGATTACCAGACAGGATGGTTTGGTGGTATTATACTGCTTATGGATGCAGTAGAGGAGACGCAAAAACTGATCGTTGATGCTAATTTGTGGGCGAGAACCTGCTTGATGGTGTGGTAAAGATGGTAATGAGAAAGATGAACATGAAATCGTTTGAGGATATTTTTTCCTAGGATTTTGGTGAAGATTCTGTTGAGCTGTATCGGACGGTATTCTTGATTTTAAAAAAGAAGAGAAATTTGGATGATTTCTAAGATTGAGCAGTATTGGTGGACTTTGTCTTACATGTCGATAGATGTTATTGATTTCAGGGTCATTATAACATTTATGATAGATGACATTAGTGATTTACGTGATAGAAATGAAGGTAGTGAGTGCTTTATGAGTAGATATGTTGGGTTGAAGATGAATATGTGGTGAATTGAAGTTGAAATGGTCTACAGCATGATAATAAAAATGCTAAGTGAATGATAGAGGTGTGAAAATCTCCTATAATTAGGAAGCAAAGGTTTTAGATTCTTCTTGGTCTCTGTGCAATTCCTGATCGTGATGTAAGAGAGGATAAGAGGTTTGGTTAAATTTACCAGCTAATGCGTTGAAACGCATCTAATATTGCGAAGGGTGTGATATGGCAGAAATTGTGTTTCAAATTTAAATCCATTGTCGTAATTTATATACTTTAAGATAATTAAACACTGTTCGGTGGAGGGCTCTATGATGCTAAAGAGCTTCGTGGTTGCCAGTGCAAACATATTCTGTATAGATTTGACGTGAGTGTTTAACTAGACGAAAGTAGCGCGGAGGAATTTTAGGATGGTGAGGTGATATATGTACGGACTCAGGGTAAAAGGTAATAAGTAATTTTTCTTCATTTTTCAGGAGAGCGAAAAAACTAATTGAGGTATAGTAAAAACACCTAAGGAAATAATTTAAATATCTGCAATTTTTACAGTATGTTTCGTTGTAGATACTTTGAAGTTACGAGTTAGAATTTTACTCTTACCAACATTATTAACGATATTATGGTATGTTATGTGACATTACTTTCAGTTCAGTTATATGTTGACATGGTAAAAAAGGAACAAGTCATCATCATAGTCAATTATAATTACTTTATTTCTAATAGAATACTATAGAACTGTCGTGTTAAACTACATAAATGTTTACATTGATACATATTTTGATTTACTAAGTGTACAAATTAACCAGAATATTGTTAGAGCGTTTTCAGCAATATCACATTGTTTCCATAGATTTTAACGTATTTAAATATAATGAAAATGAACTGGAACAGACCTAGTTCACAACACTGTTCAACTTTTTTTAAAAATCTTTAATTGTAAGACTTCGTCTCATCGCATCACCACTATCGGTTTTTAAACGTTAAAAAGACAAAAAAGAATTTTAACATACACGGCTGTGACGAGTTTGCAATAAGAACTTGAAAATCTCGGATACTCGTCGTCGGATGCACCCGTCCCAGTTGCATGTGTTCCAATTCCAATTGAAATTGTTAATACATTTACTATTAATTTAACGAAAAACACTTTCTAACTATGTAATCCTTACAAAGTGCAAAAAAATATTAGTCATGTTTCGACTTAGAAATGTCTATATTGTTAAGTATGCCTGCGTGCACACCGACCAAGAGTACATTTTCAAAGAAACTCCTTCCGTTTATATTAGAATTAGAAGTAATATAATAATGACACTGTGAGGAGCTAACTACAATCCCCCCATCAACTGCATTTATTCATCATCTTCAGAATCAGGCAGTGGATCTTGCACATTGGTTGCAGTAGGTAAACCTGTGTAGAAGCCATGAAATATTGGTGGAATATAAGGCAAAAGAGATAACAGGTCTCTCTTTTTCTGTGCTGAGATTGGCAATAATTCACTGTAGCACACTCGAGGTTCCAAAGGGAGATTCTTTATGCGCCGTCGAGAAAGGTCCATAACACAGAATTTATCATCATTAAGTGATGTTTTGTAATATAGCTTCAGTTGTTCATTACGAAAGTAACGAAGCCACTTCACAGACTGCCATACAAATTTTGCTCCCTCTTCGATTGTTTTTTTTTTTCATCTGCAGCTCAGTTTTTGCTAGTGTGGAGAAATCAAGAAAATCATCTTGGGTCATTTCAATTACTTCAAAAGGATTTTTCTTGGAAGCAACTCTTATTAAATGTGCCCAGTCATGAGGATGAGAGATGGGCATTTGGTATCGTTTTTTAAGTTTTTCGATCTTCCCATGGTCAGAGTCACACTCCATCCTGCTGTGCCCTGGGACCAGAAACTTGTGATCCAAAATGTTAATGTGAGTTGTTTTGCTCATAAGTGATACACACATTGCCACAAATGGAGTGTTTTTATTTTGTCTAGAGCAAGAGTCACTGTAAAGCACTACGTGATCAATGTCCTTTGGTTAAAGCTGAAATAGCCTTTGATACACATGAAGAAATCTCATTTGCTCCTCTTTTACCTACGGTTTCATACCACACATAGCATGAGGTTTTCTCATTCTTTAGATTACGGACAGTTAAGTTATATGTCCAGAGTTGTCTTTTGTAAAACGCAATTGATGTTTGTATGCAGGGTGTGGGAAGACACTGTTGAAGATCAAAAACAAGCACTGTCATATTATTTCCTTCTTTTGCTAGCATTTTATCTGTGATTTTAGTTTCATAAGCTAATTCTGCCCCTTTATGGTGTTTTTCCTGTTGCTTTAATATTTCTTCCTTATCTTCACTCAAATCAAAAGTAAGTTTAATTTTAAATGCATCACAAGAATGGCATGTGTCCTTTTTGGGGCTTTTAATGGCAATATTCATATTATGGAAGATACTTGCAAAAAACGAATAGCCAACAGGATTTTGTGTCTGTTCTCTGTATTTCCTATGCACCTGAGCTAATGTCATATACGGTGGCAAGTACTTTTTACTAGTTTCTTTTCGACAATAATGGCTTTCATATACTGGCAAAGAATTTAGGAAATCACGAATTTTTCTTAATCTGTATGAGTTTATTTTATTTGGAGGAGAATGTTTGCCTCGCTTGTCAGGAGTCATTGTACATCCTGGAGATTTTTGCTTTTGTTGGCAAATAAGCCACAGAAATTCGCTTCTCTCATCAAACACTTTCAAAAAACATGACTTGCACACTTTTACATCATTTCCATCTACGGAGACATGATATTGATAAGTAACTATTCTGTTTTTTTGCTTTTCTGGCGTGTCTCTTCTCTTTCTTGAAACTTTCGGAGAACTAAAATCAATTAAGGCTGACAAAAAACATGCTCTACGGTCACGAGAACCCATTTTCCAATATTATCAAACAACTTCCTTTGCGTCTCTTCACTAATTTTCTGTTTGCATTGCATACGACATGTGCCTAACCTAACAAATGATCTTTTCGTGACATATTTTCCACTTTCAGTTACGTAACCCTGTCCTGTATTCCTGGATACCTTCCTATTCTTCCTTATTTCCCTACCCCTTAATTTAACACTTTTTCTTGTACTGGCTCTGTTAAACTCATTTTCTTCTTGCAGTTTACTTACTTCCTCAACATTTGTTTCGTACACAGGATCTTTATCACTGACCTAATTACTCAAGACATATGACACACTTCCCTTTTCTTCAGTTTCTCTTTGCACTTCCGAAAAAATATTATTTTTTAGGTACGATTGACACTGTTCCAATTCCACACTGAATGTACTAGGCTGATGGGAACCTTCACCATTGGTAGGCTTAGTTAGCTTAAATTTTGAATACATAAAATTCAGTTTTCTCACAACAGTTGAATTTACTGTAGATACCGGCGTTCCAGTTTTACTTTCTTCATGTTGTTTTGATTTTACCATTTCTAAAACTTTCCTCCCTTTTGAACACATTGTTGCTGCATTGAATTTTAGTCCCGGCCACACTCTGCCACAATCAAACTGAAATGAGAAACATGAAGGAATAAGTCAGTATCTGATCACGACGTACAGTCAGTATTTTTAACACAAACTCCTCAGGGTAAAAGGTAACAAGTCATTTTATTCCCTTTTACCCAGTGTTGTTACTTTGTAGTTTGCTAGTTCCCTTCTGCACATCTCTTGTACTTGCTTTTGGTCTTGTTTTTTTATTTTGCTTTTCATACAAAGGAGCACCATTTAAAATACTACAACTCTGTGTTAAAAACCGAAAATTGAAAAAAAGTCACTTGTTACCTGTTACCCTGAGTCCGCCCATATATGAGGTTAGAGAGGTGAACTGCTCAGTTGCGAGTTGAATGATTGGTGGTAAAGATTAGAGTGGATTAACCTTAGAATACCAAGCTTACAATGTTAGGTAAAGTGAGTTATTTTGACCCATTCCTGCTTCTTGTAAAAAATATATATATCAAGTTTCATTCAGGGAGTTATAATTTCTAACGTACAATGAATAGGGCAATGTACCTGATCGTTCTTTATATTACAGTACATATTATACGCAGTATACACTGTCAGTGGCGGCTCGTGATTCTTTCAAACAATACTTGAATTATAGTACGGTAACATTAGAAATTTATACATAGAAATACGCTGTCTTTGTTAGGAATAAATTCTGTCACACATTGTATTTTGTTTACACCTGACAGTCCTTGCAGAGCGGTTTGTTGGTGCAGTGCGCTTTGAAAGCAATCATGTGACAGATTACATAATTTTGAGAATAAAGAATCACGTGGCTTGCGGAATGGTTAATGAAGGAATACCTAAAACATTAGCCCACTACCTCTCTTTGATATTGTAGCATTTCTTTATAAAACATCATCTGGGCCAAATTCATCTAGTCTCTGTATTCGAATGGTTAAATTCATTTTCAGTAAAAGGAGGATAGATCGCTGACATTGTATGAGTTTAGTAAGTTTAGTAGCGATCTACATTCCAGAGGATCTAGAATGTAGATGAAAATACTCTGGGCGAGAGATCATGTGATCACTATGTCAGGAGTAGTGTTAGATCAGGAACGGATTGGTTTTGGTAATGGGTGAATGAAGCCTGTAGTGGAGGCAGTGATAAAATTGTTAAAAGCAATTTCTCTTGGTCTGAGCGGCTATGGATGTTAATATTGGAAGAGATCAGGTAATGTCGGAAATTATTAGAAATATATTGGAATGGGAGGGGAATAGGACGACCTGGTAGAACATACATGAATGTCATTGTGACACATAAAGATTTGTAATAAATAGTTATGATTAGATGTTCTGAAATATTAGATGGAGAGTCAATACTATACCATGTGTATACCAGTTAAAAAGTGACATTAGTGATAGTTTGTTGATATTTACTGGGGATATAGTTATGAAGAGACTGGAAATGTGGGAAGAGGAATTTAATATGAAAGTGAAGAAAAGATTAATTTAAAAGGGAAAGCGGTTAGGGTGGAAGTCAAGTCAGGAGGAGCACATTGACAAAAAGGTGGTAGTAATAGGTGATGTGACCTTGTCGGATGATGAGAAGAAAGTGTTAAGTTTAGGCTATAAGTTTAAAGTGAAAGAACAAAGATTGGACGCAGAAGAGGTTATATACTCGGTAGAGCAAGCCATAGTTCAAGTTCAGGACAAGGAGATAAGGGACAAGATAAGGAGAAAGGCTAAGGTGATTGTGGAAAGGAACATAAAGAAGCCAAAGGGGAACTTTTAAAAACACGAGTACAGTGTGTTGAAGGATATAAAGAAGCGAAAAGACATATGTGTGCAACAAGCGGACAAAGGTGGTGCCATTGTGGTGATGGAAAAACAATGATACAAAGAAACATTGAATGATATCTGTGATGATACTTACGAGGTGATAGGTGAAAGATCTGTGTGTGAGGAAATTAAAGAAAAAGTTTTACTATCACTAACAAAAGCAGGTTTTGAAAGAGGTCTTAATAAAGAAGGTAGGATACCGGTAATGAAAGGTTTTCCAAAAGTTCATAAGGAGAATATAAAACTGAGACCAGTATTAGATTGCCGAGTAAATATATTTGAACCATTGAAGGAGGAGTTAAAGAAGGTTGTAGAAATGTTAAGGAGGCAACAAGACAGTAGCAGTGTGAAAAACACGGTTAAGAAGAAGGTTGGAGGAAGTAGGACAGAGCAAAGCTAAAACAATCATTTTAGTGTCGATGTGAAGGCTATGTTTCCAAGTCTAAGAAGAAACAACATTGTTAAAGTCATCACTGAATTGATGAAGGATAGGAAGATCAATGGTTGGAGTGGATAAGGACTGAAATAGGCCCTGAAGACTATATAAAATAACAGTTATTGTGTTATAGGTGATAATTTATCGAAAATCAAGGAAGGACTAAGCATAGGTTCCAGGTTGAGTCTAGTGCTAGCAGAGATTACTATGAACGACTGGGAGAAGAAAGTAAGGATGAAAGGAAGTGACAGATTAGTGTTTTTTGCTAGATCTGTTGACGATTGCTTGGGGATTTGGAAAGGAACTGTAAGGCAATTGGTATAGTTTGTAAAGAAATTGAGGATATAGAGAAAAGCATACAACTGGAGCTAGAGGTAGAAAAGGAAGAGGCTATAGTTTTCCTGGATATGAGAATAAGGTGGAAACAAGGAGTGATATACACAGAATGGTATCAAAAAAGTTGCGCGTCGGGAAACTATTGCCACGCCCGAAGTGATGTAGATAACTCGACCAAGAGGAATTTCATCATTAACATAGAGAATAGAATTAAATAACCAGTGAAAGAGACAAGGCGGAACAGAGTATACAGTCATTCCATAAGCAGGTGGAGAATAATGGATACGATAGAAAGAGGCTAAAATACAGAAGGAGATTGGAGAAGATAAACGAAGAAAAAGAAATAAGTCGAGAAGGAGAGCAAAGTGAAGGAGGAATAGAAGAAAGAAGAAAAATGTGGTGGGGGATAGAAAGTTTGGGAGAAGAAACAGAAATCATTAAAAGAATGCTTAAGAAGATGGGGACATCTCAAATTACAGAAAAGGGAGCAAGAGGCTTCTGGATGTAATAACGGAAAAAAGAAGGAAGAAGACAGAAGAAGAACAAGGGGTAATGAGGGAGAAAAAAGGACTCCTTTATAAAATTTAGTGCGGCGAGTGTGATATGTGTTATATTGGGGAAACTGGAAAGAGACTAAGAGAGCGAATAAGACAACATAAGGATGACGTTAGGCTAGAAAGGAACAAAAAATACGGTCTCCAAACACTTAAGGGACATGGGACATTCAGTTAATTGGAATGAAGTAAAATTTTAGGCCAGGAAGAAAGAAGCATAGTTAAGAAATGGAAGGAGGCACGGTTTATAGAAATGGAGGGTAATGAAGCTATGAACTGGGCTGATCATCGACAAACAGTGGAATAGGTTGTTGAAAAAGCTTAAAGTATAAGATATAAGTATATAAAGTATAAGATATGAATACACATATCTATTATATTGTGGTATATATATTGATTGTCTCACACGTGTTTATGTATTTATTAGTCCATATTAGTTATCTCTATATACGTGTGTGTATATATGTATATGTTATAGTATATGTATTTATATATAGATATATATGTGGTTCTATAGTATATGAGTATATACTAGAGATAGGGAAAACCGGTTTTTATAAAAAAAAACCGGAAACCGGTTTCTAAAAAAACCGAAATCTGAAAAACCAACATTTCGGTTTTCTCCAAAAAAACGGTTCGATTTTTCGCCGAAACCGGTTTCGGTTTTTTCCAAAACCGGTTCGTTTTCGCCGAAACCGGTTTCACTTTTCTTCAAACCCGGTTCGGTTTTTCATCAAAATCGGTTCGGTTGTTCGCCGGAACCGGTTTCGGTTTTTTCGGAAGCCGGTTACGGTTTTTTCAGGAATCTGTTACGTTTTTTTCCAAAAGCCGGTTCGGTTTTTCTCCAAACCCGGTTTCTGTTTTCTCCAAAACCGTTCGGATTTCTAAAAAACGTTCGGATTTAGGCGAAACTTGTCTAATGTTTCTTCAAACCCAGTTTCGTTTCTCACCAGAGTGGAGTTTCGTTGTTCTCCGTAAACCGGATCCGTAGACAACAAAAGCGGTTTTTTTAATATATTGGTTTTTAAGCTTTTTCTGTGTTCTTCAAGTTATGTTAAAAAGCCATGCCTCAAAAATGCATGAAGTTTGAAATCACTGTTACTACGAGTAGAATCCAACCCGCGGCTACAGATAGACGTTATGTATGCTAGCTTTAGCCTTCGGTTCACTGATCAGGAATATTAATTGCACTACCTAAAATAAATATACAATTAATATTATATATATATATATATATATATATATATATATATATATATATATATATATATATATATATATATATATATATATTAATTTAATTTATTAGACAGTACACACTAAATGGATATGTTACTTCAAGTTATCGGGTAAAGAGGATAATAAAATACAGTATATGTTGGTTTGAGTTGGGTTCCGCCAAGTAAATCATTTTTTTTAAATATAAGAATGCTTTGCACTTTGTAAAAAATCAAAGTGTAATACAGTATCCATTAATGAACGAACCCTTTTATTAACCAATAAATAAGAGTTGAAATGACGGAGGCAAGTACAGTTGGAAGGAAGTTTGACAGAGATATTGCCTTTCACCAACTTCTACAGGGCTTTCAAACCAACACTGACAACGTTTGGGAGATGACTCCTGACACCAAGATGAGACGAATATGAGACCAACCTGGGTGCACAAATGCTTCCTTTCGGAGTTATAGGCTGCCGAAAACATGAAAAAATGAATTTTAAAGGTCCATAGTTCCTAAACTATGGGACGTCCTGTAGTCGGGTCGAGACTTCACTTAGGAACCAATATGTCGCCTATCCAAATATCCATGTTTCAGAATCCTGGGGCATTTCCGCAACAGTTTTTATAGAGGTAATTGGTGAGTACTTGAACTTATATGCCTGTAGCCAAACTCCCTCTATAAAAATTATTGGTTGAGTTCCTTAGGATTCTGAAACATGCATTTTTGCATAGGGCACATATTAGTGCCTAAGTAAAGTCTTGACCCGACAACGGTACGTCCTATAGTTTAGGACCTATGGACCTTTAAAGTTTATTTTTTCATGTTTTCGGTAGCCTATAACTCCGAAAGGAAGCATTTGTGCACCCAGGTTGATCTACACTTTTCATCTCATCTTGGTGTCAGGAATCACCTCTCAAACGTTATCGATGTTGTTTTGAAACACCCTATATATTTATAAGAAACACCAAAAAAGTATTTCACCGAAGATGACATTTTCGTAGTAGCTAGTAGGCAGGAAACTTAATTATATTCGCTTTGGAGATGCTATGGCAAATAAAGTAGTGATGGTACCGAGACCAAGACTTTTATATACCGAGACGAGACAGAGACCGAGATAGACCTCTATAAATCGAGACGAGACTTAGGTCAGTCTCGAAAAATCGGTCTCGTCTCGAATATTGATAGCTATTAAAATTGCTTTTACTCAAAATTGGTTTCGTTGCTGCTAGATAATATGGGAACAGTTGACTCATGTGCAGTAGCGTATTTAGGAGTGGTTATCGGACTCAACCCCCTCCCGAAATAAAGTTGTGATAATTTCTTCGCATTACACTCACAACACAAATATTTTTACCCGTTCCTCAAGCCTCTTTCGAAGCAAAACCCACTGCTGATGTAAATAGCCTTTTTTCTCTCTCTCTCTCTCTCTCTCTCTCTCTCTCTCTATATATATATATATATATATATATATATATATATATATATATATATATATATATATATATATATACGTCAATACCGTGACCACCGCCTTTACTTGTTTCCGCACATTCTTTCCTAATGCAAGCGTTGCTTGCATTGTTTGTCATCAACATTTCTACTGGAATGAGATGTTTCATTTTGGCAAGTACATCGCTTTTTCTTGGAAATTTGTTGCCGAAGACTGACGCATGGTTGAGTGCTGGGAGAGGTATGAATTCTTGCCTTTCGCTGTTGTTCTATCAACACTACGAGGAGATTTCACTCACAGAGCTTATGAATAAATGGAGGGAGAGGAGGGAAGGTCACCTATGAGATGATCACTAATACTAGAGTTTTGGGACTGTGTTTGTTGTTCGTCTGGCAAGTCGGCAGCTGTACATTCAGAAAAGTTCGCTTTCTCCTAAGGAGACACCTATTTCTTGAATTCTGTCCCAGGCGACACATTTGCGCTTGTTCGTTGCACACCACCATCTGGATGGCAGAGTTGAGGGGGGAAGGGGTTGTTTCGTTATTTCCCAGTTCTTCCAAAGTGATCTTTTATCATTAACATATAGATATTTGAATTTAAGTTAGCAAGTTTTCCATCCTTATGTTCTTCTTGCATGTAGTGACGGGTCGCGGATATAACCTCACCGAACATAAGTTCACCTATATTAATTCAAAAGCGGACAAACATTAACCGGACATAAGCTCACTGTAAATATTCCGGTACATCATCTTTAAATTGATTTTAGAAAGGCTTACGACCCGGTTAGAAGAGAAGCATTGTACGACATTCTTACATAATTTGAAATACTGAAGAAGCTAATTAGATTAATTAAGATATGTTTAAATGAATAACAAAGTAAAGTCCGGGTAGGAAAATTTATATCCACGAGCTTTCACGTCGAGAATGGCCTGAAACAAGGAGATGCGTTGTTGCCATTATTATTCAACTTTGCAAGATAGCAACCAGGGCCTAGAGTTAAATGGGATTCACCAGGTTATGGCGTATGATGATGTAAATTTAATAGGGGATGATAGGAAAACAGTAGAAGGAAATGCAGAGGTCTTATTAAACGCTTACAGGGTCATAGGTTTAGAAGTAAATGCAGAGAAAACTAAATACATGGAAGTTCGTCAGGATCGTAATACTACAACTTATGGATGCGTAAAAATATGGAATAATACTTTTGATAAAGTGAATACTTTAAAATATCTGGGATCAATATTAACAGACGAAAACCATATTCACGAATAAATTAAATGTCGATTAAAAGCAGGGAATTCGTGTTATTATTCAGATCAAAATCTCTAGTCGTCGCGAATTCTGTATATATTAATTTGGGTAATGGGCAAATAGAGGCGCGAAAATTGAATTTGGAATAAACATTATCGTCTACGGGAAAAATACGCAAATATGCAAAAATTTACTTGTTTTTTTTAAAAAAAAACACGATGTTTGAGTTTTTATTATATTTTTCAATAGTATTTAGTAAGACCTTTAGAAGGAGCCTATACTCACCTTGTGGAAATATACCATTAGCGAACTACGGGTAATCAAATTTGGACCAAGGTGATATTATAAATATAAAAGCCCAATAAGAGGCTGCTTATCACATAAGACAGATGATCGAGTGGTAAACGCAGTTGTACTGCATGCCAAAGGTTTTGGGATCGAACTCTATTCCCCCCTTACGAATTGCTTGTAAAGATAAATAAACCCAATCGTTTAGAGGTTCTAGTAAAAGCTGAAAACTTGACTAGACAATCACGACAGTTCATCAAACTGAACGAAACGCAGTCTTGAGAATTTCCAGGCTTAAGTCCAAACGATGTGAAGCGCTTAGATAGGAATTACAAGCTACTACTAGCAAAGTCCTACTACGTTGAACATCGGTTCAATGGAAAATACGAATTCTTCACTGCTCAAGAAACCAACGATGCAAATTATGGTGATTATAACCAGAAAATAAAACAGATGTAGGTTTATTTGCAAACAAAAACTTAAAATATTGTATTGTGCAAGTTCCGTCAACAATCCAGTTAAACCACACCAAAAATAAATAAATAAATAAATAAAATAAAAAATACGGTGAGTTTCGCTAAATGTGAGGTAAACTTTTAAGGTTACACACATGTAATTTGAACCTCTCATTTAAAATAACAAATACGTATTTCAGCGTTCTTTGATTTTGCTACGTAGAAGGGATTAAAAAAAGTCAGAATGGTTCGCTAATATATCCTCCATACGTGGTGTCGTGGAGCCATTTCCCACACAGCAATGAAATATTTTCAAAACGTTTTTAAAACGTACCATCATTTTCCTTCAGAAAATGTATCCTACTTCCCTTAAGGAAATATATTCCATATGTTTTTGAAAACATTTTCCAAATAATACTGAAAATATTCTCTGAATACACTCAGAAACGTTGCAGAAACATTTTATACGCCATTAGAAAAGTTTTCCAAAAAATGTTTTCTGTACTATTTCCAAACATTACTGAAAATGTATTTGAATGTTTCGCATGGAATATTTTAAAATTATTTACCAATAACACAGAAAATAATTTTTCAAGAGTGAAGACAATTTTTCCTAACTATTTTCACAATGTATTGGGTACATTAGTTGAAATGTTTTCTGAACATTTCTAATTCATTTTTAACAAAGATTAATGTTCTATAAACTAATAATTCTAAAATATTTTCCGTACATGACAAAAAATATTTAGGCAATATTTTCTTACATATGACAAAATATTTTCTTTATATGACAAAAATATTTAATGAATATTTTTTGTATGTCACAGAAAATATTTTCTGTACATGATAGAACCCAGAGCCCGTAGGCCAACTCGGTTGCTATTGCAGATATCAAAACAAGGTAAGACATGTAACGGTACTTTTAAATTCCAGCAATTTTTGTTTATATATCAGTATACCGCCCAATAGTAACGAAAAGTACAACGCTGCCACTGTTGGAAAACACTGAATGAAACAAAGTATGGTTTGAAATTGTTTGGAGCAAAGAGAACGGAAAGAAGAACACAATGAAATATTTAATCCAGGACTCAATTTCGTGTCTTTCGTATCTGATCTGTCCCCCAACCCCGTGGTTGCTACGCCACTGGCGTGGATATTGAAATCGCATGTTTATCTTTTATTGTGTCTCCTTTCAATTCTTCTCGGTGTAGCTAATTTCAGGCCACATTCTTTCATTCATGTAGTGCAACATGACGCACGGTAAGGTATTTTCTTCATTGGACGATGCACTAGTACACAACAAAACTGTTGCTGGAATTTAAAAATATCCTTACCTTGTTTTCAAATCTGCAATAGTAACCGAGTTGGCCTATGGGCTATGGACTTTTGCGTCACTCTGTATATATACCGCCTGCTTGCTGGGAACAAATAGTGGGCTGAAAACAAACCGGCCAGGCAACGACACAGCAGTTGGAAGAAAACATAAGATTCTTCTGCAGAATTTTACTTGCTGAGACACTTTTGCATCACTCTGTCTTCATCACGAGGAACCATTGCGGCCCACAAACTTAAAAAAAAACAGTAATAGTGACAATCGCGCTAGAGTTTATTATACAAGGTACATCTGCTTATAACAGTCCAGTGACGACATCTTAGGTTCTCGAAATCGCATGGAGGAGAATTCGATGTATTCAAATACTGTGCTTAATTATCTCGCAATTACCTGATGTATTACCTCTCAGGTAATTGAGGGCAGCTTGTTTAAAAAGGAAGGCTATTGCATAAAAAAATGCCTGGTACAGGAATTCCATGCGACGTAAATGCGACTAACAAATGTCCGCTCTGGTTACATCCCATGCGATGTCGCTGGGATCTCCAAATGTCAGTACATCCTAGGGATATCCACGGTCTCATTGTAAAAAATTGTGACATTTCGCAATGATGTTGCACTATGAACTACAGGTGTGTGGCAACGCCGTGCATGTTGGGGTGTCTTATGTGACGTTACGATATTCAAACTGCATACCAGTGTGTTCACAATCGTCACCTGCCAGTTTTAAAAGCGGATATATTGGATTCTTTTTTTAAAAAAAAAGTAGGAAAAAGATTGAAGTTTAGACATCAAATTCAAGAAACAATTGTTAGCAATCCTTTTCCTATTTTAAAGATAATAAATCCAATATAGCCGCTTTCAAAACTGGTAGGTGATGATTATGAAGAGACTAATATGCAGTTTGAACCTTGTAAGATCACATAACACACCCCAACATACATGCACGACACGGCCACATACCAGCAGTAGCAGGGAACACCGAAAAACATTTTGTAAATAAATAAGATTTTGAGTTAAAAAATGCTTAGAGAGCAAGCGAACATTATGTAGTCATAATTTACACTATCCGCTATAATATATATATATATATATATATATATATCAGTTTATCTCGGTTAGTCGTTACATAAAAATATAAATGTATATTATTCTAGCTTTATTTCTTTATCTTTCCTTCAGTAGCATCTTCTTCATGCTGCTCATATTACTTGTTTCTACACATTAAGAACAATCTTTTCAAATATCAGAAATTCACTTTCTAATTTTTAAACATTTGTTCTAGAAAATAATGTCAGTGACACGCTAATTAAATAATAATAATAAACAACAATATTTACGTATGTTGTTAAAAATAAGTTCAGGCGCTTCAAGAAATGTCACTTTTTGTCACTTTCAAGAACATACACATTGCTGAATAACCAGAAATACAAATTTGCTCCTTTATAATGTTACTTTTGATTAATAAATTTAATTTCGACGCTGATAATTGACAGTTAAAGTTCTATAGAACTTCAGCTGAATTCTTAACAGATTTTCTTGTTCATCTCTGTTTGGCGTGTTGAAGGCAATTCTCAATAATCCCGTTAGTTACGTTCCTTTTGTGTTGGCGCAGTCTCTGAAAATAGAAAATAGGCAGTGTTTAATAAAATAATAACAGCAGGGAATGATTAAGGATCAATTATTAAATCTTAAACTTACAAAAATATTTAAAATGTTTGCGTAGGACCTGAACCAGCTTCTGAAAACACTATTGTGTCACATATGTAATACACTGAAAAAATGTAAAGGGCAAGGAAGACAACAGCTACAGCTGAAAATGACATGTTGAAGCAGTCACACTTTTATTATTAAAAAGTAAAGATTCTTATAAATATTACAATTACATAATATATTTAATTAACACTGTGCTGTAAAATAAATTTCTGGTTCACTCTCTCAGTCGTACTACGTAAGTCAAAAATGAGAATATTACAACTGAGGCAAATTATAATATCAATTAGCAACATAGAATAGAAAGTATTTAAATAATAATAATAATAATGTGAAAACATGTGGCAGCATTTCAATTGATGAAGAGCTAGTGTTCCATTCCCAAGGCTCCGATCTCAAATCTTGGCCCGGTCATTCTTTTTCCCTGAGTCGCACCAGGTGAATACCCAGATGGTTACTAAGGCCTTGATCACCGCTACCTTCCTCAATTTCTTTCCCACGGAGCAGGCCATACATACTACTTTGCCTTATACAAATGAATAATTTTAGTAACGTTGCGTTCCAAAGAATACAAGAAATCGTGAAAGTAGGAATAAATCATGAAATGCTCAATAAAACTACCAACATGGCAGAACAGTTCAAGAAAAGGGTTGAAATGTACTTTACGCGTGAGCGAATTATCCACAACCTGAAAATTACCAGTCCAAATGCGATGAAAGTACTACAGTTTGCACACAAGTAAAACATTTTTTTTCTGTAAGATCAAGATTTAGAAGTAACTTTTTTTTAAGGGGAAGAGCAAATCAATCTTCCTGTGTCAGCTGATGACAATCGCAGGTAGCTTACCGTTGTAACGTTGGAAAAATTTGACTCATGAACTGTCAGACCTTCGCGCCGTTTTGAGTTTTACATACATATTCACCTCTCTATTGCCGACATACATATTCAGCTCTCTCTCTTCCATGGACGCTTAACGTGTCAACTGAAGATGGGAAAATTGCACATCTTGCGAAAATGAGGATTCCCAACGTCTTTTAAATGTTATAACATGCTTTTGGGAAATAAAGTTTACAGGAAGATGGTTTTGACAAGTATTCATGGCACAATACATTAGACTCGCTAATCCGGCCATTCCTAGCACATATGGGTGCCGGATTATTGAGTGTCTAACATGTATTTGATTTATTTATTTATCTCGTTTTTTTATTTTTTTTTAAAAATAGGGGATATAGTGTACTGTACTTTATTAAATCGAAGGATATAATTTTAAAACATAGGATATACTTTATTAAATCCAAATATACATTAATTTTCAAAGAAACCTTAGTCCTTGAGTAGTATCACTCACTATGAAACGTGCCCCTAATTTTTAACCGTCGTAATGATGATATTCGACGTGGCATGTTTTATCACGAAACCGAACTGTAAAGAATGCTACAATTTCAAATACATACGGTATATGAAGCATTGCTTAACTAAGCACTGTTGCGCATGCGCACAATAATACATTGTGCACGTTTTAAGATCCAAGGTATGCCGGTTAGGCTAAAGGAGACTGTCATGATGAGTAATGAATGAAATGATGGAATGAAGAAAGAGGGAGGAAACGGGAGAACTCCGAGGGAATCCACGCACGCGGTGTTTGTCCACCAGAAAGTTCACTTGGCGGGGGATGGGATCGAACTCGGGACCCCAAGCACCAGAGGTGAACGCTCTACCACTGAGCCACAACGGCCCCTTCATTGTGGACGTGTTTTTGGTTGGATGTGCGCCGGATTAGTGAGAATATTGTGTAGTATACATTTAAAGTGAAAAAATGGGCATCAGAACGTTTTTCTCCCAATAGTTTAAACATAGAGTATCCCTCTTCAAATGCCAAGTTCTACATCTTTTTACAGTCTGAAAATGAGACTATAGAACAGTACGGAGAGTACGTACAATAATCACTAACCTATTATTGTGTTAGTGATTAATGAGCAGGGTTTGAAAAAACCCGGGTTTTTCTGAAAAAGCCTAACCCACCTGGGCCCATATGGGTTTTTTCGAGTATTTTCGGGTTTAATTGGGTTTTATCGAAATATTTCAATGTCTTTGGCGTAAAAAGTGTTAAAATGTGATTTATATTTCAAGATTATCATCGTTACAACTTGCAACAATTTTGTATTCACTGATATTTTTCTTAAATGGCCGCCATTTTGAAATTTTACGTTGGATCGCCGCCAAAATGTACACAGCTAATTTAGTGTGTTTCGTGCTCGTACTCTGAAAATTTCAACCTAAAAAAACAAAATTGCGCTTTGTAACGTACCTGCTATTTTGAAAGAAATGGCATCCATTTTGAAATTTTACGTTGGTATGCCGACAAATATATACAAGAAATGAATTGTCTCGTGCTTGTACCCTGAAACTTTAAACCTACGAGACCGAAAGTAGTACTCTGTAGTATGTATGATACAGGCAAGACGAACGTACAAATGTTTATTGAATCATCCCAGTATCCTCAGTGCAGGGCTGTAACTTGTGGGAGCAACTTCCCCCCAAGGAAGCTCCCCGCCGTTTGAGGGGGGCTCACTTCAAGATAAAATTTTCTTACTCCATATACGATACGATCATGAATTTATAAATAAAGCATCAAACAGGTTCACTACATTACATAAAACAGCACACAAAAGGTAAATAAAACAAAAATGAGTCATTCATATTCAATTTTATGTATTTACGTCCATACATAATACATTCACTGTATATTACTGCATACAATTAACCGTTGTGAGAAATTTCTGTAACTTCTCTATAGCGGAGAAAAATTCAGGTCCTATTGGTGTCCATTATTCAGAGGGTTCACTGTATAAGCTAAGGCCCGGATTTTTATGTAGTACAAAGTACCGAAATATGTACATAAATATGTAACAAAAATCAATGAAATATGTAAGAAATATGTAAAAAATATGAAAATATGTAAAAATATTTTTTCGTGTTTATTTTGTGTCTGTGCTATTTTCTTAGCTAATAAATATACTGTTGGGGGCTGCGGTGGCTCAGTGGTAGAGCGTTCACCTCTGGTGAATGGAGTACCGGGTTCAAACCCTGCTCCCGCCAAGTGAACTTTGTGGTGGACAAACACCGTGTGCGTGGGTTTTCTCGGGGTTCTCCCGTTTCCTCCCACTTTCTTCATTCCACCATTTCATTCATTACTCATCATCACCGTCTCCTTTAGCCTAACCGGCATAACCGTGGGACGTAAAACTCAAAGATTTCATTTTATTTCATTCCAAATATACTGTAACATATTTATGTAATAAAAGCTTAACAAGTGTAAATAACTTCTTACAGATATGTACAAATTTTCAAGAGAAACAAACGAAAATATGTATCAAGAAAGTAACAAATCATATTATTGAACATATAAACATAAAAAATATTTATTTAAACAAAAGACACTTACTTTTGGGACGAACAATGAACCACTAAATAAGTTTACGCAATGGAAAAACTTCGCCACTAACTTGTCACTGATACGTTCAAATTTTCACTAAGAACAAATAAAATTGTCTCGTGGAGAAATGAAAATCACATTATTGAATATCAAAAGAGAAAAAATATTTAAGAGAAAGAATGCTTATCTTTGGTACTTTCAAATTTATAACTGCGCGATTGAAAACTTTACTAACTTTCGATAGATACGTTCAAGCTTTAACAAGGAACAAATAGACTTTGTAAACACGTTATTAAAAACACATTATTGTATATCAAAATAGAAAACATCTTCAAAACAAAAAGCGCTTACTTTCCAGACGAAAAATAAACCACTAAATATTTTATATAATAAACTGCGTATTCAAACACTTCGTGTCACTAACTTGGCACAAATACGTCCAAATTAAAAAAAAAGAATGAAATTGTCTAATAGGAAAATGAAAGTCACTGTATTGAATATCGAAATAGAAAAAAAATATTTAAAATAACGAGCGCTTACTTTCAGAGCACTGCGTATTTTATATGATGGTATTCAAAAAATTCACTGACTTGCCACAGATACTTCAAGCTTTCACTAGAAACAAATGAAATTGTCTCACAGAAAAATGAAAACACATTATTGTATATGATGAAAAAAATCTTACAAAAAAATGTGCTTACTTTGCTGATGCACAATGAACCACTACATACTTTTCCAGGTATTCAGGAGTTAAAGAGAGTCATTGGTCAGTCAGGATCCTTTTATAAGCTGAGAAAGACCTCTCCACGTCGCAGGAAGTGACAGGCGCGAACTTCAACAAAGAACATTTTCCAGGGCTGATTTCCTCAGGGCTCTTCGTTTCTTCCCCATCCAATATCCATGCAGTCCTCGATGTTAGGTATCCTTGATTCCTCTTCAAAACTGACTGGAACTTCCGGGCAATTTTCGCATCTGTTTTCCCTGCACAATATTGAGTTTCTTCTCCACATCATCTATTGTTGTCATTGCTTCTTTCAAAGTAAGTCCTAATATTTCAAGTTTCTCGATAACGTTTGCAATCCACCCGAAATTATTTGCAATGTACGCTAGTGTACATTGAACAACATGATTTTTAAACGCACTTTGAGAATCACCCACTACTGCAATGGACTCTGCAGGAAATGTGGTGACAACTGACTTTACAGTATCAAAATTTTCATTGTAGAAGTTAACAGCCTGTATCCAGGTGCCCCACCGTGTCAGTACAGGCTGTGATGGTAGCGACACATTTGGTAGCTTTGTTGTAGCACTGCACACGACCAGGTGCGTTTTAGTTTGTTTTGTCGGCACACATCCGAGTGACGTCTGCTTGCAAAGGCGATAAGCACAAAAATCCTTATATTGTTTTCTTTCTTTATATATAAAAAAACATTATTTTCTTTCTTTTTTTTCTGGATTGAAAGCGATAACTGACGACGTTTCATTGCATATTGCACGATTTGTTTTAACCCAACTTTCCCGCAACGCAAATCGGTTGAACAAAGTGAGAGAAAAAAACAGATAATTAAATAAAGTACTTTTTGAGTTATTTTTCTATATATAGGTCTATTTTTATTTGCGTATTATTTAAAGAAAATTAGCGGAAAGGAGCAAAGAAACTGAATTCATGTAAAAATATGTACAGTAGATGGAAAATATGTAACAGACTTCAAAATATGTAAAAATATGTAACGTGATTTTGGTTTATATGGCTCCTTACTTCGTAATTTGCGAACACTTCATATTTTCAGCAGCGTACATACAAAAGAAAAAATATGTGAAAACAAAAATCTGGGCCTTATGTATAACAAACGGTTCTGGGAACTCGAAATATTGTAACCGGTTCTAACGAACCAGCTGAATAGCACCACTGGTTATAGTGAGTTCACCTTAGAAGATTTGAAGTGACACAGAATAACTAAAACAAAATAAGTAAATTATATGGCACTTCATTTCGCATGCTGTTCTTCTGCCAATGTCCTGTGCTGGCCACTTTTGACAAGCTAATACAAAAGAATAGTTGAAGCAAAAGTTGAGTGAGCCGTTTACAATAAACGTATGTGCACAACGTATGCCCTGTGGGTTATTATGAATCTGTAATCAAATATTCGACCATGCGCCCATGAGGGTAGCACTTAGAACTAGCTAAACATACCCGTTTCAGTGTATTAGACCAACAATTCAGCCCCTTTCATCTTAATAAACGGAAGTTTCTAAAATTTGGACACGTCTGTTTATTTTTCCGATCTCCTTTCTCCCTCCATCGCCATCAAAGCCTCTTTTCTTCCCTTCTAGGACATATATTTAAAAAATAGAACGCTTAATTTCGTATCTATTTTAAATGAGAAGTCCAAATATCAAATTCCATGATTCTAACCTTCAAACCATAACTTTTTTCTTTTCCCTTCAATACTTCCGAATTTTATTAAATATTAAAAAAACACTGCAAGACGTTCAAATTATTTTAAATTATGAGCCTAAACACAAAAGACCAAGTTTCTAAGCTTATGGGATTTAGAGAAATGGCCATCCTATTAAAATACCTCCCACCTTATTCCCTGTCCCGCCCCTTTTCTTCCATTCTAGGCTGGTGTAAAAAACTGAAATACCAGGCTAATTATTTTAAATGACAAGTACAAATAAATCTTCAAGTATCTAAGCCTAAGAGATTCAGAAATATCGCCACATTATTAAAGTACTTTCCACCGCTTATTCCCCCATTCTTATAGAATTCCCAAAAATCCTCCCTTAGTGGTACCATACGTCACAAATCCTACGTACTATCCAAATTTCAAGTTTTTACCTTAAGCGGTTTGTCCTGTGCGAGGATCAGTCAGTCGTCACTAAAAATTTTGAATTTTAGGTGCTGATTTACTATTGGCGCACCGCATTTTGGAAGATCTACAGGCAAACGATTCTACCAAATTTTGACATATTCCTTCCAATTTCCGGTTTCTTTTTGCACAACATGCACTAAATGGGAGCTCTAAAGACTACAGTGCATAAATCACGAACCAACTAAAAGGTACGAATGCTATCTCACCGAGTCAAGACAGAAGCACAGCAGGGGGGCCCGGAGAGGCAGCAAGCGGGTGCGTCTGCAGGTAGCAGGCACGTCAGGAACAGGGGGTATAGGCATAGACGAGGATGTGGTAAAACACTTAAAATATCTGTAATAATTCTTATCTACAAAAAAAATAATTTCGATCCTTTAAACAAAGTGATACACTAGTGTTAGATTGTCTTCCTTTCTTACCTTTATGACAAAAAATAGTGAATGTAGGGTTACTGCCCTTGTCCTTAATTTTTACTTCTTTTCCACACTTTACACACTTGATTTTACGCTTCATCATACCATGACTCTGCAGAAACTTTACAATTCTTCTCTCTTTATCAGACATTAAAAAAAAGTGTGTTAGTCGCAGATGTTCATAATCGACGTATAAACCGGAAATTCCCTCAGTTTGCTTCTACCCTATTTGCATACTTGCATTCTTCACCCTTCTGCTTCAGTAAATAGTTACATACAGAATACGTTCACTACCGTTTAAAATGTATTTCAATATGATATCCACTGACAGAAATTATTTATATTCACACTTGCTTCTTTTACGAAAAGTGTTTCACATCGAATTTTACCTATAAACTTTGTTTTCGGTAGAACACTCTGCCGGAGTGAACCCTAATAATTATAATACTTCATTAATTATAACAAGTGGCACGCCAAACGTAATACTGTATGCAAAATTCTTATGACATGTCATTGAAATGGTAATGTACTCACCTTTTCTCTTTGAAGGCATCCCCTCGCTCTCGCTCGGAACCCCCGTCTTTGTCCTGCGCTGACTCTGTTAGATGGCATTGATGCTTTTTAGCGGCCAGCTACTAGAGATTGGTTTTTATTTTTTGCACTCTAGTTTTTATGCCATACATCCGGCCCCGTATATAAAAACGCAAATCATAAAAGAATAATTGGAGAAAGTTCTAGAACACAAGTCCCACATATAGAACCTAGGTTGGTTCTTTTCTGTAGTGCAATGTAATATTTAATCGAAATAGTATTGCCGAGCGAGCGTGAGCGAGCGAAGGCCGGTTAGAGCCCCGCAAGGCACGTTGTTTTCGGTCTTTATTACAGCTAAATGGGAAGGGGGCCTTGCCGAATAATTATAATTTATCGACAATTACTTGCGATGCCTCTCTTGAATTTTATCTATGCCATGTGAGATATTTCAAGTCGCCTAGCGCAAATCATTTAGGCGACAAGAAGGAAATGAGTAAAAGAATCGGTGCAATTTTACTATACGGATTCACAGATTGTAAAATGTACGGAAAAACTTGGGGAAGTCTAATTTTCCCATTTTATGTCGAGAACAGAACCCAACGGTAAAGTTCTAGAACAAAGGTCCCTCTTCCCATTTAGCTGTAATAAAGACAGAAAACGACGTGCCCTGCATTTCTCTAACCCGCCTTCACAAGTTCGGCAATACTCTTTTAATTAAAATTTAAACTTTGGTACAGAAAAGAACCAACCTTGCTACTAACCTATATGGGGGACCTGCGTTCTAAAACCTTCCCGAACCGAATGAACCCATGCGGGGCTTCTAACCCCTTCCTACTCCTATTGCTACCCCTTAGCCCTACTCCTATTATTACTTATACTATGGATCCGTATACTAAAACTGAACGAAAGAATCAATTTTTCAACTATTATTTCGAGTGGTTAGCCAAAAGAAAACTTGCACGAAATTTTATGTATAAAGAAAAAATACAAATTTAAAAAATATAGGCATTTATACCGAATTGAATAGTCACTCTCATACGGACAAGAGATAGAATACTTTTCCAAATGTTCAGCAGCTTATAAAAAACGTTCAATATTTAATTCACAATACTTTTCAAATGTTCTGCAGCTTACAAAAAACGTTCAATATTTAATTCACACGGCATTCGCTATTCCTGTATGGATAAAATATAATATGCACTCATTCACTTTAACCACAGAGAGTTAAAGTGAACTAAAATATTTTAGGATCGTTATACTTACTTACCGATTTCTTTCTTTCTTCTTCACTATCATTAGTGTTGAAGGAGTGCCTCCGACTTCAGGACGACACTGTAGAACTTTGTATCACACCAACAAGAACTAAAAAATAACATTTGTCGAAAAATAAACTGGAGTTCGAGATGGGCTCTCCTATAAAGACGCAATATTGCCCCGAACCCTTCTTGTTGTTAGTCATCTCCAATTCAAGTAGCGCGCGGGGAATGCTGGTACTTTTGATAAACAAATGACGGCTGTTGTGGCGATACTAATTTACAACCACACAGCTGTCTATGTCATGTCAGTCAGGATAACATAATTTTCAGATTTTTAACAAAATATATTTGTTTGATGCTGCTACAATTAGTACAATGATTGCTAATGTCACTACGATATTCTCATGAGAAAATTTTTGATGTAGGCTACAATTGGGTATATCGCAGAGACGTCTTAGATATGTACCATTTGTTATTTTGGAAAAAATAACATTAAGATTTCTCAGTAATGTACACTTATGTCCAAAGTGATTGTTGCATATCTATAACTTTCTTCTTGTAAGAATATATTTGGATAATGATTTTGCAGTGTACTTTTATACTGATACTATGTGTAGAATCAGGAAATGTATATTTGTAGTAAATTTCATAGAAAAAATAATTATAAATACAAAAATTAGAATGAGTGAAACAAAACGTTGCTAAATTGACAAGAAAGTTTTATTTTCGTTTTATTGTTCTTATTGACTGCTCTTTTGACAAAATTTCCCACATACACGTTTTTGACGATTATACACATACTATTATTATAAGAAATACCGGGCGAATTCGTTATCAAATTATATTCCTACAACAACATATTTATAGACATGCGACAATAATTTTGGACATGAGTGTACCAGTGACATCTCTGGGCTATGGTGGGACATCCCCAGAAAGTCTATTAGGGTTTGCAGCTGTCGGCGGCTGGCCAACTTCTTTACCACTATTGTGCCGCCATTCTCCCGAGTCGAAAAATGCGCTCATATCGACCGCCTATTGACTCACTCTTTACTTTCATATAAATTCCATTCGACTTACTTTACATTTCAATATATTTGTTTCAACGAATGTCCTACCTGAAGCGCTGACCCGTGGCTTGGGATATATATATTACGATTTTAACGCGACATACCGGCTGGGAATACAGTGCCGGTATGTTGCCTGAACGATTGCACTGCTATTTACATAATAGCTGAAAACCACCGAAGACCTTCTTAGGGGGGCGGAGGGGGGTATTGAGAGACTTTGATCCTTCGCCAATTACATTCTAAAAAAAATATTCTTATGTTGTATTATACAGAATTATACACGAAAATGCTCAAAAACCGAGCTTTTATATTAACAATTCCCTGCGGGAAACTCTCAGACCCCCCACTTGACTAAGGTGTATTCCAAACTCCCGGAAGAATCACCCCCACAGCAGACAAACCCTAAATACGCTCAGCCTGAAAACACGACATTTGTATGAATTAAGACAAGAAGACACACAAATTCATACGAAAGAAACAATTCAAATGACACATCCTAACTATAAATAAAACTACATGAACTGACATAAATTAAAGAGGTACTTCCGGTTGACGTGGAAAGTTGAAATTTGGAATGATTAGAGCTTTCTGGGACTAACCGATAGGAAAATTGCCAAACGTTAATATTTTTAATTTTTATAGTGTCTAAAGGGGAACGAGGAATTTCCCCGTGTTATTTAAATGGGTCTTTTTTTTTACCCATAATCGCATGTTTCAGGCACTTGGAATCGGAATAAAAACTTGAAAGTCGGTATGTTTGTTCGTTTTTGTTAGCATTACCTAACTAAATCACTAAAAATAAAATTTTCTAACTTTGGAGTGGCTTAATGGGGAACTGAATAATCTTTCCCATCTTATTTATAAGGAACACCTTTTACCTCCCAAAATTATTGGGCACTTCCTGTAGGGCTACAATGATTAAATTTGACATGATTGTAGCTTTTCAGATAGAAAAATTGCCAAAAGTGGATATTTTTAATTTTTAGGGGTCTAAAGGGGAGTTGCTAAATAGCCCAATGATATTTAAATGGGTCTTTTTTGGACCTATAATCTCATATTTTAGGTACTTGGAATTGGAATACAAACTTAAAATGCTGTATGCTTGCATGGTTTCGTTAGCGTTACATAAATAAATCACTATAAAATAAAAATATCCAACTTTAGAGTGGTTTTATGGGGAACTGAAAAATATTTCCCATCTTATTTATACGGGATATTTTCTACACACCAAAATGTTTAAGCACTTCATAAAATATTACTAGCTAAAAGCACAAACTATATTTCATAAATATGATGGAACACAGTTTCTATTCATTATTAATATCTGTTTTATTTTTTTTATTCAATATTCAATAAAATATTCTGGAAATAATTCTAAAATAATGTATGAAAATATTTCATTTAAGTTACAATTGAAAGTAACAAAACCGTTTCCATACAAAATGAATAGGCGTTTCAAAAATATTTCTTATATTACGAACGAATTTATTTTTGAATATTCGAAACATTTTAAAACTTATGTTTCATATGTTTTCTCGTAACAATAGAAACGATTGAAAATAACATGTTGGAAAACGTTTGTAAAATATTGGCGAACCTTGTGCGAACTTGTAACGAACCTTGTGCCGAGGATTGTTTGACACCTACCTTAATTCTATTTAAGACAAATAAGCAAAGATTAAGTTTAGCCAAACTATCTTTTGACACGGTTCTGATATCTGGCATAAATAAAAAAAAAGGAATCTCCCAAGTAATGCAGGCTTCAAATCTCCCAAAGGAAAATGCAAGGCTATCAAGATTACAAATACTAAATATTATTTTAAATAAAAGAAAATATTCAATTGGTTTTTTATTACAATTAAATAACTATATAAAAAAATACAAACTAACAATAACAATTTAAATTCTGTGAATGAGCCTCTTACTATGAAAAGTAAAATAGTAATTTAAATGCAAATGAATAATAGGTGAAAATTGCTTGAAAAATAGTTAAATATACTTTGATTAAATAAATAATTCCAAACAAGAACAATCCTAACGCTATTATCAATTACAAAAGTTAATAAAAAAAATAACAGGAATAGAAAGTGTCGAAACTTAGTCAAAAGCGACCGTGACTCGACCAAATATTTTAATTACAATATAAAGCGAAAAACTATCAAACTCGCAAAGCAAGAAAAAAGAAAATTTAATTCGACGCAAAATTTAATTTCTCAATGGAAATCTCAAAAAGACTATAATGGAACGCTAAATACAATTTTTCTTTCGATATCAAATTACGAATTATTTTCATACCAAGTTTTAAATATAATAACAATAGCTACTTCTACTTGTGTTAGAAGGAAAAAATGTATTAGTCAACTGTTAGTTAATTAACCAATCCAAGGTTACCAGGGTTTAGTTCCTAGAAACTACAACTAGGTCTGTACTTACCAATTTTCAAACTGCTCTATTCTGCCATTGGATTCGTCTGTCCTCAATCACCTCTACTCGATTCTACTGTTCCCAATTAGTTCAGTTAAAAGAAGAAAACTTGGTAGGAAATCGGATGTGTCTAAAGAACGCCAAACCAATAACTTATAAATACTTCGTATTATTCCGATCCGGTAATTCAAACGAAGAGAAGAATTCGACTTCAAACTTTATATTCCTCCATACTCCATTAAACATTCGACCAAATACAACAGTCAGGTACTTCCAGATGGACGTTCGACCCAGCAACTAACCTGGCTCACGAGCGAGGCAGCCGCCCACGCGCAAACGACCAGACACTACGTCACGCGATTTAACCTTGAGTTTGTTACAAACAAACTCGCTTCAACAACCTTCGCTCTTCTTCTCATTACCTAAGATTTTACTTCTTCTTTTTTTAAAAAAAGGCAAACACAATAGATTCTCTCAAACGAGAAAAATAAAAAATTAGGATTAATTTATACAATCAGATATTATACATTTTTCTTTCTTTCTTTCATTTCTTGTCATTAGTCCATATTTTCATTTCACATCCAGAGACCAGCATATACAGAGTGTTCCAAAAAACAGGCAGCTCCAACTCAATGTAGCAGAGCATGGACATGGGCATGCTACATGGACTACATTTCCTATTCTGCCTTTTTTATCATGTATGTAAGACATTTTTAGTATTACTTTGAAAACATTTTCTCTCTCAACATTGAAAACATATTACATTACATTTAACACAATAGGCCCTATGCAGAGGCGTTTTGACGTATGATTAGCGTCATAATAAAAGCCTGACTACTGCAGGAACCATATGTTAGTCGAACTCTTTAGTATGGCAAAATCACGCGTCAGAACGTCTCTGCATAACGCCCAAAATTTGTAGTAAAATTTATGAAAATTTTCCTTACATTATGTTCCTGCTAACGCTCTTAAAATGTACTTCCTGTACTTCATAAAATGTTTTCCAAACATTTTTTAACCCTGCTGTAGTCGCGCTCATTTTATGACATGAGTAGTCGCTGCGGACTGACACTCCGTAGGTAAATTAATGTTTTTAATTGCATATTAAATAAATGATATTACAAAAATCGCAAAGAATATTAACTATTTTATTGAAAAAATATTCACCTTCACGAAAACACTCGTTATGAAACTATTATTATTTCATCACTTGATTTAGTGATTGTATTTATCGCTAGCGTATTTCTGTTTATTTAATTTTCTTGTAGTAAATCGTTGCTTTAGAATAAGTTACAAAACATGTTTTACGTGATAAAATTTAATTAAAATCCCAATTGTTTAGCATTATTGTAACTCAGAGCGTATACAATATAAAAGAGAGAGTATGCATATTGTTGTATTATAGTGTCATTCACAAAAAAAGTCTAACATTTTCCGTCAACACTGATTTTTTTCTATGAAGGCCTTTCAATACAAACTACGCATGTTGTAGATACAATTACATTCTTTAATATTTTCCCAATCACTTAGTTTTCCCACGAGGCAGTTTCAATGCATTCTACACACTACTGATGAATGTTGTAAGCACAAAAATGTTTTGCATAGAACGCAAAAATACCTTGTAGCTCGGTTCTTCTTTCTGTCGCATTTACTGCACCTTCCCCGGACGCCATTGGAAGTTTCAGGTAAGTTTTGAGTAGCTTCCGTTCCAAGAAGCTCATGAATTCGGTTCTTCAGACTGCCGGAAATATTGCTGACAGTTACTCTAATTTTCAGAAGGCTCTCTACCATTCGTAGGGACAACCATTTCAAAAATTCTCGTCGAGGAACACACAAGTCACAGTTGTTCGCATTGTAAATAATGTAAGAATTTATGCCTCCAATGTTGAGCATAGAATAGAACACAACCATCGTCCATCTGCGAGTGTTTCTTGCACAGTCATAGACAGAACATAGTTTGTCCACCATATCAACACCCCGTTTAGTTTCATTGTGTAAATATCATTTCTGGTTTTCCAGTTTCGGCGTCAACACTGTCATCATGGTGCATACTTGATATCAAGAGAACATTTCTTCTTGGGAATGTATGACACCAAGGTACAATCTTCGTGGAAAGTAAACATCGATGATCCCTTGGGACGACTAACTGGCTTTGAAAATTCAAGGGGTAGTTGTCTCTTGTTTTTTTCTGATGGTACCCAGCAATGTCAATCGATAGTTTACTTTTAAGGTCTTCATTAGTTCCACACTCGTAAACCAATTGTCCGTGGTGACATTTCTGCCCGTCCCTTTTATTGGTTCACAAAGTCTTTCAACCACAGATGACGGTGAATTATCCACTCGGTAAGGTCCCGGAGGCTGCATGCCAACATATATTTCCAGATTGCTTGTATAGTACATTTTTGAATCACAAAGAGCAAATATTTTAATTCCATACTTATTAGGTTTGCTAGGAATATCCTGGCGGAATGCACATCTTCCTCTGAATGCCTCAAGTTTTTCATCCACGGTTACAAACTCGAAAGGTGTGTAAGCAGTTTTACATTTTTGAACAAATGTGTCAAAAACGAATCTAATCGCAGCTAACTTATCTTGAGCTTTGCGCTGTTCACGAGTTGCGGGATCATCAAACCTAACATACGTAAACGAAATCGAAATCTGGATAGAGACATAGTGAGTCTGAAAATTTCTACGCCCGTACTATCCGTTCGCCACAGGTTTTCAGCGTTAAGCCTACTGCATTACAAAACGCCTGCTAAATATATCGGGCCAATTAGGGCCTGAATTTAAGCAACATCTGTTTCTTTTGCATCTCGGTCACGCGTATAGTTTTGTCTTACAAGTGCAATTTTTTGTTTGTATTGTCTACAATAGCGTTCATTATTTCTTCCGGAAAAAAATATTTCCAAATTTCGAGTGGGTCTTTCAAATCCTTCGTGACTTGTTTTACACCTGGTAAATGCGTCACTATGTTCATTTATCTTGTTCTTACGTTTTTCGGGGGTATGTGCACACTCCACGTTGTCTTCTGATCTTTCCCCAGATATAATGGACTAACCTGCTTGCTATGTGGCACTTTCTCTTCATCAGATATTTCCTGTTCGGTGTCCGTGTCCATGATTTCAGTAGTCAAATTGTCGTTTTCTCTCTCATCTTCATACACGGTATCATTTCCATTGACTGAGCACTCATCCAACAAACGCTGGATACGTTTTTTCTTCGTCATATTTATATTTATTTCCCACTGAGCTTTCCCACATCTTTCTGGTCACCACTATATTTAGCTGACGTTAATGGTCGCTGCGGACTCACGCTCCGCATTACCTAATATCTCCAACACTAGTGCACGCTTCGAAGTGCAACTCTGTACTGATAAGCAGAAGCAGATTGTTGGGAGGTATGAAAAACAGGAAGGGGGAGGGGTGATTTGCGCGGGAAAAAAAATCAACCATTGTTGACTGCGGACTGAGAGTCCGCAAGCGACCACTGCAGGGTTAAAAAGCATTTCCGGTAAACATTTGGAGTACTTTTCAGATATAACAAGGAATATGTTTATCTTCAGTATATTCTGAAAACAATGTAAAAATGTTTCTATAATATATCAGAAAATGTTGTCCACTAAAAACACAAAATATTTTCCAAAACACAACAGAAAACAATTCCTATTCATTTTTAACATGTTTTCTTTTTCCTGTTTTAAAGTTTTATATTAAAAATTCGAAAAAAAATATTCTGGAAGTAATAATAAAATATTATACGAAAATATTTTATTTAATTATAAGAGAAAATATAATTATTTAATTATAAGAAAATATATTACTAAAATTATTTCGTAAAATTAAGTAATTTTTTTAAAAAAATTCTGAAAATTATTTATTATATTACGAAATAATTTATTTTTAAAATATTTTAAACGTTTTTTAAAATATATATTCAATATGTTTTCTCGTAAAAATAGAAAATATTGCAAATATCGTATTGGAAAACATATTTTGAATATATGGAATATATTTCATTTCATTGTTTGCCATATCATATATGAAAAAAATTTTTAGTATCATTTCAAAAATATTTTTCCTTCTCAACAGTGAAAACATATTACATTATATCCAATACAATATTTCTAATACATTTTGTAAATATTTTCTTGGATTTACTTTCCGGCGAGCATTCTCAAAATGTACTTTCGGTAATTTCTAAAATGTTTTCAAAACATTTTTGGAAAAATTTTTTCGGGAAATATTCGGAATACATTGGGGAAACCAGCATGGAAATCTCGAGAGAAGGAAAAACTTTTGGAAACCAACGAAAATATTTTGTTTTGGTTGAGAAAATATTCCTGTCTGCGTGGGTTGCTAGTACCTTCATACTTCTTTATGCGTTTAAATTTGCTGCTCATATTATCTCTTAATCTACATGCTCTTAAACAAGTAGAAAGAAAGTACGAAATAAATACAAAACTATTTAGAAACTTGAAAACCGGTTTTATTTGTCTGCAAATTGTGGAGTTTTGTGTTGAAAGATACAAGAGCTGAATTATTTTGTTTTTAAATGTTTATATATACTGTTGGTACACTTTATAAGTTTATTAAGAAGATACATACGTAATAGATATATACTTCAATTCAAACTTTCTACATCTAGAATCAAAGCAAGATAAAAGAACACGCGTTGACATTGACAAAATTTGTGAACTCGAAATACATCAAGTTTCTAAAACTCGAAATACATCAAGTTTTTTCATTACAAAGAAATGAAGTTGGTATTTCATTTTATGAAAAAGTTTCTTTCTAAATATAGTAATGCTGTACTATGTAATTACTTATTTTATTTTCAAAAATACTTCACACAGGAAAAAAATACACTACAAGAAATTGATAATTATACACAAGTAGTGTCCAGCAACCAGATTTCTTAATAAATTTTACAATCACTCACGAAGATACAATATGAAGCTCTGAAAGTCATTTTTAGACGACTGAGCTTTTGTCCTAAAAATGCACTGATAACGAAAACAAGAACTGCTTCTTTACATATACAAATGTTTTTGTTTGCATGCAAATTTATAATCACAAGCCTGGGAATGTCATTATTTGAAATAATGTATAAATTACATAAACTTGCCAAAATTTACCAAAAGAGGAAACTGAAATACATCTCACAGATTCATGGATATATCATACCTTTATTCTTCTTAACGACATTAGATCAAAATTAGCCAAAGCGCTTCTCCTCTGTTACAAGTTTCAATAACAATGTAAAATTACTAATATTACTCTTATCTTACTTCATTATCCAGTAACGTACCGTATATGCGGCGAAATAATAAAGCCCTATGCAAATATTTCACATGCATCATATACGTCAATAGAACCAAGGACTACACTTCTGTTTACTTACGCAGCGGAAAAAAAGGTGCTGCAGTTCTCACCCTGAGCTTAAACCAAAGTTTGAGATATAAGCTCCCTAAACTTATCTGCAGCTGAAGCATTTGCCATCCGCCAATACTAGTCAAACAAAAACAAATACAAACTGCATGTGTATGCATTGATTCATTGAGATTGAAAGCGTTAGAAACAGTTAATTGAAATAAGAAAACGTTATGGATGGACATTATTATTTATTATGGGTTTAATTTGTACTTGATGAAAATTACCGTATTCATTCTGTATTTTATACATACTTTGTCCCATGTCAACTTAAAATTCATTGCAGAAATCGACGAAATTTCTCGATCTGCGACACTGCTTAAGTAGCATCAATCAAACTACATGCTTCAAATTTCCATATTTTGCGAAAGTTATAAGTTAACGGACAGTTGTAGTTCTATTTTTTTTAATGAAGCAAGTTCAAAAATGTTCAGTAACATTCAATTGGAGAATAATAGAATGTTATCAAAAACTAAAGAAAGATATCAAATAATTATATTCATTCACCTAAAATTGAATACTTTACTTACGCCAGTAACTAAACCTACATAAAATAAACCCTAAGGACAACGACTTTTATTAGATAAACACTAGTGAATTCTATCAATTCAAAACAAGAAAAGAAACGTAAGAAAATATGCCGAAAGGAATCTTAAAATTGTATTGATTGATATAGCTTAAGAAAAACTATCAAACTTTCACTAAACATAAATTTTACGAGTTGAGTTTGATTGTGAAATCGTGTTTGCATATTGCATTTTAAGCGTTTTTTTATTTAAAATTTAATTCGCCAGTGCAACTTGTGCCAACCTATTGTGGTTTGCAAGCGATAGTTTTTAGATTTTTGTTCAAAAATATTAATATATTTGCATTTTCAGGGAGAAGTCTAGATCTACTGGCAGTAACGATATTACCAGCAAGTGAAAATACTCGTTCAGATTCGACTGAAGTTGCTGGAATCACAATGAATTTTTTTTAGCAAGACATGCTAATTTTTGAAGCAGATGTTCGTTAAGTTTCCACCATTCAAGGCTGTTGCCACTTTGCGAAAGACACTGATTTGATTTATAAAGAGTAAGCTCATCTGTTACATTAGGACTTTTTGAACACGATGGAAATATTCCAAGCAAATAGTCTAATGCTGATGACCCACCGGACGATTGCTGTGATAAATCATCTTCTGATCCTTCAGATTCTGCGAGCATATCATGAACCAATCTATGGATCTTTGTTTGCATTTTAAAATTCAGAAATGGTAATGATTTGTACTTTGGGTCCAAGAATGCTGCTAAGAGGTAACATTTCAGAACACTATTTGACAAAAAATCAGATGATTCAGAATCGGATAATGCATCGAGCTGAAGACGCTTTCCTAAGTCAACTGATATTGAAGATTTCAAGTTCTTAACAATTTCAGAATCTGAAGGACATTCCTTCAGGTGGTTAGAAATAAGACCATAGCCTAATGGTAAAGCAAAAGAAATGGAACACTTTTGATCACACATAACTGTTGTAGCCATTTGCAGTGGCTTTAGTTCTCGAACGATATCTTCCATGATTTGCCACTTGTCTTCAGTTAATTGTAAATTCCTAGTGACATTTCTATCAGAGACTACTGCAATTATTGCTTCTCTTTGTTCCAGCAACCGTTCGATCATCGAATATACACTGTTCCAGCGAGTCTTTGTATATTGAATAAGGCGATGCTTTGGTAACTTCAGAATTTCTTGTTTCTTTTCAAGTGCGACTGAAGCAGTAGTGCTATGTTTGAAATACCCTACCACTTTGCTACAGATTGAAATTATATTTGTTACCTCGCTTTTCTCTAAACTGGTCAGTATGGATCGCTGCAATGTATGTGCCAAACATGATACATTGTAAACCGGCAACAAACGTCCAGCATTAATCATATTCGATGCATTGTCGTGAACTAATGCAACTACTTTGTCTTTGATGCACCATTCCTCCATACACAGTTTAATAGCATTAGCTACATTTTCAGTTGTATATCGTTCTTCTAGTTCAATTGTCTTGAGAACAAAATCTTCTGTACAGAAGTTCTTATACAGAGCATGACATGTCACTGTAATGTAAGAATCTGTTGCTCGAGACGTCCATATATCTGTCGTTAAAGCAACTACTTCTGCTCCCTGTAGCCTCTGCTGTACTTGCTCTTTCAGTTCAGAATAAAGAAGATGCATGCGTCTCCATAGTGTCCGCCTAGACGGTACGCTATATTTTGGTTCAAGAAAGGACATTAACTCCCGAAACCCTTTCCTGGGAGTAGATCTGTTACTATCATGTTTGCAATCCTTTTCGCAATCTGTTCTTCATGTTCTGGTGTGCACGGCCAGCTATTTTTAAGATACTTTACTATTGATCTTTGTTCATACGTTTGCTTTTTATTGTGTGTTTGAGGAACTCTAATTACATCATCACGCGTTTCGTCATTGGTGACAGTTTCACAGGAAACTTTCACAGTAGTATCTTCTGATATATTTGTGGCCTCAACACAGTCTGAAAGTCCAGGAGAATCTTCAGAACTATCCGAATAGGAAGCTTCCACAAAGGTACTGTTAAAAAAGAAAATGAAACAATATTATGTTTAAGCAAAATCACAATGTAATTCTATGAAGAAATTAAATATAAAATTATTTTAAAGACAAAAGTAAAGAAATTATGAATATAAGCATTGAAACTTTTTTTAGTGTATTACTATTTGACTCATCAAGCCACTAAGTGGGTATGCATGCAACAGTTGTTCTGACAAATTTGCCTCAGGAGATTTGTTCGTACTTCCGCTGTCTTGAAATTACGGTGGTGGGAAACTGGATGGCGTTCTGGTCACCAGCATCCTTGTAGTAAGTTATCAGAGAAGGAAAAATATCTTCCATAGAAAAAGAGATTCCATTCCACCTCGCCTAACGATTTATCAGTCACTGTTATCTCCAAGAGAAGAATATCAGCTATTTTAGGTGAGATGGGAATTCACATCTTGCCTAATCCTTTCTCGCCTAAAATGGCGCCAAGATACAAGGAGGGAATTTTAGCACTAAAGAGAGAATTCCTCTACTAGCATTTTAACCAGATATTTTAATCAATATTTTCAATTTCTGTCAACTACAATATAAATATTTAATAAGTACTATCCAACAAGAAATCATAGGGGGGGGGACGATGAAGTGGATGTAGTTCACTTTTGGTTGGTTGGTTTTGGGAAAACTGGAAAGTGCTTAGCAGACAGGAGCTAATCAGAAACAGGATAGAAATATATAGAAATATACAGTGTTTCAAAACAACACTGACAACGTTTGGGAGCAGATTCCTGACACCAAGATAAGACAAAAGGTATAGACCAACCTGGGTGTACAAATACTTCTTTTCGGTACTATGACCAGCCAAAAATCTGTCGGAAGATGCAAAAAAAAAAGCCATAACTCGAAAACAAAATGTCGGATCGAAGTTGGGGGAAAGGGAATGTTTATTATTTTTAGCCGTAGTTTCCATTAACCCATTAACGCCGTGCGTGATCATATGATCACAGCAGTTAGTATTTATGAAAATAAGCCTTGTATAACATACTTTCAGTGGTTTCTTTACGCTTTGTGTGTTGACTACTAGGAGAAGGTTCTGTTAACGATATACAGACAAAACAAATTCCACATTGATGCGTGAATGTAACCTAGAGGTACAGATACCCGCAACGCGCCAGAAATACAAGAAAAATAGCATCGTCCTCGCAGTAAGTATTAAAATACAATCTTATATCTTATTCTTTCAAGTTATTTTCGGCTGGCTTATGTTTTAGAGATGTCAAAAGTTGTTACAGATTACATTTCACTCATCTGAAAATATTTGGGTCATGGCCATTGACGTTTTCCATCAGTGTGATCATATGAACACGCAAGGCGTTTAAGTAGCTTCTCTCTTACGTACGTACGTATAGGTGTCAATAATACAGTACAATTTTGCAGGTATATCAATTTAGAACAGTTTGTACATGCTTTCAGTTGACTTACTCTATTCTTTTTACTTTATTATTATTTTTATTATTATTATTATTATTATTATTATTATTATTATTATTATTATTATTATTATTATTATTATTATTATTATTATTATTATTATTATTATTATTATTATTATTTTGCAACACCTGTTACTGGTAATTCTATGGTTTTCCCTTTAGATACACAGGTCTTTCACTTCAACAAATTCTTGATATTTTAAAATCGGATGACGTGCATGACATGCAAGACATGCTAAACCTCCGAGACCTAACGTCTTTTCGGATGAAGATTCGGGAAAGGGGGATGGAAATGGACAAAATTACAGGGCGCCAACTTACCAGTCATGCTGAAGTTGTTTTTACAAATAATACTCGACTTGGTGAAGATGATGTAACAACTCTGTCGTTACAACTGCATACGTGTAACGGAGTTCAACCTGTTTTTAATGAGCAAAATTTCCAAAATGAAAATAGAAAGTACTCGTTCGTATGAATTCGGAGAATATTAGCAAGCACATGAAACTTACTGATCAAATGGACCAGGATATCTCATATTATATAATTAGAATCACGTCCAAAATGTGGTGGTGGGCGCCTCTCTCTTGGATGATTGATGTATCGCAGGAATCGCATGGCTAATGTTGAGAAAAACCAGAATAGGCATCTCACACTTAGAATTTGCAAGTCATATTGTAGAAAACTTATTTGCAAAATTATAAAGCCATTCTATTAGATGCAGGGCTTCCAGATATTTCTGAGTCCAGCAGTCAACAACACCATGTAAGGGATGACGTTTGTCTTTATGGGAGAAACCACTTAGTTGTTCGGTGTAAGCGTAAACGTTGTGCAAGTACACTCTGTTCAAACACAGTACCTACGAAATGTTTCAAATGTAGCATGGGTTTGTGCGGCTACCATTTTATTTTAATTTCCATAAAGTCCCATAGATATTGGGCTCCATAACCTGACAATTCCATAGTCCAAATACTGTGTTTATTTTTGTCTTCTAAAGTGTAACAATTTCTAAGACAGTAAATGTCTCTTTTCTTTTCCATATGTCTTAATAATTTAACAGGGCATCCACTTAATCATGATATACGAAAGTACTTAAACGCCTAGCGTGTTCATATGATCACGGGGCACCCCAACAAAACCGCTTACGTCACGAACTCAAAATTTCTCGTAAATGGTCTTTACACCTAAATAACTCAAAATTACAAATTTCACCGAAAATAAAAACAAAAAATAATTTCGGCGTTAATGGGTTAATACACAACTCGATGTGGTACAGGGCGGGAGCAAGGGTCACCCCAAAGAAATTGAAGAAATCCTGGGATATTTTATTAAACGTTGAGTATAATGACATACGATGAAACTAACTAAAACTAAAGACGATGTTTCAACAAACAAAAGTCTTAGAACGCGGTCCAAGCTACAAGAACCTCGTTAGAATTCGAAAAAGGAAAGATAAGTATATTTGATTGATCTACTTTGTCTCAGTACAGAATTGGCTATCGAGGAAGAACTGAAATAATATGAAATCCAAAACGTTTAAATATTATGCCTTCTAGGCTAAAGAAGACAGAGAAATCACTCACGGCTATGTGGGTAGCATACGGGACTTTGGCACAGGAGACCCGGCAGGAACGCAAGCGATTTGAATATCACGTTAATTCGTAGCTCCTGGCTCATATAACTTTGCTACCGAAGAAATGCTAAACTCAAATCTGATCCAATAATACAGACAGGTAATAGATGGAAGCTAATTATTGGAAAATAATTCGTAAAATGAGAATGTAAGTGAAAACAGATAATCCCGAGAAGACTCGCTGGTACGATGGTATCCACCACGAACTTTTATAACCTGGGATCGAACGAGGTCCATCTCGCACCAGAAGTAAGCGCTCTATTACTAAGCCATCGTGACCCTACTTTGGAGAAAGCACTATGATTCTGACCGAAGTATCGGTCTAGAAAATATTGTGTGTGATAAACCAATGTAACTTACTTGAAGTACAAACAGTCAGAATGTAGAACTTCTTTCGTTCGGGTCGAATGATTTTCGATAAGTACCTCGCATATGATAAATAATACAAAATAGCAGCAACGTGAGAACAGCAGCCAACAGTTCTGTTCACGAAAACCGAAATTGTTCCAATATTGGACGGAAACAATGATGAGGATTAATTTCTTTCTATTCATTCTTTATTTGATCATATTAAACACACGTATACAGTAATACCATCGAAACAAACTAAACACATGAATAGCTATTAACAACAGGCATATTATTAACCAACTGTTACAAAAAAAGAACAATTACTAAAGAAAGATCTATATGTATCACAGAACATTGATTATGTGCACAATTAACACAAAATGCGGGAATGTATTATTTCAGTTGATGTGCAGCAGTGGTGTAGGCAAAGGAGGTGTGAACATGGTCGAGAATCCCCTTCATCCTCAGAGACCAATTACCGTTAAGACAAAAAATACTTGTTATCATAAGATTCTAATGTTATAACAACTTCATCTCCTCCCCTATTCAAAGGTATTGGCTATCCTAGTGGTGTACAGTGCGTATCATACGTATACCACATAGATGCTGACCTATGTATATTTGCCTTTTTTCACTATGAGGTACACTTGCGAACAAAATGAAAACAATATATGTTGTTAGGGACCCTCTCAAGAAAAAGCTGGCAAAAAATGGTGGGTGTCACAGTTAGTATCTACTTTTTTTTGAAAATTTCGAAAAAATACCAATTATCAACCTCAAAATATTAAAAAAAAATATTTTCCGACTTTTCTCTTGCTGAGAACACCTAACATCTTTTTTTCATGCAAATCAGTTGAGCCGTTTAGGAGAGAAAAAATAATAATTTCAATTTTCCTTCCCCCTTCTAACACCCCTCCAAAAGCGCTTGGGGGGCTGAAACTTTTGGAAACCGAGTTTCTCAAAATGTTAATCGATACTGTAAATTTGGTGCAGATATGCTTGGGGAAGCTTTCACATCCTTATTCCGCTAAGCCCTTTTTTCCAAAGTAACTGTAACGGTAACGCGTCACAAATTTCTAAGGAATATACCTAGTTTGCTTTAGTTTTTTTGCGTTACATTTCGGACGAGTACAATAATATGTATGGTTTTCCGGAAACAAATCTTTGTTTTCTTTCCTGTTGTAAATTTCTTAGAATGGAGCAATGGAGCATCATGAACTGTCAGTGACCAACAGTCACCGACACACAAAGAAACACATAAGATCTTAGGGCCACTTGCTGGTTTCAGAAGGGGAGTATAACCTCAGGGAAATCACGTGTACTGATTGCAAGCCGAGCACCTGGAAGATTTTGAAGTAGATTTTTACAGCTCTAAATCAATACATTCAGTGAGTGAACTACAAGTGCAATGATAGTCTAGCTTTCCTTAACGAAAATATTTGAAAAAATACTTTTTCTTAAAAGCTGAGGATGAGGACATAATTTAAAAGAAAATGTCTGAAGTGTATCGGCGGGAAATATTTATCAATAGGCAGGAGTTCGTCTACATATTTGAAGAAACATCTGAAGCTTTTTTATTATTATTATTTCTAGAGTAACAGTACCCACACAAGCATTGCGGATAAAGCTATTGTCCAAATGTTAATAATTTCTTTACACGTGCTCTTACTAATACTATATTAATACTTTCTTCAATACTTCATTTTTGTTTAGTGCTATTCTGATTATACTTATGGAGATTTGTTTATATTTATGGAAGTTGCAATTTCTTTGAAAAAAATGTTTCAATAGCAATTAAGTAAGAAAAAAGATTTCATTTTCTCAAGAGATTAAAAAAACGAAATGTATATTGAGTGTAGGTGAAGTAGGAAGTGTCGAAGTAGATGAAGTAATATGTCGATTGGTTATCGTGACAATAATATAGTGATTTTCTACTATATACTCTTTCAACTTGAATAAGTAGGTTTTAAGTTAATCATCGAAACGTAAAAACTTTGACGTAAAAAATATTCTAAAATGTTTTATAGGATATGATTATCCTTATAAATTAATAATTAAGAATCGCGGTTAATATATACAGTGGCGTATTTACGATTTTGTTTCGAGGTGCTTTGCCTGAAAATGTGAAAATTCTGCAAGATATTACATATACTTTACTATAGTAAGTAAGATTTCGGGGGGCTTAAGCCTGGAAGCATCCCTAAATACGCCACTGTATATACATCTTACTTTTCAAAATATTTTTATTTGTAAATAAACATGTTTACAAAATGCTATAGCAACTACTAATAGTGCAACACAGACACTGTAAAAAAAAATCCCACAATTTTTGGATCTAAATATCCAATATATTTCAATAAAAAAATTTCTTGTATGCCTTATATCTGGAGAACTACATGCAGTATAGACATACCCAAACTATCTCTTAACTCAGTATAATGTGCTCATTCCGTAAAAGGGGGGCCGCGGTGGCTCAGTGGTAGAGCGTTTACCTCTGGTGTTTGGGGTCCCGGGTTCGATCCCAGGAGCCCGTCAAGTGAACTTTGTGGTGGGCAAACACCATGTGCGTGGGTTCTCCCGTTTCCTCCCACTTTCTTCATTCCACGATTTCATCCATTACTCATCATCACTGTCTCCTTTAGACTAACCGACATAACCTTGGGACGTAAAATTCAAAGATTTCATTTTTTTTCATTCCGTAAAAAAAAAAAAAACGAAAACTCGATTTAGGGGCCGTTCAAAAATTTTGTGATCCCTGATCCGAAAACTAATTATTAGCCAAGATCGCAATCCTTTGATGCGTTTTTTTGATCATTCCTAAAGTTCTTGCCCAAAATCGTAATCTTTTGATCATTTTTTGGGATAATCCCTAAAAGTCATGTACGCGTAAACTGTAACGACTTTTAATTACTTCTTTTCACACACACACACACACACACACACACACACACACACGTATATATATGCGTGCAACAGGAGTGCAATTGTGACAAATTGTGTGAGAAATGTGCAGAAACTTCCAAGGGTGCAAGTCGTTGACATTTCTCACACGTTTTGAACACGCTTCTTACTCCTTCTGTTGCACACATATACAAATGTAAAAGATGTGATCAAAAGTTGCAGTTTACGCATACAATTTTTTTTTACAGTGTATTATAGCATTTCAATAATAGCGCATTGTTTATTGTTGCTATTACTGTAGATATGTTTGATGGGTGCCATAATTAACGCTGATGAACAAGCCTAAACTGTCCGCATGAAGGGATATAGCAGCGCTACTATTATCAACCTACAGTTCTAAACATTTATTACGATCGGGAAAAATCAGAATGTGTAATAATAATAATAATAATAATAATAATAATAGTGATAGTAGTAGGAAAAATTTAATTAAAATAATGTTTTTTTGTATATGATTATATTCAAAGTTCCGGACATAAAAGTAACGCGTTACTTGTCTTGCTTTCGAAGTAGGGTAACAGTTACTTTTGTAGGGGAAGTAACGTTCCCTTACTGTTAACGATATTCAGTAAGGGAAAGTAAAGTAACTTATAGCGCGTTACATTTTTACAAGTAATTTACCCAACACTACCTCAAAGCTTCAACAAGTCTTCGATGGGTACCTGAAACAAGCTTTCGGAAAACTGATTCCATGCTATTTTCCAAAAGTAGATGGGACAAATGCATTCACATGAGAGTGTTTCATGCATAGTGTAAATAAAATTTTGTGAGAATAGCGTTCTATAATAAAATGAGCCTTGTAACTATTTTAATGACCCTCGTCATTGTTCCCCTCACAACTGATGGTACATGCCCAAACACACACACACATACACATTGACGATTTCAGAAGAGTCTCCCCGGAGAAACTGAATAAGAAACGAGTGAAAGTAGTACAGTACTACTAAAATACTGGTTTCCCAGAGGTTAAGCCCAATCAGAGAAATGCCCACGGAAATTTCGTCGTTCTGGTGCAGTATCCTCAGGCCACACCATGAAATCACTGCTCACACAATATTAAACACCAGTAGTTTAAGCAGTAACGCCCGCGGGGTTTTTCCAGGGAGGGAGGCTGACAAACAAGCAAAATTGCAAATACAAGCCCCGTGAAACACACAATATAAGTTCTACTGCATGTAAAACAATTACTTACGCTCATGGCGTAAGTTTACTACAGTAATGTGTGTGAATAAGCAAATTTGTTTTGATATGTATTTTGAGGAATCGAACCAATTTTGATAATCCAGGGGGCAATGTCCTCCTTGACTCCCGTTGCAGGTGGGCATGAGAGTAAGGATATAATTTTTTGGTAAGGTATACGCGCAACTGTTTTCAAACATATAATGTTACCCATCATCCCCATATATGCTTCTTCTTTCGTAAAATTAAAATGGGTGAGTATTATGGTTACCAACTCTGAAAAAAAAATTACCGGCACCCGCTCAAAATTTCCTGTGATATAGGCCTAAGTGAAAAGTCTCTCTCTTCGAACCCATCCATGGGAAGGAAATGTACTATCCTGGACTAAATGCATAAGGATTTAGATTTCTGGGCTATCGGCATTTAAGGCCATTTAGCCCTTCACGTTTTGAGTGATGGCGTCCCTCGGCGAGCACACAATTCGGGAAAAGGGAAGGTAGAAAGGATTGGGAAAGGAAGGAAGTGGCCTGGGACTTAAAGTTAGGTACCACCCTGGCATTTGCCTGGTGTGAATGAGGAAAACCCAGAAAAACCTCATTCAGGATGGCTGGCATGAAAAGCGTTTTACACTTTTTCGACCGAGTGCCCCCACCAGGAATCGAACCCGGGACCGCTCACACCGAAGGCGAAAGCGTTAGCGACCACCAAAATGCATTAGGACCCGTATTCTGCATATCCTTAATACATGCACTTATAAGCGTAATATATACCGGTACATTGTGTTCTGAAGTGGTATCGATCATTTTCTTCTATTTACCAGTAACTGCTACTTCTTTAAAACTATCGAGAGATGAAAAAATAGTATCTTAATCTGTACGTGTCAATTTTGGACAAATCCTCACGCTATATTTATGTCGCACAATTATGACAAATTAAACACTTCTGTATCCAGGGGCGGATCCAGGGAAGGGGGCGATTGCCCCCCAGAAGAGAAAACTTTCTTATTTTATATATATATATAAAACCCATCCAAAAGTTTGGAGCCTTTAAAAGTAGCAGTATGACAACCCACCGCCCCCCAGAAGTCGGTTCTGGATCCGTCCCTGTCTTTATCTATTGTCGAAAACAATGTTTCACAATAAAATTTAATTTTCAAATTTCTTGTTAAATAAATGAAAAGAACACTCATAAGCATCTCTGCTAAAAGGGATGTTAAACTCAAAATGAAAATCATGAAAAGAACTGCCCTAGGTTTTTTAAAAAAAATCACCGAATGTATAATACAATGAAAATTTGTATTTGCAAATAAGACACTGTTAAAGAATTAGGGTGTTTAATGTTTTATTCTAGATTATAAATTTCAAAATAGTGGTCATAAAGAGGCTGGTAAGAAGTTTATAGTGTGTACTGGTCACTGACCTTAATAAAAATAACCGCAATATATAATAACGGGCTGTTGGCAACCCTAGTTAGTATGCACAGGGCTATAACAATATAAGAAGCCTCAAACTTTTATGTACAGTAAGGAACACTTCTGAATGGTACACCCATATGGAAATTTACGGCAAAAGTGTACCATCCAGAAGTGTCCCTCCCGGGGCTCAGCCCCGGTACTTTTTTGGTTGCCGGGGCTCAGCCCCGGATCTTTTCTCGTTGCTTTTTTAAAAATTTTCTCCGCATCTGAAATAATGTTGATAAAATCCGTACTTTAACTTTCCTATGTCACTGTTTCGGTAGCTCATATTAATTTAAAATTCAAGTGCATTATTGAGGCAACCGGGGAGTGAGAAAATAGCAGAAACAAGGTTCTTTTCTCTCCGGTCGCTGCTGGTAATTTTCTTTTTTCTATTTGTTTTTCAACAGGGGCTATAGCTGAGCTATAAAATCCTTGGGGGCGGAGGGGGCGGATAGTGACAGAAACTAAGAAGTTCTTTCTTCTACTGTCTTGTGTGAGCTTTCTAGCTTTTCAGAGTCCTTGCAAGAAAAGACTATAGCCCTACCGAAGGCAAACAAGCTCATATACAGATCAATCGAGGTGTTTAAGGCCCATAAAGAGAGAGGAGGCATATACTGGAGAGAAGTACAGAGAGCCATAAAAGAGAAATATTTTAAAGAAGTTCCCTTGAAAATGAGTGGCAGTAAAAACAACGCTTCGGAAATTAACAAAGGACAGTTCTATGAACAGAAGGTGCTTGACTGAGAAGGACACTGTGTACTCCGAAATGATGAAAATTATTTACCCTGAGTACTGGCCGGAAAATATTAATGTTGATTATAGCGAACAAGACTTGAAAGAATTGTGTGAATTGTTTTCTTTGTGTTTTCGAGAAACTATTCAAACTTATCGCGACTTTAAGGATAGTGGAGGCAGGCAGGTCTTGGGGAGAATGAAGGTACTAATGCAGTGTGTGCAAACGATACCAGTCAGCAATGCTGAGTGTGAGAGGGGTTTCAGTGTAATGAATAATGTTATCACGCCAACTAGAAACGCGCTATCGGTTGGAAGTGTGTCATCTTTAATGACAATAAATATTAATGGTTTGCCATTGTCCGCAACCCCTCCTGTACGTTAAGCGCTGGATATCACAAGGAAGAAACACCGCCCTCTCAAGTTGCTAGGAAAGAAATCGAGGCAGAAGAAAACAAATCGAAGGAAGCTTTATGGAAACTACTGTGACTAAACTGCATTCGTTGTCTTATAAGAGGAAAATTCAGCTATTTTGATATTATTATTCACATAAACATTATGTTAAAATACTATGTTGTCATGAGATTTGTTTGATTTGTGTTTGCACAAGTTTTCCCAACTCTATTTAATATGGAAGTGCCTGGAATTTTACAAGATTTGACTAAACCGCACACACATACACATTATATATATATATATATATATATATATATATATATATATATATATATATATATATATATATATATATATGGTAGCCAGGAAAGGCCCCGGTACTTTTTTATCACGAATTTAAACACTGCCCTTACTGTACATCCCATTATCTCTTAAAGCCACTTTTAAGGTAAAATAAAATAACGAAAGTTTTGGTTTGTTTCAGTTTACCGCCCCACGGTTATGCCATGATGACTAAAGAGACTTGGACTTACTGATTATAATGGAATCTGAACCACTTTTTCCGTTCAACTGTATCCCACCGGGAACCGAATCCACGCGTGCCGTAGGCAAGCTTGTTATCACTAGACCAAACGGATGTCCAAAATAACGAAAGTTAAATATTGAATGAAATATTACATGATAAAACACACGACGGTATATATCCCTTGAATCAAATTACATAAGAAAGAAGTGCTTAAATCTTCTTACCTTAACGTGATGTGTTTTGTAGAACCAGAGATTCCAGGATCGTCATCATCTTCTGATTGAGTGTTCCGTGCAATTACTTTATTAATACAATACTCCGTGACATATTGTGCTTTGCTTCACCTTAATTGCTTAACACTTAATTGCTACTTTCACCCTTATCTTGCAGTTCACTGAAATGAATATTAAATGCTTGCTCAGTGCGTTTGCGCAGTTGACCTTGACAATCGTTGCACCATATGCACCTGCAAATGTTTACTATCAAAAGCTCGACACATTATAGGCTTAAGACTTTTAGGTTCCAAAACGTTCAAATTAGAATAAAGTACATTTAAGGACGTTATACGTTAGGATTTTGTTTTATGTATTACAGAAAATGACATTTTCCTACATTTGATTACCAGTATATTTTAACAATGTTAGCTATTGTGCACATCGAAACATCTTTTAATACAACAATATTTTAGTTTTAAGCTAACAGTTTTAAGCTAACATCTCTTAAACAAAATAAAATATTAATAGAACTGTCCTTACCTGGAGTTGTTATTCAAATCCGGTACACATAACATTGCCAAAGGGGGCCAAGGAGGCGGGCGCTACCCGTAGGCTATACCTGCACCCCAGACTGGTAGTATATATTAATATCGCGCAAATAATGTGAAATTAACCTTTTAAGTATAACCCCCCTCAAGTAAAATGTATCCACCCTTCGATTGTGTCCCTAAGAAATTAAATCTGATACTGTAATTGGTGGTATAGCATATCATAGCCAGTTTAGAACTACAATGAACCTAATATTTTTATTTTACTTATTTATTGTTTTTAATTTTCTTATTTTTAAAATCAAATGCACTTCACTTTCCTAGAATCACACTAAGGGAGAAAATAATACCTATATGAGGAAGAACATACCGCGTAGAGGGAGCCTTGTTATTCCATTGTTCAAAACTGTTTGACGATGAGAGGCTAAATCAATATTTCGTGCGTTGATATATATATATATATATATATATATATATATATATATATATATATATATATATATATATATATATAAACGGCAACTTAGGGTATAGATTCTAAACGCGGGGGACTCCGTCCCGACTTCGAAAAAACATGTAGGCGTCGCCCAGTTCATAAAAAAAATACAATGGAGAAATATAGGAAGGGGGAACAAGCGTAACGTCATGCTGCTACCTACCGTCCTCCTACCTTTTCGGATCCACTTTTACCCCTTTTTATGACCCCCAAATTAGAACATTTTAGGTGGTTTAAAATTCTTGTATTTTTGATCATAGCAACTTGACCTGTAAAGAAGACACAAAAAATTCTCCATTAACTGTACAGGAATGAAATAGGATCATCCTTAAGAATCTGAAGCTTCGACATAACAATCCATTTGTGATGTGTGTCACTGCATGAGACCAATCCGTGGTAGAGATTTGTGTTCATGCAAAGCAAAATGTGCGTACATCAGCACAATACAAAACTGAAAAAAGCTATTTATTAATGCTTATTTTCATTACCGCAAACTAAACGCAAATATTACGTTGTGTCGAGCTCGAAAACCGCTAGTGAATGAGGGCTCAGAGCGCTTGAAAAAATTGATTTACACAATAATTTTCTACTCTGAGTCCAGGAAATGAACACCAATAGGCGTACATACATTTCAATTTCTTACTGGTAAATAGTTATCCGGACTTTCGGTATCCAGTTCTCAAACAAGCCAAAAAGTTCGCTATAGTAGGTTAATTCAACGACGGTACTAAGAATGAGCCGTTTCAAAGAAACAATACACAGTAATTTTTGAAAAACGGTAGATGAGCCTCCGTAGGAATGCCTCCGTCTGTCTTTATTCGTGAAGACAATAAATCAAGCAATTTTTGTACTAGTATTACCATTTCTTCTATCTACTACATAATATTACGCAATTCTATCATACAGGGCATAGTGTTTCATTTCAGTATTCTCCCCATTAAATTGATCACTTTTGACTATAAATATCTATATATTAAAATGTTAGGTTTATATGTTTGTGTGCAAAGAAAAGTTTATATGTTTGTCTCCAATCGTTTTGACAATGAGATCTCGAAAACCACAAGTGCTAGAATCGTGCCATTTTTGCTGGTCGATTCCAAATTTTGTGTAGATTGGCCCAGTTCCAATTGAACATTTAAAAAACGTGGCCATTATTTCTTTAATACATATTTTAGGGTACACTGGAAGTGTTGACATTTTAAAAAATAACACATTCTATAATTTATACACTCCAACACAACATGTTTGTATACAGTGGTTGTATATTTCTCAGGCGTTTGTTTCATGATCAATTGATAATGGAAATCGAAGAAAACTATTTCTCGAGTGATGGAGAATCTTTAATATTTAGAATGTTTTGCTAATGAACACCAGATATCAGTGGCATTGTAATAAATTGTGTATGTAATGTATTTGCTTATTACATACTGCATGCAAGAAGAAAGAAAGCACTGATCATACATGAATTAGAAATTCCAACCAGAAGTAGGCTCAATCTTGCAAACGGTGCGAGATATTGAAAAAATAATCGAAAAAATCTCTCCTTTGTGGTACCCCTTGCCGATTTTTATCAAGACGTCTTTCATTTGTGTCTATAAGGGGACATGTACAAATATTGTGAGGAATGACAAGAAGATTCATGCTCATATGTGAATGATGCGCTGTGTAGAGAGTGCAGGTTAAGCTAGTCTAATTAAAAAAAATCCAGGTTCTGAAAATCTATTGATAATAAAGAAGGTAATTGTATTCGAAACAACTAGAGATTTACATAAGAGTGAATATTGAATCGAAGGAAAAAAATGTTTTTAATCGTAACTAATAATAATAATATAATAATAATAATAATAATAATAATAATAATAATAATAATAAATTACCGTTATAACAAAAATCCCAACTGGGTTTTGATGAAAGTTCAAACTGGATTTAAGTAGAAGCTCAAAGGTAGTTCTTGATGAAAACGGAAGCCAATTTTGATTGAAAACTAAGCCGATTTGAAGATCTAAGACATATGTAGATTCTCAAGGAACCAATACCGGATTCGGTAAACATCGCAATGGTTTTAGTAAAAACTAAAACTCAAAACTGTTCTGGAAAACACAAAAAACTATCTGTGGAAAGGAAATGGGTTCCGGAGAACAACGAAAAAATTTCTAGTCAGAAATAGAACCAGTTTTGGAAAAACTGATACAGGTTTTGATGAAAAACTGAACCGGCTTTGAAGAAAACCGAAACCGGGTTCTGAAGAAAACCGATACCGTTTTTTAAAAAACCGAAACCGTTTTTTTTTTGGAGAAAACCGGTTTCCGTGAAAACAGTTTTGTTTGAAAATTTTGAAAAAAACGGTTTAGGTTTTTCTTGGAAACCGGAAACAGAAAAACCGGTTTCTGCGCCTACCACTAGTATATACTGTATGTGTGTGTCGTCTTTTTAAGCGTATGAGTAATTGTGTGTTTATCTGTTTATTTATATATTTATTTATTTATGTGGATTTATATATATTTATAATATTATTTAATTATTTATGCCAATTATTTGTTAGTTTAGATTAGTTGTGCCAAGATCGTCCTTTTTATGTGTGTGTAATTTACAACAGATAGGAAGCCTCGGTATAGGGAAATACGAATTAGAATACTTAAAGTGGATTGGCTGCTGCGAGGAGCCAATCAGAAGCAAGATATCTCAGCTCTTGTGTGTATATAAGACTGCACGTTTCTCATGTATCTCATAGTGTCTGATGAAGCCAAAATGTTAGTTGGCGAAACTGTAACACGTATGTAATATTTTTATGTGAATATATTGTTTTGGTCAGCAAATATTTTGTTTGTGTTTAAGTATATATAAAGCAAAGCTTCTACTTATGGAAAATATTACATGTGTAAGGATAAAATAGTATTGTAACGCCGCTAGTGGCGCATCGAGCCGGAAGCTTCATATCGTGTGGAATGAGTTGATAGCCGGTAAATTTGCAATTAAGTTTGGGAGTGAGATGCGTTTCAGTGATAAGTAATGTGTCAAATTGTTCCTCGTGTAATAGTTGTTAAAATATGAGTTTATGAGGTAAGTACAAGAGAATGTTGAGAAATAGAAATAAAAGTCATAGTCAAATAACTAGATACATGATCACTATGAAGTTAAATAGTTGTTTCGGGTGGAGATACATGAAAGTGCACGTACGAACCACTGTAAGTGTCATGAAAATCGAGGTGAAGAATGTTGCGAGCTGCGTGCTGAACGTGTTTTAATATTAATGGTTGTGCAAAAGACGAACGTTTTGAAGAGTGTGGGTGACAAATGCTAATAGTTTATGCATATAAAGAAATTGATTAGTCTTTCAAAGTCTCCCCTTTTCGATTTTGAACATAATGAGTCAATAGTGGTACTACAAGTTTCGGCCTGAATTCTTCTGGAGCAAGCCGAGACTTGCACTTGTAGCTGTATCTCGGAGGCGGGAATTGATACCAAGTGTTGCAGATTGGAACTTGTTGCAGATTCGGACAGTTTTCAAAGGAAAAGGAAAAGTGTGCACCTCTTTGTAGGATAAAAGGTTCATAGGTTGCACCTGTTAGTAGGATGTACTTTGTTTTCTTGACAGCGTTTACCTGGGAGAGGAATTGGTCGTAATGAGCAAGATTGTTCAAATCGGCATCTCTTCTTGAAAATTAAGATTTGTTTATGCAAAAGGTCGTTGATAGTATCCTGTGATGTTCTCAGAATTCGAACTATGTACGTTGGTCCCTGATTGTTGCGAATACGGATGCATTTTTAAAGGTGTATCCCACTTCAGGAATTTTAGCCTATATATCAAGTGTTATAGATAGACGGACCCCTCGTACTACGATTGACATGGTATGTGGCTGAGGTTGCTAGTGTCGGATGTTGTTGAGAGAAGTTAAAGTCAGTTTTCCTGAACATTTCGAAACTGGATTGTCACGAATTATTTTGCGAAGTTGGCCGACTGTGATTTAATGATGAATCCATTTTTTTGTTTCTGCCATTTGCGAAATATCTTTGCGTTGCCGATACTGGAAAAGTTAAAGAAGTAAAGCCTTCGAACTAAAGTACTTTGGATTGTAGTTTTTCTGTAGCAAGCTGTAGACAGGCTGCAGAAGAGGATAAGCTGGTTGGAGTCAAAGTCGGAGCTCGAGATGCTATGTGCATTTGTATGCTTCTTAAATGGTGGTGAACTCGTTGATGATGCTTGGTGGTTGCCACTGATCGGAGAACGAGAACTCTGGAAACTTGGTTCAGTGTATGCTGAGCATGAATGAAATTGTGGAATGATGAAAGTGGGAGGAAACTGGAGAACTCCGAGGAAACCCAAGCACACGGTGTTTGTCCACCACAAAGTTAACTTGGCGGGAGCAGGGTTTGGACCCGAGACCCCATGCATCAGAGGTGAACGCTTTACAACTGAGCCACCCCGGCAATTTTATCTTCAAAGGATGTATGAAAGACTTTCCATCGTCAATTATCATATGCGGTAAAATAACCGAACTGAAACAGTATTCAAAACTATGTGATGAGAATAGGATAAGAGTGAAAATGATCATAATGATGATTAAAAATTATACTACTTGTGTACTCCAGCCAAATTACGCTCGTGAAAACTCTCAATTTTTTGCAACCTGTCGCCTGTTAATGAATTAGCATCACTGTGCGCCCACATGATTGCAATAAATAGAGTCTAGACTTGGCAGCTACGCCTCACTACATGTGCGCCAGCTGAGAAAGTATGTGAATGCACTACGTTTTACCGGCAAATCAAAGTGGCTAGCAACCTATGAAAAGGTTACGCCCTCTGTAACGTAAGTGATGGAAAAGAATTTATTTACAAAGTGTAAGTGGAGATCTGTGCTCTATCGAAATTTTACAATTATACGGTATAAAAACTAACAAATAACCAAAAAGAAAAAGAAAAATAGGCGTATGGAACTTTGATTCTTAGCATTATTATGTAAGTAAACATATATAACACAACTTAATATAGACAGATTGATTCAATATAAATACAATACAATTAGAGAAAATAAAAAAAAATGTGTAAAGGGATAACGAGGACGGAGAATGAGGGGAGGTGCGAAGCAGAAGTTAACACATGAATATTGTTAATCAGACAAATGAATGTGTCTTTTGCGTAGGGTCATCTCTATGTGATGATGGGAACCGGAGAAGCCAAACTGAGCAGAAAGTGATTACTGTGCAGGATAGGATGGATGAAAGAGTGGAAGATGCTAATGAATAACATAATCAGATATAACCTTGAGCCCCAGATTTGCCCCAATTCGTGACTTTTTTTGAATTATTTGTAAACAACTGCAACAACAGTTTTCTTAATTGGTATGTTAGCAACTTTGGGTGAGACACTTGTCGATTTCCGGGGAAGATGTGGATTTCGTATTTACATGCCTAAAAGACCTCCAAAATGTGGAATTAAAATTTTTATTCTTGTTGGTGAAACATTATACTACACAACAAATATAGAAGTGTATGTGAGGACACAACCAGAAGGCCCGTTCCAGATAGATAACAAACCTGAAAAAGTAGTGAAGAGATTGTATCAACAGATTCATGGTTCATCTTGCAAAGAGACCTTTTTACAATAATCGGTTTACAAGCTGCAATTTGGTTAAATAAATGGAATGAGACAGTAACTTAACTATCATAGGGACAATTCGTAAAAACAAGAGAGTTGCCCCCGCGTTTGTGAATGCCAAACGGAGGAAAGAATACAGTAGTGTATTTGGTTTTCATTAGAACTGCACCATTGGTTCGTATGCATCTAAGAAATATCTGTGTTTAGTGCTGATCTCAAGTATGCACAATGACGTCAAATTAGATGAGAGTACCAGAGATAACAGGAGGCCAGAGATCGTACAACGATACTAAAGGTGGGGTGGACATAGTAGACCAGATACCTACTGAATATGACGAAGAAAGAAATACTACACGATGGCAAATAACGTGATTTTATCACTTCTAAAATGTAGAACCGAGTAGTAGTAATGTTGTACATTTAGCGAACACAGCAAGGTTTTTCGGATTAACTCTAGAAGATGCTTCTGTACCTAATCATGTAGGAAAGCGAGGACGATGTTAAATGTATAAACACAGTAAGGCCAGATATTTTGCCAAAAGGGCTGTAAGTGGATTTGCCTAAGTCACGCAAAAATGATGTGTGGAGACTGCTGCAGAATTGAAACGTGAATATACCGCTATTAGGAGAAATCCTGGTTTACTTCTTTCTAGTTAATAAATATTTTAATTTCAGTACCGGTATTTAAGCAATAAAATAGTCACATAATTATCGAACTTAATTTTATCAAGAAAGGTATTGCCTCAATAAAAATGTATAGTTTCGCTTAAAGCGTATCCACTGTCTGGTGTTTGTATTTAATATTATAAATATAATACAAATTTAAATCCTAGTTCACATCTTATCAGACAAAAATGTTCCTGGGTCCAGGAGGCAAAATGTTACCATTCACAAAAATTTTTTTCACCTTACCACTATAAGGTTAAGAACAATGTATCTCACGAGGGTAAAGTGTACTGGCAGAGCGTAAATATTAGGGACAAGGACTATGCTGATAGCGATTTGGTGTGGGGTCTAAAGTGAGGTAGTATATATTGCATGAATAGTGCTGAGTTTGGAAGCGTTTGTTGATATAGGTGATATTTACTTTTTCGATATATTAGTGTAATATGGACAAGTTATGCATTGGTATAGCTCCAGAGTGGGACTACGTAACCGGACAATGAAAGGTATGTGGAAAATTTTGGTTAGAAGGTCAATAGTTTCTTTTATAGATTTTGAATAATGAAGTTATCCACACTGTAAATCTGTATGTTAAGTTTGGCAGTAACAATTTTTTTTATGTACTTAGGATCGTCTATGCATAAAATACAAAAAGACGACATCAAACCGCAGAAATTTAAAGTTCGAGCTACTACTTCATGAAAAATATTTGTGCTATCTCTATGCTTTATCATTTCCATTGTGAACCCAGTAGTAAGGCAACAGCTAGAGTCTGCGTTTGATAGTTGGAGATGAAGTGAAATATCGTTATCATTTATTGGTAGAGAACACTCAATTAAAATAATTTACAATGTTCAACTCAGATGGCAAGAAAAGAGTGAGAGTGACTTGTGCAACGTGATCCCACGCTAGAGAAGTGTGCCAAATCAAATGTTTTATATTCTGCGTTTAATGTGGTGATGTACAGTAGAATGCTGCTCAAAAGTGCAGTGAAAAGAAAACCACCTTAAAACTATACTACAAAAACGTACAAAGTGTTACAAACAATTTTACAGACTGTGCCGTAAATATGGCTGTTTAGTGGTGAGCGAAACATGTCTGAAAATATCAAGAAGGAACAGTGGAATGTCGTTTCTCAACCAATTCTCTACATAGAAATAAGACCGCAAGACCATAAAGGCGGATTGTTTGTAGTATTAAAATAATGGAGCAGCAGAGCACAGAATGATCTCGTACGTGAGTGTGAAACTATTTGAGCAGAGGTAAGTCTGTCCAAAAACAGTCTTCGTCGGGTGTTTCAGCAGACCATATAGGAACAGTGCTCTAAGTTTACTTGAAAGATGCCACAAACATTTCCAGATGTTGTCAGAAGGTGACAAAGTTGCTCATTTTGGTGACTATAACTTGAGCTTAGATATGGATCTACAATAACCATGGGATAACGTCAGACACAAATGACATCCCTTCGTCGACTACTCTACTCAAACATCAATTTAGGATAGTACAATTTTCATAGCACGCGTAGAAATAACAGCGTAAATTATATCATCTCTATTCCTCCAACAGAATGCGACATCTCATATAAACTCTCCGCACGTGTGAGATTTTTGTCCTTTGTGGATTATGATTTACTTTGCAATATGTGAACCTTGAGTAAACGCCTTGCTAAGATCTTTGCATCTCTTTGGTGACTGACTTGTGTTCAACTGCGTTTCAACGTCTGAGCGTACACTATATCGTCTTTCACACCTCTCACGTGTGAGGTTTTGATCTTGTGTGGGTGAACACGTTTGAACGTTGAAAAAATTATATTCCAGGATTTTTGCAAGGTGAGATTTGGCTACTGTTTGGATTCACGTGTGTATAGCCAATTTCGAACGTAGATTAAATGCCTCATCACACTCTCGACATGTGTGATGTTTTACTACTTTGTGGGTTAACATTTCTCTAGCCAAACTTCAACGTTTATCAAATGACATACCACACTTAGGGCATATTAATATGTGTAGCCAGAGTTGAACTTCGAATAAACTTCTAACCACACTCTTAGCATACGTAACCTCTTTCTCCTGTATGGATTAACATGTGTGTAACCAAACTTAAACGATATTTAAATTCGCCGTCACACTCGTAGCATGTGTGATGTTTTGTTCCTCTGAGGATTAACCTGTGTGCAGCCTAACTGGAACCTCGACAACCAAATATGAACGACGAGTAAATGCCATACCACACTCTTGGCACGTGTGAGGTTTTCGTCTTGTGCGGACTAACATTTGTGTAGCTAAAGTCGAACGTCTATTAAATGCCTCACCACACTCTTAGCACGTGTGTATTTTTCTCCTGTGTGGATTAACATGTGTCTAGCCAATTCTGAACGTCGACAAAATGCCTTACCACACTCTTGGCACAAGTGAGGTTTTTCTCCTGTGTGCGATAACATGTGTGAAGAAAAATTCGAACGATCATTAAATGCCTTACCACACTCATGGCACAAGTAAGGTTTTTCTCCAGTGTGGATTAACGTGTGTGTAACCAAATGTGAACGTCTATTAAATGCCTTACCACACTCTTGGCACGTGTGAGGTTTTTCTCCTGTGTGGATTAACGTGTGTGTAGCCAAATGTGAACGTTGATTAAATGCCTTGCCACACTCTTGGCACGTGTGAGGTTTTTCTCCTGTGTGGATTAACATGTGTGTAGCCAAATGTAAACGATGAGTAAATGCCTTACCACACTCTTGGCACGTGTGAGGATTTTCTCCAGTGTGGATTAACATGTGTCTGGCCAAAGTCGAACATCGATTAAATACCTTACCACACTCTTGGCACGTGTGACGTTTTTCTCCTGTGTGGATTAACATGTGTGTAGCCAAATGTGAACGTTGATTAAATGCCTTTCCACACTCTTGGCAAGTGTGAGGTTTTTCTCCTGTGTGGATTAACATGTGTGTAGCCAAATGTGAACGATGAGTAAATGCCTTACCACACTCTTGGCACGTGTGAGGCTTTTCTCCAGTGTGGATTAACATGTGTCTGGGCAAAGTCGAACATCGATTAAATGCTTTACCATACTCTTGGCACGTGTGAGATTTTTCTCCTGTGTGGATTAACGTGTGTGTAGCCAAATGTGAACGTTGATTAAATGCCTTGCCACACTCTTGGCACGTGTGAGGTTTTTCTCCTGTGTGGATTAACATGTGTTTAGCCAAATGTGAACCTTGATTAAATGCCTTACCACAATCTTGGCACGCGTGAGGCTTTTCTCCAGTGTGGATTAACATATGTCTGACCAAATTCGAACATCGATTAAATGCCTTACCACACTCCTGGCACGTGTGAGGTTTTTCTCCTGTGTGGATTAACATGTGTTTAGTCAAATGGGAACGATGAGTAAATGCCTTACCACACTCTTGGCACGCGTGAGGCTTTTCTCCAGTGTGGATTAACATGTGTCTGGCCAAAGTCGAACATCGATTAAATGCCTTACCACACTCTTGGCACGTGTGAGGTTTTTCTCGTGTGTGGATTAACATGTGTTTAGCCAAAGTCGAACGATGATTAAATGCCTTACCACACTTTTTGCACATGTGAGGTTTTTCTCCTGTGTGGATTAACATGTGTTTAGCCAAAGTTGAACGTTCAGTAAATGCTTTACCACACTCTTGGCGCGTGTGTAGTTTTCCTCCAGTATGAATCACCATGTGCGAAGCCAAAGTTGAACATACTCTAAACTCCTTTCCACATACTCCACATATGTGAGATTTTTCACCTGAATGCACTAACTCACCACTTGACATAGTTGAACTTTGACTAGAGCGTTTGTCACTATTTTGGGACGTATGACTTTTTTCACTTTCCTGTGTCACCATATTCTTTGTCAAACGTGATCGATGAAATTCTTTGCCAAACTGCGTCGAAGTATCAGATTCATCATAAGAATGAGAAATGGATTTATTTAATGTAGTAAACGTATTCCCTTCTCCGTGGAAAGCAAAGATGTTATCGCGCCTGTAACGAATTCAACAAACCATCAAATATAAATGGAGATAATGATTAAGTAGCAAGAAAACATGTAATCATTCGCTATATTACATGTTTTATTACATTAAATATTGTAGAAATATGAAATGGAGTACCATATCACTATTATCTCAAAATAAGTTGCTGTAGTTTGTTTCACTATATCAAATTAAACTATCATTTATATCGTGGCGGACATAAGCCTATGACCAGGTATTGTCGGCTGTCTTGACACAAATGCACAGTATGAGAATTAAATCTGTCTTATGTGTAGATTCGTGTGGAGAGAAAACCAACTTGCGATCCAAAGGTTTAAGAACAACTCAACGTATTAATAGTAACTGTACCGAAGGTAATTCACTTATATAATCATAAGAGGAACACGAAAGACGTTTTGAAACCAATTAAAAAATTACATACAACTTTCCAAGCTGAGGCAGAGAAACTTAGAGTAACAAGACTAAAGACGAATCATTTACAGCGTTGTGATCGTGGTTCAGTGGTCTAGGGGCTTGACCAGTAATCTCGAAGTTCTTCGATCGAATACACGTCAGGCATTTTTTTTTTTTTTTACTTTAGGAATTTTGATGGAAATAGATCAGCGATAACACACGCTTCATTATATTCAAATATTTGAATACTCGTTTGTTTCAGCACTTGAACTATCAAATTTTCAGGAATAATACTAACAATAATAACAATTATCTCGAAGAATATTTAAAAATTAAAAACTTATTATCGCTCAGGTCGTACCATTACAAGCAGAAACGTGATATTTGGCAAAAAAAATATTTCGGTTTTGTGTAATGTTGCCCATGAAAAGACGAATTTCTCATCTCGATTCTAAAACAAACCGAACAAAATCGGGATGAAACATTTTAATTCGAGACGGGACAAGGTTAACTCACACTATAGTCATGCTTTGGAGATGAGAATCGAGACGAGACCAAAACTATCGTATCTCATCTTATCTCGATTCTAGAAATAGTGTATGCCACTCTTTAAGCAACAATTGCTCTGTAGACTGAATCTTATATCAGATAAGATATAAGATTCAGTCTACATTGATAAGATTTCAGAGCTCACTGAATTATGGTCTGTGTATATATTTTTGTAGCAAAGCTTTTTTAATTAAATCTGCAAACTTCACAAGTTAGTTTATTACAAGCTTTAGTTTTCAATTATATTCAGTTCTTTTTTTTTAGTTTTTTTCCTAAAAACGTACAGTAGAGTATATTCTACACGAAATATTAGCGGAAATCTTTCGTTTAAATTTGAGTAGCTGTAGAGATGTCTCATGATGGTACGGAACCTCTTTCCCGAAACGCCTTCGACTTCTTCTGTAGCTTAGCCAGCATAACCATTAGTTAAAAACAACTGTAATTACGGCTCTTGTGAGTTCAGAATCCCTACATTCTACACCAAAATTACCTCGAAACTTTCCGTTAAAACATTTAACTTTCCTTTATAACATTTAGCTAGTTGTAGGGAAACTTTCCGTTATAACATGTAGCTAGTTGTAATAACGTATCGAGAGGGTATGTGCTGTTGGTCCTGACACTTCTCTCCAATCCCGACTATTTTGTAACTTATGGCTTACGCTACGGGTTATTTTACAGGCTTTAATACAATGTGTCCTCATACGGAATTTGTTACCTATATTATTATTATTATTGTTGTTGTTACTGAATATTTGAGACCTCAATATTACGTCACACTGCCGTAGCAAAGCTGGGATAAATGCATTAAAGAAGTGACAAATCTTGGGAAAAAGATTAAAATCAATGTGAAGGTTGCGATTATATTTACAAGAATCTAACAACTACCAAAAAGCACGATTTCAACCACATGGCGAACGTTTTCCGGATTAAATTATAGTAATCTTCCTACAACTGCTTTTACAATACCATTAGTTATACAGATAACGTGTTGAGTTTGGATCTGATTAGCCTAGTGTCGACAGTGAATTTCTATCAGATCCTCGGCGAACACAATTAATTAAAAATAAAGCAGAGTGATAGAAAAAACAAGAACTGAGTAATGTAGATTTTTCACGTAAGTTAAGTAAATATGTTTTGACCTTGAGAGCAACAGAGAGATTAATGTAGCTCATAAAATTTTTTCTTGTTGATTTTTAATTCTATGTAGATGTGAGTGGATAGCAAACAGCTGATTGAGTATACACACATACATACATGTTTTACACTATGCACCTTCATGTGCATTTATGAATAAGAGTAAATGTTTTAATACTAATACACAATAACACACTGAGCAAGGCTATGTGATAATGTGTAAAAAGAAAACAGTATCACGTGACAGTTTCAACACAATAACTGTGCAAACAAACAGAGAACATATAGAGAATGTTTCGGAAAGCAGGAATTAGGACGTACAGGAAAAGAGGAAGCAGAATAATTGAACTAGTCAGAAGAAAAAAGAGAAAAGCAATAGCAAACAAAGATCAAGGGGGAGTAATATATAGAGTAGGATGAGAGGAGTGTAACAAAATTTTCATAGGAGAAACAAAAAAATTCAAAAAAAGGATTAAGCAGCACCAGGATGTTGTAAGACTGAAAATGGACAACAATGCGATATACAAGCATCAGAAAGAAACAAACCATAGGATAGGGTGGGAAGGAGCAGAGGTCATAGAAGTAGAGAACAGGACTTTGGTGAGAAAATGGAAGGAAGCCAGAGAGATTATGAAAGCAGGACGCAATGTGATGAACTGGAATGCAAGATTCTCGATAAATAAAGAGTGAGAGAAGATTCTGCTTAAAGAAGAAGGAATAAAAAGGAAGAAGAAAGAAAAACAAAATAACAAGGATAATTAGAGGACAGGACGCATCCAGCGGAAAAAAGTAAACATTTAATTTGACACGTGTGCAGCTAAAAAGTGAAAGTGAAAACCAGACAATGTTATTTTTTAAAGAAGGGGCGGAACCTAATTAAAATTGATCTCCGGACAGTATATATAAGTGATGACCAACTCCCAGCAACCAGAAGGAGTGGAAGTCTGATGAAGACACAGTTTTTGTGTAGAAACTGTCACGTGATACTGTTTTTCAAATATTATCACATCGCCTTGCTGAATGTGTTATTGTGTATTAGTACAAAATGGAATCAAAGCCTGATAGAATAGTTATAGAAAATATTTTATATATGGTACTAGTTTATATCTGTGTTAATTTTATATTGAAGCACTTCGCAAAATGAAACCTGAGTTGTAAAAACAAGGATTGGTTGTTAATGATCGTAATATCAAAATTCTAATGTTTCAAGTTTTAAGCGCATGTTTCTTATTTTCGTATTAAACTCAGACATTTATATTTTTGTACTTTGAATTAGTTGCTCGTATCTCATATCAATATGGAGGCTAGTGTTTTAGAACAATTTCAAGCAATATTGACAGAAGAATTAGAGAAAAAATTAGAAATTATGGCTCAAAAATGGTAATGAATATTGGATGCCTAGGACAAAAAATACATAAATCAGTAGGTGATCTTCAAAAGCCTGTAACAGAAACGATTTGGGAGCGTAGGAAAGAGCGAATTGAATGCCAAAACAGCTTACGTATTAATATGAAAGTAGCCAATAATTCCTTAACTGAAGTGCTCTCTGAATTAGTTAACGCGGCCAATCATGTTGATTCAGTAACTGCTGAGTTTAAAAAAAGTGTAGCGGAATGAAAGAAAGTTCTCACTGTGTTCTATGAATACATGCGAACGGCACAGATTGAGTGTAGACAAACCAACAAAAAAAAGAGTGCAAGGCGGAAAAGAAACCGTCTTGAATTCGAGCCAGCCCAAGTTGTGAAAGACATGTGCCAAATAAACCAGAAAGTCGATTACAGTCAGGAAAAAAAATATGCAGTGTAGAGATAGCAAAAAAGAAGAATCGTTACGCGTACCTGTAGAAAATTGTTTCTAATGAAATTGTTTTGCCTTCAAGGGATACCGATGTTTCACACATGATAAGCGGTAGCGTTCAGGTTGCGCGTATCCGCCCTCTCGAAAAAGCCAGGGAAGGCTTGAGAGTTCAATTGATGATTTTGTGTGATAACGAAGTTACAGTGTTGTCTGTTTTGTGTCGCAGGCAAATGGTTTTGCGCGAATTAACAAATTCAAATTTGTCTTTGTAACAGTGTGTGTCTAACGTAAGTTGCATTTTAGTGCTGCAAATCCATTCCGACTTTATCAGCTTTGAGTATTGTAGAAGAAAACGACTTCAAATTCACAATAGACCCGCAAAGCGAATTCTGTTTTACGTAGTGAAGGTCTCGTACATAATATATCGGTCGGAAATGTTTACCGTAAACAAGCGTAACACTTCCAATAAAGCACACGCAGTCGAAAGTATATTTCCGTTATAGAACCGAAATGTAACACCAAAGTTAAGAAGAAAAATAAGATGGCCAATGATACCCAGTTGAGTTTTCGTAATACATTATTAACGTAAACTCGATTTCGAGGAGCATAATCAGTAGAATTAAAATGAGCAGACGCGATCATATCAGTACATCAGATGGAACATTTATTAATTTTCAGTTGCCGAAATGTTTGAATTTTCAAGCTAGTACTTCACTATTGCGAAATTGTAAAAAGCGAAAGTTTAAGTGTAGTGCTACACAAAATGTAGACATGTTGATTGCTCATGATGAAAACAATGTGCGTCGACCTCCACGTACAGCGTATTCTCAGCACGCACAACCACAAATTAGGCGTGCAGAAGGAAATAAGTTGAGAATAAAAGGAAAGTGCCTTGGTAAGCGTAATTCGGAACGCACTGAACTCGGTCAAAGACGAACTACATGCAAATTAAAGTCGAGCTATAGGCGAGGTTATTTCGAGTCAAACATGCGGAAGAAGTATACATCGACTCGGAAGAGCACCAGAAAGCTTAAGCGAAAACACGTACGAACATTTTATAGTACACTACATGGCAAAATATACTAATAGTAAGCGCAAACCTAAAAAGAAATTTATGACAGGTATCGCAATGCAGCGTAAATCCAAACGTCGTAAAGAAAGGCTTGTCATTACGTGGAAATTTAGTAAATACGCTGTAAAAAGGAGAAAAGTTCCGAAATTAAACAAACTAACTGGAAAAGTACACGTAACCGTGCTAAATTACAGCTTACAAGCGTAACCGGCACAGATGGAAAATTAAAATCTTAGCACAAAAAAAGCGTGAACGTCACCCCAACTCGGGTTAAACCCGGGAAGAGATGAAAAATCAGAAATACTGAATTTGAACTTTTAAACTATTAGATTATGAAAAAAGGATTACTGTTTATTTATTTGATTATTTCCCCGAATTTCGAAGGTTACTTTTCAGAATCAAAGTGTGTGCCCACCGCCAACGACGCACCAGTCCAAGAAACCATCAATATCGCCCTACAATCAGATACGTTTACTTAGATGTCATATATTATGATTTCCTTACAGCATTTGGAGGTGAAAGATGAATGTGGAAAGGAGAGGAAAGACAGCATTGGAAATTTTAAACAGGTAATTGATTTAGAAGGCGATTTCCGACTTTGAAATTGTAATAATACCTCACCACTTTTGAAAAGTATGGCTATCCCGTTTTAGATGCGGACTTTCAGTATCGAATTCTTATTAGGATGTTTAAGTTTTGTACTTTTTTTTCAGGTCTTTCCAGTTTTGGGAACCATACTTCATAATAAAATTTTATTATTAAATTTTGCTTGAGTTTTTTATCATTCTCCTTTATGTTTATATTAACATTAACTGTCTCCATACAATCAAGCATTTAGAGACTTGTTAGGCAATTAGATATAATTACGAACATAATTAGAGAAGTACTAGTAATAACTACAATTAATCATAAAGTTAAAATTTTGGGTAATTAAAAAATGTGCTCTTGAGATAGTGAAGTTTTTCATCTGATGTTGTGATTGTATAATGAAAAAATATTCGAAATTTGTAATGTAAGATCAAGTCGCCGTCAAAATACTGTAAGTTAAACACAATTTAGTATAATATTGAAAGTAATTGACAATAACCTTGAATTTGATAAAGTTGCTCGTTGATTTGTTCGTCGTTCGATATATACATGCAGTCTACTATGAAAAGTCAATGTGCATTCAATGTGACTAATGATAACTGAAGTTAATTGACTTCAGAGAAAAGCGATATTATAAGTTAAGAAGAGTTGAAGGTTAAAATATAGTTCATCCCCTAGGGACATCTCTACTTTCGTTATAAAATTAAAGTGATGAAACCAGTCCGACGCCTGGTTGCGTCCCAGCTAATGTGCAAATTCGGCAATTGACTAAAATTTCAAAATTTTGTTCTAATTTTTAATGTTTGACATAATTAGAGAAAAGTATAATGGTAATAAAATTGATGTTCGGATTTTAGATTTTGGTATAATAATTAGTTTTGATTTGGATTTATAGAAAATAATTAGAGTTTTGATTTGCATTTAGAGAAAGTAAATCAAATGTTATTCTTTTTGATATTTGAAAATAACTCTTGTATTCTTGTGCTGGGAATCATAAACCGATCTCGAGAAAAAGAAAAAGGGAAGCCCGTTTACGATTCCACGTTACCCTTTACTACGATAAACACCGGATACTATGATGTATCGATAGTACGGAGTGCCTACGTCAGTAACGCAGTATATGGTAATACTAAGGTTTATGTTATGAGAACATATTAAGATTGCTACGTACGAGTAGGCCCTGAACAACAATAATGTTTGATGAACAAGTTAATATTAGTTTTATCTTGTGTTTCACTATTGTGACAAATGCTCTCGGATGTGACTTTATTCTCGATAAAGATAAGTGCAATTGCTAGTAAGCCACACATAAGTATTAGCTAGAGCTCTTTAAAAGGTTACATTTGTAAACCTACCAATTTTGTAGGTACGAGCGGGCCTGAAGTAGTACTAATGATTAAAAATTTGATGAATTGAAATGTGAGGCTGTAGCATTAAATCTCCTCCCAGGGTGTATTTCTTGTCGTCCTCTTCCTTATATTTATTTTCTTAAAATGCCTCCTCAAGGCCTGAATGTTGACAGCCCAATTGGGGTTCGGACATTAACCCTGATTTGTCATGTCTTGAATACCGAAGGCATGCAACTAGGGTGGTATGTAAGGTCTTAGGGTAGAAGCGATTCATTCGAATCGTCAGGGACCCTGCAAGCTTCAACTGTAAGAGATTGTCAGAACCGTTGGTTTTAGGATCCAATTCATTAATCTGTATTTTTAATGAATGACTTACAACCTGTGTTGTCAAACAATTACGCACAGAATGGCGCTCCGTATGGCTTAACCGCTGTTTTACTAATTTATTTGTATTAAAATGTTCAAACGGTTATCAGTTACGTTGTATAATGCAAGTTACAATGTATAATATAACGAAACTGACTTAACATTGACGGAAATTCTTTCAAAATTTGGCGGTCCTTACAGTGACTGTTTTCCACGCTACTACAACAACAAAGCCTCCCTGTAATTAGAACTGATGCTGACCCCAACATTAACACCAAAATAGAGTTACATGTTCTATCGTAGGGGGTAGTTGAAACTTCGTGTATACAGTTCATGGTTTTACCGACGGAGGACTGTGAAACTCTCTTCATATTTTGGCGAAGTAATGCCCGATGTGCAAAGTAACCTTTTGTCAAGGTAGCTAGTAACCACTGTAAGCGAAATGAAGTATCAAAATTTAGTGTGGCAAATCATAACACGGAACTATGAAAATGCTTGGGAATGAAGGGATCCATATGATTAAGAAGTTACGTCCCTAATGTATTGTGTTACTTTGGAACACAAATATACAAGCAAAGAAAGCATTTCAGCATGTTACCTATAAAATACTTAGGAACGTACAAGAACACATTCAACACGTAAGACGTGTAAGGCATCCTAAATACAGAATTTTGCGCTATCTTTGTTAACCCACATTCTGCGTAATGCCCTAATCTGCATAGCACTCTTATTTTTACCGGCCATCTAGCACATGCTCATTAGCGTTGTTTTTACAATAATTGATATATTATGTACGTACACCAAGCCCCTAAAGTGATCCCATATTGAAAAATGCAGGTCCATACCCTAAAAAAGATTCCTGGGAATGTAAAAAGTCGACTTCCTTGAAAAAATGAGTGCAGTTATGAAATGGACTGTTGTATGGAGCTCTACAAATAATGAACATCCATTGTTGGTTAAAATATTCTTTATCTTGTATTTTACTTATGTCTTTCGAAGCCAGCCGGAAAAATCAAGCTAGACCCATTTGAGCTAAATCAAAATAAAATCACAAACGTCCATAGTTTATGTTCGAATATAATACATTACAGGTTTACATTTGTAAAATTTTAGAATAATTACCATTCTTATTATTTGGTATTTTACATAAGTCTCTATATAAATAAAACAATATCGTCGAGCACCCATATTTTAAATATGTGAACAATTAGTGAGAAATATGTAACCAATAATAAAGAAATAATTATTTTATCGAGATATGAACTACATAAGAATTGTATGGATCGTATCAATCTTGTTATTATTTTTAATTGGTATACAGCTTGTCTATGTGTGCCATGTCATTTCCAAATTGTAGGCTACTAACTTACGTTCATGATATTTCCCATACCTAAATATTTCTCGTGAAGTATTGCTTTCAACCAACAAAATTTCCGAAACCATGTAACCGTATTATCAATCTGAGCCAATTAGTTAATGAGAAATTGAACATTACCTTTCTGGCCGAACTGAATTTAAACTTTTTGTTGTTAATTGTTGGGAGTCATTAGAATACGACGCGCAAGTCTCCTGAACCACAATTTTTCTTAGCGTTTCTATATTACTTTCAAATTCAGGATCTTCTTCTAGTGCTAATTCTGATTTCACCCTATCAACGTTTAGTTTCACATCCAAAGAGCACTTAGCTTTATCCTTGTCCACTGATACATCTCCTTCCGTTGTAGATAATATTAACTCTTTGTTGTCACTCATTAGTTCGTATGTCCACCCTCTCCCTTCGAGCGGATCATCACTAGGTAAGTCATAAGCAATTTCTTCTTTGCACATCAATTCCGACTTAACAGACGCCTTACCAGCCATTTTGAATTGAAATATAATAAGAATTTAATACTGTTCTTATACTCCCTTTATATTTTACGTTGCCAGTGTTAATGAAATGATTTACAAGTACGTTCACAAGAGCATCTTTGTATTTCCAATCTTCTTCTTCTTCCTCTTATTCTTCTTCATCAACCACTACTCCTCTCTCGGCAATTGATTGTTTGTTTGTAGTAAGCATTAAAAATTTTTTGCATAGTATCATTATCACTCTATTGAACAAGAATATCGGCAATTTAGAAAGGTAATTAAACGTGTAAAATGTAAATATTAGAATAGTTGAAAAATGATAAAAAAGTAACAAGATGTGTACAAAGTCATAAAACAGATAGAAAGTAGTAAGTATGATAAAGCGAAAATACGTGAAAAAAGAAGTGTCGCAATTGGGAAAAAGTCAAATTTCAGGTTCAGGTTCAGGTTCAAGGTATTTTCCTTCCTTCTCTTCGGAAGTTTGGTTCCTGAAAAAAGAAAAAAAAGAGAAATAAAGTACTGCCCTTTTTTCATTTAAAGTTTTCCATTTTCTTTCTCCATCAAAATTCAAGAAGTTCTTTGTTTTTTTATATTTCTTTCTCACTTAGTTCCCTTCCATTTACATTAAAGCCTAGCCTCCAAGGTTATTTAACCAAATTTCCTTCCTTTTTCATTTCATCGATCCATTTCCATTTTTCCCTGATTTTTAGGGTTTCTACACATTTTAACAATAAGTGTTCTAATGTTTCGTCTTCTTTAAAACATAATTGACATTTTTCGTTCACTTCTTTAAATTTTTTAATCTTACCCTTGTTTCAAGGCTCCCTGTCCTGGCTTTGAAAAAAAAATGCTTCGCAAATCATTCTTCATATAATTTATCTTCTTATAACGCTTTTTATATGTTTATATTCCTTTGAAACTGCTCTTCTTGACACCTTCTTCATACCACTTTTCCTGCGCTTTCTCTTTAATTGTTTCTTCTGTGATTTTTTGGAGAGAAGTATGGTACAATAGGAAAAGATCAGAATAAGGAGAGAATTTCGAACAGATAAAGGGGGCTGAAGGCCAAGTTCAACAGAACAAGAGGTAGAGAAAATTGAGGAGTGTAAAATGACTGGGAAAAAGTGTAGAAAAATGAGGGAATGTATGAACGTGTAAAGGAAAGAAAAAGTGTGTAAGTTCAGTAAATATGTATAGAAAACCCCACACAACTCTCGTCATCACAGGACACACAAAGCACGATACACTCGCCATAACGGCCACTTTACTCGATATTTCATGGATACTCTCCCAGCAATTATAGACGGTACTTGCAATCAAATATACAATCAGGTTTTAATATGTTACAGAATAATTGCTTATTGAAAAAAATAGTTCTTCTTCTTCTTCTTCTTCACAAATATAAAGCCCGAACTGACAAAGACAATTGGAAATTTATAATGTGTTTGAAACCACTGTTGTATACATGTTGAAGGCATGAGCTACCACTGACTTTATATATTAATAATAATAATAATAATAATAATAATAATAATAATAATATGCATAACAATAAACGAAAAGTGGTTGGTGTGTTTTCTTTGTACTTTTGTTTTGATATCATTATTGTTTTCCACCGTAAATTAAATTGCACTAGTTATTTTTTTCGTTTATTCTATTTGTAAAATGTTAACTTTTACCAATGTCAACTCATTCAAGAATAGTGATAGGCAGTGGGAATATTTACGGTGGAAAGGAAAATAAAAAACGGGAATATTCCCGGGTTGTTCTCTTGCATATCAATTTCCGGGAAGGAATTTATTTCCATTTCTTTATTTTATTTTCTAAATTATAAGAAAAGTATGACAAATTACTTTATTTTCATTTATTATGATATACTTCTAGGTTTTAAACAATTTGGAGGTTACAAAAATTGAAATTCGTTGACTGTATTTTATATAACTAGTCATATGATTTTTTCTAACAAGGGACATGTTTCGGTTAGAACGCGATGATCGGTATAAAACTTGGTATACATATACAGGACTAAGAACTGAACACTGTATGATAAGTCATTCCCGTGTAAAACTCGTTTTCCGCCGACAACGCCAACTATCCTTCGAAACACTAGCAGTTAAATTCCTCGTTATAGGTGCTGAGTGATGATCAGTCTGGCGGCCAGTGTGTCGTAGTAAGCTCGAATTAGTGTTAGGTCAGTGTGGAAAAAATGGGGCGGGCTGCTGGCATTAACCTCCTTCATGTAAGTGAATTGTCAAAAGACAAACTAAGGCGCAGATTTAAGAATCAAATATCAGTTGGAGCAGGAGATGAGTGATTTGCAACACTTTGATGCAATTTAATTATCAATGAGTACGAAAATGAATTAGAAATGATCATACTCGTCAGAGATGATAAAGAAAACTGGGCCATATGCAGAGTCCTTCTGGCTTGTGATTAGTACCATACTAAAGCATTCGACTTATATATGCTTCCTTCAGATATCGGGCGTTTAGCATGACGCTAATCATTTGTCACAACGACTTTGCAGAAGGCGGATTGAATTTCTAAATGTTATAAACAAATTAGGTTGGGTAACTGCCAGAACACTGATACCCCACCATTTTGTCAACACTTGCGTTTAACCCTTAGGAGATCTTGGCTTTTTGGGCTATTTTTGAAACTTTCAGTCAAGCAGCTACTGCATCGTCACTATTTATCCTAGGATCATGGTTCATACCTCATTCTCTTCAGAATAGAGCTTGCTTTCAAATGGTACCACTTGCATGCTCATACCATATACCAGAAGCGAGAAAAAAATTGTCAAATTGAAAATTTCGGAAGGAAAAAAAATTTCCTCGAACTTTGGCCCCCCTGGACCCCCCCCTGTGAGATCGTAGCCATCTAAAAAAATCTGATAAATAGTACTTGCTACTCTTAATGTGTGTTCCAAATTTCAAGTTTCTATCTTGAATAGTAAGGGAGAGAGAATTTTTATCAAAAATTCCCACAATGCCCCAAATCACCATAAAACACTATGATCTCAGGGAAAAAAATTCCTGAGACATCCCTAATTACCCTAGGACTATAATCCGCCAATCATTCTCTTCAGAATAGAACTGTCTTTCAGGCGGTACCATTTACATGTCTCCATCATGTATCTAAGGCGGGAAATTCCTGGAAAAAGGGATTTTTTGTGGCAAAATTTCCCTTTTCTCAACTTTTGCCCCTCTGGACCCCCCCTGTTTTTACGCAGAAATCGAAAAGAAAACTTCATATAAATACTACTCGGTGGACTGAATGTTTGTGCAAAATTTCAATCATCTACGTGAAAAAATAGGCCCGCCAGAAAAAATTTCAGAACCATGCCTTACTTTTACCCTATACTGAAGTATATTTGGATAAAAATTCACTGAGACGGCCCTAATTACCCTAGAATAATAATTTGACCGTCATTCTCTTCAGAATGGAACGGCCTTTCAGACGGTATGACTCACGTGGTCCTATCGTGTAAATGAGGCGGGAAAATGACGACAAACGGAATTTTTGGGGTAAAAATATCCTTTTTTAACCCTTTGTCCCTCTGGTTCCCCCCTGTTTTAACACTGACATCGGAACAAAAAATCTGGTAAATACTACTCTGTGGACTGAATGTTTGTGCAAAATTTCAATCTCCTACGTTCAAAAATAAGCCCGCCAAAGATACATATACCGACAATGCCCCATTTTTCCCCATATAGAAGTATATTTTTCAAAAAATCCCTGCGACATCCCTAATTACCCTAAAATAATTATTCGACCGTCATTCTCTTCAGAATGGAACGGCCTTTCAGACGGTATGACTCACGTGGTCCTATCATGTAAATGAGGCGGGAAAATGACGACAAACGGAATTTTTGGGGTAAAAATATCCCTTTTTTTACCCTTTTGCCCCTCTGGTCCCCCCTTGTTTTAGCACTGACATCTAAACGAAAAATCTGGTAAATACTACTCGGTGGACTGAATGTTTGTGCAAAACTTCAATCTTCTACGTTCAAAAATAAGCCCGTCAAAAATAATGAAAATAGGCTTAAAAAGGGAAAAAATACATTTTAAGATTATGACGTCATCACCTCCCATGTCTGGACGCAGGACGGTCTGAAACCATACGTAATGCCTTCTACAATGTCTCTGGACTTGAAAAACAAAAAAAAAAAAAAACAAGCGGACAAAAAGCTCAAATAGAAGAGAAATAACGCAATGTACCATGAAAAACGCGTATGGTACAAAATGTACCATAAGATCCCCAAAGGGTTAAATATGTATGTTCACAATATTTGCATGTCTTTCCTTTTTTTTTAAATTTTGCATGTAACATTGTCAAACACGACTTTTCTTCCTGCCTATTTCTCGAAATTCCATGCGTGAATTCACATGTAAGTTCGAGTACCTCTTCAGAAATTCGAGTCAGAGAGAGGAGACAGACTGACGTCTATTAAAAACGGCAAAATTTGATGCAAATATCTTAGAACTGTTATATATATACAGGGTGTCCGAGAAGTCCTTCCCTGATTACAGAAATTGATAACTCAGGCTAGAAATAAGACAGAAATATGAAACTGGTGTAGAATTGTTTACAAACTATAAAAGTTTTGGTCACATCAGTACACTTCCACATGAGCACCCTTGGTAGCACGTAGCACATCTAGGCGATATTCAATTTCCATCCACACATTAGCCAACATCACTGGAGGGATCGATGCAACGACTATGGTTATTCGTTGCTGCAGGGTTTCAAGATCTGGTGCACGTGTTCGGTAGACCTCATCCTTAACATAACCCCATAAAAAGAAGTCTAATGGGGTTATGTCAGGAGAGCGTGGAGGCCAAGCTGTTGGTCCATCACGACCAATCCGTCGCCCAGGAAATGCCCTATCGAGATAGGCACGGACGTCCAAACCCCAATGAGGTGGTGCACCGTCTTGCTGAAAAACGACATCGGGGGAAGAACAGCATACAGCTGAACATATCCAGGTACACTGCAGATGTGATGGTATCCTCAGCGAAGAAGAATGGCCTGATAATTCGATCGTGCAATAACGCGCACCAAACATTCACCTTTGGACTGCTTCTGGTGAACTCCCTGACCTCCCTGGGGGGTTCTGAACCCCAAATGCGTATCGTCATCCGCAAAAAAAAGTTCGCATATACTGTAACTTCCACATTTTCATTAATAACTCGCTCTTCTGACTATATTATCGCTTCTTTGTGCTTTCCTTAACAAAGCAGTGTAATAATGCATAATTATTTATTATTTTATAGAAAAAATAAAGCAAAATAAGAAAATTATAAGCAAAAAACCTTTTAATCTTATGAAACCTTAGTGTGTCAAATAATTACACGAAGAATATCCCGTGGGAAAAAAGAGGGAAAATGACACAGGTATTAGGAAACACTCACTAACATGTGAAGCTAATGAACAGAAACATGAACTGAAGAGTCAACTACGTATTTCTGCGTTTAATATGCAATTCACACTTCATGCACAGTTCCAATATGCAAAATCAGTCAATATCTTCAGTTGAAATTACTGATATAGGGAGAAAATGACTATTTAAAACTTCAGGTGTGAACGTGCGCTTGGAGCGATATATGAGCCTTATTACAACATACTTTTTCATGAATTGTCTCGGTGGTCAAGCGTGTTTAGTAGTGTTCTTGAAAGTCTAGCATCGGAGGACCACAGTTCGAATCTGTCTTCCGGCAGTTTAGATTTTTCTCAACATATGGAAACATTTCTTTAAATATAAAGTTCTGCTTTGAAGTGCTTGAAAAAAAAATCAGATGAACTATCACGTTTCAAAGCCTGTTACATTTTTCACCCTGTCATCATTTATATACGAAGACGCTAAAATGAGGAACGTTAATATTGTTATAATGGGAACAACTTTCTGATTTGAATACCAACCTTAAATCACACGTCCAAAATGAAAATTATTCATGTTCTGATACCTATTGTAATATACAGGTGTGTATATATAAAGAAAGAAAGAGAGAGAGAGAAAGTATGTGAGAGAGATAGAAAACAATATATGCTGTTATTTTAATTACAACGTAAAAAGTTATTGCAATTCATAATCTGGATTTTTACAAAGCGATTTCAACGCTTGAAGCGACTTAATATTCATAAAGCATCTTTTTCTTGAAGCGTCGCAAATAGTCCAATGCTTTGTAGTATGTGCCAAACAAATAAATGCATGTTTTTTACAGGATAGTATCGTCTACCTTTTGCTTCAATTGATGGTATAAAATAATGTTGAGTTGATTTTAACATCCCTTTCAGCATCGAGGCTATATGAGATGTTTACCTACTGATTATCGTGAAATCCGAACCACATGAGCTCACACCGGGAATCGAACCGGGTCTCTTACGTCAAAGGTGTATGCTAACCGCTTAGCTACGAAGGAACTCGGTATGAAACTAGAATAGCACACATTACCCCATATTATTTCACCGAAAGATTTCTGTTTTATGATCAGTTAAAATGGTATTTCTGGACACCGTAGCGAAAAATGTATTTGCTTTTTCAAGTAGTGTACGAAAAATACAAAGAATAAACACAGTAGAAACGAAACCAAGAAATGAATTCAAAGTAAGGTGCTTTGCCTCTCTCGAATAAATCACTCAATGTATTGCAAGTGCATATCTCGTGCATTTCCAGTAGAATTATTAAAACGCGCTGGCTTTATAACTTGGCTGTGTGGTCTAGTGGCTACCATGTGTGTCTGTGGTGTACAGGGTACCGGGTTTGATTCCCGGTGGGAGAACTTTTGGAATTTTAAATGTTCTCGACGTGTCTGTGTTTGTGTCCCTATCATTCAAGGTTACTGTAAAACGTGTATAACCCAGTAGGAAATATACAGAAATTACTGATAAGGGGAAAGCAGACTTTGGTAAGTGAACTTCGGGGCCGCCTTTCGCGACGTAAATTAAGAAGAAAATAAGTGGGTTTAGCGAGGCGATCGAAATTACAGTAATGATTGACGGTTCGGTGCCCAGTCCGGTTTTCTTTCAATATAAGGATATTTTATTTTTTCTAAATACAACGTTACATTTTTAACATTTGAATTGGTTATAAAAACAAAATCAGATAAACTGTTAGCTTTCAAACCTCTGTCACTTTTATTCACCATCTGTTTGTATACGAAGATGACGCTATGGAAATGCTAGCACTACCAAAGTTCAAATAGATTTCTAAGTTAATATCAAATTGGAAACACACGCCCAAAATGAGAATATATGTTTCTGCTTTATATGTATAGTTCAATTATACCAAACAAAATCCTCTATCCCCATTCCCTTTGGCGGTAGGGGTAACTTTAAAATTTTAAAGTGGGACCCCCATTTCTTATTGGACATTTCGATTCTCCAGAGAAAAGTGACTGATTTCACCCAGAATTGAAAACAATTCCTTCACGGATGGCACTTCAATCGATACGGGAAAAGGAGGGGTAGCAAAACGTTATCAAAATGTTTTTTGTCAGATCCGTGCTCTGTGGTCATACAGTTAGCATACTGGACTGCATAGTCAGAGATCCTGATTTCAATTCCTAGTAACCCTAGGGGAACACCAAATGAGTACATAACAAGTAGTGACTATTTTCATGAATATATGCATCATATAAAAATAGCTTAAAGTTTGATACTAAGATATTATTATTATTATTATTATTATTATTATTATTATTATTATTATTATTATTATTATTATTATTATTATTATTATGTTACATATTACTTGAGCTTATAATTAGGAAGACCTAGGCGCAGATGGGAGGACAATATTAAGATGGATCTCGCAGAAATAGGAATACAAAGTAGAAACTGGATCCAGTTAGCTAAGGATAGAAGGCAGTGGAGAGCTTTTGTGAATGCGGCATTGAACCTCCGGGTTCCATAGGCCATAGAATTAGTTAGTTAGTTAGGATGGTAAGTGTGCCTAAAGTCAGCCGTCTCCAGTAGTCAGCCATTTTTCAGTAAAAGGCATATTAAATAAACATACAGTAGCTTGTTATCAAACAAATAATCAACTACAACTAAAATCAGAGCTCCAGTATTCAACCTCATTTGTTCTGGCCTGGTGTGACTTCTCGTGGTAGAAAAGAAAAATTATCATTTGAGGTCTGCTGATGCAAGTGAGCAAAGTGCGCATTTTGTTAATAAAAAAATAAGGAAGAAGCTTTACTTGAAATTTAAGTTAAAATTATATTATTGTAAAATAGTACGAGTTATTGCTTTCTTCTATGCATGAATGTATCGTAGCTTATTAAAAAATCGTGGTTTATGATACAAAACAAGATATTGCGTAGAAATAAGGGGGCTGACTACAAGTTGCATTTTTGATAACGTTTTCCGGTAGTCAGCCATTAGGGACGGCTACTGGATACATATACTCCAGTAGTCATTCACTTATCATTCATTCAATTTAAATGACACATGACATACAACTAAGACACTTAACTAATACGTAGAAGACTTTTCTAACGATTTAATGAAAAAGTAACTGTTATGATGTCACTAATTGCATCATACAAGTATAATACAGTTATAAAGTACGGGACAAAATTAAACGATCGAAAATGCCATTAAAACTTATGACGATGTTGGTCGTTTATTTTTGTCCCGTACTTTAATATCAGTCTGGTATTGTAACCATTTCAATTCTTGTATTTTTCTAGAACTGAGGGAAAAAAGGTTAAGGATTTATGGCTGGTCTGAATTATTTCTCTAAAATTTAAAAAGGACAGGTAATGAGTATTTATTTTACCCTAATCAAGGGCGCCGATTTCCCTGTAAATTTGGGGGTCATTCGGATGCGGAATGTTAGGATTTTAAGACAAATTGCATTCAAATTATGCCAAATATTGTATATTCATAAATACAATAGGGGGCCAACAAAAGCTTTGGGGCCCGGGCCCCCCGGCCCTAGCAGGATCGACGCCCTTGACCCTGATCATAGCTTAGTCTTTTAATCTAAGGTAGCTATGAGGAAGTAAGGGTTATCAATATCTAATTGATTTATTTTTTTAAATTACTTCGCACAATGTCGCGTTTCTGCACGTTTTTAATTCCAAGGCTGCAATTGCTCTTCTACTATTATTATTATTATTATTATTATTATTATTATTATTATTATTATTATTATTATTATTATTATTATTATTATTATTATCTGTTCTTATCTGCTCTGTTCCTAGAGTTGCCTGATTGCCAAAACAATACAGATTAATCATAAATATTTACTTTCTAACTCACTGTTAGCGTGAGGAAAATATGTCTAACAGTTTAAGAACGCGTGACTTAGCGTTGCTTTCAACCAGTCCAAAGACATCTACTGGAATAGACTCAGTGTCAGATGTTTTGCAATCAGGTGCGTTGAGGATACTCTATCCAAAGAGTCTTCTTATTCTACACTAATGAACACATATAAGGCTATTGTTCTGTCCGAAGAGGATCGATTTGCTATCAGTAGATACTTGCTAGTGAAATGTTCGATATCTTAGTCCTGGAACATACCAAATTTAGCAACTGGCCGTCTAGAGCCTACAAATATAGCTTCGATATAAGAAATAGACGTTACGTCTGACTCAAACCAGGTAAACAACATATAAGTTATGGCATCTTGTACTGAAGCGACGCAAGGTGAAAGGTCTGCTTCTGTTTCTACAGTCAGTAGAGCCAGAAATAACTCCATATGATCTCAGAAGAAATTCAAAGAAAACCTTCGTAAAATACTTCCATATCATCTGGCTTTGATTATCATCTTTTCTGGCTAGCTCCAATCAAAAACAAAACTACCAAACATGTGCCCAGAGAAAAAGTTCAAAGTGCAGTATCCTCCCAAGCATGGAGAAATTATCAGATGGTAAAGAATGAAAAGAAAAGAAAACTAGAAGAGGAACGTCTAAAATGAAAAAGGGAGAGAATACAAAAGAAAGGAAAATTTTTAAGTCAAACAAAAAGAAAAGGACTGTCAAGCCAAGTAGCACTAGTAGTTAAAAAGACGAGACGCAAGAAGTGGTTGAAATGCCGTCTAAGGCCTGAAGAAGAATTCATAAGTGATATTGAGAACGATACACTTAAATATATTGGGTGTCACTTTTGTGATCACTGGTACCACTTAAAATGCACGTGCCTCAGTGAATTATCGTACGAGGAACCTGCTAAACAAGTGCTTATGTGTCCTGAATGTGCTTAATGAACTTCATATTAAAGGGTTAATGTCATAGCTAAATATAAATATCAATGTAAATATAAATAGGCCTATATATTAGTTTTAAATAGGCTAGTCTAGGCCGAGGCACATTTTTCTTAGTTTATGGTAAATATCATACAAGAAGTCTTTTTTCCTGTATCGCAATATATTTTCCACCAGGCCTGCTTCTAGCCACAGAGGTTTGGGGGGGCATAGATATGTTAGGGGGGGCAAGTCATTAAAAATCTCTTACACATATCTAAATTGTGTTTTTTGTGTTGAGGTCTGGAGGGGCCACGAAAAGTTTAGAAGGGCCAGGCCCCCTAGCTCCCTCTAGTTGCGGGTCTGTTTACCACGTAGTTTTTCTTTGTAGGAACTCTGAGTGCAATATATTTGTACCTTAATTTGCTACTGAGGAATTGATCTCTAAAATTCCATTAAAAAAGTCAATTCTATAGTGTGGCTGAGTACTGGTTAAAGTAATGGCTGACCTTTGGTTTTCATAGGCCGACTACTGTTTTTTTTTTCAGGGTTTCTGGTATTTTCTTTTTCCTGTATAATTATTTATAAAAGATTTCCTATGCGAGCTACACAAACGTAAAATTTAAACACTGTTCTTTCTAATGACATATGCAGTAAAAGTTATTAGTTAAAAATGATTTTTTTATACTTTAACAAAGTTGAAAATCTCCTTAAATGGTCGACTACTGGCACATTTACCCAATTACTTGAGATGCAAACTATAGTTGCAATTTTTTGAAGGAATGTTGCCTAACAGGAAAGTAGAACTTTACATATGGTTTTGTCTGTGAAACATATGCTTGTTTAGTTTTATTTGAAAGTGTTAATTTTGCCAAAAATATTGAACGTTGGAAAACCGCAATAGCATTTCCTTATACGGGCCAAAAAAAAAAGAGAGCTGATATTTCTAAAGGAGGCAATCGTAATAAAAACGGATAGGAGATAAACATAAATCGAAAATGTTATGTTGAAAACATTTTCATTGATTTTGTCTTCTGCCTCAGGCACTGACAAGGTCAGACAAATATTGTCTATTACGTTTAAAATTGCCTAAAGGAAAGTTGAACAGAATACCACAGATCTTATCACTCAGTAATCAGTTGTGAAGTGCTCCCTTGTAGTCAAACAAGCATGTCCAGAAGGCTCCAGGCAGTCATCGATGTAGAAGGTCATTGGACCTCCTATTAGACACATATATAAACAGCCTTTTCAGGGCTACGTATTCCCTTCCATTCTTTTTTTTTTTTTGAATGCCAATGAAAATGTATTACGTCACTTTCACCGTCACTTTCAATGAAAATGAAAAAAAACAACATAATAGCAGTGGACAAGACTCGATCGTGCGAACTTGTGTATTGTAATCTCTCACTTATCCCCTGAGCTACGAAGTAACACGTAGATTTTTTTTTTTGAAAAAGATATTAGTAGTTCATAACAACACACTCTCTTTTTATGTAATTCATGTGCTCCTTGCTGTTATCGATGGCGTGAAAACAAAATGCTACACATTACCCCATATCATTTCACCAGTAGATTGCTGTTTTCTGATCAGTTAAAACAGGATTCCTGGATAACTAAGCGAAAAATGTATTTCTTTTTCATGTATTCTACGAAAAACCTAAAGAGTAAACAAAATCGAGACAAGCAACTTTCTCGAACAAACCACTCAATGTATCAGTGTCATTGCAAACAACGTCTCGCTGATGTAATGAATAACAACATGTAGTAAAGATCATGGGGTCTTCAGATCAAATACAGCTTGTCATATGGTTTTGTTTTCTTCAGCGCAATAGATTTTTTTTAAAAATTATCCAGTCATGTGAGAAAAACAAATTTTGCAGAAATACAACATTTCGTTTTGAGAGGCGTATTAGCACAAAGAAATAGTTTTATTTCTTGCAATCCAAACCGTGAAGAATGAGCTAATGAATAGCGTTTATGGGTCTTTCGATAAGCACGATCCAGTGTGTTGTCGTCGGCAACGTTACGTTTTTTCTTTTCTTTTTTTTCTCGTTTTCGCGCATCACATTCTGTTTTTCAATGACTTCTAATGCTAAATTTTAATCCGCTGTTACTTCGTTCGTCGTTTTCACTTCCACCTACAATATTAGATTTAGGCATAGCTGACTATCCTCTAATTTGTATCGAAGTTTTGTCAAGTTTATAGTGAACGTCAGCTAACCATTTTCTTCCAAGTACTAAATGTATTCAAATATTTATTTCAAACGGCTGATTTGATTTCCCGTCATGATCGGACAGACAAACACGACGTCACTTTTACATATTGACCGCCTTATTTGGAACTTGCCCCATTTCTCCCTCAAAAGTGGATTTTTAAGGACAACGGAAAAAATGAAAATGAAATCTTTCAGTTTAACGTCCCGCGGTTATGCTAAAGGAGACGGTGATGATGAGTGACATGAATAAAGTGGGAGGAAACGGGAGAACCCCGAGAAAACCCACGAGCACGGTGTTTGTCCACCACAAAGTTCACTTTGCGGGGGCTGGGATCGAACTCGGGACCCCAAGCACCACAGGTGAACGCTCTACCACTGAGCCACCGCGGGGCAGACAATACTATTCCGAAAAAATGGATTTATTCCTTTGGCCCGCATTGCAAAGCATCGGACAATTTGCAACATCAATTACAAGCTTGAAGAGAAAGAATCTTTATGGACAATAAGTTTCTTACATACAATATTCAATTATAAAATGCCTACTACTTATCTTTCTTATTTAATTTATGGGGCGCGATGGTTCACTGGTAGAGCGCTTACCTTTGGTGCATGCGGTCTTTGGTTTTATTCCGTCCAAGTAAGCTTGTGGTGGACAACATTATGTCCGTGACTTTTCTCAAAGCATTTCCTTTTCCTTTCACTTTCTCATTCCACCTTATTCTTATATCATTTTTCTTACTTTAATTATCTTCTCCCTTAGCCTAAAATAGCAGGATTCTAGAACACTGGTCCGTATACCAATTGAGTGGTGATGAAGAAAGCAATCAACCTGGTTAACCTGCCTTCACTCGCTATCGCTTGCTCGACATTACTATATGAATTGTGTATTGAGATTTGATAAAGGAAAGAACCAAACTGGGTACTAATCCAACTTCTCCTCTATGTGAGGACCAGCAATCTAGAACCTTCCCGCCTAAAGGGCGTAATAGTGGGATGTTAAATATTTCATTTCATTTTCTAATTTAATTTAGCTCTTCCACATAATATTTTATCTAATGTAATAAAAAAATATTATCAAGTGCTCGCAAAGCTGGGAGCGATCTCGGACTCTACCGTAATGTGCGGTAATCTTATTAAATACGTTTCACTACCAGGGAGTAATCTACACCCCCCCCAACACCCCCTAACACCCCTCCAAATTTCTTTACACACACCCCTGGATGGAAAAGGAATACTCCCCCAAATTCAATTGTATCAATCAGTATCATATAGGTTATTTACATCAAGTTAAAAAAAGGTTTAGCGTTTAGAAAAGAAGGCAATATTCTTATTTATGTATTTATTTCACTTCAAAATACGAAGCGACCTCGTTCTCATGTACGGCTTCGAGAACCACATTACCTCATTGTTTCGGGTGGTGTTTCGATCGAAACAATTGACAAAACAGACCCGCTCATACCTACCCTTCTGGGCTCCGCGGTCGTTTCCGAGAAAAGAGATTGATGGACAGATGCAGATGACTGAAATTGGCAACGTCTTGAGCAGTCATTCACCTACCTCCTCCTCAATAAGGAAAAATGACAATATAGTAATAAGCCTATACCAGATTCAGTTGGTAAGTGCTACTCTGCAACAGGCTCGCAACCAGAGGGGGGCTAGGGAGGGCCTGGCCCTTCCTTAATTTTTCATGTCCCCTCCAGACCTCAATACAAAATGCACAATTTAGATATTTGTAAGAGAATTTTTAATGACTTGGCCCCTCCTAACATATTCATGGCTCCCCAAAGCTCTGTGGTTGGATTCGAACCTGCTCTGCAAGTGGTGTATCAACGGACGGACGTTAAAAGGGTGTAGTCAAAACGTTTTTAGAAATGAAGAGATCGATCGAAGTAAGAATTATATAGACTATATATTTTAGACTGTCTAGTGTTATGCAGGAACGCATTCGGCACTAGCTTAATTTTTGTAAAGTATATTTTTATTCACGTGAATTCATTGAGTGGAACAGGGCTCATAGCAAGTCACTTTTTAAACTAAAATTTACTTTTTTTTCCAAGTTTGTCACTAAAAGTTACTTTTCTTCAAATTTGTTACTAAAAGTTACTTTTTTGAAAGGTAAAGTGACTTTTCGTGTGATTTATGTTTTGCATTGGCAGTAAAAATATAAAAACAAATGGAAAAAGGCAGAAACTTGTTACTCTTTACTCTTCTGAAAGTTTCAGTACTTGCTACCACATGTGAAACAGTCAACTTTATTCTCACTTCAGCTTTTATTCTTTCTAAAGCACAGTGGAAGGTTGGTGGATGCTTAAGCTCCCAAGGTAGGATTGAGATCCCTTCTGTGTCTATTCTTTCTTCTAGTCTTTTAGTTTTCTCTCGTAATAGTTAACTCTCCGTTGAACGTTGTGTGTGTGTTTTGTGGTTCATCATGTTCGTCTTGTGTTATGCTTCTTGTATGTTCTTTTTAAGAGTAGGTGATGAATTTGAATATTTCTCGTTTTTGAGAACTCTTAATGCGAAGTTAAATATAATGTCTGGGATGAAGAAATTCGGAAATAGGCCAGAACTAGTTCCACTTATTCAGAAGCTTTTTACATCTGCTAAGTCTGTTTACCGTAACTACAAAGCTTACTTTGAAAACCTAAGAAAAGAGGAAGCTCAAAGAGAACAAGTAAAGAAGAAACAAAACAACAAAGAGAAAGGCGATGGAGAAATTGACAAAGGAAAAAAGGGGCATGATGAGATTTTGGTCACTTTTTCGTGTGCTTTTGGCCATTTTTGGTAACTTTTCAACTATTTACAAGAGACCAAACCACTATGAACCCAGGGATTATTAAAATTAGGGTATGTTAAAGAAGGCAAAACAGAAAGATACAAAATATTTGTAAATCGAAAAACTGGATTTCTGGAAAACAACTAAATCAATGAATAATTTTCTTATGAAAGATATTCAGAGCCAATAACGTAGCCAGGAGGGGCAGGAACGGAGATTAAGAGATCAAATAATAATACAACAATTAACGTTAACAACAAGGTTAGAATATTAAAGTAATGAAATTGGAACAATATGCAGTATAAATTACTAAACGAATGTGATGTGATTTCAGCATGGGGCGAGGGATTTTTTTACCAATTAATATTTTGGAAAAATATCACCCACTAAAACTTGCTAGGGGTGAATAAATTAAAATAATAGCAGAATTTTGCAAAATAATTACAATAATTCTATGTAATCAATTCATGTGTAATTACTGGGTAAAATAGTGGAGGGTAATTCCTAATACAGTGAAACCTCTCTTAACGGGCATCTCTCAATAGTGGACATCTTCATAAGAGGACAAACTTTCTTATTTTTCCATTCCATAAATATATGTGGTGTGGTGTTATGAGAGAACCCTTCCTTTTAGGGACACCTCTCATTTACGGACAAATAATCGTGTTTCACCGATGTTCGTTTTGAGAGGTTTCACTGTATTACTTTGTTTCATAATGATAATAAATGCTCAAATGTGTGAACTTACTTTATTGAACCTACCACTGCGAAGAGCTGATGTTATTATAGTAATAATAATAATAATAATAATAATAATAATAATAATAGTATTGCAATACTTGCGTAAAAAATATACTGTTTTCTTGTTTGAGTTTGTTTAAAAATTATATCACTATTCTGAGAGCATTCCCCTTTTATTTTGAACACCCCCCCCCAAGTAAAAATTTCTGGCGTACTTACTGTTCACTACTAGATCAGTTGTTGAATGTTTCATAATGCTATACTAAATTCCATAAGCATTCAAGCGAAATATGTAAAATTGATGAGATTGACAATTTAAACCGCACAGTATTGCAAAGCTGGCGGTGTAAATATTTACCCCATTACGCAAACTCTGTTTCAAATACAACCATTATTATACAGTTCATTTTCATAAACTTGTTCTTATAGCAACTATATCATTTCCTATTTAAATTCAATTTATAGATAATTTTGTGTTACATATCAGCTGATACTCATGCTATAAACTATACAATAAGTTAACATTCGATGTAAATAAATAAGAAATGTATAATGTTACAGATTCTGGAATTGCAATTTAATTCAATTTTAAACTGTATACATTTTCTATATGATTGTTTAATTTACTTTATAAAAATCCAGATTATGATTTACACTAACTGTTTTAATTAAAAATACAAGCTTATACAGGGTGCGGGGAAAGTCCCGGAACGGTCCAATATCTCGCGAAATATACAGATCAGCAAAACAAAAATAACACGTGTTAAACAGTTTTGAAAAATTTATCCAATGATACCAAACGCAACCCTCCATTCCCACACGGGGAGTAACTTTAAAATTTTAAATGGAAATCCCCATATTTTGTTGCACATTTGGATTCTTCAGAATAAGTAACAGTGATTTGACCAAAATTGAAAACAGTGCCTTCACGGATAGCACTTGAATCGACACATAAAAAATGGATGAGGTAAATCTTTATGAAAATGTGGCCTCTCAGTGTCGAGCTCTGGGCCATGCGGTTAGCGTAGGGGACTCCGGCATGAAAGGTCGTGAGTTCGATTCCCACGCAGAGTAAAACTTTTATGTGATTTTTTTACCCACATAACGAATTCATACATTTTAACTTCCATAAAATAATGCATTTGTCCATATTTATTAATTTGCAAGAAAATAAAAATGGTGACAAAAAGGGCTTATTTTTGTTGTAAATAACCCTACTACTAAGAACTACTTCATAAAGCTACTTTGCAAAACAATTATCGATATTGTATTCCATGTAACTTCATCTTCGCACACACTGTTTTCAATTTTTGATCAAATCACTATCACTTTTTTCTGGAGAATCCACATATGAAATAAGAAATAGGGGTTCCCATTTAAAATTTTAAAGTTATCCCCCGTAGTCCCCAAGGAGGTAGGGATAGGTGATTGCGTTTTCTATCATTGGATAGCTTCTTTAAAACTATTTAACATGTGTTATTTTTGTTTTGGTGATATTTATACTTCGCGAGATATTGGACCGTTCCGGGAATTTTTCCGCACCCTGCATACAGTATTTTATCTCTCTCTTTCGCACTCTCACTCTCTATATTACAACTGAGTGTTGCAATAGGTATCAAGAACATGAATAATTTTCATTTTGGACGTATGGTTTAAGGTTGGTATTCAGATCACAAATCTGTTCTCATTATAACGGATGTGGTATTAACGTTAATAAGGATCGTTAACGTTCCACATTTTAGTGTCTTCGTATATAGCCTAATTGATGAACATAGTGAATAAATGTGACTGAGCTTTGAAAAGTGATTGTTCATCTGGTCTTGTGTTTTTAAGCACTTCAAACTGGACATTTATATTTTAAAAAAATATTTCACTATATTGAAAAAAAAGCGTTCCGCACTCAGGCTCGAACTGCCACCCTTCGGTTCTAGAATTTCAACAGCATTGTTAAACCCGCTTGGCCACGCAGGCATGCTACAATATAACGCGTTCTGATATTAGAAATAGACTCGCTCCAAGCGCAGGTTTACACTTGGAGTTTTAAATAGCCATTTTCTGTTCTTTTTCAGTAATTTCAACTGAAGATATTGATTGATTTCCCATATTGGAACTTCACGTGAAGTGTGAATTGTATGTTCATCTCAAAAATACATTATTTTCTGTTCCTTCAATTTTACGTATCTGTGAGTGCTCCTAATACCTGTGCACTGTATGGAGTGAATTTCCCTCGGGATATTCTTCGCGTAATTATCTGACAGACTAAAGTTTCATAACAATCACAGTTTTTTGCTTATAATTTTCTTATTTTGCTTTATTTTTTCACAAAAATCATAAATAATTATTCATTACTACACTGCTTTGTTAAGGAAAGCACAAAGAAGCGATAATATATTAAGAAAACTGAGTTATTAATGAAAATGTGGAAGTTACAGTATATGCGAACTTTGTTTTGCGGATGACGATACATTATGGCGATTCACTACTCCACTGACAAAGAATGTCGCTTCGTCGGAAAAGGCAATTCGTCTGAGATAACCATTATCGTCCTCAATACGTGATAGCATTTCGACCACAAAGTCATATCGACGTGTACCGTCGTCGGGCAACAAGGCCTGAACGAGTTGCACTTTGTAAGCACGAAACAATAAACGTTTGTGTAAAATGTCATGAATAGAGCTTTTTGGCATCTGTAATTCACGTGAGGCCCTGCGCACCGATTTCTTAGGACTTCTCAGAAAAGACTGCTGCACAGCCTCCACCGTGTCTGCTGAGATTCTTGGTCGACAAGACCTCGGAAGGTCAGCAACCGACCCTGTGTTCTTGAACTTCTCATACCAAACTTTAATGCTCTTGACATCAGGTGGAGTCCTCCCAAATGTAGTCCCGAACTGTCTCTGCACCGTGGTTGGTGATCGTGTCTCATGGTACCACAGGACACACTGTGCCTTCTCCTGGTTGGTTGGCATGGCTTCTTGGGCTTCTTACTTACGTACTACAAACCTAAAACAAAAAAATTGAGACTTGGTAAAACAGAACAAACCTAAGACAGACAAAAACTTTTATAGTTTGTAAACAATTCAACACCAGTTTCATATTTCTATCTTATTTCTAGCCTGAGTTATCAATTTCTGTAATCAGGGAAGGACTTCTCGGACACCCTGTGTATATATATATATATATATATATATATATATATATATATATATATATATATATATTACTAGCGTGCTATTCACCAACTCGTGTGTGTCCACAGAGAAGAGGCACGTTAGCTGTGGTGGGTATACTCGTGCAAGATGTCGAAAAATACTAATTTGTTAAAGGTGGCCACTACAAGCTAGTTTTGATTACAATTAGACGCAGTGAACCGTTTCTATGGTTACAAGTGACCTATATAATTTCTCTTAATATTGCTGTTCCTTTCTAGCTTGACACGTTTCAGGTTGTAAGCCTGTAACAGCACCTCCGAAAATAATGAAAAGCACTTCATCCTTGACAGTCCACAATTGCTCCTTCTGTGAAGATTACCTTGTACATAGTGTTCGTATTTGCTGTGTCAGTTCTTCACTATTACTTTTCAGCTATGTCGCCTGAGTGAAGTAACTATTCTGCATACTCTTTTGCTGTGACGTGACTGATTTCACCTGGAAATGTCCAAATACTGGACCCCTTCTTCATTTTAAGCATGTGGCATCTGATATCGTAAAAACGGTTTTATGCAGTGCGATCCATTCCTACGAGATTGTGACTCAAAGCTACTTGTTGGGACCACCTACCATAGGGTATGGGTGTGTTTCTCAAACTTTTGTTATTTCCCACATAAACCTACCATTGTCATCTCGCCTACTCCTAGGATTACACCCGAGCTCAGTTCCTCAAATTCCCTTTGCTTTAAATTGAACTAGATATAATAATAATAATAATAAAAAAACACTTCTGGGCATCTTGCAGTCGTGTGCGTGATTTTCGCTCTTGAGGTTTTCATGCTATATAGCTAAGTGTATAAGCATGCATATTATACATTTGCACACAATAGATGCACAATACTCAAAAAAATAAGAGAGCACAATATATCAGAAGATAATCAGTGAACTTTCTGGTACCATCATTTAACCTTTGTTATAGACATGCGCTAACCAAAACAAATCATTATGACAATAATTCGTGAACAAATAAATTTATTGGTTTTTGGTGATCTCTTACGAATATCATGAGGCTTTCAGAGCATAACGGAATCAAGTCTTCAGAAAGCTGAGAAAGTGAGAAACCTGTTTGTAGGTACTTTTATGTATTATCTGTCAGGAAAGTAAATGTACACCTATTTTTCGAGTCTGGCATTCCTGTGCTCCATCCGTGGAGAGTATGAGAATTAAATCAATCAAATGTTTACTGAGGGGCAAAAAGAAAAGTTCAATCTGAATAAGACACTGCAGAGGGGCACAAGCTGTGAATACGAATAGTGCATAGTGTATATAAAGGACGACACCGAAAGAGAAAGCCAGAAACAGCTGTTAAACTTAGAAAAAAGAGTAAAAATTGTCGAAGTGGGAACATAAAACATAAATAAAACAAATATGCCGACAACTAAAAGTTCACCACAGCGTGATCTTGGTGTAGTGGTTAAGGAGCTGGCTTACAAATGCAAAGGTCGCCACTTCGAATCTTCGGTGGGGACCTTTTTAAAAATTTTTGTTAATAATACATGCAGCTCCTGAGAGATGGTAAAAGAGGTCGTATTTAGTTTTTCGTAGCAATTATTATTGGTAATGTTTAGTACTGATAATAATTTTTGTCTTTGCGTATTGCTTTTATTCTTGTCTTAATTTTGAAAGAGAAGAAAATCCGAACAAATGCCACCAAAATTCCTTATATTTTGAATGTGAAGGCCATTTGCAATTAGTAAAGAATAAAATTTGAACGTTCCGATGTAGCTGCAAAAAGTAAAAAGAAAAACATGGAAGTGGAGTGTTCGAATCCATACTCATGGTTATTAAAAATACAATTTCTACATGCCTTACACCTAGCGACCGCGTTTCTACGTTAGCAAGTAAGAGGTTTCTGTTTAGGTTAGGCTGCTTAAAAAGTTTTGCAAAGGGGCCCGGTTTAGCTATGACGCACCACAGGTGCGAGAAGGGAGCAAAACACTTTTTCTCTCTTCCTCTGTGTGTCTATTTATCTATCTATCTGTATATATATAACGCTATTTGTGAATGCATTAACCACCCTAATTTTCAGCGGATTGAGACGAAACTTGGCACAAACATTAATTGTTGAAATATCTTGATGAGTTCGTTAACCAGAATAATCAGATGAAAATGTTAAAAATGGTGCCCTTTCAAACATTTAAAAACTTCCAAGGGAACCAAATTTCGCCCATAAATTGGTATTCAGAAAGTTTTTCACGCCCTTTCGCTACGGTAGGCTTTTTTTGTTTTTTTTTTTGGCAGGAGGACGGTTATTTTTTCCTTTCGGAACAAGATGATTACTAATGATGATATGGAATTACACATTGAGAGTGAAGTAACTTGTGAAACGTGTTATTTGAAAGAATAATATAATAAATGTGCTTTACTCTAACACAGAGAACTGTAAATCATGTATTTCGAGTTCGGGAGCCTGAATGGCGAGGAGTGTTATTTGCTTTGCTTTTTAGTAACACATAGCATTGCAAATAAAGGTAGGCAACATTAGTGGTAAGTAAAATAATAATAATAATAATAATAATAATAATAATAATAATAATAATAATAATAATAATAATAATAATAATAATAATAGGTGTTGTTTGCGGCAAGGGAATATCTTTTTTAACTCTCCTTCAAACGAAAGGATTGTAACGCCATATCTCCCTTACAAACAAAAATATTAGCAATTTATATCGAGAGAACGGGAAACTGTAGAGTGATGGGAGCAACGTTGGACAGTATGCACTCATATTACTTAGAAAAATAAGCGATTTCAATGCAAAAGGAACGAAGAGTCATTGTCATGGGTAATCATGGGGCCACGGCAGAGCCCTCTTTAGGCATAATGTCAATAACTTATATCGAGAGGACAGGAGGTGATAGTGAGGTGGGAACAACGTTGGACACCGTGGACCCATAAGGCGCATGGAAAAAAATTAGGGGGCGGGCGCAAGCCAACCTTACTTACTTCCACATAATAGTATAAAATTATATTGTCGAAATACACACACAAGTTATCTAGTAATATTTGATATTAATATTATTATCAACAGCGTCTTTTCATTACGTGTGCATGTTTGACATGAAGCCAAAGAGAAGATCCATCATTCGTAGAAAAAATAAGAATAGTCAGTTACTTTAACTGTGCATGACGGAGAAAAATACGAAAAGAGTTGCTACCTGTAGCGAAAACAAACAATACTTTCTCTGAAATGGATAAAAATTCAAGCCGAGATAGATTTGAACTCGCATGGACGGCGCAAAAAGCCAGTGCTTTGTCCACTTTTTTTTAACTGACTCACCGGACGTGTTTCGGTAACTTACTTATTGCTAATTTTACTTGCTTCACTCGTTTAACTTGCTTTTTCTAATAACTTACAACGACAGGGACACGAATACAAAAACATCGAGGACAGTTAAAAAATCAGAGATGCTCTCCCGCCGGGAATCGAACCCGGGACACCATACATTCGGCGCACGTGCTAGCCACTTTTTTAAACAACTTTTTTATTAACTAATAAAGCTGGATACATACGATCATTAACACAACTGCAGAACAATATAAATATATACAGCTAATAATGCACAATATAACTCAAGGAATGAGAAAAAACTGCTTATGGAGCATAGATACAAGTTGTACATTTTGTGCGTCCTTTTTTTTAAGAACGTATGTAGCATATACACAAGTTTTACAAATTACTAAAAATTCATTGGAATAACAAAGGAGTAGAAGTTAATTATTCATATATGGTAATGTCGAGAAAACGAGCAAAATACAAGTTTTCATAAGGGAGCTCATTTTTTCATAATTAGATTGAAGGTATTCAATATAAAACGAAGAATTACCTGCAGTTTCCACTGAGAGTACATACGTAATTGTTTGCGCTATAAGCCAGGTAACAGCATTGTGTTTCGTTTTGGGATACAGAGAATATTCCGGTCGCAACAGGAGATTGACCTCGATTGAGCGAGGAGGTTGGCGCATAATAAGACCAAAAAATCGCTGCAATTGGTACCAGATTTGTTTACTGTTCACACATGTTGTTAATCTATGACTCAAGGAATCAGGAGCACCACAGAAAGAACATATTATATCGGCACTAAACCCACATTTATTTCGTTTTACTTTCGTATCTACAATGCCATTCACTACTATGTACCAAAAGGATTTATTTTCTGCTGTTAAATATTTTGAGTTTATATTACGAAATATTATATGCCAGTTGTATTCTGGTTCTCTTTCTATTAATTTGCATGGTGATAACTGTTGTAGGTGGTGCATGTACCATTGTTTACTTGTTAAAGTCAAAACATCGGGAGTTCGATGACATTGATAGATATAGGCACACAGAACATCTGTTAAGTAAGAGCAACTTGAGGGGACGGAAGTGATCGCCAACGGCAGTGTTGGATCGATCGTATCCAATAAATATCGCAGCAAGTGTCTAGTGGGAGAAGGTATCTTCAACTAAGGCAGTCAAGTTACGTCGTATAAACAAACTTTCAGCCTTGAACTGCACGTGAGTCATGTTAATGCCTCCGTTCGCTACCGATAAACAGATGTCATTATAGCGAACACGAAACATACAATTGTTCCACAGAAACCAACCACAAACACTTTGCAGCTTTTGCCTGCTGTAGAAGGCAGGGCAAAGACGTTAGCAACATACCACAGTTTACTCATAATATAAACGTTGAGAAGTCGAGCACGAGACAACAAACATAGTGACCTACATTTATGCAAGAAACTTAAATGCCTGATTTTATTAATGACAAGGTCATAATTATATCTTGCTGTTTCAACAAGATTACTCATAAATGATATTCCTAGTATTTTAATCCTAGATTGAAATGCAATGTCCTGAATTTACTAAACTCCTCAGAATTATATATTATAAGACCGGTTGATTTTTTTCTATTCAATAGAGCTCCAGACACTTGTTGATATTTAGCAACACTTTGCATCAAAAGGTTATAGTCATGAACAGAATGCAGGAAAACATTGACATCATCAGCATATCCACAAACACGTAGAGGACGTGCAATAACATCAAAACCCTGAATCTTGCGGTTTACATCACACAGGAAGGGTGCAATAGCCAAGGTAAATAATTGTAAGCTTATTGGATCTCCTTGTCGAATACTACGAACTACTTTGATGGGAAAGGTAAGATGACCATTAATATTTAATTTAGTCGCAGCGTCTTTATAGAAGAATTTAAACCATTGTATAATGCGAGCATTAAAACCAAAACCAGTCAAAACTCTCCACAAATAGGAATGCTCAATGTTATCAAATGCATTCTGAAAATCTAAATTAACAATAGCTGCGGTAATCTCACAATCTTGACATATTGTAATACAATCTCTAACATTCATTAAAATCTGATATATAGTCTTACCCTTAACTGCAGCATATTGCAAATCACCCAGCAACTTATTCATATATGGAGCTAATCTAGAAGCCAAACAACGACTAATAATTTTAACATCAGTATTTAAAAGGGAAATAGGTCTGAAATGTGCAACCATTGTTGGTTGAGGCACTTTGGGTATAAAAATAGTGACAGCAGGATTGGGTCGACAGATATGTTCGGAAGCAAAAAACCAAGCATTGACCACATCAGTAAGTGTCTAACCTATGACGGGCCAAAGTTTCTGATACAATATACCCGATATTCCATCTTGTCCGGGTGATTTTCCTGGCTTTGCAGCAAATGTTGCCAACTTTACTTCTTCAAGTGTAAAAGGCTCCGTCAAAGACATATTATCATCATCTGTTATGACGTTAGGAATAACTTCAAAAATAAAATTCTCAAGATCCAGTCCTCGCGATTCACCAAAAAGTTTTAAATAATGATCATAAAATACCTTCTGAATTGCAAAAACATTCTTGCAGCGATCTCCATCTGAAGTAAGAACCGTCTTGATCAGGCGGCGCTTGCCACGCCGGTTTTCTTGCAAAACATGAGTAAGAGAACACTGTTCAGTTTCATCAAACATAAGAGCCTTACTCCTAATTTTTACACCTTGAACTTGAGTCCTATGTAAATCTAAGAGTTTTGCTTTATATTTTTTAACAAGTGGCAACAATGTTCTATCGGAAAGAGCATCTCGTTGAGCCTCTAATAAACATCCGTAATAAAAATTATACAATTTCAGGCGATCACGAGAGCGTTCACCAGAGTACCATTTACAGAAGCGTATTAGGTTAGGTTTACAATAGGTAGTCCACCATATGAGAATATTTGGATACCGTTTTGCTTGCTGTCTCCAATAGTCCCATTTACTCTGAAACAATGTAAGAAATCCCTCATCTGTTAATAGTGTTTCATTCATATGATAGTAACCACGTCCACGCACAATTTTATCATGTGGAATCTTAACTTTCATCACTAAAGACAGATGATCACTAAAACAAACAGGATAACGGTATATATCAAAAAGCCGAGATTTAAGAGATTCCGTCAAATAGAATCTATCGATTCTAGAGGCACTATTCTGGCGAATCAGGGTGTACCCCAACAGATCACTGTTCCTTAGTTGCCATGCATCATACAAGGAATAATGAGAGATGAGTTCATCAAGAGAAGCACAATAATTAAACCCTGGTTTTATATCTGCTCTATTCAATACACAATTCATATCACCCCCCAAAATGACATGGTCTGAGGCACAACGAAACGATGTCGCAACATCAGTCGCAAAAATGGTGTTGCGCGCACCACGATTATGACTTCCAGATGGCGAACACACATTGATCATAGTCATACAGAACAAATCACCTCGTATAATTCTACCACTGGGGTGACATTGTACATTCGTAAACGGTAACCCATCTTTAACCAATATCGCAGTACCAAGACGATTATACGTTGAATTGTTATAAACGTGATATGAATCATGTACATTCACCACTTCCGGACCTACCTCTTGCAGAAAAGCCACCTCAATTTCAGATTTTAACAAAAAGTCAGACAGAGCGTGATACTGTGTGGGTGAAGATATTCCATTTAGATTAATACTAGCAATGGTAAGAACAATTGCCATGAAGAGGTAGGGAAGGGGACAGACTTGATAGAACATGATGAGATGACGTAGGTACGAAGTGGGAGGACTAACTCGGAAACACACTAGAAAACATATCATGGCACACACACAAGAATCACTAGGTGATAGCTACACCAGAAAGTGGAGACTCTACAGATACAGAAGCACTGTCTTCTACCGAAGTTGTTACAGCAAGCTGCAATTGTTTGGTAACATTAGCACTAGTTATCTTGTACAAAGCATCACTAGCTGGTTTATCAGGTTTTCGAACAGATGAAGAAATTGTACAGTCTTTCACCGTTTTCCGTCTCTTCTTATCTTGAGAGGAGCGCTCTTTAGAACTACTTTGCGAGGGAACTGAAGCTAAAAGGAAGGTATGATTATAAGATGAAATGGATTTCTCACTCTCAGATGGACCACTGTCAATAGTAATAGGAACATCTGCCACATCACTTATATCGTCAGGAACACAGTCAGCAGCGTCAGCAATAGAAACCCCTGGAGGTATCGAGTCGGATACACTAATTATAACTGGAGATGAAACAGAACCTGTTGCGGGAGGTAAAGAAACCTCGACAGGTGGCTGAATATCCGGAGTATGCTTAAGCACTGGATTAGATCTGCATTCAGAAGTAGCCGAAGCTACCGATGGAACAGTAGCAGTGTCAGCATTCACTATCTCCGCACAAGAAGGTAACACAGCTTTATCACTGTCACTAGTTAATGGGGGAAAATCCTTGTCACTAAAAGACGAAGGTAATGAAAAAACAGGTTGTACACCCGTAACCGAATTAGGTGTCCGGACTAGGTTAACTTCGGTTGAAGGTTGCACTCTAGGTTTAGAGTTTACATTACGTCTATCACATTGGTCATATCGATGATTTGGGCTATTGCAAGCAAAACAGGTACGTTCCTGACCAAAATAAGATACTAAGTATCGTTGACCTTGGATTTCAATAGACGATGGAATTGCCTTATCTAACTGTATGTACACCAATTTCCGCCCAGTACGCACTCGGTATCGATGACTATTATCATAAAACTCGTCCTTGATATTTTTGACACTACTATATGGGGTCAACACTTTTAGTATTTCTTCATCGTCCCATTCACTTGGCACTAAAGATAATTTAACTAAAGTAACAGGCTTATCTGCAACTTCCACACTCACATCAACACTCCATTTTCATCAGTATAACGTAATCCAGTACTATTATCTCGAATTATATGTTCACACAAAAGCTGGGATATTAACTTAACAAACACACAACGTCGGTAATTGTCTAATTCAATACTCACAACTTGGTCATTGCTTAACTTGAAATTGTCAAATATGAATTCATGTATTCTATAAGTAACTGGACGAGTAGGTACATTACTAAAGTTTACACGCAAAGTATTAACTCGTTTCACCACCATTTAGACGATCAGAAGAATTCAAACTTCAAGTAAAAAGGTATGCCGTATAAACAAGCAACAGCGCATTCCGCAGGTCTGCTCGCCACCGCTGCTACAACACGACTGCCACTAGACCAGCGGGGAGGACACTGCTTACTTCCTGTGTCGTTAGGGATACGGCCACTGTATTGCCAGCTATCACTTCTGTGGGTTGTATACTATGATCACATGTTTCTTCTTTGCTGGAAGAGTTAAACCTACATTCTATGTAATACATGAAGTATTTAGGCCTACATGCTCTTCATATAATGTAATAAAAGGGTCATGCTGGGAATAAGGAAAAGAACATTCCTTGGACAAAACTGAAACTATTGGCATCAGAAATATTTATCTCGGAGAAATGCACAGTAGTATATTTCAGAATAGTTACTGTTTAGTTCAGTAAAAGAATAAAGGGGTATAAAAATGCAAATATGTCGCGTCAACGAAATCGACCAACGAAATCGAAATTGACAGAGGCGGAAGCAGATGTGTAGTAATACAACAACTTGGTTAAATTGATAATTGGTTCTTTATTCTGTAGTAGATCGTATCACAACTTTACGGGAGAGCAGAGAAAGACTTACTAACGCTGTCATATAGTAAGCTTTAGTAACACGATCATACAGACACAAATGGATGTAACTGTGAGTGCCAGAACTTGGATTTAACGAAAGCCGTTTACATATTCGGTAGTTTGGAGGGTTGTATAAGACACAAAAAGATAAGACACAATACAATTCTTCATACCTCAGCTTCCAGTAACTAGATAAATGTAATTTCTGGTTAGATACTGAAACTGCTGTCGGATTTTAATACATGACGTATTGCAGGATACAAAATGCTTTGCATTACTTGTTTGTTTGTAGACAGCTACTAGTTTAGTGTTCTGAAAGGTTGTGTATAAACTAGAGATAGCCAATTCTGGAATTATTACTTTCCGGACTCCCAAAGGTAAAAGCGGGCAAATTTCGGAATTCGGAAAATTCCGATTTTGGAATAAATCCGGAATTCGGAAAAATCCGGAATTTAGAAATTTCGGATTTCGTTAACATTCCGGAATTCGGAAAAATCCGGATTTTTTCGAAATGCCGAGTTTTTCTCAATTCCGGAATTTTCTAAATTTCGGATTTTTCCTGAGTTCCGGAATTCTTCTGAATTAGGGAGTTTAACTTAATTTCATAATTTTCCGAAATCCGGAAAGTGAAAGTTCCGCTTCCGAAAAATGATTTTATTTTTGTTAATATGAATCGTGGCGGAAATAAGTCTTTTACTAGGTAACGGCGACTGCTTTGAAAGAAATGGGGTGTATTCAATTCAAGTCAATCTGTCATATTTGTAGTTTCGTGTGGAGAAAAACAAACTTGTGAACCAACGGTTTAAGAAAAACTCAAGTTATTAATGTAAATTTTTCCGACATCATAAAAGAAATACGAAAGACATTTTGAATTGAAGAAATATAACATACAAATTTGCAAGGGGAGACAAAGAAATCTAACATAACCAGACTAAAGACGAATCGTTTACCGCGTAGCGATCAAGGTCAAGCTGTTTTCGAGGGCGAGTTTCGAGTTGAGTCGAGTTTGATAATGGCTCGCTCGCTCGTTCAGCTCGTTTTAACTCCTTTTGAAACAATGGTCTGATTATACTGGAAAGCGAAAGCCATGAGAAATGTAAGCAGTAATGTGGAATACTTTTAGTGTTGCTCACGACAGGGCTGCGTCTCGTCTCGTAATTTTAGTGCATCTCGTGGGTCAATTTTAGTGTATGTCGTCTCGTCTAGATAACGAGAAGACAAGAGATTTTTTAATTATTATTATTACGAGACAGCTTCAAATGTCGTAGTCACCAATGTAAGTATATACGGTAGTTCTTAAAATCAAGGTTGAGACCTTCACTGTCGAATTTTTGAGCCCAAGCAGAAGACCAACTCGGGTACTGATATCAACCGGCTCGGCTCGTATAAACTGAGCGAACAGCTCGAGTCGGCTCGGTTGGGATGAGCCGATGACCCGAGCCGGCTCAGTTGGAACGAGCCATCGACTCAGCTCAATTGAGCCAATGGCTCGAGCTTTCTCGGTGGGGATGGGTCCTCTACTCGGCTCATGTGAACCGGTTCAAGCCAGCTAAGTTGAAACTAGTCCAGCGACACGTTTCGATTCAGCTCAACTAAGCCGATGACTCAAATCGGCTCGGTTGGGTGAGCGGTTGGCTCGGCTCACTTCTCGGTTCTGTTCGAAGTTAATGAGCTGTAAGCCGTGCCGCTCGAGCCGATGAGAAGCCTAAACCCGGTCCCAGCTATTTTGAACATGTTTGGCTGAAGCCTATAACTTTTAACAATTTCTGGTTCGAGCCCGAATACTTGCCCCTTCGGAACTCAAACCCAGAGCGTGACCGCTGTCCTTCCCTCTTGAAGACTTCTCGACGACCGAGATCGACAGTCAATTAGTGTTTATTATTCAGATACAAACCGTATATCTTTTAAAGATTATACACGGTGTTGATATAATAATAATAATAATAATAATAATAATAATAATAATAATAATAATAATAATAATAATAATAATAATAATAATAAAAGTTTTAAACTTGCCGTTGAAATTTGGCAAATCTTACTTAAAAGTAGAGATTTCGGGGAAAGGGTTCCGTACCTTCAAGACACACCTCTGCAACTACCAACATTTTAAACTGCAATGTTCCATTGAAGTTTCATGTAGAAAGTATTCTACTGTATGTTTTAAAGAAATAACTGTAATAAATATCTCTGAATATCACGCAACAGTACGGCATATAATAAACTAATTTTTAGGATATGCAGAGGTAAATATAAAAGCATTGCTACATAATACCTACACAGAGCATAATTCAATGAGCTCTGAAATATAATGTAACGAAATAGCCTATGAGATTCAGTCTACAAAGCAATTGTTACTTCAAGAATGGACATACACTATTTCGAGAATCGAGACAAGACGGGAATTGTTTACCATACTTTTCGTCTCATCCCGATTCTAATCTCCAAAGACAGACGAAAATTTTGAGTTAGCCTTGACCCGTCTCGAATGTAAAATGTTAATTCTCATGTTATTTTATTTGTTTTAGAAACGAGATGAGAAACTCCTCTTCTCGTGTGCAACATTAAACCAAACAAAAATATTCTTTCCAAATGTCACGTTTCTGCTTGTAATGGTATGACCTGAGCGATAATTAGCTCCTAGCTTTTAATCTTCTACGAGATAATAATAATTATTATTAGTTTATTGTTATTACTATTATCATTGCTGAAGATTTGATAGTTCAAGTATTGAAACATCCGAGTATTCAAATAGCTGAATATAATAAAACATATGTTATCGCCGATCAATCGCCATCAAAAATCCTAAAGTAAAAAAAATATACAATGTGCATTTGCACAAGCACCATGACTACTGAACCGCGATCGCTATGCGGTAAAAATTCGTTTTAGACTGGTTACGTTAGGTTTCTTTGTCTCCGCTTGCAAACTTGTATGTTATATTTCTTTGATTCAAAATGTCTTTCGTATTTCTTTATGAAGTCGGAAACGTTTACATTAATAACTTGAGTTGTTCTAAACCGCTGGTTCACAAGATTGCTTTTTCTCCACACGAATCTACAAATATGACAGATTGAATTCTCATACACCCCATTTCTTTCATAGACGTCGCCATTACCTGGTCAAAGACTTGTTCCCGCCACCATTCATACTAACCAAAATAAATTCATTTTTCGGAAGCGGGACTTTCACTTTTCGGATTTCGGAAAATCATGGAATTCAGAAAATTCCGGAATTGAGAAAACTCCGGATTTCGAAAAAATCGGATCTTTCCGAATTCCGGAATGTTAACAAAATCAGAAATTTCTAAATGCCGGATTTTTCTGAATTCCGGAATTATTCCAAAATCGGAATTTTCCGAATTCCGAAATTTGCCCGCTTTTACCTTCGGGAGTCCGGAAAGTAATAATTCCGGAATTGGCTATCCCTAGTTTATACACAACCTTTGAGAACACTAAGCTTGTAGCTGTCTAAAAACAAACAAGTAATGCAAAGCATTTTGTATTCTGCAACACGTCATGTATTAAAATCCGACCGCAGTTTCAGTATCTATCCAGAAATTGCACGTATCTAGCTACTGGAAGCTGAGGTATGAAGAATTGTATTGTCTTATCCTTTTGTGTCTTATACAACCCTGCAAACCACCGAATATCTAAACGGCTTACGTTAAATCCAAGTTGTAGTACTCACAGTTACATCCATTTGTGTCTATATGATAGTGTTACTAAAGCTTTCTATGACAGCGTTAGTAAGTCTTTCTCTGCTTTCCCGTAAAGTTGTGATACGATCTACTACAGAATAAAGAACCAATTATCAATTTAACCAAGTTGTTGTATTACTACACATCTGCTTCCGCCTCTGTCAATTTCAATTTCGTAGGTCGATTTCGTTGACGCGACATATTTGCATTTTTATACCCCTTTATTCTTTTACTGAACTAAACAGTAACTATTCTGAAATATACTACTGTGCATTTCTCCGAGATAAATATTTCTGATGCCAATAGTTTCCGTTTTTTCCAAGGAAAGTTCTTTTTCTTATTCCCAGCATGACCCTTTTATTACATTATATGAAGAGCATGTAGGTCTAAATTAGGGATTGTACCTAGTATCGGTCTCGTCTCGGTCTCGTCTCGTTAATTCGAGACGAAACCGAGACCGAGACGGACTTTTGTATACCGAGATCGAGACGGACCTTTACATACCGAGAGGAGACCGAGACGGAGACAGACCTCTATGAATTGAGATAAGACCGAGACGATACCTTGGTCAGTCTCGAAAGTCTCGGTCTCGTCTCGAATTATGACAGCTATTTTGCCTTTACTCAAAATTTGTTTCGCTGCTGTGTGAGATAATATGTGAACGGTTGACTGATGTACAGTGGCGTATTTAGGGGGTAGGTGTCGGGCTGAAGCCCCTCCCGAAATGAATTTGTGATCACTTTTTCGCATTGCACGTACAACACAAATGTTTCCTACCCGTTCCTCATGCTTCTCTCGAAACAAAATCCACTGCTGTTGTATATAATCTTCTATATATATATATATATATATATATATATATATATATATATATATATATATATATATATACAGGAACGGATCCAGGATATGATCAAGGGACTGGTTAAACCATACTTTGCCTCTTTATCCAGTGTGAAGCAGGGTTGAAGTTCATTTTATTCCGTGTATACCTGAGCGTTAAGGGAGGATATGGCCCCTATAGCTCTTCACTTGGATCCACGCCTATATATATATATATATATATATATATATATATATATATATATATATATATAATACTGAAAATTTGTACCATGTTGTGTGAAATGTTGAAGGGGAAATTATTTTAGATGCTCTGCAATACCACTAGATAAACAAGCAGTGTTGGTAACGCAAAATAAATTGTATTTTCTCAAATTGCACTATGTACCTACTGCTAATTTAGATATTAAATAAAACCACAATATCACATACATTATTCATTGTAACAAAGGGCAATACAGTATCACCAACATCAACATTTTGGAGATTTCTAATAACTCAAATGGCATAGACGGTGCAATGTGCATCATTTGTATCTTAGCGACAAATAATATGATCATGGTATAATGTATTTCGAATGAATGAAGGATCAAAGTTACAAGGAATGAAAAAATTAATTCTTATAAAGACTTGACTTCGAAAACGTGCTGACATATCACGTCTCATCATGTAGATGCTTCCAAAAGACTTAAGTGATCATAATGTCATTTACAACAATTGTTATTTCAAACCGTTTCAGAGATACCAAACACATGGATAGTGATTGTTGTACTGCTTAAAATAACGTATTTGTGTTAAATTTTTATAATGATTGTTGCTTTAGTTTGCTTCTATAACATTACAACAATAGTTTTTAGTGGTTTTAATTACAAGTCGCAGTTCCATTATTTTAAGTAGTGTTGCCAATATTATTTTAAATATATATTTCTAGTGCAAATAACGTAGCTAAACTGCAAAATATTTTTAAATTACTCGTAATTTATTTTATGGTGCAAGAATGTTTTCAAAAGACGATGTTTTTTGTAGTCTTTATAATGTTAATGTTAATGTCAAAGTTTTGGTTCCAGCAATACACCTAAATGCAAATTGTAACTGAAATTAAATGTAACTGATAATTTTTTAGTAACCCTGATTGTTTCCCTAAGCCTTAATCGTGATATACACAAAACCATGGGTAATTAAAAGTTATAATTACACCCTAGTTACATTATACTTGTTTTAGTTTGACCACCGACAACCTCAAACTCGATCCATACCATAGCTGTATGCAGTTATTCAAGGACTTAGAGTTAGTAACACATTGTGTTGATTTTTGGTTTGGTTTGTTTTAGTCTCACGATTGTGCTAGGGCGTCTAAAGGAGACGTGGAGCTAATGATAATAATGGAATCCGAACCACTTCGGTCGTTCAACTGTACTCCCACCGGAAATCGAGTTCGGGACCACGCGAACCGAAGTCAAGCGTGCTAGCCATTAGACCAAATGGAGTCCTCACATTGTGTTGACTTTAAGCATTGAGTCAGTGTTGTCAGATTCGAAGATCAAAAACTAGCGTGTCTTTGCTCCAAAAGTAGCGGATTTGAACTACTTGTAGGACAAATATATACAGTAGAATGAATTATTTGGCAACTAATGACTAGTACTAATGAAATGATGTTTAATATGGGCTGGAAAATGTGCTTTACATATTGGAAGAAATTATGATCAACGAACAAAAACAATTCTAGACAGGATACCACAAGCTATAAACAGCCTAGAAAACGTTCTTGTATAAGAAGGTTTGACGAAATCAAGGACAACTGGGGAGTAACCTGAGAAAGAAAGAATTGCTCAAGATAAATATTTGTAGAGAAGACTTGGAAAGACCTTCATCTAGGAGTGGGTTGATAATGGTTGATTAAGATTTTATTATATCTGGACCTAAGATTTTATTATATTTGGACCTAAACCAAGTCATAATTTCGTAATTTTACAATTGAAGCGAAAAACCAGTTCCTTAAGTAAGACCTATAGTACTGTTTTTCAAACTATACTAAGAAGATACAAAGTAATAGGATGCTTTTAGACTTATATTATTACACCACTAGAGAGAACATAATCTATTAAAAAGTATTATTAAATCTGTTTCGACCAAAAAGTGACTTAGCATAGTCTACCTCTAAAATTCATATATATAAATTTTTACTGAGTAAGGTAGGGTAAAAAGCGATCCAAAAATTAACGAAATTCGTACAGCGAAAAAAAATATATACATTGTTGACTCTTCATATTGCAGCAAAACTACGAAAATTAATAGAAAAGAAAACTAGAAAGTTAAGAATCACTCGTATTGCCGGGACAGAGAAAATAGATACATATAGCTCGAATTACCTATACACTTATATAATATGTATGTTCATGTTTCGAAAGTAATTTTCAATCAATATAAAATTTCAACATAATGAACGCACGATTAGTTTTCTCGAATAAAGATCACATGCACCGCTGAGAGTTCAGGAATAAGCTTAATCTATGTTACGGCACTGGATATATGCTTATGTAATACATTACGACCTTATTTACTTGTATAAGAAACAGAATGTACTTAAAGTGAGACGCGAACTATACGAAACATCGGACTTTGAATGTAACTTGTTTGGTGATCCAACCCGAGACCACAGATAGAGAGAATGAGTGCCATAGCTCCCACCACAAGGTTAAGGAAGTTTCTGTTTTAAAGTGTCAATTAAACACTGAGATGTGAAACGGTAATAAAGCATTTGATCAATTTGAAACAAAATATATTGTAGTAATAATTTACTCTATTTGTTAAGATAATAAATATTATATCTGTTTTTGAAATGGCAGCCGAAGCAGAATGTATTGGATAATAACGGAGAAATTGTAAAATTTCAATTTCGGTACGATTAAATACATTCGTGCTGCTATGTGTTGCGTTATCCGTTAGGAGGTATTGAACAATTCTGATTCAAAGGAAGGAAATAAACTACTGTATTTTACTGGGGTTAATTTAATAGATTTTAATTGTATAGGCAGTACTAAAACTGTTTGAGACAGTCTATTGCTGAAAGTGAAATATGAGTTACTATTAGGGTTTCATCCCGGGCATGTTATACCCACTGATGATTGAACCTGGAACACACACATGGAAAGCATTAGCGCTAGCAAATTAGCTACGAAGAGATACACCATACCATAATTCTAAGTCTAGAATGAAGGCCAAAAATAAGAAGCGGAAACGACAGACTTACAATAATAATACTTTCACACTTTTAATTTCACACTATATATTTCGAGACTTTGGAGACGACACCCGAGACGAGACCGAGACTTGGCCTTCGAGACCGAGACCAAGATCGAGACAGGCATCTGTTAACCGAGACGAGACCGAGACGGCAATTTTTGACTCGAGACGAGATCGAGACCGAGACCGCTACTTATCAACCGAGACGACACCGAGACTTATAAAGTCTCGTCTCGTATCGTCTCGATACCATCCCTAGTCTAAATACCTCATGTATTACATAGAATGTAGGTTTAACTCTTCCAGCAAAGAAGAAACATGTGATCAAAGTATACAACCCACATAAGTGATAGCTGGCAATACAGTGGTCGTAATCCCTAACGACACAGAGAGTGAGCAGTGCCCTCCCCGCTGGTCTAGTGGCTAGCACGTGCGCCGGATGTATGGTGTATGGTGTCCCGGGTTCAATTCCCGGCGGGAGAGCATCTATGATTTTCAACTGCCCTTGGTGTTTCTGTGTTCGTGTCCCTGTCGTTATAAGTTATTAGAAGTTAAACGAGTGAAGCAAGTAAAATTAGCAATAAGTAAGTTACTGAAACAGGTACGGTGAGTCAGTTAAAAAAAACTGGACAAAGCACGACATTTCGCGTCGTCCATGCGAGTTCGAACCTATCTCGGCTTGATTTTTTTTCTATTTGAGAGAAAGTATTGTTTGTTTTCGCTACAGGCAGACACTCTTTTCGTATTTTTCTCCGTCGTTCACAGTTAAAGTAACTGACTATTCTTATTTTTTCTACGAATGATGGATCTTCTCTTTGGCTTCATGTCAAACATGCACACGTAATGAAAAGACGCTGTTGATAATAATAATAATATGAAATATTACTAGATAACTTGTGTGTGTATTTCGACAATATAACTTTATATTATTATGTGGAAATAAGTAATGCTGGCTCCCCACCTATTTTTTCCGATGCGCCTTATGGGTCCACGATGTCCAACGTTGGTCCCATCTCACTAACGCCTCCTGTTCTCTCGATATAAGTTCATGACAATGACTCTTTGTTCATTTTGCAATGAAATCGCTTATTTTTCTGAGTACTATGAGTGCATACTGTCCAACGTTGCTCCCATCACTCTACAATTTCCCGTTCTCTCGATATAAATTGCTAATATTTTGTTTGTAAGGGAGATATGGCGTTACAATCATTTCGTTTGAAGAAGAATTGAAAAAGATATTGCCTTGCCACAAACAGCACCTATTATTGTTATTATTATTATTATTATTATTATTATTATTATTATTATTATTATTTTACTTACCACTAATGTTGCCTACCTTTATTTGCAATGCAATGTGCTACTAAAAAGCAAATCAAATAATACTCCTCGCTGTTCACGCTCCCGAACTCGAAATACATGATTTACAGTTCTCTGTGTTAGGGGAAAGCACATTTATTATATTATTCTTTCAAATAACACTTTAACAAGTTACTTCATTTTCAATGTGTAATTTCATATCATCACTGACAATCATCTTGTTCCGATACGAAAATAACCCCCTCCTACAAACAAAAGCCTGACCGTAGCGAAAGGGTGTGAACCTTCTTTATGCGATTAATCGGGTTTAATATTTCAATAAGTCTCTGCACACAAATATTTCCGTAAAAAAGGAAAAGTTATTCAAACTTTCTGAATACCTATTTATGGGCAAAATTTGGTTCCCTTGGAAGTTTTTAAGAGTTTGAAGGGCCACCATTTTGAACATTTTCTTCTGATTATTCTGGTTAACGAACTCAAGATATATCAACAATTAATGTTTGTGCCAAGTTTCGTCTCAATCCACTGAAAATTAGGGTGATTAATGCATTCACAAATAGCGTTATATATATATACAGATAAGTAGATAAATAGACACAGAGGAAGAGAGAAAAAAGTGTTTTCCTCCCTTCTCGCATCTGTGGTGCGTCAGAGCTAAACCGGGCCCCTTTGCAAAACTTATTGAGCAGCCTAACCTAAACAGAAACCTCTTACTTGCTAACGTAGAAACGTGGTAGGGAGGTGTAAGGCATGTAGAAATTGTATTTTTAATAACCATGAGTATGGATTCGAACACTCCACTTCCATGTTTTTTTTTTACTTTTTGCAGCTACATCGGAACGTTCAAATTTTATTCTTTACTAATTGCAAATGGCGTTTACATTCAAAATATAAGGAATTTTGGTGGCATTTGTTCGGATTTTCTTCTCTTTCAAAATTAAGACAAGAATAAAAGCAATACGCAAAGACAAAAAGTATTATCAGTACTAAACATTACCAATAATAATTGCTACGAAAAACTAAATACGACCTCTTTTACCATCTCTCAGGAGCTGCATGTATTATTAACTAAAATTTTTAAAAAGGTCCCCACCGAAGATTCGAACTGGCGACCTTTCCTTTTGTAAGCCAGCACCTTAACCACTACACCAAGATCACGCTGTGGTGAACTTTTAGTTGTCGGCATATTTGTTGTATTTATGTTTTATGTTCCCACTTCGACAATTTTTACTCTTTTTTCTAAGTTTAACAGCTGTTTCTGGCTTTCTCTTTCAGTGTCGTCCTTTATTTACAGTATGCACTATTCGTATTCACAGCTTGTGCCCCTCTGCAGTGTCTTATTCAGATTGAACTTTTCTTTTTGCCCCTCAGTAAACATTTGATTGATTTAATTCTCGTACTCTCCACGGAAGGAGCGAAGGAATGCCAGACTCGAAAAATAGGTGTACAATTACTTTCCTGACAGAAAATACATGGTTAGAACCAAAATTTTTTTATTCAAAAGGTATTTACAATATCTTCATATGAATCTATAAACAATGAAAGGAACTTCAATTAAATATCTCAAACATGAATTGCATCTAAAAGGAACAAAAACCAAAGTACTTGATTCTTTTTTGCTCTCAATGCACCATATATGACATACAACAAAAACTCAAAATATTTATATGAAAAAACCTATATTGATATCTATATGGACAATTCCAGAGAGTTCTGTATGTAGTTAATAATAGCCTGTGATATATATTTAGAATTTCACTCTCCTAAGAGTAGTGTGAATAAAATAAAGCCGTCTAACATGTTAAAGCTAGCTAAAGCAACTGCAGGATAGAATATGCATATCATGTAATACCTCTGAACATTTATTTCACATTATATCCCATCGTCTTACTTAGCCGACGGGATAGAAGAATAGAATGAGAATACTAAAAATGCAATACAATCAAATAAAATAATGCCATTTAAAAGGTCAAACTTCGAAGATTCAAAATAACATTTACACACATTTCGATAGACTAATTTTTTATTTCTTTTTTTATTTTATAATCCAAACATATTTCACATAAAGCGTTCAATTTCTATGGCCTCATCATTATCATCACCACTACCAAGTTGTAATTAATGTACAATAATATAATTTGCTATGAAGCCAAGAGTGCGAATCTGTTACACGTTAATACTCTTTCAATAAGCGTATTGTTTTACTCTGCGACTAGTTTAAATCAATTTCAGTCTATAAAGTTAGTACAATGTAAAACTTTAAAATTACTGTTTCTACTAATACAGACAACTCCTTCTTAAAACACGAAGATTTACTTTTCACATTCCGAATAATCGCACAGCTACATTTGTTGTCCTCTTGTGAATAATTATTTATATCTCCACTAAGCCTCTCTCTCTCGGACTTAACGATGGGCGTGAGTGTTCTACACGGATACTCATAGTTACAGAGTAGAGGACACCGCATCCAATCTTCTTCCAACTTTCTTTTAAAGTACTTTTTTGGAAAACTGCTGTCACGCATGTTATTGAGATACATGCAATACTGTCCATGGTATCCATTCCGAAATTCCCCACTGCCTGAAAGGAATGAAAAAGATATAATTCACATTTTGAGTACAAAAGTAATATGATACATAGAATTTCATATTTTCAAAAAATTAAGTATTAGAAAATTGAATCTACTTTGCATTACATCACTTGAGATTTATTAAGCAATGTACTTCAGGCACTCCTGGAGCCATATATCAATGTTTATTCTACTACTACATTGATCACTAGAACATGGCTATGAGGGACAGGAAAACACAGCGGTAGAGCACTTACCTCTGGTGCATAGAGTCCTTGGTTCCATCCCCAACCAAGTAACCTTGTCGTGGAGAACATCGTGTCCGTGGGTTTTCTCGGGGTACTCCCATTTCCTTCTTTAAAAAACGCTTTAGTGAGCGGTATAGTAGTGGAAAATGCATTGATAAAGGGCCAAGAGAAGACCTAAAATAATTTGCTGTTATGAATCTCAAGTCCTAAGATGCAACGTTGGCACTTTTTCACTATCAGGTAGTTCAAAAGTAGTGAGCCTTTTGCAGAAAAGATGGTGTGAGTATCCCTAATCTCAGATTATATGAGTCTCAGCGAGTAAGGCTTAACATCATTCGTTAGCCGACGGTTGAAGCAAATATATGGAAAATGTATCGAAATTCTCGAATTCAGACGTAAGATATGTCGTGAAAATATGTGCGCTTTCGGCAAAGCTGCATTATATCTTACGATTTTATTGCGATAAAGATATAAATGCTGCGAAGGTCTGCAACGAAATTAATGTTGTTTATGAACAAGATACGTTGAAAAACAGCAAACACAATTCAATCGCTTTCGTTCCAGAAATTTTGATGTCCAGAATGCAACTCGCTGTGAGCGACCAACCACAGAAAAAGTGGATGATATTCTAGGAAAAGTCCAGAAATATGATCGGCACTAATGACATAACCAATGACCTAATGTCCATCATCAAATAGTATTAAGTCATTTGCATAAAGCTAGGTAGAAAAAATAGCACGACACTTTAGTAGCATATGAGCTGACTCAAAAAATTATACACGATTAAATTTTATCTGAAAATCTTACTGAAACGTAGCGAATTCGAGCCATTTTTAATACAGTTGATCACAAGTGATGAAAAGCAGATAACCTACAACATCAATATACGGGAAAGATTGAAGTCGAAGAGACCAGAAGTTCTACAATCTCTGGCGAAGCTTACACATCACCACGGTAGATTAAGATGTGCGTTTGGTGGAATTGAAAGAGTATCTTGCACCACGAACTGATGATGTCGGGCAGAACGACAGACTCGGACCTGAATTGTCGACACTTAATGCGAGTGTGGCTAGGAATTCAAATTAAACGGCTGGAACTTATCAACAGCAAGAGTGTGGTAAACCATGCTAACATCATTAGTGCGCTTACATACTTGACCTGTCAGAAACTGAGAGAACTCGGTCCAGAATAGATAACCATACGAGCAGAGACAACCTGTAAACTGCGTACTGTAAGCATGCATTGGAAAGCTTGCATCCGGCTTGCTTGGAAACCCGGAAACAAACTGGATTCCAGTAAGAAAGTTACATGGGTGCAACCTTGCATTCAGTGTTCCATTCAAGCTTGACTCAACAGTTTTACGCTGGCAGCAAGCCAATAAGCCAATGAACTACCAGTGATGCTATGACGCTCTGCGAATCATCTAAAATATTGCATGCAAGTACAACAAAAGGCAAATTGTATGAAAGAACATGTTAATACAGCAAGCGTAGAAAGCCTAAAGCCACACACGCACCAAATGGCCGAAAGCTTTCTTGCTACCGTATAGCACGGACATGGCACTGTTAGACTATTGTTTGTTTCGATGTCTGGAAAATACCTTGAGCAGTGTAACTTAAGATTTAAAAAGAAATCTGTTGAAACCGTGTGTCACAATTTTTGACCACAAACTACAGAAGGTCTCTAGCAACGGGATTATGGAGTTGCCGAAGAAGTGACAAAAAGTCATTGACTAAACTGGTGCAAATATGGTTCATAATATTTCCTAATCACAACTAACATACTCTCAATTCTACCCTACAAAGGCTCGATATGTTTAGACTACCTGACACTTGCAAACAACTTCCTTTATCTGTATACTTACTAACATGTTTTGAGTTCGGTGTCTACAGCTGCTGCGTACACATTTTGCTCAGTAATGCATACGAACTGGATTACGTTAATTGCCCTTAGGTTTGGACAGTTTTATTTAGCTTTTAAAATAGTTCTTACGTGATTACTTATATATGCTTTGATATGTATTAAATTGAATAAAAACCCACTACTTCAAACGACGTTTACGCATTGTTCTATATACAGTTTTCAAGAAAAATCTTCTTTGCCAGTTACAAAACCAACAGTCGACCAAATGTCAATTTTCTTCATCGCGAGAGTGGTGCGACCAATTTTAAATGTAGATCACCTAAAGTTTGTATTCTAATGCCTTATTTTATTAGCAGTCTTTAGCTATGGGCTATTACCTAACCTACTGGGTACATGATGCTATAAAAGTAGTCAGACATCCTTAGGGGGCGCAGAAGGACAGATGCCGGCGCTTTTTATTGTCAACACTTTTACTCTTAAACATATTGGAGTAGGTATGAGCTTGCAGCACATTGGGTAGATTATACGACCGTGACATTATATCATTTATTTTCGTACAGATTAGGAATATACGGTTAAGTTGATATAAGAGTGACTCACTCCTTCAAGAGAATAGTGTCATCATGCGTCATAAACAACTTTTCTTGGCGTATGCCAATACCCTACTAGGAACAGGTTATGATGAATGCCGCCAACAAAAGTTATAAGCAGTGGTGCATTTAGAAGGAAGTCACATCGGTTAAAATTAGTTCCATCGTTTCAATTCAATTTAACAAACTTGCTAATGTTTTGATTACGTGTACTATACAATGGTTAGTAAGTTGGGTAAGTTTTATCTTAATTTGAAGTGATAAAAATTTAATTTTTACTGTTGTAACTTTCCTCAAGGTTCGCCATTAATTACAAATCTTTCACTATTTAGCTCCTAATAGTTTCTACTCTTTTATTTTCTTGGAGCCTACCCACTAACTGCACACGGATTTATAGTACACTTGCAAACTTTTTATATATTAAAAAAGACAAATGCAAAGGTTGGGGTCCCGGGTTCGATCCCAGCCCCCGCCAAGTGAACTTTGTGGTGGACAAACACCGTGTGCGTGGGTTTTCTCGGGGTTCTCCCGTTTCCTCCCACTTTCTTCATTCCACCATTTCATTCATTACTCATCATCACCGTCTCCTTTAGCCTAACCGGCATAATCGTGGGACGTAAAACTAAAGATTTCATTTCATTTTTCATTTACAAATGCAAAGGCTGAACCAACCTGTGCTACGTGACCTGCACAAGGTAGCATTACACCTACTCCGAATCAGAGCAAAGCGAGCTTGAACGACCTGCTCGCGCATCCTTCTCGAACACGAACGTCAGTGATGATGGATATACGCATAAAGAAAAACAGATGTGAAATCTAAGGACTAACTTGTGGTACTCGTTCAAATAGGTAGCTTTGTATTATGACTCCATAGTATTTAACTACATTTTTACGCTGTTTTTATCTCTACATATTACTTACATGTTCTCTATTTTATAACCCGACCGGGGTTCGATTGTCATGTTCGGGCAGTTAATTTTATATTTAAAGCGGACTTAGTGGTTAGAGGGAATAAGTACTTCACGCTGGAGGTGGGCGTAGTTAGAGTAAATATCATGCAAGCCTCCAAGTTAAATAACAAATCAAAATAAATGTGACAGGACACGCTGCCCCAATAGCATTTGTATACGTGTTGTTTCCGCGAGTTTTGCGTTTCGCTCACTTCGAGCGGTGTGACTGAGCGCTCCGCTCAGTAACCTTCTGAACTCTACCAATGTTGTCTGAACTTCACTGGGAACATTGACAACACAGGATCAGCAGCAGCAGTGTAGAAAGTAAGAACAGGTAGGACGGTATAAAGAAAAGAATAAAATAAAAATGCAACTATGAAGAATTATTTGTAAGTGAATTAATAATGGAACAAGATACTTTTAAGGACTTGTTTCGTGTTAACCTGCAAGTCAAGGTAAGAAACTAACAAGTGGGCCGTATTCGTGAAGAAGAAAGACACTGCAAGAAAACATCGCACATTTCTATTGGTCATCGTCGTATTGAAAACACTTGCATTATATAGTTTGTTTGCATTCGTCATAGTAAAAAAAGATATATATATATTTAAGCAATTGAATTTAGCACGGATTCACGTACTAATGTCTACGAAAAGGATTAAAACAAGTGATATGTGTTTACGGTATACGACACACTAAAGCATGCTTTGTACTCGTAACCTTATAGAATTCTTTTGATATAATCGTTGAAACATATACGCATATAAAAAGTAAATTAAAACATTGATACAGTATTTACCTAGAGCAATATAATAATATTCATTTCAAATACTTCACTCATAACCTAATCTATTTTATTGAATACAGCATATCAGTGATACAAGGATTAAATATTATTAAGTTTCTTGCGCCAGTCAGTATTAGTAGAGGTCAATCACTTGTATACACTCTAGATCAGTAAATATAGAACGTCATGTATATAATGAGCGCACAATACGAACGCATTACTTTGTATTGAATTCTTTCAACCTTAAGCTCAAATTTGGAACATATACCCAGATCTTTTCAAGAATAGCAACTCCCAACACTCTCTGCAACGCTGCCATTAAACAAGGTCCACCATTCTTGTAACCAAAGGGTACTCTGCAATGACGATACATCTGGCCTTCAAAAGAGAATGCTACAAGATTCCTACAATCTTCAGTTAACTCGATCTGGCAGTAGGAATGCACCAGGTCAAGGGACGTTGCACAGGTCATCCCATTAAATCTTGTAAAGAGGTCCTCGAGGCGTTCGACCTTCAAATTTGTCAAAGATACGAATTTATTAAGATGGAACAAATCAAGACAGACTCTAACATCATCTGAGTTCTTCTTTCTGACTATTACCAGGGGATGGTGGTGTTTTGACACTGCAGGCTCAATGATACCTTGACGCAATCATTTTTGGATCTGCTCCCTCGCCTTATCTCGATAACACAGTGGAACTGGGTAAGGTCGTTTCACAACTGAATCTTCAGTGGTAACCTGGATTGTATATTTAAACTTGTTATATTTTCCTGGGAAATGGGCGAAAACATTTCTTCTCTTCATCAGCACATTGAACAAAATTTCCTTGTGTTCCGGAGCAATAGGAGTTTTCTGCACCACTTCTCTCACTTCTTCTAGGGTAGCGTAGAGACTCTTCAGTCGCTTTTTCCCTGACTTCCACTCACTTTGGACAACAAGCCGAACATTGAATCTCCTGAACAAGCGGGTCATACAAAGATTCCACAAGAGCTTGATCCTTTATTTGTGCCAGTGTAATTCGTCTCAGGTTGCTATCTTCTCTTTGCCTTGACCTAACTACATTATACGAATCTTGTTGAATCAATACGCTGTTCCACTGATTTAAAACTTCTTTCAGATTTTCATAATTGCATCCATATACCTGTGAGCCGCATACTTCCTCTGGATGGCATTCACATTCACTCCATTCTTCTTCTATGACGGTTACAGAGAGATGGTAATCCACACTCAACTCATTAATCATATTATTACATGTATTTTCTTCCTCCTTCGCTTCAATCATGGGTACTACGACTTCTTGCTCCCCAGTTTGAATGGTTACCATGCCATTTCCAAAATTCATTCTGTCTTGAGACTTGCTCATGTAATCACGACCCAGTAGATCTTGGTTGAGCCCGTCGACCACAAAAGCTCAAAGATCCGTTTGTATTCTCTTAATTGTCACAGGAAGATATGCTTCGCCTTTCACCATTTTCTTCCTGGTTCCACTATAATCGACAAGAAATACGTGGGGTGCTGGTTTCAATTTCGGATGTGATATAATCTTCGTAACCTTTCTCCATAACTCTAAACTACACAACGTCACCTCCGCACCGCTATGAACAAGTGCTTGCAAAACTTCATCCAACACACACATTCGTATGATACCAGACCATTATTTATTCGTTCAAAGTCAGTGTTCACGTCATCAATATTCTCACAATTTGTGTTATACTCCCACTCTTGTCCAGCTATACATTGAAATTTAACTCGAAAAACATTTACCTGACTCCTACACTCATACTCACGTACACATAAAGGACCTTATACATCACTATACACTTCCTCAGGTATATCCTCACTTACACTTTTCTCATGGGTTGAATATCCTCTTGGTAGGATATCGGGTCATCTCTTTCATATTCTTCGTGCCTGTACGATTTCCTACCTGGCCGTCTACTTCTCCTCCAAGAACGTGCACCACCACGTCGTCTGCCTCGTCGATAGTTTTCGCGTCCTCGTGCACCATCTCGTCCTTCGTACGGTGATTCTTCTCTTGTGTTCACAGGCTCTGTCTTTTATCCTCCTGGCCCTTCGATATAGCTGCTACTTTAGCTTTACGAGTAACCACATCTTCACCGTCCTCCGATCTTCTAGCAGCATCTCTTCCTGTTTTCCCTCTTGCTTCCCATGTGTCGTGAATCAGTTCAAGTCGTCGGACTGTTTCAAGAATTTCCGCTAACTCCTGGCCTCGTGTCGAAACCAACTGTCTCTGATACTGAACTGGTAGTAAAGTTATGATAGTGTTGCAAATCTGGGCTTCACTGATCTGTGAATCCAAGTCCCTAATCTGGCATAATCTATTTGTAACAAAACGTTCAACACTCCCATCAACCTTAGGGTTGAATGGTACAGTCTTAAGGCGCGTTAGCCTAGCACATGTCACGTCTTCTGAATGATAATGTTTTAAAAACAGTCGGCATACGTGAAGAATTTGTTGACATTGGAATAATACCATGACAGCACTGCGTCTCTTAGTATGAACGGTAATACCTTAAGCGCAAGACTAGGTCGCACACCCATTAGAGCACACTCTCGTTCAAACTGTACAATAAACGCTTTAGCTGACAAATCACCTCTCTCTGGTGGATAATGCGGGGACGATTTTATATCCGTTAATCGCAATTTCAATTCCTCTTCGCCTTCTTCATTTTCCATTTCCTCCCTATAGTCCTGAGCTGCTTCCGAATACGCTCCGCGACGGTTCGTTAGTCTTCTGGCGTTTTCATTCTCGTTGCCATTAGAGGAAAGCTGTCTTCTTTGTCGGTTTCTTCTTCTTTCCGTCTTCGGGGGCCATCCATCTTCTTCTGAATACCCGCTCTCATCAGACGAACTGTTCTTAATCTGTCTCCTCCGTCTTCTCCGATAAATTGGTTGCACCTCAGGTGCCTTGCTCCAGGAAGCCGCCGTACTATTGAGGGCACTCCTTCCACAGCATTTACCACTGGAATCACTTCTATTGCTCCTTCCAGCTAGGCTTGGAGATTGAGCAGGATTGTATGTCCGCTTCACTTCTGTTTCCTCTTTTACGCCTGAACTATGTCTTCGTTATTCCTCCTCGATCCTTTGTTGAAGTGAACTTTTTGCTACATCCTGACAAGCCAACTTTTCTTGTACTTTCCACAGTTCCGAAGTGTTTTGCCACATGACAGCCTTCGACCGACTCACTTCCGCCCGACACTCTTGCAGTTGATTATTCATCACCGCGTTGGCTCTTATCATTCTTCCAGAAACCTATTCTATCACCTTTCTACATTCATCAGTCTTCTGCAGGACTTTTAACTCTTCTTTGGGTAAACGATCTTCTATCTGTGCCGTAGTCATCTGTAACACCTCATGCTTCACTTCTGCAATCTCATACTGCATCCTGTTCTGACATTGTGCCATACGTGCTACACAGCTCTTCGATACCTGATCGATTCTTTTATTTACTTCTTCAAATTGCTGACTCACCTTCTTCTCTGTTAGTATTGCCACTTCGAGTTTAAAAACGGTATATAATAATATCAGTGACGGTGACGTTAACGGTGGAGGATGTTGGTGATAAACTATTAAACAAATTTTTAATAACCTCCTGTTATCCGGAATCTCGGTAGCAGGAGCGCACGCTCTGAAAACAGTGTATCAAGAAATAGTTAACTCAAATAAGAATACCAATATTAATACTACAACACTGTTGGGTCGTATTCGACAACTTACCATTTAAGCCTTCAATATAAATCCCCACACTGATGTTATTCACGAAGTTGTTAGACGAAGCGTATACGTAGAAAGATGATGCAAGACGCAGAATTTTCAGAATACACTTGCCTAAACTTGTTATTGAAAACCATGTGTATTTATTTATTATATTTATTTCTATATTACCACATTCTATCACAAAACGGTATTCATATACACAACGGATAATCCTCACCACAAGTGAACAATATTTTGACGTAAACAGTCGCTTCAATAATGACTTGGTAACATCCCTAACTTTAATTATTGATACCGTTCAACATAAAACTGAGATTGACAATTACTCAAAAGAAAAAAGATATATAAAACTAGGAAACATACAAAATACTATATACAACAAAAATAATAATAATACATGCAACAAGGGTCCTCTACGATACTTCTAAAAGTCTTTTCAGAATAAATGGAAGTCCAGACGACAGTAGCAAATTCTGCTATTTCATATGTCTAGAAAGAATTGTTTTAGAGAAGCTTAATCTTTTATTTGTTTTTATATTTATTATTTTTAATTAATTCCTTTTTACTGATGCACTGAACTATTATATTGTACTGGCCACCTTGGTATAATAGTTTATATCTTCAGTTCTGTCTTTACCCGAACAGATGATTCACTAGTGCAATACTGCTTTACATACAAAGTGACTATCTAAATGACAATTGATGGTCGCGACTGGCAAACTTTTATTTAGATTGAATTTAATTTAGTAGTGATACTTCAAACATTCTTCACAGATAAATAGGTTAGTTAGCACAGTTTTCAGAAATAATACATTTATGTAACGATGTTATACTACTACTGTAGTTGTTAGATATTTTTATAGCTATAAATTGAAGTTATGCTATTATATAGGCCTATATCAAATATAGATTGATTTTCTTTCAATCGCTTTTTCTGGATATATGCTCGAAATTTGAGCTTAAGACTAAAAGAATTCAATGCAAAGTAATGCGTTCATATTGTGCGCTCATTATATACACGACGTTCTATATTTACTGATCCTCTAGAGTGTATACAAATTATTAACTTCTACTAATATTGTCTGGCGCAAGAAACTTTATATTTTCTTTTTGTAGCACTCATATGCAGTATCCAATAAAATAGGTTAGGTTATGGGTGAAGTATTTGAAATATATATTATTATATCGGCTTACATAAATAATGTATCAATATTTTAGATTTACTTTTCATATGCGCATATGTTTTTACGGTTATATCAAAAGAATTATGTAAGGTTACGAGTGCAAAGCATGCTTTAGTGTATCGTATACCGTAAACACATATCACTTGGTTTATTTCTTTTCGTTGACGTTAGTACGTGAATTCTCGTTAAATTCAATTGCTCAAATATGTCTTTTATTTTACTCATGCAAACTAAGTACAGAATCCAAGTATTTCAAGTATGACACTCTCCAAAAGTAACATGCGATCTTTACTTGCAGTGTCTTGCTTCTTCACAAATACGGCTTACTTGTTAGCTTTAAACATGTTCTGTTTTTCTTACCTTGACCGGCAGGTTAAAACTAGTCCTTAAAATTTTCTTGTTCTATTATTAATTCATTTACAAATAATTCTTCATAGTTGCATTTTTATTTTATTCTTCTCTTTATACATTCCCACTTGTTCTTACTTTTTATACTGCTGCTGCTGATCCTGTGTTGTCAATGTTGCCAGTCAAGTCTAGACAGCTAAGGTGGAGTGCAGAAGGTTACTGAGCGGAGCGCTCAGTCACACCGCTCGAAGTGAACAAAACGCAAAACTTGCGAAAACAACGGGTGCACAAATGCTGATGGGGCAGCGTGTCCTGTCAAATATGGCGTCCGAATAGGTTGATCCCTGCGCCGTCACTAAGCATTCAAAGATTAAGTTCCACTTAGTTCCGCAGATACTTATAAAAACAAGGTAATACACAAACAAATGAAGCAGGACACATACACTTATATACATATATACACAATATTTCGAAATATGTACAGCCTGCAATCTATTCGCAGTATTCATCAGGCAAGTCCTTCAGAAGTTGACTGGCACAATTCTCTTCTGCCTTCTTCCGCCATTTCAAGCATTCTTCCTTTGTGGGCTTCCACAATTTACATTGATGTTCGGATCAGTGTCCTATCAATTTCCCACTATTTGGATCAATCAGCTTCACAACCTTAAGACTTGGCTTGCGAACACATAAGTATGGTCCTGAGTACAGGTATGGTCCTGACTCAGACACTTGTGAAGAATAGTTGCAATCAAGAGGGTGAATTTCGTGGATTGTTATTTGTGTAGTGGGTGGAACATGGGTGGAAATCGGCGTAATCGACGAAGAGACAGTGCAACTGCAAGTGAATCTGCTGGTGCGGCCATGTCAGACTGAGGACCCAGCTAGAGATGAGTATCATGTACAATGTTGTCTGTGTGATCGCTGGTATCACCGCGTGTGTAGTCAAATGACAAAAGAACAATGGAATGCTCAAAATGAACTCGAGGATGATGCACCCGTTGAGTCGTTATTAAATGTGGACAGTGCAACCCACTTAAGGCGATGGAGACGGGAGAACGAAGTTTGTCTTTGGATGCAATGGAGCAGATGCTTATCTGGATGTTTGAGAAGTATAATGAAAAGGGACAATGTGAGCTCAGATCGAAAATCAAAGAAGATTATCAGATTGAGATGAAGGTCATTCAGAAAGATTTACGGGATATTAGAGAGCAATTGGAGAACAAGATTGAAGAAGTTAGCAAGAAGTGTGACAAGACGAACGCCTCGTTAACTCAACAGGTAAATGAATTTTCACGAAAGATGAACGGAACTCAGCAGGAGAATCATGATTTGAAGAATACCGTCTGTAAACTTGAGGAAGTGGCAATACTAACAGAGAAAAAGGTGAGTCAGCAATTTGAAGAAGTAAACAGAAGAATCGATCAGGTATCGAAGAGCTGTGTAGCAGATATGACACAATGCCAGGACAGGATGCAGGATGAGATTGCAGATGTGAAGCATGAGGTGTTGCAGATGACTACGGCACAGATAGGAAATCGTTTAGCCAAAGAAGAGTTAAAAGTCCTGCAGAACACTGATGAATGTATTAAGGTGATAGAAGAGGTTTCTGGAAGAACGATTAGAGCAAACGCGGTGATGAATAATCAACTGCAAGAGTGTCGCGCGGAAGTGAGTCAGTCGAAGGCTGTCATGTGGCAAAACACTTCGGAACTGTGGAAAGTACAAGAAAAGATGGCTTGTCAGGAGGTAGCAATCGCGTCACTTCAACAAAGGATCGAGGAGGAATGGCGAAGACATAGTACCACACAGCAAGGAATATTTTCTCAACCAAAAGAAAATATTTTCCTTGGTTTCCAAAAGGTTTTCCTTCTCTGGAGATTTCCATGCTGGTTTCCCTAATGTATTCCGAATATTTCCGGAAAATATTTTCCCAAAAATGTTTAGAAAACATTTTAGAAATTACCGAAAGTACATTTTGAGAATGTTAGCCGGAAAGTATATCCAGAAAAATATTCACAAAATGTATTAGAAATATTTTATTGGATATAATCTAATATGTTTTCACTGTTGAGAAGGAAAATATTTTCGAAATGATAATAAAAATGTTTTCAATATATGATATGGGAAACAATGAAAGGAAATATATTCCATATATTTGAAAAATGTTTTGTAATAGGTTATTTGAAATATTTTCTATTTTTACAAGAAAACATATTGAACATATATTTTTAAAACGTTTAGAATGTTTTAAAAATAAATTCTTTCGTAACTTAAGAAATGTTTTAAAAAGGTTTACTTAATTTTAACAAAAGTATTTTGGTAACCTTCTGTTATAACTTAAACGGAATATTTTCGTACAATATTTTAGTCTTATTTCCAGAATATTTTATCGAATTTTGAATATAAAACTTTAAAACAGGGAAAAGAAAACATATTAAAAATGCATAAATTTTGTGTTTTTAGTGAACAACATTTGCTGATATATTATAGAAATATTTTTACATTGTTTTCAGAATATACTCTTCCGTTACTGGAGAAAATATATTCCTTGTTATACCTGAGAAATATCCCAAATATTTACCGGAAATATTTTTTAAAAATGTTTGGAAAACATTTTATGAAGTACAATAAGTATGTTTTAGAACGTTATAAGGAAAATAATCTAAGGAAATTTTTCACAAATTCTACTATTGTGTGGAATATAATGTAATATGTTTTCAATGTTGAGAGAGAAAATGTTTTCAAAGTAATACTGAAAATGTTTTACATACATGGTATATAAAAAAAATAGGAAATATATTCCATAGATTTTACAAATGTTGTACAACGTGTTACTTGCAATCTTTTCTATTGTTACGAGAAAACGTATGAAATATAATTTTAAAAATGTTTCGAATATTTTAAAAATAAATTCGTTCGTACTATGAGAAATATTTTCCAGAAATATTTTTAAAACACCTATTAATTTCGTATGGAAATGTTTTTGTTACCTTCTCCTGTAACTTGACCCTAGAAAGTCCAAGAATGTTTTTTGTCTCAAGTAGGTCCAAGGGGAGGCTCCTCGAACCCACAGTATAACATACTATAATTCACATAATGCCATCTAACAACAAATGAATATAGAATAAGCATTCAGAACTTACTCGTGGCTGATATGTTGTTTCCCAACATAAGAACACAATCCTTGTTAAATACAAACGAAAAAATCTAAGTTCAGGAAATATACTTGTAGAAAATATGTCACATGGAAGTCCAAGGAGGGGGTTGGATGAGCCCACTACTTAGAAATAATTTTTAATTTACAAGTTACTAAATAATAACGCACATTAATGATGTGGATTTATCAAAGAAGTAATAATAGACAACAAATAAAATTCTCAATATTTTAATCAAGACTTACGACGGAGTTTTTCAGGAAATATACTTGTAGAAATTATGTCACATGGAAGTCCAAGGAGGGGGTTCGATGAGCCCACTACTTAGAAATAATTTGTAACTTACAAATTACTAAATAAAAATGCACATTAATGATGTGGATTTATCAAAGAAGTAATAATACACAATAAATAAAATTCTCAATATTTTCACCAAGACAACGACGGTTTTTTTTAAGAAATACAAACGAGTGGGTTCGAGAAGCCCCCTCCCTTGGACTTCCTAGGGTGAAATAAAATATTTTCATATAGTATTTTAGAATTATTTTCAGAATGTTTTATCTAATGTTTAATTTAAAAAGTTAAAACAGATATTTAAAATGAATAGAAACTGTTTACTATCATGTTTATGAAATATAGTTTGTTCTTTTAGCTGATAGTATTTTATTATATATCAAAGAAATACTTTTACATTATTCTCATAATATATGATTCAGTTACAATAAAAGTACATATTCTTTGTTATACCTAAAATTAATCTTACCGGAAATGTTTCTGAAACATTTTTCTAATTTAAATATGTTGGAGATTATACATGCATAAGTATATATATATATTTATTTATTTATAGAGAGAGAGAGAGAAAGAGAGAGAGGAAAGTTACCAATATCAGCCCCCTATCCCTAATCCGGCGCCCCAGTCTCTAGCGTCTCTGTGAAGCGTAAACAGCCAAGTGCTGTGCTGGGCACATTACTTACTCCGATTAAGAAAAGGCGCTGATATTAGAAAGTAATCCTACACAGTTTGGGGGCTGAGAATCAGTAGGCATTGTGATTTGGGTGACTTGCAAGTTTTGGTAGTGTCAGAGAAATCTGAAGTTTCACGATAAATGAGTATGAGTAGGCAAAATTTTCATTATAGTAGCTAATTAAGGAACTACAAAGTAAGTAAATACGTGTTTAGTAATGCATTATAAGCTTTAATTGCGAAACTATTACGTTTGTTTCCGCCATGTGCTGAAACCCTAACCCGGCACCCCTTTTGGAGTCCTAAAGCGGCACCCTCTTTAATGGCATATGTGTCATTAGTAGACCCTATAGCTTCTAATCTTTATAGGCATGGGCGTGCCAGCCGGGGGGGATGAGGGGGACGCGTCCCCCCAGAAATTTTCTAGGAGGTGATTGTCCCCCCCAGAAAATTGTATAGCAGGAATTCTTCCCCAAATATCTCGGGAAAAATGAAGAAATACTGGAATGGAAACGTCGATTGTCAATGAATAATTCCTGGATATGAAAGGAATTACAGTTTTATTGAAGAAATTTCTGTAACAATTACCAGGGAATATAAATGAAGTATAGAATGTAGCGACACTGTATTAGCTACGTCGAAAACTACCACAAACCGTGCACACATTCATTTGCAGGAAAAATAAAATTTTGAAATTACTATATATTAAAATTCTACGTTTATATGTTTGTGGTCAAGAAACGTTTATATGTTTGTGGCAAATTATTTTAACGATGATATTTCGGAAACTACAAGCTCTACAAGCAAATTTTGTGAAGATTGTTCAGTTATAATTGAATATTTTTTTTAAATGGACGTTATTTCTTTATTACATTTTTTTAGGAGTACGCGGAAGTATTGGAAATTTAAAAAGTAAAGCATCATATCTCAACGAGTTATACATCCAACACCGCACATTTGTATACGAGGTTAGTATATATCTCCGGCATTTGTTTTATGGTCAAATGATGAAAAATGAAGCATAACTATTTCTCCAGTGTAAGATGAATCTTGGACTGACATTATAATTAATTGTGTGTGTGAGCTAGTATCTTTATGAAAATAGTAGATTCTAATTGAAAGTACGCAATTCTTAGTGTGCCTTTTTATTTTGTACAGCTACAGATTTGTGAAAGATTTACAACTTGGTTCCAAGGCAAAAATATTTCGAATTTGACTTAGTACTTATTAAAAGTTTCATGCTCAGTTTCAAATATTTCTGCCTTGAGATTTTATCTTTAGTCTTCCAAGAAAGCGGTAGCGGCAAGAAAAAAATGTTGCTTTCTAAGTATCTAAAAAGATTCCTTTCCCACTACACTTATAGCATTACAATGAGAAAAGAGAAAATGTGGAATTATCTTTTTTTTTATTTAATATACCGACTCTTGCTGTATCGGATTCGTGTAAAAATACCACCATTATTGTGCCAACCTCGACAATCGATGGAAGACTTACAACACTGTTTAGCTTCGGAAATATAACTCAAAACCTGCCTAAAAAGATCTTTTTTTTCGTGTGCGGGTAACGTAGGTCTCTTTGTATGTTCTTTCTAATGTATTGTTCAACTTCGTCAACTGGGCTGTGCGCAAGTGCGCCACTGTTTTTGAAATGACATGTTTTGCAGCGTGTTTTCTCCAACAGTAACGTTATTTAGACAGCTGTGTTTATGTGTGTTACTGCACGGAGAAAAATGCATAATCCAGTCGGCATGTAAATGCTGTTTTTACCAGGTTACGCGCGTCACCACATTAAGTAATGTTGTTTCATCCGTAGTACGATCTACACCACCGTCCAGCGAAAATTTTGTATTGTGGGACCACCATTTTAAATCTAGAATTAACGCCATACCCATTCCGACGGTGGTAACTTACGTATATAATGTTGTTACCACCTTCCTACGGCTGTCCCCTCTTTGTTCTTTCTAAATCTGTGACTCCCTACCTTACGAGAGTAATAGTTTTTAACACGAAATCCATCATGTGAATAAAATTATCCAATCACAGCGAGTCTAGTTCGACACCGAACTCCAGACTTGGCATGGTGTTCCCACCTGCTGTACTTTTATACATGAATTTACATTACTTAAGGAGCGCACCCACGTAAATACGATGTATCCACACAGAAATCCTAGTCCTTTTTTTCTCAGTGTGTGAATATAACGTTGATATGAAGTTTCTCATCTCTTGTTTCTGTTTAGTGTTGTTTTATTGTTTAAAGTGGATCGATTTGTCATAATAAAAAGAAAAGAAGACAGCACGTGGGCCAAAGCAGTGCCATTGTTAAAGAAAAGAAGAGAAAAATTAATTCAAATTGTAGATCAGCTGATGGATAACAACCTGAAACTGACAAAGGAAATTCAAATCTTGTATTGGTCACCATCACCATTAGTGTCTATAGGAAAAAACTTCTCAATCTCCACGTCTTGCAAGTGGTTCAGATTCTCCCCACCCTTCGAAACTTTTAAAGCCCAATTAGATTTTAGCGTTACCTACAAATTTTCCACAACAGTCCCTGAAAGATCGAACATTGAAATTTGTACCAACTTGGTTCCTTCCGTGGCTGCACGTCTATCCAAAATTAACGTCATTTTCTGTTTTTACTGTATGGATATCTTGAAAAACAGTTTAAAAAAAGTTTTTACTAAAACCATGGCAGACGATTTCTCTACTGTAGGATTTTGCAACTGGAAGAAGGCTAAAGGAAAATTAAGTATACACGAAACTTTAGAATGCCATAAACTGGCTGTACTCCGCTACACGCAGAGAAATAATTCCAATAGAAAACCAATTAAACAGACAAATTTTAGATGAACAACTGAAAGCCAGAAAATTCCTGGAAAAAATATAATCTCAAGTATACGTAATCTTGCAAGACAAGGACTCGCATTTAGAGAACATGACTCCCGGTTCAGGAATTTATTTCAGTTGATGAGCCTTTGCGCTGAAGATTTTCCACAATTGAAGAGCCGGATAAAGGGAAACATGAAGATATGTAATTTCATGGATGTTAAAATCCAGAGCGAAATCTCGAAACCATAAGCCAAGAAATTGCTTTTCATATATGTAACAAAATCAAATCTCAAAACCCTCCTCTGTTCTCTATCGTGTCTGATGGTTCCCGTGATGTGAATGGCGAAGAACAATTAAGTATTTGTGCCAGGTAAGTTGATGAAAATATCTGTTCTCATGAAAGTTTTCTTGTGTTCTACAGTATATCAAGAAACTACTGGTGAGTTTATAGCTTCAGTTATTCTGGATGAGATAGTGAGACTCCAGCTTTCAATTGCTCAACTCAGTGGACAAGTTTATGATGGCTCTGGAAATACGAGTGATGGCTCTGGAATTAGTGTCCCATCTATTATATGCAAACAGCAACTTATTGCTTTGTACGTACATTGTGGAGCTCACAGTACTATTCTTGTGATTAAGGATGTCTGTAGTGCATGAGAAGTAGTGAGAAACTCTTTGCAGTTCGTGCACGAACTATGAGTACTGTTTTCGCAGTAACTTTCAGTGTGGTCACGATTTTCTGCTCTAATCGAGGCTCATGCCTGTGTTCTCGTCTTAAACATTGTAAACATTAAATCCTTGTGTCCCACTAGATGAATTTGTAGACTTAGTCTAATAAGGGAGTTGTTTAACATTATGAAGAAATTCTCTCTACGTTGCAAAAGATGAAGACGACGGAATTGTCAACACATCTTCAGGATCAGCAGCTGGGCTTTTGCGGCTTTTTGAAGAAGGATCTACGTTTCTTGGGCTCATATGGCTACAGATATTATCAGAGGTTGGAGCTTTTTAACAGGACACTTAAAGACCCAACTTCATTGTCAAAATGGGAAACAATACAAATCATAAATAATATGCTTAGTCACTGATCATAAGTTCATTGTACTGTCATAAAACCTACAAATTAATATCATCGCCCTGGAAATCCCATTAATTATAATAAATATTGTCAACAGTACCATCAATACAAGGATGTTATAAAATAGAGGATCTGCCCATACAACAAAATCGTGAAGTCAAACGTCACAGCTTCGCCACACCTACTCTGCTCATTCCGCGCCACTAAGATTGCAATGCTTCGAGCCAACAATCATGGCGGAAACGAGAGTAGCCAATCAGAGGTGCCGGCTCAGACGATGCTCGGTTGTTTTTTGACTTCATTGAGTTCATATGTTGAAGATACGTATGTGCTGATCCTCTATTTTATAACATCCTTGCATCAATAGGATTGTTTGTGTCGCTGGAATAGAACCTGTTATCACCATTGATAGGATTTATATATAATGCATTGCAGAACTTTAATTCATGTTATGTGACATTTTGAAAATTAAGGGGGGGTGCAATGACATCAGCCTTTCTTTAAATTTGGCCCACAATGTTGAGTGAAGGGTGCTGTTCCCCCCAGAAAATTTTTGGTGAGCACGCCTATGTTATAGGCTATAGTCCTATATAAAATGAAATAGAGTTGCTCGAGTTCTGAGAAAGTTTTTCATTGTTGCAGCGCCGAAAAGAAGCCGCCTTAACTAGGGAAACGGAAAGAAAACCACACACTATAATCACAATTGGTCAAAAGAAAATATGACTGAGGCCATAATTGCTGTGAGATCGAAGGAAATGTGATGAAAGAACGCTCAGTATCTCAGAATTCAGCTCTCTTTTCAACACTTGAAATTCTCATTGAATACACTGCTTCACCAGAAAATGATGTTTCATGTATGTTCTGTTCAGACAATGATGAAATGTGAGTTATGCGTCTTATGTGTTCAGACTGGGCACATGCTGAATGTATTGGAGCTGACAAAGACGATTACATATGTGACGTCTGCCGATGATTGCGATTGGTGCTTTTTGTTTATTTGTTTATTGAACAGTTTTCATAATTATATTGAACGTTTACGCAAGAAGCGCATACATACAATGAAAATAAAAATGTTTATATTTCTTCAAAATTTTTATGTTTCATCAGTCAAATTATTTATATTTTCTGAAATAAAATCATGGTACGCCATTATCTGGTCATATTTAATTTTCTTCAGTTTATTTGGTAATTTATAGGTAGCTCACTGCTAGTAATATACGAGCATGCTGATTTAGGCTACCTTTTTCAGACGCATGAATTTGATAGGTTTCAGAAAAACCTTTATAGCTTCAACCACGTTAGGCTTATCAACTTTGTACTGCCAACTGAACATAAGAAACTACAACTTTTTATATTGAATACTTAAAAATGACAAATTCTAATTCTATAAATTATAGGACTGAAAAACAAACTGGGGTGCCGGATTTGGCTACTTTCCTCTATATATATTAGTGCACTGCACGGTTCGGGCTCAGGCCGTCTAGCTCTGCTGTTTCCTTAGCCCAGGCTGGGCTAGGGCAGGGCGGCGCTTCAAGTAGGGCTGGGTTCGGGCGATTATTTGTAGTTCTTTAATAATTATTGACTCTAGTTAAATGATAATTGCAATAAAACTAACGAGGAGTGAAAGGTATTACAAACAATACAACGTTTACAGTTTGTATTGCTTAGCGGCTCAACTTTTTCTATATAGAGAATTAATTGTTCACCCTAGTGACCGGCCGGGCTTGGGAGAGTTGGCTCCACTATTAATTTGGGTCGGGCCGGGCTTGGGACAAAAATTTCGCAAAATTTTCCGAGCCTGCATGGGGCTGGGTCGGGCCTAGCTACATTCGAGCCGGATTAGGCTCGGGCCGAAAAATTCGGCTCTTGCAGATCTCTAATGTATATATATAGGGAGGTGAATCTACTCATCGAAACATGAAAAACTGTTTATGAATATGTGGTCAAAAGCAGGGATGCCACATTTTGTAATTTCGTACTAGATTTTGTGATTTGCTATTGAACTAGTGATCTAGTACGTACTTCGGGTAAATCTGCACATTCTAGTGTTTTTTGGCGTTTCCTTTCTGATGCAGACAAATGGCAAGGAAATGGTTCTTAAAATAATAGGAAGAAGTATATCGCAGTTCGAAGGAATATAGGAACTTCCAATTATTCTTTCTTTTCCCCTCTGACTGAATGAAACCTCTGCTGTTAACGACCTTTAAGGTTACTGTGCCCACCCCCTTGTCCGAGCACTTCGCCTTTTCGCCACCAGATGCTCACTTTTTCATTTATCAATCACTGCTGGCACCTCTACTGGGAAGAACTGAAAGATCGTACCGCTCAGTTTAAATGTGTACAGGATATCCACAATTGAAGTGGGCGGGGAGAGGAATCCAACAGTTTTTTTTCCTTCGTGCACCTGCAGTCAGTCAGAGTCTATTTTTACAAGCCGTGTTGTTCAGCCGCAGGGCAAAATCTCAACCATTGACGGGTAACAGAAATCTTTTCTTTTTGCAGATAGGAATGGAGTTTTTGTACGAAAAACGTGAATTAGGTTGCAGAGAACGTTATTCGCATCGCGTTGACAAATTTTCTTTCATCCGTTTATCACATGAAGCTCTTTTTTTTCGATTATTACCAGAATATGAGATAAAAAACCTAAATGGTTCTTTGTATACAGAAAACAAACAATACCAATATTTTCTTACATATCAGTATTATATGATTTTTTTTTCCTGAAGTGTATGATGCTTGAAAAATGGACAGAATGAATTTTGATTTTTCTATTTGTCCCTATCCTTCTGAGTAGAGAGAATGCTGTGACGCAACTAAAGGGTCTGAAGGGTCCGCAACATTGAGAGGCCCAGAACAGAAAGAGGACCATTTCAGTTTCGAAGTTAAACTTTCTAATGTTAGGATGTTAAAAATGATGTGATGTTCCAACTATATCTCATTTTTACCTGTGAAGACGGTAACACCTGAGCGATTATTTAGTAAGTTAAATGCCAACAAAACTTATACTGACCAGCGAAAACATTATGACCACTCGCTACTTTTTGAACGTAATCATTGTGCAGAGATAAGAGCTACGAGGCATAACACAACCGCGCGCCAAACGTGACAAGAATCTCACTCGATTAGTCAGTGTGGTGCTTGTGCCTTGAATGGGGAAGGACAACGATATATCAGGGTGAGTAAATGGCTGGGAGCTTCATTTCGGAAACAGCGCGACTTGTCGAGTTTCCGCGATCTGCCGTGCTTATGTATTTCAAAGGCGGGAAAAGGACTGAAACCAGCATCGAAACAAACAACAAAAAGTGGGGCGACAACACCTCATTAAAAATGTCGGATGTCGTAGACTCTCGAGGTTGGTACAGCAGAATAGACGAAAACTATAGCACAATAATAATAATAATAATAATAATAATAATAATAATAATAATAATAATAATAATAATAATAATAATAATGTTCATTTTTTTGCATATGAGCAATTTGTGACTCACTAGATAGAACATAGAAAGTCAAAACTGTTCTCTGCAAATTTTACGTGACTCATGGATGTGGATAGAGGGGGTCCGTTTAACATTTTTGCGGGGAGGCCCATTCGTCCTTACTTCCGCTACTGAGAGGTAAGGTAAAATAATAACACCAATATATATATATATATATATATATATATATATATATATATATATATAGTCGCTATGTACAGGCAGGGCTATGAATTGAGGCCTGTAATTGGCAGAGGGAAAGGTTAGATTTGTAGTTACAAGAAGTCTCGTTTGAGATCCTTGCCTCAGTCAATCACAAGCCTCAACTTATAGCTCCACCTCTATATAACCACGATATATATATATATATATATATATATATATATATATATATATATATATATATATATCTCCGATCTCTTCATAACAATCCTTGAAGATGAATGCAATGTCTGCATTCGAAACATCAGAAGTCAATATTTTCTATAGGCTGATAGCCCGAGAAAAGTTATTTGAAGTTAACTCTAGTTCCTTTTGGCTCATTACACGTCAAATCACACAGAAAAAAAAATCAGAAATATCACCCACAGAGTCATATTTTAATGAAACTTCGTTTACTTGTTAACACTATTTCGGTTTGAAGATCTGTGAAATCTTCCTTCCGTTCTAATAGTTTGTGGAGAAAGAGGACCAAAGTAGCAGAATTGCAGATTTCCGGATCGTTCTCGAGAGCTTCTAATATTGCATAGCGCATAATACAGAAAATCATATCCCAGTATATAAGCAGTGTATCAATTTAAAATTTTATCTTAAGTCCATGAAGGTCTGTAGATGTAGTAAACAAGATATATCGTCAAGGTTACCGTACATTAAGAGTGTAAAATGCACCCTTGCACCTCAAAATAGTTAACTTTTTGTATACAGTTCTCATTTTAGGACATGTGCGTTATCACTATAAGGCAGAGAATAGTTTTCCTGCCGCTTTCTTGGATAAATTGTAGCTGGAGGTATGGTCTGAGAGTCTGAAATAATATTCTCTTACATTTAATTCTCGATAATATCTTTCTTCCCCCCGACAAGGGCATGAAAGTTAGCAGCTGTATTTTTTCTCTCTTTCTTCGAATGATTTGACTGTGGAGTTTGGCCGTTATTAAATCAGAAGTTTATCCATACCACAAGACTTTTGGAATTCTGCGAAAATCTTCTTCAGGGGAAAACTATGTTCCCAAAACTTTGCTTAGTTTACTTTCCAGAGAACTTTAGACTTCCTCTCAGCATATGCATGCTCACTGTGTGACGGAATGACATGGAATTTTAAACGTGAGTACCCTCATGCTGTAAGTGAGACATTATGATGCTCTTCACTTTTTTTTCTTTCTTCAGATACTTAAAATAGATATATCGTGTTCACTGTTGCCAACTTTGTTCACATTTTACATAGGAAAATTTGCTGAGTTTGTTTCTGCACGTATCAGACATTTTCCGAAGGCAATGTTTTTCCAAAATCAACACTTAATGTACATTTCTCAAAGCTTTAGTAATTTGATTTTTGTGACATGTAAATAAGCCATAAACAACTTGTGATAATTATCCTAATTTTTCAAGTAAGTATGCCTTGTAATGTTTACATACACTTGTTAACAAATCAGAAGTGATTCAATTCCTGAAAGATAACACTTCTTTTCGGATGTACATACAGTAGAAATACAGTGTAATTTTATCAACCCTGACATTCACTTTTAGTTTCCCTTCCTACTCTGCACTGTTCAAATTTACTTCCTGACATCGTTGTAAGCCAGTGGTTCTCAACATAATTCCTATCACGATCTCCATTTTATCACATCCTCGTGCCAGCGGCTCCCTTATAATTTCTGGTTTGTAATAAGGTTGTGTGGGATTTTTAATATTCTATTGCAGAGATATTACAATATCCATCTATTTCTATAATAGTAGAATCAATTTCGTGTACATAGTTGATACATAACTTCGCTAAAAGCGAATGCATTAAAACTAAATTTGGTCAGTTCAATCATATAACAAATATCGAATCCGATCCGTCATACTGCTTTGAAATCGAGGCCGTTTAAATATTTTAAAACTTCGTAACTCCCTTGATTTTGGGACATATGATAAAGAAAATAAAGTGATTTCTAATTTTGGTTTTAAAAAACTCGGATAGTCGTTTAAAAAGTTACTGAGTATTTTTAATTGTTTGATAATGTACGTCACGAAGATTGAACCGGGCATTTCCGCACTAGTGAAATCAATCATGCTCAGGTATTTCATTAGCTTTGAATTTTAATTGCAGGTTTTATTGCGTTTGTATTTTTCTGGTATTTCAATAAGTAGTTTTCATTAGTTTTAATAAGAATAATTTATTGTCGTTAAACAACATGATGTTGTAATAGACAACGTCAAAATTTAAGTTTGCGTACATGTAATATTTACAATTTTAATTAATCAATACAATATTTATATTTTACCTAGTACTACTTTTCTATTCTAATCCTGAAATTTCTTCCTGAAATTCTGAAATACTATATATACACTTTTCTAAGAGCCACTTTTTACAAAAACATTTAAAATTTTTAATCTCCATTTCTCTCACTCTAAGTGGCAACAGATTATACAATTTCATACCTATATATTTATAACTATTTTGAGTTTTGCACAGCCGCACATGGGGAATATTTATTTCATTTTTGCGCCTTGTATTGTGTGAGTTAACACTACTTCGAGTAACATAATTTGTAAAGTTTTCTTTGATATACATAAGGCACGATAATATGTACAAGGATGGGATGGTCATTATTCCAAAATCTTTGAAAAAATGTCTGCAAGATTCTCTTTCTGGAATTCCTGTTATCGTTCTTATCGCTCTTTTTTGCCACTTAAATACTGTTTGTGCCCCGGAAGAATTACCCCATAATAGTATGCCATACGAAAGATGAGAGTGAAAGAAAGCATAATATGCAGTGATTAATAGACTTTTACTTACAGATATTTTTCATTTACGTAACACATATACTGCCCTTGATAATTTTTTACAAAGTTGCATAGTATGCACATTCCAGTTTAATTTCGTATCTAAGTGTATCCCTAATAGATTAACTGAGGAGCATTCTTTTGTATCAGTTGTGGAGCTGCTGAGTTGAAAGTATAACTTCTCTGCTTTATTATGATTCAAATGTAATTTATTGTGGAACAGCCAAACAGTAGATTTATCTATTGCTTTATTATTTTTCGTGTGTATTGCGTTGATATTATTATCTTTCATTATAAATGTAGTGTCATCGGCATACATAACAGTGGTTTCTAATACGTAGTCAGGTAAATCGTTAATATATACCAGAAATAGAAAAGGTCCAATGACACTTCCCTGTGGCACTCCTGTTAATATATCAAGTACGTTTGACTGTTTATTTTGTACACACACAACTTGTTTTCTACTTTCAAGATAAGACCTGATCAATAGGAGCTCAGTTCCTCTGATCCCATAATACTGTAATTTCTGAATCAATATTTCATGTGAAACAGTATCAAAAGCCTTACTTAAATCTAATAATGTTGCGCAAGCGAATTAACTGTTTTCAAAGGCATCAATTATCTCAGATACAACTTTTTCAACAGCTTTAATTGTGGACATACCTTTCCGAAACCCATATTGTGCACAGTTAATGAGATTGTTATTTTCAAAGTACAGAGTTAGTTGTTCTTTCATGCAATGTTCAATAATTTTTCTCTTTCATTTCAATTTATTTTTAAACAACTCTGCACCTGTTGAAAATGTTTAGTAAACCTGTTTTTTGTTGTTCTTAACAGTATGTATAAAAATAAAAATATGCGTATCAGAACAAAATTCAAAATAGTATTTAAAAATATTTTCCGGTATTAGATTCTAATTATATTTATCTCTTTTGCTTATCTTCGCGACCTCCCAGGTTGAGAAACCCTGTTGTAGGCTAACTTCTCACTTGACAGTACGAAAGCACTATATTGCCGCCACCCCAATAAGTATCCAGTCTTACGTACTGAGAATGACATGAACCCATGCATACAAACACAGCTGAAACCGAACTCAACATTACTGTAAAATTGAGTAACATTTCAGACGGAGAAAGAATTTTATTTGTGGTTTCATAGAAACAACATTTTCCTATCTATATATTTAACCAAACAGCATATATTTGATACTATAGACACAGACATCAACAGATATAGTGACTAAATATAAGCTCTTCAAGTCATAAAATACTTTGCATTATGACCGAAGCTTGCACTTCAGTTTGTGAGGTTGTGTTAAGTCAAGTTGGTGGTTCTCCCTGCCATACAGTCTTCATATTAGTTTCTTTGACGACAATATTTGTAGACTTGGAATAGTAAGTAAATTTTAACATTAAATTCACTTTGGTTGTAATCTTGTTGATTTTGCTTGGAATGAGTCTTTTGCGCGTGCAATTTTCTTATTAATATCGGTTGCGTGCAAATTAACGATATTCTGACTGGTATATTGTGGATACAAATATGAATTTTTCTGCACGAAATCAGTTCGCCTTTCCTTCCATGTACAGATAATAGTATCTACATATTATTTCTACAGAACATATTACATATATAATGTTTATATTATATTACCTAAAATATTTTATTTCTCACTTTGCGGAATTATACTGGTTTGTAATCAATACCCACCACCAATTGTGTAAGTAAACCCACGATTTTTCTATTTTAGTGCTCAAAAATAACGAATGCAACGTCCAGTGTTCTTATATTAAAATCGGTAATTTTAGATGCGACCTTATATTAGTGCTCTACTTCAGTCTCTTTCTGTATATTTATTTAATGATAGAAATTGATAAATATTTGTAATAATTTATAATGGTAAGTTTTGCATTTACATTTTATTACCTCTTACAGCGGTAATCTCTTCGAGTAATGAATGGGGAATTTAGGTTTGAATATAATACGAATAATATACGGGAGTAACAGGTGGTAACCCACAAATGTGTGTTCATCAAGATTTTACGAACACTTACACTTTTACGAATATTTTTCGTTTTTTTTTTAAAAAAAAACATTTTTTTTAAAGAACAGCTGGTTTAAACCAGCCAACACTGAAATGTATTATTTCTATTGTTGCCATGGCAACGAGAGTTGGTCAGTTACCAACGAATGATATACATTTCGCTTCTTTGATAATGTCAAGTTTTGCTTGTTATAACTGATTATCGAAGTTTCTACGAATTCTGGAGTGGAATTTTAAACGTACATCCCGTGGCATATTAGTGAGGGAGTTACCCAACACTCAACATGTAAATTACTTCTCGATTTATATCTTCATACGGTGAACCCCCATGAAGCTCGCAGAACCAAAAGTGAATGAAATACAACAGGTATTCCCCCCTCTTCCGTTAGTTTAACGTCTGGAAATGTTTCCACGTTTCTTGATATTTCCTATTATTTTTCAAATCATCGGTAAGTTGTATTGTTCTTCTTCCCTTTTTTTAGCTATATCAAGAAAGCAATTCTTCACAAGAATCGTCCTCTTCTTTCTAGCTCGTGTTAAAATATTTTCGTTTGTTAGTTTCCCTTTTATCTCTCGATATGTTGCAATACTACGTTTCGAAGCTCTGTAAGTATTTCTTCTCTAACTTACATAATGTCGAACTCTCCGAACCATACAGTTCCATATATAATATTTTACCGACTTCTTCAGTTCAATGTTAAGCCTGCTAGTTAGGAATAACCTTCTCTTGTCGAATGCCTCTTTAGCCACTGCAATTCTTGACCTGATCTTTTTAGTGCTATGAACTTTTCTCCAAGTATTTCCCAGACAATTGATGTGGTCTCTTCTACTCTGCTCAGTAAGGGCGTGTTTCCATGCGATTTTTTTTTCGACTCTTCGATATTGATTCCATATTCCATATTGCTTCCCAGTGTCAACTATCCTATTCATTATCTGTATTCTTCTTCGGGTCTATCTATAATAACTGTGTTATCCGTTTAACTCACCTTGTTAATGATCTTCCCCCATTCTTGAAATCTCCAACTTCCATTAACCCTGCCTTCATTAAGCGTTCACGTAATTGGGATGACGTACAACATCTCTGTCGCCGGTTCCTCTCTCAATCTCTACACTGTTGATTTCTTGTTGATTGAGGCACAACTTCACTCTTTGTTATGTGTATAGGTTGCGAATAAATGGACGATCCCTCCAGTTTACTTCGACTTTTTAAAGAATTTTTAAAACTTTTGTCCAGTTTACCCGTCAAAGCTTTTTTCCAGTCGATGAAGCACAAATTCTATCTTCCTTTACCTCAAGGACTCGATCTGTTGTAATTCTTATCAACCCAGTAGCACATCTGGTTCCTTTTCCTTTCCGGATCCTTAATCCGGAATTCCGAAATTGATCTCACTCCAAATCTCTTGTTTTACTTGCCAGCCACGTATTCAGTGTGTGCTTAATAACATTTCCAGTATGGGAAATAACGCTTATTAAGATTATGTGATCAGTGCATTTCTTTGCTTGCTTTTTCTTAAACAATACAACCATTGTAACATCTAGAAAATCCTTCGGCCATTATCTATTGAGGTGTCCTTGTTAATAGGTGAAGTCAGTGCCTTCATTGAATTGTCTCCTAATCCTTCCATCAAGTCGCTGGTATGTCATCGTCTCCACTATCCTTCTTCCTTCTCATGTCTTTGATGACCTGTATTACTTCAGCTTTCAGAATTCTTGGTTCGTTTTCTTCGTTGACTTCTTCTTTTCCTTCGATCACGATATTTCCTGAGCAGTTCTTCTCGTCATATAGATCCTTTGTACATTCCTCCTTGATTCTAAGGATTTCTTGCTGGCCATCTTGTTGATATTCGATTCCAAATGTGTGTATAATTTTGTTACTTTTCCCACCGAATTTTATGCTTTCTGACACATCAGATCATATTTGCCACGTCGTTGAAGTTGTGTTGTTTCTTTACATCGCTTCCAAATACTTCTCTTTGGCCCTGTCAGTTTCTTTTCTCAATTCTTTATTCAACCTTGTGTATTTGGTGTCTTTGGTTTTCGCCCTTTTGCCTTCCATCATCTTAAGCATTTCTTCAGTTATCCATGTTTTTCTAAGTGCTCTTTTCATCTTGCTAGTGTTGTTCTTGAGTTTATCTAGTAGAGTCTGTTTAACTTTTCCTTAGTTTGTTCTACGCAGCCTGTCGTATTGTCTGCTGCCAGAATTTTTTTCCCTATCTTCTTTCGCATTACTGTTACATACAATTGTCGATTTCTCCTCCCGTTTTTCTTGACTGACTTTAACCAGCTTTGCACTTTCGCCACTAAGAGATTGTGGTCGGAATCTATGCCCGCTCCTAGTAGTCTTAATGTCCCGTATATTATTCCTGAAACCATGTTTAATAACGCATTTTTACCTTTCTTGTTTCGCCTTTTTCCGACCATTACACTTCATTCAAGTGTTTGCTTTACACTTACCCGTTTCCATTTTTAAATTTTCAAGTTTACCCACTCGTATAGTTCGGACGTTTCAGGTTCCTATGCAGTTGAGATTCATTGCATTTTATGGAAGTTCTCGAACTTATATGTATAACAACAATAATACTGGGAGCAAGTACTTGTTTGTTTTATTTCGAATGCATTTCGATTTTATCAGAAGGTACATCACATTTAAAAATAAGCTAAACCTTATACAGGTAACTAACTATAAGCGATTTTACCGTATAACAATATTGATGCTGAAAAGTCTTAAATGGTCTTACTCAAATTCTGCTCTTTTCAATATGTTAATATTTTCGGTCACCTGCTGTGACATCATCTGTATATGAAATTCGTGATATAAAGCGGTTCTAGTTATTCCACCGGATGATTTTCAAACATCGACAAAACTTCATACATAGATTCTTTTTTTGCTGGCTAGTTCGTGACCTAAAAATGTTTGTATCATAAATGTGATCTAAACGTTTTTGATCTAATATAATTTTGCGAAATCCCTCCCGTAAGGATATCATTTATATATTTTTTCATATATTGAGCAGATGTATTGACACAAATTTTGATAATAATTGATAGTAGAGTAATGGAAGAATGGTTATTTGGATATTCATTTTTTTTAAAAAGAAAATTATTCATTAATTGTTGTTTCATGTTGTTTATCAGATAAATGAGATTTCTATTTTATGTTTTTCTACAGGTATTCGGAACATAGTGCAGTTATTGAAGCAGAATTTTGCGGAATTGGTTAGCTATTGGTAGCTCGCAGAATTCCAAGGTTTAGGGCAACATGGTGAATACACGCACTGCAATGTAATTTAGAAATTACGTATAACATCGGTAGACAGAGGTGTAAAGCAGATCATTTTTTATGTTATTCGTATTGATAATGTAAATTTTTAGATGACTCGGATGATAAGTAGATAGAAACTTCAAACATGTACACATTGACGTCGACTTGGCCTATGCTTGAAAGTGGTCGCTTTGATGAATATTGAAGTCATTTTCATTTTTGATTTTGTATAACAAATGTACAACTACGGTATTCAATGTAAGTCATATTGTATGTAAATATAACGTCTTTAAAGTGCTATTTTGTATAATAATTATGAAAATTCTGTATTGAGTTAAAAATAATAAGTGCTGAAGAGCTTATGATATTTGTACTCTTATTGCTCGATCTTGTTACCTCCAGAGTTAAACTGAAAGAATTAGCACAATAGTTAGACAGAAAGAAGAAAAGGGAAAAGAAATAAAAGCAGCCAGATTGAAAACAAAAGATTAGAAAGAAAAAATGAATGAACGAATGAATGAAAGCGATAAGAAGGGGTAAAATGTTTCAGCAATAAGGAAATTGTGTGCTGAAGTAAAACATTATTCATACAACGTAGTAATCATATACAATTAGAAGGAAAGACAGGAGTAAAGCAAGTGTCTTAATTAAGTAGTGCACTCTTATATAAAAATTGCAATGTTCACACACAAAAGCAGGCAAATTACAATTTTGTACGTGTTATACACACGTTTCTGATTAAAATACACGTATATTAATTTCTGCGCAAATCCTATTCAGGATCTATATTCTGTTGCTGCTTCAAATTAGGTTAAAACGTTATCATCCACGACTCCTTTAGTCTACACAGAATAACCGTTGGACGTAAAACTCACATATTTGATTTCACTTAGATTAAATGTCCAAACGGTGTTTCTGTAGACCTGAAGTCATTTGCAATGTGTGTAGTATCATAAATGGCATAGGTCATTTTTTTCTTTCTCCTAATTGGAGACATTGTTCTTTTATCATTCAATACTTGTGATTCATTTTTTAGACATGAAATTTACATGCAGATAATTACCATCGGCTAATTACATGCAGCTCAAGTTGACTTCAAAAACTGGGAGTAATAGAGAAAACAGTATGGAAAGTTCAGCCACAAAGAGAAACATGCTACCGTGAAAGGACAAAAGTAAAGCTAATGCATTGGATATTACTAGTATTGTATAATAAGTGAATTACTACTTAATAGTGCATTAAGTTTCTTTTTATTAACATGGAACAAAATGGATAATTAAAATAATATTTTAGTGCGAATATTTGGTACATGGAAGGTAAAATAATAGTCAAAGCATCCAAAAATAATAATCTGAGGCCAAGGTTGTGTGAACTGGAAAATGAACTTTCCCACAACAAGCTATAACATAACACCAAGCTAACCTCGATATGTGCATCTGTGATCTAATTTATTGTTTACAAAAAAAGTTACAAACAAAATATCTGGTGATGTTTTAGTGGACAAATACACGAATTTTCCAAAACTAAACAGAAAAACAAAAATAACCTTTATATTTGTATACATAACAATAATATTTATCAGAAAACTATAATTTGAATATTTTAAAATTCAAAAATAGAGTGCCAACTAGTTGTGACAAACAAAAACATTTACGAGTATAAAAAAAAAATTCTACAAACCAAGTATTCATTCTTTTGGATTCATTCGGAATCATTAAACGATCATTCATTCCGCTTCCACCATTTCGGATTCACTTTGTTCCGTTCAGAGCTTCAACATGAAGTCTCTGAGTAGCTGTCGTCAGAACATTAAGTATAAACTCAGAAAAAAAGTATAACTAATGTATGGTATAGTATAACAAGTCAAAATTATCTATTGGCAATTTACAGGTTTTATAGAAATTGTATGCTTCTTTCTTTTAATATCGTAATTTATTTGTGTATTTGACCTATGTGTAATTGTTTCTTTTATTCTAAATATTAATTAATTACATTATGCATTCTTCTTCTTATTTTTATTCAATCTATTTTATTCTACTATCTGTCACATCTAAATAAAATGTCATAAATCATTTGGGTAATGGTATCCATGTAACAGGCAATACACTGTAACTATACTACCCATTTCATTATTGTGGTATACTAATACACTTTACCCATTACACCATTAAAAATCAATTTTATACATATGTTACTAGGATAATTCGTCAAATGCGTGCTTCAATTTTTTAGAAATAAATATGTATATATCTGCCCCGTAATCTCTGTATAATTAAATAAATCCGTCTTGGAGGGTAGTATTTAATATTTTCTTATGTATTGCAGAACATAATTTTATAGTAATAAAGTATGTCGTTGCCCAGTTCATTGCAATTACATCTACTCTGTTTTATCGTGCACAGGTATGAAAGTAATATATGTGAAACTAGTATCATTGCTATCCCATTAACCAGTACCGTGTATGATTCGTATGTTTGTTTTCATGCCTCTATTGTTATATTTTATATATTATAAGTATTTATTGCATATATTTCTAAACAGTACTGATTCACATTCTTAATAGACAAGTATAAAAATAACTTACACAATTACATATTATCAACGATTTAAACTCATATGGGCAAATTGACTAAATTATTTGCCAAATATAAACCTCTTATTAAGATTACGAATCCATTTAACTGTTGCGTTGGTTTATTAATGTTATTTGCTTGAGAGTGATGTATCAGTTGTATGTTGAACATTATTTGTGAGTTACATATGTCAGAATAATACTCAGAGAATACAAGACGAGAAACTTTCCAGTATGAAGAAAAATAATATATTCTGTGCTTTACTCATTATTGTTCGTGTTTTTTAAGAGGTAATTACAATTAACATTTTACGTTAATACACAATTCAATTTATTACGATCAGAATTGAAAAACAATACATATATTAATGTATGCATAAGTAAATGTAATTTTATTTGACCAATATTTATTGTGCAGCCTAACGCAACAGTACTCAAGCTGTTATTTTACGTAATTGGTATACTGGGTTTAGAGCAATCTCAGTGAACTTCATTAATTGTTAGTGGGTTGTTCTTTACCACATGTCACCAATTATTGTTAACGATCCATGGGGAAAAAAATTTACTCCCAAGATGGAATCGCGTTCTCTTTAAAGAAAGATCACTGAAGCACATATTTAGCTCGATATGAACTAATATGTGGTGGCCAGTGTGTTGGTTAAATATATGAATCTTCCACAATAATTGTTAAATGGCTTAAATGATTTTCGAGGTGGTTAGGGTATTAACTTTTGTACACTATTTGCGGTGTTTGCATTGTTTTGTTTTGTTGTTGGAAAATATATTCATGGTGTCAGTTTGAAGTGTTTATTGTATTAATTGTCACATATATTTTTCACAACTGGGAGCGATGTCTGCCAGTAAACTTGGTATTGAAATGAAGCTGAGTTTCATGAAACAAAGGCAGTTGGAAATCATGATGTGGTGCTTGTAATTAGAATTGAGCATCCTTTGTGATTACTTGTTGCGCTTTGTTTATTTCTTCAAACTCGCTGCTGAATGGGACGTTAAACCCAAAATCAACTCAACTCAATTTCTTCAAAGTTAGAGTAGATAATTATGTGACATCTGATCCAAGATAAAAGAAGAAATAAAAATATATAGCAACAATTAGCCGGACAACCGACAACGAATAGGACATCTGTAGTTTTTAAAGAGACCGATAACTATGGGAATAGACAGAAAATGATGAGAGCAGTAGTCTAATCTGTTTAAACAATTTATGTGGCCACCTACGCCGTGCTTCAAATCTGAGCATTTTTTATGATTAATATCCTTTTGTGTCATATTTGTGGGTATAGTATTATGAATACTGTATTACACTTGTTTTAAATATGTATTTCCTTTCAGGATATTATACAGAACGAAGTCTGATCCCTCCAACTCAAATTTGCATCATTGTTCTCCAGAGTGAAAATATGAAACATGTTTAAGGAAGGATCTTTTGCGTGGTGGCGCATAGCTTGATATCGCAGACTCATGCTCGTTTCTAATCCCAATCACACTTTTTGCTCTTTGAAATTTGGTCTGTCTGTTATTCTCGTTCATCTGTATGTATTACCCATAATTGTAATATTAAAAGTAAATTTTAGCTCAATTCTACCAAATATATTTAATGATCAGAAACGGAGCATAATAAAGTTCTATTAAGCTATTTACTAAGTTCAATAAAATAAATAAATAACCCAGACATTTAGAAATATGTAAGTATATGTAATCGAACGTATTTTTATATGATAAACACATACGAAAATACGTAGTAGTGCAGAAGATACGTAGCGAAGAGAAAACGAAAATATTATGAAATAAGGTATACTTCACTTGTAATACAAGATGTCCAAGAACTTCTTGTACTCCTAGGTTTGAGTATCACAGAGAAAAATTTCAGTTGTAGTGTTGATAATACTGCTTTTACGGTCACAACCAGCACCGTGTCGCAACTCTTTATTCATTGTGATATGGAGATTTTCAGTTGTAAGGCCATGACTGATGTGAGGGGTTGCCATTGAAATGGCCCCCACGAAGCCTGGACCTTACACCAGATAACTCGTTGTGGAGAATAATCAAGACATATGTTTCTCATCGTTGGTACACGAGAGACTAAGAATTCGGCGAAAGTGTGGAGAACAACTATCGAACGATGACTCATCAGATGCTCCGCAACATGTCAAGGAGAACATGAAGACGCACACATCTGTGTGTACATTACTATGGAATACACACAGATCCACTGGATTTGTATTCCTATATGTGGACTTAAATACTCAACTGTAATATGTAGTAAATAAATTAACTACAATGACACCGACATTGCTCTCTGTGATGCCCACACCTAAGGATAGAGGAAATTCTCAGATATCCTGTAAAAACCAACGAATAAAATTTGGTAAACATAAGGTAAAAAATGAATGAGAAATGTATATATTCAAAAAAACGAAATGAAATCTTTGATTTTTACGTCCAACACTTATGCCGGTTAGGCTAAAGGAGACTGTGATGATGAGAAATGAATGAAATGGTGGAATGAAGAAAATGGAAAGAAACGGGACAACCCCGAGAAAACCCACGAGCAGGGTGTTTGTCCACCACAAAGTCCGCGGCGCGGAGCTGGGATCGAACCAGGGACCCCAAGCACCGGAGGTGAACGCTCTACCACTGAGCTGTATATATATAGAAATTGAGGTATGTTTCAAAAGTGAATTTAGTTATATATGTATATATAATACGAAGTATATGATATTTAACGTTGTATCATATCTAATATAAAAATCATAGCTAAATCTTACCATATAGCACCTACGCCAAACTCTTTTAGCTCATTGTCGCTCATTACTTTTCCCTAAGATATTATTCTATGTTACAGAATAAATTCTGCAAATGACAAACTTGCTTGTTATCTCTGTATAATGGATCGTTCAATTCTGTGAATGAAATTACAGAGTTGTATTTTTTTATATTTGTATAAAGTTTATTATTTAATTGACTAATAATTATCCCTTTCTTTTCCTTTCTTCTTTTTTAATCTATATATGTATACAATATGTAGAGTTTGCCATTAATAATTGGCGTATGCGTTTCCTATAGATAGGAAAATATCTATTAAAGTTTTAAATGAAAATGTCTTGCTGTCATTCCCGATAATGATTTATTAAATAACTACTCAATGATATTATCGGACTTAAAAAGTAATGAAACATTTAGCATCTGTACAGAAACCACGGTCAGTTAAGTAAACAGTTAGTGTATTAATATGGGCTACAACTAAAGTAATAATAATAATATTTTTTTATTGCATAATTGGAAATTACAGACTAAAAGTCCCTTTGCAATTCCAAATAGGGTACATAAACGCAGAAACAATCGTACATACAATAATGTAGAATAAAAATATATATATACATCCAATAGCAAACGAGAAACATATGAAACACAACTAAGATTACAATAAATTATAAAATAATGCTCAGACATGCACAAGCACGGGCATGCACATACAGTAATGAAATTTTGATTATGATAAATGATAAGTCGTAAACTTTTTTTTGATAGAAAGAAAATCAGGTATAAAGAAATCAATGACATGCGAATAGTTGTTTGCATTTAACAGGTATTTATATATAGGCGCATTACTAAACTTCGGATTATACTTGAAAATTTTAAAGTTTCTCCTAGCCATATTAGGAATACCAAGACTAACGGCCTCAATCAGTGGCAACTTACCAAATAAAATATTGTGAAACAATTTAAAGTCAAATAAAGTTCTTCTTTCAGATAATGTTAATAGGCCAAGATGATACCTAATTTCATCATGTTTTTCCTGATGGAAATTTAAATTTCCATTTTAGCCATGAAAGAAACAGATTTTGTGCTACTTCTATATCCCTTTGAAAATACTGGGTTCCTTTGTTCCAAACACTGGTTCAATGTTCTAATTTACTTCTAACATTTGCATAATATAAAATTAAACACGTTTTTTAAAGAGAAGTCTCTAGAGATCCGTTTTGTGATTCCTAGATTCCTTCTCGCTGTGGAAACTATATTCTCCAAATGTTTGTTGAATAACAATTTAGCGTCAAAAGTAACACCCAGATCTTCTACAGAAACAAGTTTTTTAACCAAGACATTTTCGACTACATAGTTATAATGAACAGGATTTGTTTTTAGGTAAAGGACACCATGCATGTTTTGTTGAAATTCAAAGGTAAAGCGTTAGTCTTTGACCAATTAACAATGATATTAATGTTATCTTGTAATTTAGCACAATCACTAGCATCATTTACAGTACGGTAAATTTTAAGTCATCAGCATACATGGGAAATTGACAATCGATATTTTCTTTAAGGTCATTGACAAACTAAAGAAACAAAAGTGGACCTAAGTTAGATCCCTGAGGAACACCAGAAAAAATATTATATACATCAGAAATATGACCTTTATATTTTACAACAAATCTTCTACAAGTTGAATATGAAATAAACCAACCATATGAAATAAACCTTAAGGTTGGTGATAGATCATGAGTTAAGTTTCTTGATTAATATATCATGAAGTTTATCGAAGGCCTTGGTAAAATAAAATATATTACATCTACTTGTCCTTGAGTTTTTATAGGAGGAAGAATGTCATACATAAAGCATGTTAGATTGGACAAAGTAGATCTATTTTTCATAAATCCATGCTGTTGATCCATAATTTCTGAAGAAACATGGTTATAAAGATAATTATATACAAGCTTATCAAAAATTTTAGGTAATATTCCCATAATAGAAATTGCTCTATAATCCGTATAATCTTTCCCATTAACCTTAGGGATAGGAGACACAAGAAAAGTTTTCCAACTCTCAGGGTAAGTAGAGGTTTGTATACTCCAATTAAATAATGACATAAGAATAGGAGCTATAATATACACAATACCTTTAATAATAAAAGTTGGTATACCATCAATTCCACAAGAGGATTTGACTTTCAGTCCTTTAATAACACTAATAACCTGATCAACTGTAAAACTAGGAAAAAATTTACTATTTCCAGAATTACATAATAATTCAGTTTCGTAATAAGACGAACGTTGTTGATATATAGACTGAAATAACTTAGACCATGCATTGACAGGTTTATTGGAGTCATCTACATATTCATTATCGATCATAATACCTGAGGAAAATTTAGAGTGATTATTATACTTACTCACAAAACCCCAGAATTTTTGAGGGTTTTTGGTTAAGAAATACTCAATGTCCGAAATATATTTTCTTATCCATACGAAGTTTGAATTAGACTTGTCTTCTATTATTTGCAAAAATAATATAAACATAACCAGATTTAGTTTTTATATATATCTTTATACGCTTTTTCTTTCGCCTTAATTAAAAAGATAAAATCTTTAGAATACCATAAAGGAAAACTCCTACATTTGGGTATAAACTTACGAATATTATTATTCATACTAGTTTTAATTACATTTTCCACAGCATCAACAGCAACGTTAATATTCTCAGCTAACAAGATATTGGTCCAGTCTGCCTCTGCTAATTCCTGGTATAAGGTTAGATAATGGCCTTTATGAAAAGAGTATCTTGGCGAGCAACCAATATCAAAAGAACATATCTTATTACAAATAGAAAGCTCGATAGAATAATGATATGAATCGAGAGTTACAATAGGCAAAACATCTTCAGTTGCAACAACATTAAAATTTGATATAACCAAATCATCCAGGAATGAAATCCCTATTGGCCAAATCAACCTTTGGGATGTTATAATCACCAATTATGAGAATATAATCCAGTGGATTAATCTTAACGGTCTTCACTACAGCGAAATTAAACTACCGCTAATTTTAGAGTTTTTCTGCAGTATCTTCAAAACAAATAGAAAATATTCGAAAAGCAGAAACGTAGTGAACTAGACAATACGATTTTGCATGTGATACCGTTATCACAACTCACCTATGTTTTCGATTTGGAACTGCAGAGAGATTTAGCATTTTTTTACGGGTTCTGTAAATAGCGGTATATCAAAAACAGATAGGTGAATTGTGGCAAAGGTATCACATGCAAAATCGTATTGTCTAGTTCACTACGTTTCTGCTTTTCGAATATTTTTATTTGTTCTGAAGATATTGCAGAAAAACTCTAGCGGTAGTTTAATTTCGTTGTAGTGAAGACCCTTAATCAAAGTGTTATTTAAAAATTCTCATAAACAATAGGAGACAAATTAGGATGGAGGCAAGCACACAGTAATAATAAGTTCTTGCCAGTTCTATTAACAATTTCAAGTAAAATACATTCTTCAATGATCTCAAACTCAGTTCTTCGAATAACTTTGATATTTTTATTAACAGCACATAACACTCCACCTCCTCTTTTACAAGCATTAGGTTCATATATTCTGTCGGCTCTAAAACAATTATAAACATCCGGAAAATAATTCTCGCTGTTATGTAAATCACTTAACCACGTCTCAGTAATAACAATTATATCATATGTACAATCTGCTACATAACAAAAAAACTGTTCATGTTTGGTCCTAAGACCACGTACATTCTGGTACCAAAGTTTATATTTATTCTTAGGTTGCTTCTCCATTTGAACCAAAAGTGCATTGACCATTACAGTCATTAAATACTTTTAATTTACCGTAGAAAGGGCCAATAAGGATACCTCTAGGCCAACTTTCTGGAACATTAATAATAATATAATCACAACTGTTGACTTCTATATGAAAGGATGCATACGAATTATATTTAGTTCTTAATTTAGTATATAATATGAAGAGCTTAAAGTTATTCAAATGTTCTTTTACTATATCTTCAACATCAGCAACAAAGGCAGTTGGACTAAATCTAGTAACAAATAGAGCTTTTTTCTTCATATTAGACACCAAGTCAGTTTTATTGTTTACGCACACTCTTTTTTTTACATCTTTTCCCGAATTTTGATTGACAACTATAGTTGTTTTTTTTTTATCATTGATTTTCTTTCTATTCCTTGATACAACTTCTGTCCATAACCCCCCACTTACTTCTTCAATATCTTTATTATTATCTAACTCATGTGAAGCATCATAAACCTTTGGTTGGGATACATGATTAACCTTATTGTGAGACTCATTGAACTGTTTACCTAATACCAGTCCTGAATTATTTACGTCAGCTGTGTTAAACTGCCCGTTTCTAAAGAGAGCTCTAAACTGAGATTTGTTTTGGTTACCCAGTTGAGGTACCACTGAATTTTGGCCATCAGTAATCTAAGTACTATTGTCCTGAGTATTAAGACTAACGGACTCAGATCTATTTAGGTTCAGAGTTTCCTGATTTTCACATTTTGTACACTTAAAATTCCTATATTGTATTTCTTCTTTTCTTTCACCTAGATTCTGTAAGCATTCCAAATTAAATTTGCCAGAACAAACATGGCATTTAACAGCTCTTTGCCTTCCAGAAATTGGAGTATTACAAATAGGCCAATTACTTGATGCCGGCATGCTTTAATAAAACCAAAGTAACTAAAATACGAGCAGCAAACTAAAAGAAAGAAAACACATAAACACTTGGCACATTCTCTCCACTCCAGTTCAAATAGGAAAGGAAAAACAACAACAGCAAAAAAAAAAAAAAGGCATTGCTTCTCGACACTGTCGGAGGATCATTAAAATAATGAAGACCACACGACCCTTCCTAAACCACCAGAGCCTGGACAATATGGAAAGTGTCCCTGATTGGCCACCACGAGCTCTGTAATAATAATAATAATAATAATAATAATAATAATAATAATAATAATAATGAAACTGCCAAGTTTTTTGATAATTCATGTAGTTCCATTAATTTTTTATAACAACTACCCTTTTCTAAAATTATTAAAACGTATTATACAGGTGATATCTGCTTAAAATTTATGTTGAAAGGCAAAAGTTTGGGAAGGCAGAAAGATGCCAAACTTACATTTGGTCAGGGATAATGGAAATGATTGGAATTTAGCGCCTTTTTTCACTATCAAGCCTATGCTCGACGTGGGCCTACATTTTAAGATGGAACCCAAAGCATCATAATGGATTCAAATTTCAGTTCTCTCCCACCGAGAATTGCACCCAGAACCACGTCGACTTTTCTATTTCAACTAAATTTCTTGGTGTCACCATTAGTTCGTAACTAACTTGGAATGAGCATATTTCTCAACTCAACAAAACATTTAGTATTTGTTTCGGCCTCTGTAGACTAAGAGGTAATGTTACAACACAGGCTTTAGTTTCAGTGTACTATGCAAAATTCCATTCTGTAATAACTTACGGCATTATTTTTTGGGGTTATTCTACTGAGTATATTAGCACGTTTCGCTTACAAAAGAAATCACTAAGGATTGTGTTTGGATTGTCACCAAAGTCTTCTTGAAAGCCAATCTTTCGAGGACAAAAAATATTACCATTATTTTGTGTGTATCCATATAAAATTATCTTGTTTACCGTAAGTAACAAACACTTATTTATTGAAAACAGTTACGTCCATAAATACAATACTCGATCCATTAATAATTTGCATGTTATTCGCCAAAATACCTCGTTTTTACAAAAAAGCGTATATATTAACTGTATAAAAATTTTCAATAAGTTACCGACTTTCTAAAGCAAAACAAATCATATTCTATGTTTAAATCTGATCTTCACAAGTTCTTAGTAGATACCGTAAATGTTACTACTCGGTAAATGAGTTTTTTTGAAGACAATGTATAAATGTTTTTCGTTAATTATATTATGAATGTGTAAGCTTATAAAAGTCATAGTTATGTATGTATTACTCTATTTGTAAGTTTTTTATAGCATATATGAAACAGGAGAATGGCCAAAAGACTTTCTGAAAACGATCATGATACCGATGGCTAAAAAATCGAACCCAAAGAGATGTGAGGATTATAGAACTATTAGTCTCATATCTCATGCAGCTAAAATTCTGCTCCGAATACTCAACAGAAGGTTATATGAAAGAACAAATAAAGAAGTTGAGGAGGAGCAGTTCGGGTTCAGAAGAGGCAAGGGCACAAGAGATGCAATTGGAGTATTAAGGGCGATCGGTGAAAGATTTATAGAAAAAGGGAAAGAGGTGTATGTTATATTTATTGATCTAGAAAAGGCTTTTGACCGCGTGAATTGGGAATTGTTGTTGGGAGTTCTAACGAAGATAGGGTTGGAATGGAAAGATAGAAGACTTATAAGAAACTTATACATGAACCAACAAGTAAGTGTTAGGATAGGGGAAGAACTGACGGAAGAGAGTGCAATTGAAAGGGGAGTTCGACAAGGATGCTGCCTCTCGCCAACACTATTTAATGTCTATCTAGAAGAGATAGTGAAAAAGAGTTTACATGATGATGATAGTATTTCGGTAGGAGGTAGAATGATTAGATGCATAAGATTTGCAGATGATATGGCGCTTGTTGCAGGATCTGAAAAGAAAATCAATAAAATGTTAGAAAAAATGAGAAGGGGCTTTGAAGAATATGGGATGAAAATAAATGTTAGAAAGACAAAAGCCATGGTGATTGGAACGAAGGGGTCTGTGTCAAATATAAAAGTAGGAAGGGAGAAAGTAGAACAAGTGGATAGTTTTCGATATCTGGGTAGTATACTTAGTAATAACATGAAGTGCGAACGTGAAATAAAAGCAAGGATAGGAATGGCGAAAGAAGCCTTTAAGAAGAAGAAAAGTCTGTTTTGTGGGAACTTGAAGAGAGTTGAGAAAAAGACTCATAAAATGCTTCGTGTTTAGTGTTGTACTGTATGGGGCGGAAACATGGACATTACGTAAAGGTGAAGAAAATCGACTGGAAGCGTTCGAAATGTGGGTGTGGAGAAGAATGGAAAGAATTAGTTGGGTCGAGCGCAAAACGAATGAGAGAGTGTTAGAAATGGTGGGTGAAAAAAGAACACTTTTAGATATTATTAGGAAGAGGAAGAGAAACTGGTTGGGACATTGCCTAAGAAGAGATTTTATCATGAGGGACGTCCTAGAGGGTATGGTGTCGGGAAAGAGAGGGAGGGGGCGAAGAAGACTACAATTAATGGATGATATAAAAACAGAAAGATCATACGCGAAGACGAAGAAGTTAGCGGAGGACCGTGGAGCATGGAAGCTTCCTAGCTGCGGCAAGTGACCTGCCAATAAAGGCAGAATACCTATGATGATATAGCATATATGTAATTACTTTGTAACTTTGACAACTGAATGCGTCCTCGAGAATACTCTCATTTGTATGCAAAACAGTCAAATAAATAAATAAATAAACATGCATCAAGGACACACACTAACAACTACACCAACGAAGTTGGTAATAATGAAAATAGTCAGCCGGTATACATACAGTACGTCTTCTAAACATTGAAAATGCGTCTCACAAGTTGAAAAATACGTCAATTAACCGTCTATTCAGTAGGTAAGATGTCGCTCTTGGCGGATTATTTAAAGTTGAGGGCCGCAGTGGAAAAGTGGTAAAATGTTCACCTCTCGTGCGTGGGTTTTCTCGGGGTTCTCCCGTTTCCTTCCACTTTTTTCGTTTAATCCATTTCTCATCATCACCGTCTCCTTTAGCCTAGCCGGCTTAATCGTGGGACGTAAAACTTAAAAGATTTCATTTCATTTGTTTTATTTAAAGTTGAAAATACATTGTTATTTCAACGTTTCTTCACGTAATTTTAATACTTTTCTATGGTTAGAAAATCATACTCCATCTACTCTATCTAGAATCGTGTCTGATCTATTCGACTATGAATTGCTTTAACGAGAATTATTAAGAAAGCGTAACATCTTTGAAAACACATATACATTAAGTGCTTTCTTTTCCTGGTACTACTACCATTAGCAATATAAAAAGTAATAATGTTAAATGTCGTATCAAGAAATAAATAGGGTGTTTCAAATTTAAAACTCTTTTTTCTTACCACTGCCAAAAGGGCAACCCAAACTTCGTTAGTGCAGTTGTTACTGGGTGTTAACAATATCCGAGGCTTTCTGAACTTATTTCATATCTTGACCCCTTTTGCCAGTGACCCTATAAGCAATTTATAGCTTTTTGATTGTTGCTGCTTATCGCTTACAATTGTATATATGTGAGGACTTTATATGGAAATAGGAATAACAGTTTGACAATAAGTATGAAAATAAAAATGTCTTTTAAAATAAGAGATTCAAAATAATCTTTAAAATATGTCATTTTCGCTACTTAGTCCTAACTACATCTAACATTTTCACCTCCCTTCGCAATCCCCAGGCTGAGAATATTTTAATCAAAAGTACGTGGAAATCAAAACGAGTGAAAGATATAAATAAGTTTACCAGAGAAGGAGGGCTTTAGCAATAGTAGGACTTCTTGTTTTCTGATATTTAAATTGTGTGGAATTTGACATAGAACAGTGTGGATGGTCGAGTGTTCCTGGAATTAAGAACTTCTTTCTCCAGGTTTCTACTAATGTGGAAAGCCTTGGAAATCTGGAATGTATTTTTGTTCCTGGAAAACCTGAAATTTAGCCAGAAACCTGAATTTTTCACGAAGTTACTATTTTATGTAACTATTTCTGGTAAATTTAAAAGAAATTGCATACGAAGAAAATTAATTTTAAATCAGTAAGAAATATAGAAAATGTAACCTGGATAACTAGGATTGCTTCTTTTAGTTCAATGTCTTCTGAATATTCCCTTTGGATCTGCCCTAGCCTGGTTGTACTAAGAGTTTATTGTTAGACCGGAATATTTTTATTTTGTAATTCGTAACCCCTCTTTTTATGTTTTGTTAGTCATCCTTTCTATGTTTTGCTAGTCATCCTTTCTATGTAAAGCAAGTGAAAACCGTACATTCCCACGCTGCTCTCGCAAGTGGTGTGGTTTGTCTACTAGAGGATTTGTCAGGTATTTTTTTTCTAAAAAAAAAAATATTGTCAGGTGTAGAGTATCTTTACATGTTGCAGGGGGAAACTTTGCTAGCTGCTCATCAACTGTACCTAGATGAAGATTTTTTAACAAGATGGCGCACCGCCACATTACCATTGAGACGTCGGCAATTCCTGGATGAGACGTTTCTTGGGAGGTGGATAGACCGACGAGAATGTGTCGAGTATCCAATTAGGTCTCCCGATCTAACGCAGTTAGACTTCTTTCTTTGGGGAACTCTGAAGAACACTGTCTACACTACAAAACCAGGTACGCTTTATGCCATGAAAGGAGGCGATTGAGACTTCCTGTGAATCCATTCCAGTAAAACCATATCACATGTTTGTCGGTGTGTTCCACAGCGTTGCCGACGATATGTATTGATGCAAATGGAAGACACTTTGAACATATTCCACATTAGAACATCATCAGTAATGTTTTAAACATCTTTTGACTTTAAAAAACCATATTTTGTTTATTTCGGTTCGAGTTATTAAAGTTCAAACAGTGTAAGCCCCTTTGTTGGATACCTTGTATGCTTCTTTAGTTAGAGAAGTATATGTGTGCGAAGCTGAAGCCTAGTTTAAATTCACAAATCATCTTATAGCAGCAATGTTGCTTGTACTCGATATGTTTCCCCAGTATATCTCAAATTTTCCTAGAAACGAATGAATAAAATGTGTTCATTTCTTTTCTTTAATAACACTAAACTGTACAGCCAACCTTCAGCCTATGTCACAATGGCATCATTTTGTCCCCTTCCTCTGACTTTGAGGTTTTTACATACATTATAATCAATAGGATATTAGTATACCAATGAAAAACTGAATCTCTATTGTATCGGAAGATCCTCTCCCCCTATGTTTCTCAAGCAAAATCTGAAACACGCTGCTGATACCTGCAGATCAATTAAGATTAGCGGGAGTTATGGGTTTGTTAGAATTCATTGTTCACATTAATCTAGAAAAAATATTTAATGAATCATCAAAGCTTTTAGAATGTATATTAACTGCATCTATGAAGTTAACAGAAGGAGAAAGCATTACTTCACATTGAAGAGAATAAAAACGTTCTTAAAGAATTCAATGTTCCAAGAGAGATTACCACGCTTCCCATCGAAAAGACCTAATAATGAGAATTCCAGACTTCAACCAGCGTTCAATAAGGAGATTTGCTCCAATAAAAGAAAGGAGAATTGCTTTTCTATTTAATTTGATAAAACGTTAATTTTTCTCTTTTGTTCTTTTATTTATTTATTTATTTATTTTACCCAATTTTATTTCTTTGAATATAGTGTTTTGATCTAAGGCTAAGGCTATTCAGTGAGTCTAATTTCTATTTTTTGTTCGATCTGTCTTACTGCAACAACCGGTATAAATTCACCGGCCGCCACTGAGTTAAGCATGATTTTAATCTATAGTGTAAAGGCTGACGCGTAACAACTAGTGTGTTTTGAAGCAAAACTTAGTATAGACCGTAATATAAATATGATCTAACAAGGGACAGTGAGTCTAATTTCTATTTTTTGTTCTATCTATTTTACTGCAACAACCGGTATCAATTCACCGGCCGCCACTGAGTTAAGCATGATTTTAACCTATAGTGTAAAGGCTGACGAGTAACAACTAGTGTGTTTTGAAGCAAAACTTAGTATAGACCGTAATATAAATATGATCTAACAAGGGACATCACTCGGGTGTCCGGCTCCGATTTCAATGATTTTTTTTTCGATAGAGGGCATGTATGCATTATTTGTGATGACAGAAATTTTGCCATGGTGCATATTTTCTATTTTTTTAAAAATAAGTTTTAAGAGTTGTGATGTGGTTATTAGAGATTACAGCAGAAGTTCCGCACTACTCTTTGTAAACGGAGTGTTAATGAAAAAAATGAGAAACAAGCAGTGGATACATATAAGGCCTAGGGAAAAGTCGTATGGTAGGTATGACCTTGACGGCAGCCATCTTGAAATCCGCCATTTTGAATTAACTTCAAGTTTCTTAAATAGGAATAGGGTAAAATGATACATAATTTTGGGCTAGAATTTAATCAAGAAAACAGTGGTGAAGTTAGTTTTAAGATACGCACATTTGGGGAAAAGTTACAGACATATTAATTGTTTATGCTTACTGTGTGCGTTAAGTCCCTTACCTGCGCTTCTAACCCTCGTATTAATGATGATAACAAGTGAATAAAAGCTTCGGTAATACATATTAGGCCTAGAGGGAAGTGGTACGGTAAGGGTAACCTCGACGGCAGCCATCTTGAAATCCACCATTTTGAATTAAAGTGAAGTTTTGAAAAATGAAAACCATAGCATGTGATACCTTATTTTAATAGCAAATTTTCTCAAAAAGCCAATGGTGTGCTTATTTCTGTTCTATAGTTAACCAGTATGAATTTAAGACTGCTACGCACCAAACGTCCATTATTCGATTATTTCAAACTAGAATACATGAGAAGTCTTATGAGACATAACATGAGAAGGCTTGAGAGTCATGAACAAACAAAATATGAATATGTAATTGGTTTTCGTGACATGAACACAAAATTATTAGGAAATATAGCGGGCAATGTTGTCCAAACGAAAAATTATTATTATTATTATTATTATTATTATTATTATTATTATTATTATTATTATTATTATTATTATTATTAATAATAATAATAATAATAATTTTCAGAGGAACGCCAGCAATTAATAGACAAGTAGATCCACCGATGAGGTGCCTTACGTAAATTCCAATGTAAACGCCACACTCAATAAACAAAAATAAGTTTACATTGACTTTTTGCGAAAATTTGCTATTAAAGTGAGGATGCTATGGTTTTCATTTTTCAAAACTTCACTTTGATTCAAAATGGTGGATTTCAAGATGGCTGCCGTCAAGCTTACCCTTACCGCACCACTTCCCTCTAGGCCTAATATGTATTACCAAAGCTTTTATCCACTTATTATCATTAAACGCGGGTTACAAGCGGAGGTAAGGGACTTACGCACATAGGTAGTATAAACAATTAATATCCCTGTAACTTTTTCTCAAAAGTGTGTATCTTAAAACTAACTTCACCATTCTTTTCTTGAGTAAATTCTAGCCCGAAATTATGTATCATATTATCCTATTCACATATAAAAAAAACGACCTTAATTCAAAATGGCGGATTTCAAGATGGCTGCCGTCAAGTTCGTACTTATCATACGACTTTCCCCTAGGCCGTATATGTATACACATGGTTGTTCTTCACTTTTTTCATTAACACTCCGTTTACAAAGGGTAGTGCGGAACTTCTGCAGTAATCTCTAATAACTACATCACAACTCGTTAAAATTATTTAAAAAGATAGAAAATATGCACCATAGCAAAAATTTCTGTCATTACAAATAATGCATACATGCCCTCTATCAGAAAGCAAAATTTCATTGAAATCGGAGCCGCTACATATCCCTTCTGATTATTATCTACAAATTAGTTTGTAAATAGTATACAGTAAAACTTATTTATGCAATATAAAAACATCGTACGTAACAAATATCGATCTGAGCTTGTTGCTGACATACAATATTTTAAATGTTGCAATTTCAACATCATTACTTACTATCCACAAAACATTTGGCACATTTATTTCTTTATCTCACACATGACGCTAATGCTGATAAGATCGTCAATTCCAAGATGTACTCAAAACTTCCATATTGTCTTGCCTCCTCTATTAGTGAAACAGCTACAATCACCCTCCTGCTAGCAACAGGCCCATAGCTACGACAGCTTAGCTCTCCCTGCAACCACCTTCTGCCCCCCTGAAACTTTCCGATCTTTGTTGGTATGTGTATATACAAATGTAAGGTGAACTCAAGTTAGCTTCTGTACTACACACAGAGAAGCCTGTAGTGCTGCTGGGAACGTGGTGTGATGCTGGAATGTACCAGGCTGTCCCAGAAGTTCTGCACCATCAGTACACTGACCTGCATGAGGTAAAACTTTGGGAAAATAGATTGCGCCACCAGTGAAAACTATTAGTAGGCATAGAGGACAGGTTTGTGGGATCAATTGAAAGCAAGTATTGCGTGTGTAGCGAATGTTCCCGTAAAGTCAAAACGGGCAACATGAGTGAGGACCAAATAGCAATTCGAGCTGTGCTACGATTTTTATGAAAAAAGTACTAACTGCAAAAGCTGCAGCGGAGGAAATTTGTCGTGTAGAAAACAAAGCAGTACTTGATCGTTGGACAGCTTCCCGTCGGCTCAAAAAAATTACTTCGGGCGATTTAAACCCCGCAAGGGTACACCTCCGATTGACCATTAACGGTCGTCTGCAAGATGCTGTGAGTGTTGAACCACAATCAAGTACACGTGTGTTAAAAAGAATGGTTGGGGCATCCAAATCGACAGTAAACCGTCGATTGCATGACATGGTTTACGTCAATAAACAGCCCCGACAAAGTCCCCATGAGCTAACAGATGAGCTGGCCCAGCGAAGAGTGGCAATTTGCCAGCCTTTTTTTTTAACGCTTGATCTTTGTTTCTGGAGGAGAATTGTGACGGGAGATGAGAAGTGGGTGTTTCTGAAAAGTCCTGACACACGTAAAGAGTGGGTGAAAAAAGGACAGGAAGCCCTAGCCAATGTGAAGCAGGACAGATTTGGGAAAAAGGTCATGCTGTGTGTTTGATGGAATATTGACGTGATAATTCATTTTGAGTTTGTTCCAGAAGGTTGTGTTATAACAGGTAAACTGTATTCTGAACAATTATGCCGAGTGTATACCATTATGAATGAGAAATTTCCAGTATTAGCGAGGAGGGAGATGTTATTGTTGCAAACTGACAATGCTCCGAGTGACCGGTCTTGAAATGTGTAACCAATACCCTGGCTGAACTTGACAGGTTTGAGTTTTTACTTCATCCTGCCTATAGTCCAGATGTTGAACCCTCAGCTTATGATTTGTTTCGCGCTCTCTAACATTTCTTGTGTGGTCGGCAATTGAATTCATATGATGATGTGCATGATGCCTGTCGTGAGTTTTTCAATTCTAAACCTGCCACCTGGTGTGAATGACCCTTCGTCTACTGAGACCAAAAATGTATGTGACAAGCCCCTAAAGAGGATTCACTTAAGTAGAGCCATGCACCTAGGCTACTACTTTATTTTGTTAGTGGGATGTACTGCAGAGCCGCCACTACATGAACTCAATTAAATAATACAGTGTTTATATTTTATTTGCTGTGTACAGGGCTGAGTACTGACGTTTGAGTATTAGATAAAAATAGAATGCAGGAGCTATAAAACTGATATGTGTTCATCAGAAGCAAGAGAGTAGCGTTAATAGTCACATAAAATAAAAAAAATATAAAATAAAAATATACTCTACTGCCAATGATACCTAAGTGGTGCAAATTCCTATCTTTTTTTAAAAAAATATCTCCCTTACTATATAGCTCCTGTGTCAATACTCGTGAGTTCTAAAATTTACTTCCTGTGCCCCGTTAGGAAGTAACAATACATAGCCTACGGAAAACACGGGAAAAATCCTTCATACCACTTCAGCTGGAAAAGAAAAACATGATATTGTACATCTAAAAATCAGTGTACTAGCCAGTTCCAGGACCTCGGGAACATTTAGGTATGAACCAACCATTTTCGTTTAGATATTATTTAATATTAGTATTAAAATATGAAATTTAAAAAAAAAAAAAAAAGATTGGTAGAATGCTCTCTGCACCACTTGAATATACAGTATTTCATTTCACACTTTTTTCGACTGTGCACAGGGGTACTCCTCAAACTGTGTATCTATATCTATATATAGACAATTAAAAAAAAACTTCGATATCGATAGTAGGATTTTGTAGCCAATGTTTTTTAGTACATAGCTAGCTTAATTGAAATTTAGCCCCAATATAAGCAGATTTGCGTCATTGTCACGAAAGGCGAAGTGACTATTCAAAAAAAAAAAAAACTTTTCTATTACTGACGTTTCACTTCTTAATCCGCCTGGGGTCCTCATTTGATGCCAGCTTGCGAGAAGCGGGGTTTGTGGTGGACAAACATCGTGTGCGTGGGTTTTCTCGAAGTCTGTCCACTTTTCTCATTCCACCATTGTCATACATCTCATCATCACCGCCTTCCTTACCCTTGGAGCATAGTCGCGGAATGTTGAACTTTAAAAAAATTATTGAGCTAGAGAAGCGTAGTCTAGTAACCTCTGTCTTCATCGCATTAGGCCGTAATTAGTTGCGGGACATCACATGTCCTGATCACATAGTATGACGTTATTTAGGAGCACCCATTTTAAAATTTGGTAGAGGTACGTTCGCCCATTCCCTTTAAATTTCGGGAGGGGTGCACAGGACCACCTCTTAAATATTGGAAGTTGCCAAGCAAAAAATTTGATATGGTAACAGAGGACCAGGAAAAGTACTGTAAGTTAGAGAAGTCCATTTCGTGCCGTTGTATGGCACACCATGATACTGTACTTCTAATTATTGTGCTTATTATATGCACTCGTGTCTGTCTCATACGGGGCGTGACTTTACGTCTACTTTTGTACGAGAGGTACTAGATACTTATCAATTAAATTTAAATGTCTGGAGTTGGAAACACTTCAAATGTTTGGGTTGCCAGTGGCCAGGCGGCGACCGCGCCGAGGGCCTGTTGGACGTGTAGTATTAGGAACTCCGTACTACGTGAGAAGCAACAGAATGTCAGTATGCAGTGAACTTAGTACATGGTAATATTGAATATCATGACATGATGGGATATGCTTTCCAAAGAAGGCAAATTGTTGGCGTTCGGTTATGTGGTGCGAGCGTGACGAAAGTGGCAAGTCTGTTATGTGTGTCGCAAAGAACACTGACAAAAGTGATGACGACCTACAAAACTTATGGCAAACCACATCGTCGAAGAGGAACAGTGGTCGGAAGAAAAATCTCAGTGATAGGTCCGTAAAGCGTTAAAGCGCACTGCCATAAAGAACTGTAGTGAGACTGAGTTGCAAGTGACGTAGGAATTCAAGATTCTCAGTCATCTCAGAACAAAAAATTCAAAACGAATTTACAATACTCATAGCAAGAAAAAAAGTTAGAAACCAAATGCTAGCCTCATTATTTATAATATTACACGAAAAATTGCTTATGTTACGCGGCTGTCTGTAATATTACCGTTGTAAACGAAGATATCGCTGAAATCGAGAGTAATTCCATACTTTCTTGATGATATTCTGTCGCCGACAGTATTACTTTTGATATTGTTCCATTTAACTGGTGAAGGGCTCTGCCGAGATCCCTCAACATAGGCAACTCGTATGTCAGACTTGTTTAATGTTCTGAGCTGAAATACCCTGTACAGTCAGCGACAAAAGTTCCTATGAGAATATTCAGAAGTCATTGAACTAAATGAAGCAATCCTAGTTATCCAGGTTACATTTTCTATAAATATTACTGACTTAAAATTAATTTTCTTCGTGCGCAATTTCTTTTAAATTTACCAGAAATAGTTACATAAAATAGTAACTTTCTGAAAAATTCAGGTTTCTGGCTAAATTTCAGGTTTTCCAGGAACAAAAATACATTCCAGATTTCCAAGGCTTTCCACATTAGTAGAAACCTGGAGAAAGAAGTTCTTAATTCCAGGAACACTCGACCATCCACACTGTTCTATGTCAATTTCCACACAATTTAAATATCAGAAAACAAGAAGTCCTTCTATTGCTAAAGTCCTTCTTCTCTGGTAAACTTATTTATATCTTTCACTCGTTTTGATTTCCACGTACTTTTGATTAAAATATTCTCAGCCTGTGGATTGCGAAGGGAGGTGAAAATGTTAGATGTAATTAGGACCAAGTAACGAAAATGACATATTTTAAAGATTATTTTGAATCTCTTATTTTAAAAGACATTTTTATTTTCATACTTATTGTCAAACTGTTATTCCTATTTCCATATAAAGTCCTCACATATATACAATTGTAAGCGATAAGCAGCAACAATCAAAGAGCTATAAATTGCTTATAGGGTCACTGGCAAAAGGGGGTCAAGATATGAAATAAGTTCAGAAAGCCTCGGATATTGTTAACATCCAGTAACAACTGCACTAACGAAGTTTGGGTTGCCCTTTTGGCAGTGATAAGAAAAAAGGGTTTTAAATTTGAAACACCCTATTTATTTCTTGATACGACATTTAACATTATTACTTTTTATATTGCTAATGGTAGTAGTACCAGGAAAAGAAAGCACTTAATGTATATGTGTTTTCAAAGATGTTACGCTTTCTTAATAATTCTCGTTAAAGCAATTCATAGTCGAATAGATCAGACACGATTCTAGATAGAGTAGATGGAGTATGATTTTCTAACCATAGAAAAGTATTAAAATTACGTGAAGAAACGTTGAAATAACAATGTATTTTCAACTTTAAATAAAACAAATGAAATGAAATCTTTTAAGTTTTACGTCCCACGATTAAGCCGGCTAGGCTAAAGGAGACGGTGATGATGAGAAATGGATTAAACGAAAAAAGTGGAAGGAAACGGGAGAACCCCGAGAAAACCCACGCACGAGAGGTGAACATTTTACCACTTTGCCACTGCGGCCCTCAACTTTAAATAATCCGCCAAGAGCGACATCTTACCTACTGAATAGACGGTTAATTGACGTATTTTTTAACTTGTGAGGTAATGCATTTTTCAATGTTTAGAGGACGTATTGTATGTATGCCGGCTGACTATTTTCATTATCACCAACTTCGTTGATGTAGTAGTTAGTGTGTGTCTTTGATACTGTGGTTCTGGGTGCAATTCTCGGTGGGAGAGAACTGAAATTTGAACCCGTTATGATGCTTCGGGTTCCATCTTAAACTGTACAGATGCTTCGGGTCCACGTCGCACATAGGCTTGTAGTGAAAAAGGGCGGTAAATTCCGATCATCAAACAAATAAACAAACAAACTACATTTCCATTATCCCTGACCAAATGTAAGTCTGGCATCTTTCTGCCTTCCCAAACTTGTGCCTCTAAACAAATTTTAATCAGATGTCACCTGTATAATTTGTTTTAATTATTTTGGAAAAGGGCAGTTGTTATAAAAAAATAATGGAATCACATGAATTATCAAAAAACCTTGGCAGTTTCATTATTATTATTATTATTTTAGTTGTAGCCCATATTAATTACACTAACTGTTTACTTAACTGTCCGTGGTTTCTGTAAAGATGCTAAATGTTTCATTACTTTTTAAGTCCGATAATATCATTGAGTAGTTATTTAATAAATCAGTATCGGGAATGGCAGCAAGAGAAGATATTTTCATTTAAAACTTTAATAGATATTTGCTTATCTAAAGGAAACGCATACGCCAATTATTAATTGCAAACTCTACATACTGTATACATATATAGATTAAAAAAAGAATAAAGGGAAAGAAAAGGATAATTACACTGCTCGACAAAATGAAACGTTATGAAAACTGTTTTTGATTTGACACCTGATTTTATATAATTTGAGGTTGATAATTACGAAAATGAAATTAGTTTTCCTCCATCACGTCAGGGTTTTTCACAAATCGGGAAACATGATTGTCTAAATTGTGCTATTTACACAGCAACGCTGCTAATATAGAGTAACATTATGACTATATATTTCTAACAAAGGAACATTTTTTTCCTTCAGGACTAATCTGAACATCGATATTCTAAATAATTAGTCATCATTGACGTAACTAGGGGGAAAGCGGGGCTTGTGCCTCGGGCGTCGGATTGGGAGGCCCAAATTGGGAAATATTTGGCGTAGCGTTTTGGTTTGGTTGGTAAGGGGGCGCTAAGGTGTGTTCTTGCCCCAGGCGACAACTAGCGTATTTGCTGAACGTCATTGATAAACAACTTACCTTATTTTTGTCTCTGCCTTTTCACTTGGAAGCTCCTAAAACTAGACTTCCTTTTGTGAGTAGTTCGTGAATCTTCACGTACCAACGTCCAACATAATCCGCCAACATTGTTGTTCTCCAACGTCCCTAATAATGAAATTCAATTGCTTTGATGCCCTGGTGAAATCTTTCATAATATTCTTCACTTTTATCACCGAAGTTAGAAGGAAAGCTGTCTAAATGTGAATACAGAAAATAAATCTTAAGACTCATTTTGTACTCTTAATGTTTTAAACTTCTGGAGCATATTAGACACAAGGTACTTGTAATTTTCGTCTCTGTAGTTCCCGAGGAAATTATGACACACGCCCCTGAATGCAGTTCATGCTTCCTTTTCAACACTTGTCATACACTGTACGAAGTCTGATTGATCTGAGACTATCTGATCTGAGGACCAATGAATATTCCTTCTTTTAACTTAGCACTTGAAAGTTCTGGGAATTTTGTCAATAGACACTGGAAGCACTGCAATCTTTATTCAGACCTTTGACAAACTGTTTCATTAGGTGCAGTTTAATATGCAAGGTGGTAATATGACTTTTGAATGGTCTACGAGGCAGATGTTTTTCACATTTTTACTTCCTATATTGCGGTTTTCCGTGACAATCAATTTGAGTCCAGTGTTTATCGCGCTCTCTGCTGTTCCATTCGCAAAATGTGGCATGAAGATTTGATGTACCGTTACTGCTGTCCAAGAAGCATACATATTACCTTTAGGTCGCCGCACAATAACCACTGATGATCCTCGTATTTTATTTAAGATAATAATTTTAAAAAAATATCCCATATTTTCGTAAGTCTCCTTTAAATGTATAGAATGAATAATGGGTATACAGAGGGTTGTTGGTTGGTGTTGTGAAGAAGCAGACCATTCAAACTTTTCTTGTTGGAATCAATGAAAAGCCTCCATTCCTCTACATTATAATTCTCGCAATCACAGCTTACACAGCGCTGTTATTGCGTTCACAACGTGTAACGCGTTGTGATATCATTCAGTGCTACCAGATACAGTACACATTTTTTTCGATGTTAGCAGAATAAGTAACTGCACGTCTTTTATTACAAATTCAAAGATAATCAGAAGAATATGGCATAGAAAGTATCTTTTTATATTTGTAATTATAATCAGTTTTTCTTCCGAAATATAAATATATATATATACGGCTATTTTCCTCTCTCCCAACCCTTTAATTTAAAAAAAAAACTGTACGTGATAGGGCAAAACTAACTACATTTTTGGATTTCTCAGGTCAAAGATATTAAGAAAACCTTAATAGTTTCCAAACAGCAAAATCATTGCAGAGCAGTGTTATCAGTCAATTAAATAATAAACTTATGCAAATTTAAAAAATACAACTCTAATTTCATTCACAGAATTGAACGATTCATTACACAGAAGCAAGTTTGTCATTTGCAGAATTTATTATGTAACATAGAATAATATCTTAGGAAAAACTAATGAGCGACAATGAGCTAAAAGAGTTTGGCGTAGGTGCTATATAATAAGATTTAGCTATGATTTTTATATTAGATATGATACAACGTTAAATATCATATACTTTGTATTTTATATATATATATATATATATATATATATATATATATATATATATATATATATATATAACTAAATTCACTTTTGAAACATACCTCAATTTCTATATATACAGCTCAGTGGTAGAGCGTTCACCTCCGGTGCTTGGTGTCCCTTGTTCGATCCCAGCTCCGCGCCGTGGACTTTATGGTGGACAAACACCCTGCTCGTGGGTTTTCTCGGGGTTGTCCCGTTTCTTCCCATTTTCTTCATTCCACCATTTCATTCATTTCTCATCATCACAGTCTCCTTTAGCCTAACCGGCATAAGCGTTGGACGTAAAACTCAAAGATTTCATTTCGTTTATTGAATACATACATTTCTCATTCATTTTTTACCTTATGTTTACCAAATTTTATTCGTTGCTTGTTACAGGATGTCTGAGAAATTCCTCTATCCCTAGGTGTGGGCATCACAGAGAGCAATGTCGGTGTCATAGTAGTTAATTTATTTACTACATATTACAGTTGAGTATTAAGGTGCACATATAGGAGTACAAATCCAGTGGATCTGTGTGTGTTCCATAGTAATGTACACACAGATGTATGCGTCTTCATGTTCTCCTTGACATGTTGCGGAGCATCTGATGATGAGTCATCGTTCGATAGTTGTTCTCCACACTTTCGCCGAATTCTTAATCTCTCGTGTATCAACGATGAGAAACATATGTCTTGATTATTCTCCACAACGAGTTATCTGGTGTAAGGTCCGGGCTTCGTGGGGCCATTTTAATGACAAACCCTCACATCAGTTATGGCCTTACAACTGAAAATCTCCATATCACAATGAATAAAGAGTTGCGAGACGGTGCTGGTTGTGATCATAAAAGCAGTATTATCAACACTACAACTGAAATTTTTCTCTGTGATACTCAAACCTAGGAGTACAAGAAGTTCTTGGACATCTTGTATTACAAGTGAAGTATACCTTATGTCATAATATTTTCGTTTTCTCTTCGCTACGTATCTTCTGCACTACTACGTATTTTCGTATGTGTTTATCATATAAAAATACGTTCGATTACATATACTTACATATTTCTAAATGTTTGGGTTAATTATTTATTTTGTTGAACTTAGTAAATAGCTTAATAGAACCTTATTATGGTCCGTTTCTGAACATTAAATATATTTGGTAGAATTGAGCTAAAATTTACTTTTAATATTACAATTATGGGTAATACATACAGATGAACGAGAATAACAGACAGACCAAATTTCAAAGAGCAAAAAGTGTGATTGGGATTAGAAACGAGCATGAGTCTGCGATATCAAGCTATGCGCCACCACGCAACAGATCCTTCCTTAAACATGTTTCATATTTTCACTCTGGAGAACAATGACGCAAATTTGAGTTGGAGGGATCAGACTTCGTTCTGTATAATATCCTGAAAGGAAATACATATTTAAAACAAGTGTAATACAGTATTCATAATACTATACCCACAAATATGACACAAAAGGATATTAATCATAAAAAATGCTCAGATTTGAAGCACAGCGTAGGTGGACATATAAATTGTTTAAACAGATTAGACTAGTGCTCTCATCATTTTCTGTCTATTCCCATAGTTATCGATCTCTTTAAAAACTACAGATATCCTATTCGTTGTCGGTTGTTCGGCTAATTGTTGCTATATATTTTTATTTCTTCTTTTATCTTGGATCAGATGTCACATAATTATCTACTCTAACTTTGAAGAAATTGAGTTGAGTTGATTTTGGGTTTAACGTCCCGTTCAGCAGCGAGTTTGAAGAAATAAACAAAGCGCAACAAGTAATTACAAAGGATGCTCAATTCTAATTACAAGGACCACATCATGATTTCCAACTGCCTTTGTTTCATGAAACTCAGCTTCATTTCAATACCAAGTTTACTGGCAGACATCGCTCCCAGTTGTGAAAAATATATGTGACAATTAATACAATAAACACTTCAAACTGACACTATGAATATATTTTCCAACAACAAAACAAAACAATGCAAACACCGCAAATAGTGTACGAAATGCAAAGTGTACAAAAGTTAATACCCTAACCACCTCGAAAATCATTTAAGCCATTTAACATTTATTGTGGAAGATTCATGTATTTAACCAACACCCTGGCCACCACATATTAGTTCATATCGAGCTAAATATGTGCTTCAGTGATCCTTCTCTAAAAGAGAACGCGATTCCATCTTGGGAGTAAATTTTTTTTTGCCTTTTTTGTTAACAATAATTGGTGACATGTGGTAAAGAACAACCCACTAACAATCAATGAAATTCACTGAGATTGCCCTAAACCCAGTATACCAATTACGTAAAATAACAGCTTGAGTACTGTTGCGTTAGGCTGCACAATAAATATTGGTCAAATAAAATTACATTTACTTATGTATACATAAATATATGAATTGTTTTTCAATTCTGATCGTAATAAATTGAATTGTGTATTAACGTAAAATGTTAATTGTAATTACCTCTTAAAAAACACGAACAATAATGAGTAAAGCACAGAATATATTATTTTTCTTTATACTGGAAAGTTTCTCGTCTTGCATTCTCTGAGTATTATTCTGACATGTAACTCACAAATAATGTTCAATATACAACTGATACATCACTCTCAAGCAAATAACATTAATAAACCAACGCAACAGTTAAATGGATTCGCAATCTTAATAAGGGCATATGGGCAATTTTAGTCAATTTGCCCATATGAGTTTAAATCGTTGATATGTAATTGTGTAAGTTATTTTTATACTAGTCTATTAAGAATGTGAATCATTACTGTTTAGAAATATATGCAATAAATACTTATAATTAGGGCCCGGATAATTATGTACTAAAAACAATGAAAATATGTACATATATATGCACATAAAATCTCAAAAATATGTAGTAAAACCCTTCCAAAAGAGCAAAATATGTAAAATGAAAATACCAGCATTTTCTATTACGTTTTCTATATTTAATGTGGTAAATACAATATTTATTGAATTACAATATTTACTACCTTTTACTTTTCCAGCATGATCGTAACACTAGGAAACAGAATTAGTTTCAAATTTTCAGTCAGAAAACGTATCTGGTTATCGCGTATAAAAGAGTTTCTATGTACTAAATGGTCGTTTCACTTCACACAAAGTCTTGCTGCATATTTATACTTTCAGAAATCATCCAAAGATCGTTCAACTGTACATTACGGCAGAATTCTAGAACACTGGCCCGCCTATCAGTACAAGGGATATTAACCTAACCTAACATAGCCTAACCTCTCTGATATCTAATTAATCTTAATTAACCTTATTTAGGAAGGAATTTTTACGAAAACTGTTTATGCCATTGTACATTACCGTACATTACACACTCAAAACATTTTAGTAAAAAATATCGTGAAGAACAAAACATTCTCAATTAGTCTTTTCACTATTTCAACAGACGATCTCCGTAACGGTAAGGAACGAAAATTTGTTTCAAATTTTCAAACACAAAACCTCTCCTGTTATCACACAACAGAGCTTTGCATTGACTAAATGATCGTTCAACATTACACGAAGTAATTAATGCTTACTTAAATTTGCACAAATCAGAAGATATGTATTCAATAGCCACGACATCGGATTTAGCTTCACTTAACATTTCACTAATAGCACAGATTGTCTTATAGCCTACATTTTTTGCAAAACGAAAGCTATCTTCTTATTCACTGCATCTCCAACCGATCCTTTCACACCTACCAGAGAACAACTGTTGAACGAACAATTTCAATATTGTCTGAAAGGCTAGATGATGATTTCTCCAAGGATTCAATAGGACTACGGAGACACGAAAAATTGCTCGGAGTGTAGGCAATATCATGCTTCAACTTCCCGTCATCAAACATTTGTTTCGCTATTTCTATGGAGATGCATCTTCAGAATCAAAATGTTGTAATACTTGTTTCACTGGATCAAAGTTCGTAGCATAGTAACACATAGCATTTAAATTTCTCAACTCTACTGGGAGTCTTCAAAAATACCTTCTTTGTATTTGAAATTAATGCACCCACATGTAAAAATCTAGAAAAAACAAATTCTGCAACACGATGAAATGCGTGGGCAAGACAAGTTAGATGTTACAGCTTCGGATACAATACTTGCAAAGCTTCTGCAGCTTTGCACATGTACGGTCCTGCATCAGTCACTAGAAGAAAGACATTGTTATGCTTGATACCATCAGGCTACAAAAGTGCCATAGCATCATTAAAGAGTTTTGCAATGGCTTGATAGTTGTATCGCGGCAACAAATCACTAGTTAACAGGATGGCTTGCTGACTTCATTATCTTTCAACAAACCTATTACAACATTACCAACATGTCGCCCCTCTACATCAGTTGTTTCGCCAATTGACACCCAAATAGGACCATCACCGATTTCCCCATAAATTGAGTTCATTGTTTCCACATATAAATCAGGCACGTAATGTTTTCTGATTGTAGATTCATCTGGAACTGTTTCGTGTGTATTGTTGCAGAAATTCATGAAGTACTCTATTGTTTAGTTTCCAAATAGGGATATCAGCACATACCATAGCAAAGCACAGATCACTTTGAAAACTGAGCCTTCCGTGGCCCCGGACTACTTTGAGCTTGAGATTCAGTCACTAGCAACTGCTTTTGTGGTTCAGGTTTAGAAGCTCGTGTCTGATGGCGTGATGTGGATATGTGTTCCACAACTTGGGAACGTTGAGCACATGAGACACCCTTCTCACAAATCTGGCAATAAAGCACTTTTCCATCGTTGGAAAAATCCTCAAACTCTTCCGTGAAATGCTTAAGTCTTATTGACAACAGGGCTTTGTCCTTTGGCATCTTGGAAACAGGATTTGCTGACAGCACAGGAGATTAAATATTCGATAAAATAGCTCACATTTTCCCTACGGCATGCGTTGTGGCGTCAGGCGCTTCACTTTTGTCAATCAAGAGTTCAGGTTACCAATTGCGTGAATGCAAACTTCCCCATCTGGTTTAATACTTTTTCGCCGAAGGAAAATATTAGTGGGGCGAGTTTGCGAGAGCAACACGTTAGGCAATCATAAAACCGCGTCGCGATAGTAATTCGATTGAATTATTAATCTCGCGTAAGGATGTGAGCGCTACTACAGCGACCGAGAATGTACGATTGCTAATCAAATCAGGTTGTGTCCAACTCTCCCTCCCAATCCGCCAAACTACGCTTCAATACTATTTAAAAGGGTGTAACTCAGTGAAACAATAAATAAATAAATAAAAAATAAAAATAAATCAAGCACTTTAAATTCAAAGAGAGGTGAGTGTTTTCTTCTTTTCAAAGTCTATTGTTGAACAGTTTTTGTATGAAAAATCCCTATAAAACATGGAAAAATTAAGAAATATGTAAAATTAAGCTGCTGATGAGTTAAATATGTAATTATATGTACATAAGTGTAAAATATGTAAATATATGTACTTTCAAATGGGTGTTTTTAAGCACTATGGGTCACAAATGACATTAATACACTGATTTGGTATAAAAAATACAACCCCTACAAAGATATGTAATTAAATAATTATCCGGGCCCTACTTATAATATATAAAATATAACAATAGAGGCATGAAAACAAACATACGAATCATATACGGTACTGGTTAATGGGATAGCAATGATACTAGTTTCAGGTATATAACTTTCATTCCTGTGCACGATAAAGCAGAATAGATGTAAATGCAATGAACTGGGCAACGACATACTTTATTACTATAAAATTATGTTCTGCAATACATAAGAAAATATTAAATACTACCAACCAAGACGGATTTATTTAATTATACAGAGATTACGGGGCAGATATATATATATTTAATTTTTAAAAAATGAAGTACGCATTTGACGAATTATCCTAGTAATCTCCAATGCATTAGCTTTAGTTTTGTCCTTTCACGGTAGTATGTTTCTCTTGGTGGCTGAACTTTCCATACTGTTTTCTCTATTACTCCCAGTTTTTGAAGTCAACTTGAGCTGCATGTAATTAGCCGATGGTAATTACCTGCATGTAAATTTCATGTCTAAAAAAAGAATCACATGTATTGAATGATAAAAGAACAATGTCTCCAATTAGGAGAAAGAAAAAATGACCTATGCCATTTATGATACTACATATATTGCAAATGACTTCAGGCCTACAGAAACACCGTTTGGAAATTTAATCTAAGTGAAATGAAATATTTGATTTTTACGTCCAACGGTTATTCTGTGTAGGCTAAAGGAGTCGTAGATGATAACGTTTTAACCTAATTTGAAGCAGCAACAGAATATAGATCCTGAATAGGATTTGAGCAGAAATTAACATATCTGTATTTTAATCAGAAACGTGTGTATAACACGTACAAAATTGTAATTTGCCTGCTATTGTGTGTGAACATGGCAATTTTTAAATAGGAGTGAACGACTTAAATAAGACACTTGCTTTACTCCTGTCTCTCTTCTAATTGTACATGATTACTACGTTGCATGAATAATATTCATCAAAGCGACCAATTTCAGGCATAGGCCAAGCCAACGTCAATGCGTACATGTTTGAAGTTTCTATCTACTTATCATCAGAATCATCTAAAAACTTACATTATCAATACGAATAACAAAAAGTTATCTGCTTTACACCTCTGTCTACCGATGTTATAAGTAATCTCTAATTTACAGTTCACCACGTGTTTGGTTTAAATAATTTGCTATTTGGTAGTTATATCACATATGGCAGAAATAAGTTAGTTTTGCCTTATTATGCAACAACCGGGTTATGCTGGAAGGAGTCACATAAGCTTAAAGCGGAATCGTAATCCGCTTATATCCGAGAGAAACTGTCCTCCATTTGAACTTGAAACTGGGACTAATTGGCCACAAACGCGATACGACTGCCGACTCACTCACAAAAGACTCCTAAAAAAAAGTTGTACTTATCTTTACATATTTGTTAATATAATTGTCAAGAATCATTTCAGGAGGACAAGAAGATAAACAATTGTACAAGTGAAACCATTAGAATCATATATCGACACTTTTAAAGCACTGCAGAGTACAGAACTAATTTAGTCCAAGTTAGTTCACTACGACTTTTATTAGCCCAAGTTAAAGAAATACAATGACTTAATTTGCATAAAGTAAGAAAAGTGAATGAAGATACGAATTATTTGAGTCAACTTTGGCTCTGACCCATTTATACATAAATAGATACCAAAGATACTTCTGATTTTAATAAATGCCTCTCCTGGAGTTTGTATGACCCCCCCCCCCTTCCTCCTGAAAGTACGACATTTCGATGTACTTTATGAAAAGTAAACATTATTGAAACGAAACAATATTTAGATTTTCCTTGCAATTGCATAACAATAATAATAAACTATAAAAAATCACAAAAGAAATTTATGTCCGAATATAATGCGAATAATATATGGGAGTGAAACGTGATAAGCCACAAAAGTGTGTTCATCAAGATTTCACGAACACCTACACTTTTACGAACATACAGCGTGAGCACAAAAACAGTACCTGATTTTAAAGTGCCATATAATGAACATTTAATTGAATATTTACATGAAATTTTGTACAGAACTCAGTAAACTCAAAGTACTTTCCCATCTGTCTTTTCAGAATCGAAAATGGCGTTCACCCCACAGCAACGAAGTTGGTGCGTTTTACAATTTGCAAAAACAAGCAGTTTTGTGAGAGTGAAGCGTGATTTAAAACGACAATTTAATGCTGATCCATCCATACACAATCCATTGTGAAGTTGCATACAACGTTTATTGAGACGGGGTGCATTTGTGATCAAAGAAAAGGACATTCAAGGCGACGTCCAGTCTCCGAGGAAACTGTAGAGCGCGTAAGAGCAGTCTTCGTACAGAGCCTACAGAAGTCTACACGTAAAGCTAGCAGAGAGTTGCAGATGCCACAAAAAACAGTACGCAAGCGTTTGCGGTGTTACCCGTACCGACTGCAGTTGGTTCAGAAGTTATACCCACAATACAAGATAAAGCGCCGTGAGTTCTGTGAGACTATGCAAAATTTCATGGAGGACGACGAAAACTTTCTGACGAAGATCATTTTCAGCGATAAGGCGACATTTCACTTAAGTGGAAAGGTGAATAGACACAATGTAAGAATATGGGGAACCCAGAATCCTCATGCAACTGTAAATGTGGAACGTGACTCACCGAAAATCAATGTTTTTTGTGCAGTATCAGAGCGTCGAGTGCACGGTCCGTTCTTCTTTCAGGAACAAACAATTACAGGTGAAAGTTACTTAGCATTTCTACGTAACTGGTTGATTCCGCAACTTAGTAATGCAAAGAAAGACGACTTTGTTCTACAACAAGATGGGGCGCCGCCATACTGGCATCGTGCTGTATGCAGGTTTCTAAACGAGAACCTCCCAAACCGATGGGTAGGTTGCTCTGGAGTCAATGATGTAACAACTTGTAACAACTTTGAGCTTTTTGTTAGTATATTATTGGTACAACTAAGGTGATCACATTGAAAGTAAATGTTATTACGTTTTAGACTTTCTTTGGGCGAATTAGATGCTTTCATGTTAAGGTATACAACAATATTCAACATAAGAACTTTATAAGGTTCCGAATGCACTGAATGAATGAATAAATAAATAAATAAATAAAAACAGCCTGAGATAATTATAGAACAAATTAATGTATAGCCTATTTGAAGTAAAATATGCAATTTTATATTTTAGAAAATACATTCCGTGAATAGTGTGCTCGCCAACTCAGCGGTGGTACTACCAGTAAATTTGTAGTGCATTCATACAACTACTGGTATTATTTTTGATTACCTTTGATGGTAACACAAGTATTCTTCAGTAAAATTTGGTTTTCCAACAAGAGTAGTTTAAGTCAGTTTTTTGTTGCTACTCTTCGAATAAGCATTCTGTAGAATCAACACCAGCAATAACCTAAAAAATCCTGTAAAATTTAAGAAGCTTAATGCTCAGAGTTCCGAAAACTACGTAGCGCTTACTATTTCAATTGTTGAAATTGAAACTAGCGTAATACTGGAAATTTGGATGTACAGTAAAGAAAGCTGCATTTTCGAAGAAAGAAAAAAAATTGCAAAAGAAGTACTCGGGAAATTCCCGCAATTCAACGCACAAAGCATCGGAACTGAATACTTCAACAATAAAACTATTTATTTTACGCTGGAAAATATGTCGTATAACACATTTTGAAACATTTATTTTATAAATATGAATTATATTTTTGTTTTAAATGAACATATTTGGTGTTCATATTTGGCGAACATCACGGAGGCAGTGCCGTAGCTTAGATTTTTTCTGAGGATCAAGCATTAATACGTGTATTTTGGGCCCTAGAAAATCTTGTTTTCCTAATTGTTGGGCGCTTCTTTCCATCTTTCCTATACTCTTTATGGGTCTTCCGGAGTTGTGTGCCCTCCCGCACGGCAAGGTCTGCGGGGCCGTTAGTTACGCCCCTGGAACCGTTCCATACATGACAAATTAATTAAGGGGACAATATTGAAAATTTTAGTCATAGGAAAAAATATTTTTTCTAGGGCTCCTTATAGTACAGATTTTTTTTTTTTTACTGAAATGGGCCCATGACTTTTTTTTTATTTACCTTTTGTGTGCTGTTTGATGCTTCATTTATAAATTCATGATCATACCGTATATACCTTACCTTACCAACTGGCGCTACAGCTCTTTGTGAGCATTGGCCTTCCTAACAATGTGCCTCCATGCTTTTCTATCCTTGGCGATCTCCCACCATCTCTTCACTTTTAATCGTTTTAGGTCTTCTGTTACGTCGTCTATCCACCTTGTCATTGGTCTTCCTTTCCTTCTTACAGAGTATATTTGCTCCTTCATTATTTTCCTTTGTATTCTCGATTCTGGCATTCTCTGTACGTGGCCTAGCCATCTTATTCTCTGACATTTAATAAACTTTACAATGTCTTCGCTTTTTAATATACTGTTTACTTCTTCATTGCTCCTTATTCTCCATATACCGTCTTCTCTTACTGGGCCGTATATCTTGCGTATTATATCATACCGTATATGGAGTAAGAAAATTTTGTCTTAAATGGGCCCCCTCCCCTCGAACGGCGGGGAGCTGCCTTGGGGGGCAGTTGCCCCCCACAAGTTGCGGCCCTGCACTGAGGCTACTGGGACGGTTTAATATACATTTGTTTGTTCGTCTGCCTGTATCATACATACTACAGGGTATCACTTTCGATCTCGTAAGTTTAAATCTTCAGGGTACAAGCACGAGACACCATATTTCCTGTATAGATTTTGATGGCATACAAACGTAAAATTTCAAAATGGCTGTCATTTCTTTCAAAATAGCAGGTATCCACGTTACAAAGCGCAATTTTGTTTTTTTTTTTTTAGGTTGAAATTTTGAGAGTACAAGCACGAAACACACAAAATTAGCTGTATACATTTTGACGGCAATCCAACGTAAAATTTCAAAGTTGCCGCCATTTTAAAAAATAGCAACGAATACAAAATTTTTGCAAGTTGTAACAATGATAATCTTGAAATATAAATCACATTTTAACACTTTTACCCCAAAGACATTGAAATATTTCGAAAAACCCAGTTAAACCCGAAAAAAACCCATATGAGAAGAGGGAGGTTGGGCTTTTTCAGAAAAACCCGGGTTTTTTCAAACCCTGGTGGTTGGAGCTAGATTACCGCCTTGATATTTCCCGCGTTACAGGTGGCGCGCACATCGAGTGTTTGTGATTTCAATTATTGCTACAAAAACTTTTTGAGTTTATGTATCACTGTTCAAAATTTTAGCAAAATATTCCTTCGCATATTAAATTTACAATAATTTGAAACCTGGGACTGTTTCTGTGCTCACCCTGTATTTCGTTTCTTGGTTTAAACCATTTTTTTAAACCCTCACCCCTACACTAATATAATATGAAAAACTAATCTAATCTAACCTTTCCTAAAATAACTTAACCTAACCTAATGTGAACAGACATTAGCATAATTGTAACATTTTTTTTTTTTTTTGAAAGTAAAAAGAGCTGGACCCCTTCTGCTAAACATAGGCCCCTATTACAAGGGCATGTGTTTGACAGAGGGTACCACGCCGAAACCCATCTCTAAACATCTATTTACGTAATATTGTAACGATTCATTGCTTGACTAATTTCTGAGTAATGCGCTGTTTATAACGTTTAACAGTTGGAGGGTACCAATTTTGCACTGTAATGTTATATAAATGGATACGAATGTAGGAAATAGCAAAGGAAGCATAGAAGTAAGAAATATTTGTGATTAAAAGTGAAAAGTAGTCACTGGAAATGAAACACGAGTAATTGTAGTTAAGGTATAATGATGTAACAACAGATAAGTAATTAGTAATACAAAGTTGAAAACATGTTCATTTGTGTTTCATCCGGGGCCGCCATCTGCGGAAGGTTAGCCTCAAAACAGGTTAAAAATGAGTAAGTTAGGAATCTCCGAACCCCATTAGAATACTCATCTAGGCTACTTTCGCGTACTAACACATTTTCAGTTGTTAAGCCTAAATTTTTTCGAAATTCATTGTTTTTCTACACCAAATCCCAACGCCTGTTCGACCGAAAGAAATCTTCCAGTTGAACATCCCACAATTATGCTCTTTAGGCTGAGGCAGACGGATGAATAAGGCAAGTGAATGATGATGAAAGAAGTGATGAAATGAGAATGTGGAACAAAACGCGAGCACCCGAAAAAACTACGGACACCGATGTTGGGTTAATTTCCAAAGTTGGTCGTCCGTTTCTAGCAAAATTTTAAAAATTTACCGGGAAGAAATGGATAATTTGCTCGTTCGTGTGGTTGATAATATATAAGGAGATCAAAAATTTTGTTTATTTATCAGGTATAAGCGGTTGTAAACGTGGAACTATTTAACAAGCGGAAGGAACTTCTTCGCGCAAGGTTACAGAATGGTTGCAATGGGTAAGTTTCTAGAACACAGGTCACTCTGATATAGGTTACTAGTTAGGTTGGTTCCTTTTTGTACCAAAGTTGAATATGAAATGCACATGGTATTCCCGAGGGAGCGTTAACGAGTGAAGGTGGGGCGGGTCAGAGCCCCGCAGGGCTCGTAGTTTTCTGTCTTGGTAATAGTTAAGAACAGCTACTTCTCATCTCGCGTGCACGAGGATACATCTTACTGTTGCACTACCTAAACACCCTAAGTACAAGGGCAAGAACTCAGTCTATTACCTACTTTCTAACATCCTAGATAGTCAATGAATAATTTCTGAATGTATGGCGTTTCTCGTCCTTCCCTAAATGGGAAGTACGGCTCCTTAACTATAACCCCTTATTACAGCTAAATGGGAAGGTGCACCTGTGTTCTAGAATCTTGCCGCTGCAATGTGTAAAAGTAACGAGTAATCTTTTAAAACTTTGTGAAAATCATGGACAAATGAATCTAAAAACAAATTGCAGAAAGTGTGTTAAGGAAGTAAGTGCGAAGAAACGCGCTGAAAGTTATGCTTTTGTGTTAAGTTTATAGTTGCCCCCTCCATTTTTCATAAAAATTAGGAAAATTTACACGAGAAATGAGGTAAGAAATTTTGATTTGGAGTTCTTATGTTATGTTTAGATGTGTAAATTTGGTAGTGAAGTTATGTTTAATACGAGGAAAGATGTGTGGAAGTTGGTACTATTTGCAAGACGCGGAACATTTAATGATTCATCAGCATGCCAATTTTATGTCGAGAACAGAACCCAACGAACCCTTGCGGGGCTTCTAACCCGTTCCTCCTCCTACTACTACTAATACTATGGATCTGAATAATAAAACTGCACGTTTTAATCTTTCTACTGCTTTTTTGTAGGTTTGAAACAGGAGGGGCAACTCTAAACTTAAGCCATACTTTTTAATATAATAGTCTCCTTTTCCATTTAACTGTAATAAAGACAGAAAACATGCCCTGCGGGTCTCTAACCCGCCTTGACTCGCTAACGCTCGTTCGGCAACACTATGTGAATTAAATACTAAAGTTTGGTAGAGAAAGAAACCAACGTAATTACTAACCTATATGAAGGCACCTGTGTTCCAGAACCTTCCCAAACTAACGAAACAGAACCTAAGCTTTCTTCCACCTCGCGAGGTAACGAAAGCGAACAGAAAGTCAGAAAACAAAGGAAAAATTGAAAATTTTAGCTTTTATTACTCTTTCGGTGGAGAACCAGACGGGCGACCAACTTCGGGATAAATGCTCCGATGTTATCTACCACACTGACTTGGACGGGGATCGAAGGAGCCCACGCACCAAAAACAAGACTACCAGTAGGCCTAAGCCACCCTGCATATGCAGAAAACAAATTGCAAAAAACACTTGATTTTGTAATCACCCATGAAAATACTACCATGGCCTTTGTAATGGTTTCACAACAGTAACATTATACTTTGTAAACAGAAATTAAGGGTTTCCTACATGGTGCAGAAATCCTACGACAATGGAAATTAACATCCTCTCAATTCTCCTTTCATATGCACTCACTCATTTTAACCGTAAATTCACCAATATTGACGAATTATTCTCACCAAAGACCAAAAAATTAACGCGAAATAATAAGCATACATACTAATAACTTAAACATACAAGGTGATAAAACTGAACACACAAACAGCACTCATGTATGTTTTTTTCATTCAAATATGTCCGCTCATATGACTAGAGATGGGCATAATCGAACGACCGTAGTCGATCCGTTCGATTTTTCTCATAGTTCGAACGAATCGATTATTAGTTCATAGTTCGGACGATTCGTTCAGATGTTCACAAAAGTGTAGTCGACGAAATTTTTTCTACTATTCATATATTCGTTCATATAAACGTTCATTCTTAAATGAACAAATCGTTCGAACGGCTTCTTGTAGAAGAAGAAAAAGACATCATCTCTCTGTAACTGAACTGTGGTTCGTTCAGCACGTTCTCCTTGCATGTGAATAGGCGGAGCTTAGAAGAAGAGGGAGAAAGTCAATGCAATTCTCATTTTGAACACAGCGCGGGGAGTTCTCGATCAGTTTTTTTTTTCTTTTGGTCCTTGTAATCGCGAGCCCGTCTGCCCCTGTCCCTGTCTTTCTGTTATACTTGTTGCTGCGAAGAGGAACAGGGAGGGAGGGAGACAAGCAAAATAAATGTGAAGAGTGTCATAAATCGGAGAATAAAATACACCATTCTTTAGCAAGCGTTTGCCTCTTATGTTGAAACCAAACCACGCTCAAAACAAAACCATCTACAGTAATGAAATAAAACATTTCTAACTTAGAACTAAACTCTGTATTAAATAATGTAATGTATAATTTCTAAGTACATGGTTGTATTAATTTACAACGGTGGAAAGTCGAAAGCCATTTTTTTTAAATTATACTTCAACATTTCTGCAAAACAATTTTAATCAAAATGTAATCAAATTGTTTAAAAACTGTTTTTCCCGAATTGCTAAGTACTTTTTCAGAAAAAAGTATATAGTGAGGATATTTTCGGACTCGTGGAATTAATTGTTATGGTTAGTCTTTAAGAATTGTCTGAAACAGTGAGTTTGACGTGTAGGTCTAATGCAACCGATCAATGTCAAAAAAAAAAAATCATTTTCTGGGTGTCACCGTGGTAGAGGGATGCTCCCCTATGGTTCGAGAAATCACTGGCTCGATGCCAGGCCATGCGAGTTCGTGGTGGATGACAATGTGCTCGGGGTTATCTCGAGATTCTCGTTCTCTCCCACTTCTCATTCCACCTATTTCTTCACTATCATTCACTTGCAGTTTCATCCGTCTTCATAAGTCATCAGCGGCATACCTGTGGGACTAAAACTTCATTTCAAACGCTGTTTCCAACCCAAGGTGTATACGAAATCATAATAATAAATAGCCAGAAACAATAATAATAATAAAATACCAGCAGATTCGACAAGACTTTTTCAGCGACTCGCTTCTCTTGCATGTAGGCCCACGAATAATTCCTACAAGGTTACATATATATATATATATATATATATATATATATATATATATATATATATATATATATATTGAATTTAACAAAGGAAAAATCAAATTTGATGAACCGATGACATCACGGGCAACCCACATCGCCAGTGGAGTAACTTGAAGCTTCAGTGCCCCCACAATCCTTATTTATGCACACTTAACTTTCTAAACATTTTCTTTATATTTTGATCCCCTGGAGTTCTGCGTTACGGGGGCGCTATTTATGCCTATGCATATCGCAATGACAAGGAACGGACATGGACCTGTCATCGGGATATCCGAATCAAACCTACCCCATTCGATAAACATAACAAAGATATGTTCATGCACAAAAAATTAAGTGCCATGGACAACAGAGTAAGTCCCTGGGGCCCATTAACACTGTTAGTATAAAGAAAAATGTAGACTCCCAGTGAAATAGCTATTGCATCAACACTATTCGTTACAACCATATTACTGTTTAGCTTACATTTCTCATGGTTTCGTTTTCCAGTGTAATCAGGCCATGATTTCAAGACAGGTTAAAACTAACGAGCCATTTATCAAACTCGACTGGACTCGAAATTCGACGCGAAAAACTTAAGTGGCTCGAAACTCGACTCAAGGATATTACCTTTGACTTGCCTCGAAACTCGACTCGAGGATTTTACCTTTGACTTGACTCGAAACTCGACTTTAATTCGAGTCGAGTCAAATTTTAGCTTGACTCTTGCTCATCCCTATGCCTTAAAAAAATGATTGCTTATTATTATTCTGCTAAACTAATTATAGCCCTATAATAATAACAATGTTGTTATGTAAAATTAAAAAAACAGAATATAGAGAAACATTACACTACAACTAATAAAATGATAATACATGAACTGGGAGTGAATCAAAACTTGCCAGTAACTCTAAAATCGATACATGCTTTTTAAAGCTAGCTTCAAACTCTGTAATCAACGAGACTCTAGGATAAGCAAACTGATCTGAAAGAACTCCAATATTGCATACCATCAGCAAACTATTTTCTAGTAATAAAGTAGGCCTGCTCATCAGAACACAGTTTATTCATATTAACCCCTTACTGTAAATCGTTAATTATGGCACCCTAGTTGTTGATAAATATTTTCCGCCGGGGCACTTCAGACACTTTACTTTTAAATTCTGTCCACCATCATCCTCAGTTCTTAAGAAAAAATATTTTTTCAAATGTTCGAACGGTAAAATATTTTCGTTCTCCATCTTTATAAAAAGAACACCAATCAAAGTAAAATAGACTATCGGTATCATTCTTCTAGTTCACTCACTGAATGTATTGATTTGGAGCTGTCAAAATCTACGACAAAATCTTCCAGGTGCTTGCAATCAGTACACGTGATTTCCCTAAGGCTGTCCTCATCTTCCAAAAACAGCAAGTGGCACTACGAATTTATCTGTTTCTCTGTGTGTCTGTGACTGTCGGTCCCTTGGGAACATTTGTTTCCGAAAAAAATATACATATATTGTAGTTACTCATCCGAAATGAAAAGCGAAAAAAGTAACGCAAACTAGTGTCACGGTACGCCAAAATTCTGGAAGATTTTAAGATCTAAATTCATTTTAATTTTATTAATTGGCTTCAAAAGGAAACAGTAAAGTTTTGTTTATAATTTAACTTGTTGTAATTAGGTTGCAGACATATTATAACGTCATGTTACGTATTGCTGATGCTTGTTGTTTTCTTGAAGTAATAGACACAGGTCTGCAGTGTCACAAGAACATAAACAAATACGAAAACAAGTAAATGTAAAACGTTGTATAAATTTATGTCAACATGTACACATTATCAAAATTAGGTAAAAGTGTGAATTTCGCAGACGTAAACTGTCTGGAGAATTTGGTCAATGAGAGAAAAAGCAGAAATTGTGATTCAGCACAATTTCGGCTCAGAGATGTAAGAGCTGCAGAATTTGTAATGAAATAACAACAAATTCGTCATCATGGACACGAACATAAAAAGGTAATGTTTGATGGAATAAGGATCAGTTTCTGACGATCAGTTTCCAGGATCAGTCTTTGAGGTCAGTCCTTGAGGATCAGTCTCAGGAGACCCAGTGGTTCATGAGTCTCCGAGGTCAGTCCTTGAGGATCAGTCGTAGGAGATCGAGTGGTTCATTAAACTCCAAGGATTATTCTCAGTAGAACAGCTATTGAGAATCAGCTGTTGACAACGACATTTCCAGTGGACATCCATCCACTGTGTGGAACTTAGACGACGAACTTCGTATCCAGGAGTTCGAATCCAGTTCAACGAGGTATGTTATAATACATCTCTGATACTCTCACGTTGACCAATTCACCAACAGATTTATGAAATGTGATTTAATAGTTTTACCTAATAATTTACATCACAACATCCAACTCAGCTCTACTTTAAACGTTAATCTAATAAATGAATACTCTAAAGATAACAGTCTAAGTTATAATTGATTCAATCACCTTTCGCATGTTGTTAGATAAAAATCCTACGCAGTAGGTTGGTGGAGATAGTAGTTTTAATGTATTCCTATCTACTTCAGATAGTAGGTAGAAGCAACTAATACTGTGTCATTTAACACGTACATCCCTGCATATTAGGTACGACATCAGTATTACGTTGATACTAGGTACGTTACTTGAAAATTTGTAACGCGTTATTTGCGTTTCGTTACTTCCCAAGACTGATATATACATATACAGAGTGAATCAAAAGTCTGGACACGGTGGAATAAATCGAGAACTTAACTTCAAATCGAAAAACAAAAAAAACACGTGTTTAGTAATATTAAAAAAACTATCTGATGAAATCAAACTCGACCCTCTAGACCCACCCCATGGGGGCTGGGGTGGGGTCAACTTTGAAATTTCAAATGGAAACCCCAATTTTTGATTGCAGATTTGAATTTTACGGCCCAAACTATGTAAGGTTGCATCAGCACTTTTCCGTCGATGCATTATATGGCGCCATAATCGGCAAAAGTAAATTAACTGTTTGGGGTGAAAAAGAAAGACATTTTGCTGTTAGACCGAGAATCGTTACCAACAGATCCGTCACCGTTAACGACCTGCCACTTATAAACGAATCGCTCAGGTGAACGTCGCTTTAACATGTGAATGAACGAACGAGCAATGCCATCCCAATGTTGCAATCCCATGTCACGTGCCACTAAACGTGTTATAATTCACACATCCATACGTTGCATGTGAGAAGAGAAAACAATAATGAAACGAATAACACACACACACACTCACACACAGGTATCACTTCTTGTACAAATGCTCCACTATAATGCCCAAATTACAGGTTACGCCTATAACCTTCGTCATGTCTATCCCGAACGAAAGTTCGATCAACGTACTTAAGAGGACTCCGTGCCACGAAAATGAAATGAAACTTTTGAGTTTTAGGTTCCACGATTTTGCCGGTTAGGCTAAAGGAGACGGTGATTATGAGAGAGATGAATGAAATGGTGGAATTAAGAAAGTGGGAGGAAACGGGAGATCCCGAGAAAATCCACGCACGTGTTTGTCCACCACAAAGTTCATTTGGCGGGAGCAGGTTTTGAACCCTAGACCCCAAGCACCAGAGGTGAACGCTCTAGCACTGAGCCACCGTGGCCCCATCCATGCCACGAAATTAAGGTGGTACCGTACATATGTATTGAAATGTGCACTCTGTTCACACAATGCTCTTTAGTGGTAACTCCTTTAGTTTTGAAATTATATTGGAAAAACAGAATCTAATCTTGTCTAGGGTCCGATGTGATCAATTTAATGATGACACATTAATAATGTCGTATTTACGATTTTGTTTCGGGAGGGGCTTTGCTAACTTTCGGCGGGACTTTGCCTGGAAATGTGAAAATTCTGCAAGATATTTCATTTACTTTACTATACTAAGTAAGATTTCGGGGGGGGGCTTAAGCCCGGAAGCCACCCCCTAAATACGCCACTGCACATTATAGACATTTAAAAATAAAAGGATGAAAGGATTAAAAATAAAAATAAAACATACTACTACAGACTACTACCCTTTACAGACTACTACTACTATCACTACTACTACTACTACTACTACTACAACTACTACAACTAATGCTACAATTACTACTACAACAACTAATGCTACAATTCCTATTACTACTACTGCTACTACTACTACTACTACAACTACTAGCAGATAATAATATAATATACTATAATAATAATAATAATAATAATAATAATAATAATAAGGAGAAGAAGAAGTAAGGAAAGAACTCAATAATAATTTCACCCATCTAAAACTATGCGAGACTGCGAGCAGTCTCGTGAGTCGCAGTCCAACTATTCGCACAAATCAGGCGAAATGATGGCGAAAATCATGATGCCGTCGCTTCGGGGACGACGTCGTGCCACTGCTGGGCCAAGACAATCGTCTGTCTCATAGCTGCCGTTCCTGAAGAGCGGCGGAGCCGTCACGGTGTTCGCTGCCAAGCCGACAAATAGGCAGCCGCCTTTGAACCAGCACTAGCACACCCTTTTCGCTGCTGTCACCCAATAATCGACGACGGCCGGACAAACTTCGTCGGCAATTGTTCATGGGGAACGTCTCGGTTCCAAAATCTAATAGAGGTTCGGATCTCACTTTCAACTGTAGGTCCCGTCTCTCTCGTCCCACTGTGGAAAAGGAACGATAAACACCCTAGCAAACCCAATAGTCACACATTTTCTTTTGTTTTTTGGTCACATGTATACTTCTTTCATCACGTCTACAACATTGAAGCTAATTAAAGTTCATATAGGAAGTTCTTCTGATTTCGCCATTACAGCGCCACGTCACACAGCGACAACGATGTTTCGACTAAATCTTATAGAGGTTTGTGCGCAGAATCCGACTCTGCAATAAGAAATAAAAGCTTCCATTTCAAATCTTTCAGCTAACCCCACCTAGCGGTAGGGTGCGGTATCATGTTTGGTACCATTGAATAACTTTGTTGATCCGACGCGTATTTCTCAAAATACTGCACCTTGTACAGACGGTCGGAGCTAATATCAAGCTCATAAACGAAGAGGGGAGCATCTAATTTCGCCGATTACAGCATGATATCACACATCGACGAAAAAGTTTTGATTATACCTTACATTATTTGGGATGCAGTCTCCGAATCTTTAATAAAACGTTGGAGTTCCCATTTGAAAAATCAATGCCCCCCACTCCTTTTCAGAAGGTGGGGGTGGAGTGTTGCGTTTGATATCATCGGATAGCTTCTTGAAACATATTAAATACGTCTTTTTGCGCTTTTATGATCAGAAGTGTATTTCTCCAGTTACTCTACCGTGGCCAAACTTTTGGTTCACCCGTTATTTCAAACATAAATTAGCTTGACAGTTACAGGCTATTTTTGATAATTTCACACCATTCGAACATTTGCACGTTATAGGGCCAATTCTACACTATCCTGATATCTTTTAATCGTCAGATAAGATAACACTGGTCGCAGTGGTCATGTGTTATTTTGTGTAAGATGAGATCTACTACCGCGACAAGGTTAGATCATTCCGATAATTTATCTTTATCACAGAATGGTACAGTCGACCCTAATGAATGTCATAATTTAGCGATTAGAAAACAGTTATATCAATACATTTTCATCTTAGACACAGAAGTCAAAAAACACCATAGTGCAATAAGCAGATACTTCAATAGCTATACTTTTCTTCAATTTTCCTTTTACTTTTAATTGTTTTATTTTTTGTCCTCTACTCGCCGCTTTTGAATTTTCTGGTTTGCAACACTGATACTGCCCGAAGCCCGAATGAAGAAGGTGTGCCTTTCTCTGTGTCTTCTGTCTGTGTGTAGTGTGCTTCTATCCAGTGACGAGAAGGAACAGAGAAGTGAACCAGTGACACTGAACGAGAACAGAGGTCGGAAATACTACCAAGCTCATGAACGAAATGGGAGTATTTAGGGGCCATTTATTTTCCCCGATTACTGCGCCATGTTATGAATCAACGGAAAAGTGTTGATGAAACTTTACATAGTTTGGGCCGTAGAATCCAAATCGGCAATCAAAAATTGGGGTTTCCATTAGAAATTTCAAAATTGACCCCACACCATCCCCCAGGGGGTGAGTGTAGAGGGTCAAGTTTGGTTTCATCAGATAGATTTTTTAATAGCTATTACTAAACACGTGTTTTATGATTTTTCGATCCGAAGTTAAGTTCTCGATTTATTCCACCGTGCCCAGACTTTTGATTCACTCTGTATATATATATATATGTATATATATATATGTATATATATATATATATATATATATATATATATATATATATATATATATAATACAAAATATATACGTAACAGTAAAACTAAAAGTGTATTTTTAAGGAAAATATAAATTGTATGTTGCTTTATATATTTCAAAATTCAAATAAATCTTAATATTTACATTACAAAGAATAATCACACTGATGATATCATCTAAACAATAAAAAAGATGTTTAAGTAACATTAACTTGAGGTGCCTTTTAAACTCCAAGTTTGGCACTGGTTTGACACGATCTGGTAATTTATTATGCGGTGTAACGAATTTTGAGTTCTTGTTAAACGGAAATTTTGTATATAAATATGATTGGTTGTTCTTGTGTTGTATTGGTGTAGGTCCGAATTGAGTTGAAAGTTACTTTTATTCATATGTATGAATGATGATGTTTAGAAAATGTATATATAGGGCAATGGTAATATTTTAAGTTTCTGAAACAGTGGTCTACTTGGTGTATGAATCGGAACTGATAACATTATTCGTAACAATTTCTTCTGCATTGTAAAAACTTTCTTTGCATAATTAATATTACCCCAGAAAATGATTCTATACGACAGAACTGACTGGATCAGTCCGAAATAAATTGTTCTTAAGTTTTCTGTAGTTGGAATCTTACTAACTTTACGTATAAGATATATTTTCGCGCTTAGTTTCCTCAACAAATCATTCACGTGATCATCCCATGTTAACTAAGAGTCAAATTTTAACCCTAAAAGTTTACAACTGTCAGATACCTGTATGAGTTCCCCGACTATACGTATTTGATGTATATTTAGAGAGTTCAGTTTTCCTTCATTGAAACTCATTATAGTTGTTTTCTCTGTACTTAAGTCGTTTGCTTTTATCCATTCCGTAATTTTATCTGTCGTGTTTTTAAATATGAAATCCTCGGTGAATGTTATTTGGAATTTGAACTAAAATGTTTGTATCATCCGCAAAAAGCACGCTTTTGTTTGGAACTATATAATCGGGAAGATCGTTAATGTATATAAGGAAAAGTATAGGACCTAATATTGATCCTTCTGGAACTCCGTGCCTAATGTGTCTTACCTCTGACTTGATTGGACCTATTTTACATATTGCATGCGGTTAGTCAAATAAGATTGGAACCATAAATTAGCATTACCTCTAATACTATAACTACGCAATTTATTCAATAAATTTTTTTGTGATTTTATGGTTCAGATGAGTTGGTAGTGGTGTTCAAGTAGTCAAGAAAGTATCGAAAACATTTTTTTTAGGGCAGTACGGGATTTGTACAAACCGTAAACGCAAGTGGAAATGATTTGTGTGAGAAAAGAAAGTGAATTGTTGGTAAGGAAGATAGAAAACAACGTGCCCTGCAGGGCTCTAACCTGCCTTCACTCGCCAACGCTCGCTCGGCAATGCTGTCTGAGTTTAATGTTGGTAACGTAATTTATCGTATAAAACCATAAAACAACCGCATCGGGGTAGAATATCGCAACAAGGTATCCTTACGCGAGTAGAACAGCAACATGATCATGATACAAGAAACAAAGAAAACTTTTCTATTGTAGAACACAGAACAGTATTATATGAAAAAGGGTGTAAATACGCTTGTATCATGCTTTACAATAAACTTCCGAAAGGTATAAAAACTGAGGACACTGTTGCTAAATTTAAAAAGGAACTCCAGAAATATTTATTACAACATTGCTTTCACTCGGTAGAGGAACACATGAACTGCTAAGTGAATAGAAATGTTTCATGATATATAGTAAATCAACGTCATTACTCGCTTTTAGCATTAGATATTTGTTGAAGGATTTCTAAATACAGTGCAAGTGATAATTACTAAGTTTATTTTTAACAATAATGTCATGTAAAATGTACAGTGTAATAAGATGAAAGAAAAGGCTTAATTATTAACCGAGTGTGTGTAATTTTCACTATTATTGTTTCTTTTACTTTTGTATTCATATATAAATGACGTGTCCACTTCACATGCATTGTATTACAGTGGTAAGTGTATAAAAAAAAAGGACGAAATAAATACAATACAATACAATACCAAAAAGTAGGTGCAAAAGCTGGCCCCCCAAAGCTAAACAATAGCCAAAAGTAGCAAAGTACTAATTTACAAATGATGAAAAGGAACCATTTTGTAACGTAATGTAGAATTACGTAGAAATAGAGACGAAGTACTATTAATAAACCCTAAACCACCGTTAGTAATAGGAACCGGTCTGTCTCCTGTCTCTGACTCAAATTTCTGAAGAGATACTCTGACTTCTCTTACATGTGAATTAACGCATGAAATTTCGAGAAATGGGCAGGAAGAAAGTTCGTGTGTGGCAATATTACATGCAAAATTATAAAGATAAGAAAGTATCTTGGAAATATTGTGAATATAAATACTTATGCGCAAATGTTGACAAAATGGTAGTACATGTGTCTTCTGGCAGTTACCCAACCTAATTCATTCATTCATTGTTTATTCATCCATGTCGTACATTATTGGTCAGAGACCAGTACATAGGACTTGTCAAATAATAATAAGACATTTCAATATAATTGATTTACATTATTTTACAAACTATCACGCAAGTATTCATTAATATGATAATACATTTTGTTACACAAAAAATTAAATAGTTCATTTTTGAAATTTCGTATGTTTTTGATATTCTTCAAATAACTTGGGAGCTTATTAAACAACTTAGCGGACATAGGAAGATTTAAAAATTTACTATGTTTATAAAATCAGTAGTAGAGTCAAGTTTAGAAAATACACTCACATGTAAATTTAAACTTTTAACGGTTTAAAAGTATGTGGACTTACCATATCATTTTTGAATTATATTTACTTCCATAGAACATTTTGTAAATAAATATCTGTTTATGCGTATTCTCTAAATGTAATAAAATAACACAACATCGTTCAGAATATACATTTTAAAGACTCCTCTCGAGACAACAGTAATAATAGTGTGATATAGAAATGAATTTAACTTTTAAATCATGAAATAGTAATAGAATGCAATTTAATTTGAGATTGTACTCACATTCCCAGAAAATTCCCAATTTTAGGAATCTCCCCGAGATTCTTCCCAGCAATATTCCCGAAAAATATCTTCCCGGGAGTTTACCACTCACTAGTCGTAATAAGCTCGAATTAGTGTTAGGTGTAGTCAGTGTGTCGGCATTAACCTCATTCATGTAAGTGAACTGTTAAATGACAAACTAAGGCACAGATTTAAGAATCAAATATCAGTTGGAGCAGAAGATGAGTCATTTGCGACATTTTGATGCAATTTAATTATCAATGAGTACGAAAATGAATTAGAATTGATCATACACATATCGACACTCGTCAGAGATGATAAAGAAAACAGGCCATATGCAGAGTCCTTCTCGCGCGTGAGTAGTATCATATTAAAGCGTTCGATTTACATATGCTTCCTGCAGAAATCTGGCATTTAGCATGTTGCTAATCATTTGTCAAAACGACTTTGCATAAGGCGGATTAAATTTCTAAATCTTATAAACAAATTAGGTTGGGTAACTGCCAGAACACACATACATATTTAAGTGCAACATTTGTCAACATTTACGCTTACATATGTATGTTTACAAAATTTGCATCTCTTTCCTGTTTTTTTTTTTTTTTTTTTTTTTTAATTTTGCATGTAACATTGCCACGCACGACTTTTCTTACTGCCCATTTCTCGAAATTCTATGCGTTAATTCACATGTAAAAGATGATCGAGTACCTCTTCAGAAATTCGAGTCAGAGAGAGGAGACAGACTGACGTATATTAAAAACGGTGGTTCAGGGTGTATTAGCAGTACCTCATTTCCATTTGTACATAATTCTACATTACTTAACAAAATTGTTTCTTTCCATCATTTGTAAATTATTACTTTGCTACTTTTGGCGATTGTTTAGCGTTGACGGGTCAGATTTTGCACCTACCTTTTTGCGATATTCTATTTCGATGTTATTGTTTTATGGTTTCATACGTTAAATTACGTTACCAACATTAAATTTAGAGAGCATTGCCGAGCAAGCGTTAACGAGCGAAGGCGGATATGAGCCCCGCAGGGCATCTTGTTTTCTGTTTTCGTTACCAACAATTCCATTTCTTTTCTCACATAAATCACTTCTACTTACCTTTGCGGTTTATACAAATTCCCTACTGCCCTAAAAACTTGTGCTCGATACTTTCTTGACTACTTGAGCACCACTATCAACACATTTCTTCCGTAAATCATCCTAATTTTTCCTAGTTTTCGTGAGGATTCGTAGCGAGCAGGCGCGTTAGCGGTGGTGGTATACGTATAAACGAGGCTAGTGGAAAAACACTTTATATGTCATAAACTGCATGGCTTATGTGTCGCATAGCGTTGAGGGAGATACTAAACACCATCCCAAACGTACAAAAATGTACTAAATTAGGTTAGATTACATTAGTTTTCCTTAGATGATCCTATTCCTTTCAGCAGTTTCGTTTCCACACTTACAATAAACTGTCCGCCTCTTTATTAGACCATGCCTTTCACACAATTTCAACAGCTGACACTCTTTATTTTTGCACAACTCGATAAAACGCAAACACGATGTATGACAATCTTGCCATTTATGCACCATTTCCACACAGCCTTTCCCAAAGTCATTACAAGTATACCTCTTCGCCAAATGTTTCCTTTCGCCGTCACACATAGTACTGCCTAATACATCAAATACAACTAACAACTATTTTCTTAACTTCAACTATTCCCTTCACCTGACTTTCATTTACTTTTCTTCACACCCCAAACTAAATTCTCCAATTTATCTGGTAAATTTTCTAAAATTGGTCCGCCGATACAGCAGTTAACCCATAGCCATAAACACATTTTCTTGGCAAAATTTGATGCAAATGTCTTAGAACTGTTTTATATATATATTACTAGGGTGTTATTAACCAACTCGTGTGTGTCCAAAGAGAAGAGGCACGTTAGCTACCTTGGGTATACGCGTGCAAGATGTCGAAAAATACTAATTTGTTAAAGGTGGCCACTACAAGCTAGTTTTGATTACAATTAGAAGCAGTGAACCGTTTCTATGGTTACAACTGACCTATATAACTTCTCTTAATATTGCTGTTCCTTTCTAGCTTGACACGTTTCAGGTTGTAAGCCTGTAACAGCACCTCCGAAAAGAATGAAAAGCACTTCATCCTTGACAGCCCACAATTGCTCCTTCTGTGAAGATTACTTTGTAAATAGTGTTCGTATTTGCTGTGTCCGTTATTCACTATTACTTTTCAGCTATGTCGCCTGAGTGAAGTAACTATTCTGCATACTCTTTTGTTGTGACGTGACTGATTTCACCTGGAAATGTCCAAATACTGGACGACTCCTTCATTTTAAGCATGTGTCATCTGATATAGTAAAAACGGTTTTACGCAGTGCGATGCATTCCTACGCGATTGTGACTCAAAGATACTTGTTGGGACTACCTAGAAAAAGGTATGGGTTTGTTTCTCACACTCTTGTTATTTTCCACATAAACCTACCATTGTCATTTCGCCTACTCCTAAGATTGCACCCGAGCTCAGGTCCTCAAATTCCCTTTGCTCTAAATTGAACTAGATATAATAATAATAATAATAATAATAATAATAATAATAATAATAATAATAATAATAATAATAATAATAATAAAAGCACTTCTGGGCATCTTGCAGTCTTGTGCGTGATTTTCGCACTTGACGTCTTCATGCTATATAACTAAGTATATATGCATGCTATGCATATTATAAATTTGCACACAGTAGATGCTCAATACTCAAAAAAATAAGAGGGCAGAACATATCAGGAGATAATCAGTGAACTTTCTGGCAGCGGTGCCCACCCCCCTCATGATCATGACGCACCCCCGTCAATTGCCTATCCGTAGGTGTTCTTCCATGAAAAAAATCTTTTCGATTAATTTTTACACTCTCTCAAACATATTTATATAGGTTTTTAACCCCCCAAATATTTCAATGACGCAGTTTGCGTCATAGCCCCCTCTTGTGGGCACCCCTGCTTTCTGGTACCATCATTTAATCTTTGCTATGGGCATGCGCTAACCAAAACAAATCATTATGATAATAATTCGTGAACAAATAAATTTATTGGATTTTGGTGATCTCTTACGAATATCATGAGGCTTTCAGAGCACAACGGAATAAGGTCTTCAGAGAGCTGAGAAAGTGAGAAACCTGTTTGTAGGTACTTTTATGTACATGGTTAGAACCAAAACTTTTTATTCAAAAGTTATTTACAATATATTGAATGAATCTATAAACAGTGAGAGGAACTTCAATTAAATATCTCAAACATGAATTGCATCTAAAAGGAACAAAAACCAAAGTACTTGATTCTTTTGTGCTCTGAATGCACCATACATGACATAGTACAACCAAGACTCAAAATATTTATATGAAAAAACCTATATTGATATCTATCTGGAGAATTCCAGAGAGTTCTGTATGTAGTTAATGATAGCCTGTGATATATATTTAGAATTTCACTCTTCTAAGAGCAGTGTGAATAAAATAAAGACGTCTAACATGTTAAAGCTAGCTAAAGCAACTGCAGGATAGAGTAGGCATATCATGTAATGCCTCTGACCATTTATTTCACATTATATTTTATTCTCATCGTCTTACTTAGCGGACGGGATAGAAGCATATTGGGAGAATACTAAAAATGCAATACAACCAAATAAAATAATGCCATTTAAAAGGTTAAACTTCGAAGATTGAAAATAACATTTACATACATTTCGATAGACTATTTTTTATTTCTTTTTTATTTTACAATCCAAACATATTTCACATAAAACGTTCAATTTCTATGGCCTCATCATTATCATCACCACTACCAAGTTGTAATTAATGCACAATAATATATTTTGCTATGAAGCCAAGAGTGCGAATCTGTTACACGTTAATATTTTTTCAATAAGCGTATTGTTTTACTCTGCGACTAGTTTAAATCAATTTCAGTCTATAAAGTTAGTACAATGTAAAACTCTACAATTACTGTTTCTACTAATACAGACAACTCCTTCTTAAAACACGAAGATTTACTTTTCACATTCCAAATAATCACACACCTACATTTGTTGTCCTCTTGTGAATAATTATTTATATCTCCACTAAGCCTCTCTCTTTCGGAGTTGACGATGAGCGTGCGTGTTCTACACGGATACTCATAGCCACAGAGTAGAGGACACCGCATCCAATCTTCTTCCAACTTTCTTTTAAAGTACTCTTTTGGAAAACTGCTGTCACGCATGTTATTGAGATACATGCAATACTGTCCATGGTATCCATTCCGAAATTCCCCACTGCCTGAAAGGAATGAAAAAGATATAATTCACATTTTGAGTACAAAAGTAATATGATACATAGAATTTCATATTTTCAAAAAAATTAAGTATTAGAAAATTGAATCTACTTTGCATTACATCACTTGAGATATATTAAGCAATGTACTTCAGGCACTCCTGGAGCCATATATCAATGTTTATTCTACTACTACATTGATCACTAGAACATGGTTATGAGGGGCACGAAGGCACAGCGGTAGAGCACTTAGGTCTGGTGCATAGGGTCCTTGGTTCCATCCCCGACCAAGTAACCTTGTCGTGGAGAACATCGTGTCCGTGGGTTTTCTCGGGGTACTCCCATTTCCTCCTATAGAAACGTTTTAATGGGCGGTATAGTAGTAGAAAATGCATTGATAAAGGCCCAAGAGAAGACCTAAAATAATTTGCTGTTATGAATCTCAAGTCCTAACATTCAACAGAGGCATTTTTCACTACCAGGTAGTTAAAACTAGTGAGCCTTTTGCACAAAAGATGGTGTGAGTATCCCAAATCTCAGATTATATGAGTCTCAGCGAGTAAGGCTTAACATCATTCGTTAGCCGACGGTTGAAGAAAGTATATGGAAAATGTATCGAAATTCTCGCATTCAGACGTAAGATTTGCCGTGAAAATATGTGTGCTTTCGGCAAAGCTTCATTACATCTTACGTTTTTCTTGCGATAAAGATGTAAATACTGCGAAGGCCTGCAAAGAAATTAGTGTTGTTTATGAACAAGATACATTAAAAAACAGCAAAAACACAATTCAGTCGCTTTCGTTCCAGAAACTTTGATGTTCAGAATGCAACTCGCTGTGTGCGACCAACCACAGAAAAAGTGGATGATATTCTTGGAAAAGTCCAGAAATATGATCGGCATTAATAACATCACCAATGACCTAGTATCTATCATCAAATAGTATTAAATAATTTGGATAAAGCTAGGTAGAAAAAAGAGCACGACACTTTAGTGGCATATGAGCTGACTCAAAGATAACCTACAACATCAATATACGGGAAAGATTGAAGTCGAAGAGACTAGAAGTTCTACAATATTTGGCAAAGCTTACACTTCACTACGGTAGATTAAGATGTGCGTTTGGTGGAATTGAAAGAGTATCTTGCACCACGAACTGATGATGTTGGACAGACTCGGACCTGAATTGTCGGCAATTAGTGCGAGTGTTTAGGAATTCAAATTAAACGGCTGGAACTTATCAACAGCAAGAGTGTGGTAAACCAGGATGACATCATTAGTGCGCTTACATACTTGACCTGTCAGAAACTGAGATAACTCGGTTCACAATAGATGACCATACCAGCAGATACAACTTAAAAACTGCTTACTGTAAGCTTGCATTGGAAATCGGTAAGCTAGCATCCGGCTTGGTTGGAAAGCGTGCAAGCACACCACAAACTGGATTCCAGTAACAAAGTTGCATGGGTGCAATCTCGCATTCAGTGTTCCATTCAAGCTTGACTCAAGAGTTTTACGCTGGCAGTAAGCCAATAAGCCAATGAACTACCAGTGATGCTACGACGCTCTGCGAATCATCTAAAATATTGCATGCAAGTACAACAAAAGGCAAGCTGTATTAAAGCACGTGTTAATACAGCAAGCGTAGAAAGCCTAAAGCCACACACGCACCAAATGGCCGAAAGCTTTGTTGCTACCATATAGCACGGACATAGCACTGTTAGACTATTGTTTGTTTCGATGTCTGGAAAACTCTTTGAGCAGTTTAACTTTAGATTTAAAAAGAAATCTGTTGAAACCGTGTGTCACAATTTTTGACCAGAAACTACAGAAGGTCTCTAGCAACGGGATTATGGTGTTGCCGAAGAAATGACAAAAAGTCATTGACTAAACTGATACAAATATGGTTCATAAATAGTTTCTGATCACAAGTAACATACTCTCAATTCTACCCTACAAATGCTCGATATTTTTAGACTACCTGACACTTCCAAACAACTTCCTTTAATGTATACTTACTAACATGTTTTGAGTTCGGTGTCTACAGCTGCTGCGTACACATTTTGCTCAGTAATGCATACGAACTGGATTACGTTAGTTGCCCTTAGGTTTGGGCAATTTTCCTTAGCTTTTAAAATAGTTCCTTACGTGATTACTGATATATGCTTTGATATGTATTAAATTGAATAAAACCCCACTACTTCAAACGACGTTTACACATTGTTCTATATACAGTTTTCAAGAAAAACAATTCTTTGCTAGTTACAAAAACGAACAGTCGATCAAATGTCAATTTTCTTCATCGCGAAAGTGGTGCGACCAATTTTTAGTGTGGATTACCTAAAGTTTCTATTCTAATGCCTTATTTTATTAGTAGTCTTTAGCTATGGGCTATTACCTAACCTACTGGGTACATGATGCTTAAAAAGTAGTCAGACATCCTTAGGGGAGCCGGGCGCTTTTTGCTGTCAACACTTTTACTCATAAACATATTGGAGTAAGTAAAGAGCTTGCAGCACATTGGGTAGATTATATGAAAGTGATATTACATCATTTATTTTCGTACAGATTAAGAATATACGGTTAAATTGATATAAGAGTGGCTCACTCCTTCAAGAGAATAGTGTCATCATGCGTTCTAAACAACTCTTTCCTTGGCGTATACCAATACCCTACTAGGAACAGGTTATGTTGAAAGGCGCCAACAGAAGTTATAAGCAATGGTTCATTTAGAAGGAAGTCACATCGGTTAAAATTAGTTCCATCGTTTCAATTCAACTTAACAAACTTGCTAATGTTTTGATTACGTATACTATACAATGGTTAGTAAGTTGGGTAAATTTTCTTATCTTAATTTGAAGTGATAAAAATTTAATTTTTACTGTTGTAACTTCCCTCAAGGTTCGCCATTGATTACAAGTCTTTCACTATTTTCCTCCTAATACTTTCTACTCTGTTATTTCCTTGGTGCCTACCCACTAACTGCATACGATGCGGATTTATAGTATACCGGTACTTGCAAACTTGTTATATATTTAAAAAGACAAGTGCAAACGCCGTACCAACCTATGTTACGTGGCCAGCACAAGTATCATTACATCTACTCCGAATCAGAGCAAAGCGAGCTTGAACGACCTGCTCACGCGTCCTTATCGAACACGAACGTGTGATGATGGATATACGCATAAAGAAAAACAAATGTAAAATCTAAGGACTAACTTGTGGTACTTGTTCAAATAGGTAGCTTTGTATTATGACTCCATAGTATTTAACTACATTTTTTACGCTGTTTTTATCTCTACATACGACTTACATGTTCTCTATTTACGTCTAAACGTTACTCCTCCTTTGTGAATTATCATTTTCAAAATTGGCCTCGTACTCTTAATCTGCGCTCCCATTTCTACCTAAATTTATTTAGCTCGATTACCGATTTTACAAGTGATATTTCTTTCTTTCTTTTTTTTTACCTTTGGTATTTTCTATTGGCATAGATTTACCTCTTAATTGATCTATTTTATATTCAACATGTTACTCTAGTCATTTTTACAAATATGTCTTTTGCTTAAATTTTACACATATTTAGCTGCCTAATCCAGGTGAAAATTAGAAATAATATGATACCAAACTTATTTTGATTGGTAAACACTAATATTGGTTTAACATTGAACGTAAGTTTGTGCACGGGCAATATTGTAAATATTATTATATTATAGCCTATATGTAGAAAATAACCATAACACTCACCTAGTATTCATCAGTACTCTAGAATGACAGTCAGCTGCATTTCAGATCTTGTGCTCAATCAATGTACTAAAAAATGAACATTCTCGACGTTACATATCTTCTAGATATGTCATCCACTTGTTCAATCTTCTAAATTATTATAAAATATATCCTTTGAACCAAGCATATCCATCTTCTATAACAAAACAGACTACTACGGGCTACTAAGGGGTGCTTTGAAGCTCCCGTAGCCTTTCCCTTGACTTACGGGGAGGTTGCGGGCTGGTTTGACCCTGTGGGAGAACTCTGCAACGCAAATTATCAAGTGTCGCGTACGTGGCTCATAAGTAGCCCACAGAATAACTATACATATGGCCCTTCGCCCGCCTACAGAAAACACTCCAAAGAGAGGAAGCCTGCATTTGTGTCGTCCTCCCCCTAACCCATGTGCCAGAAACAAAGAAAACATATTATTTCGTATGTACTACATCTGTTCTAATTTGTTCCAAAGCAACAGAATTAGTTCAATTATACTCTCCAAGTAAATTGCCAATCAATACTGGTGGGGCTCGAACGACTTCATCAACCGTGAAATCATTAGTTAATGTAAGAAAGCATTTTAAATCGTTTGTGCTCCATTTGGTCTAGTTTGTTCTACATTATCAACGTTTGTTATTTAACCGTTTCAGAAAAATTAAGAAAAATAATTGTGGTGACGCTAGAAAGAGGGCGTCCTGCCCACCCACATCCTTGAAATCAACGGTTTATATATATATATATATATATATATATATATATATATAGATAGATAGATAGATAGATAGATAGATAGATAGATAGATAGATATAAACACTTAATTGTTTGTTCTAGAGTATCAAAGTTTGTTCTTTAACCGTTTCAAAAATAAAGAAAAATAATTGTGGTGGGGCTGCGAAGACGTCGACCTGGCCCCCACACACCGGCGCAAATCTGTCTTCAACATTGGGGGGACAGGAAACACCGTTCCTATAATATATATATATATATATATATATATATATTACCGATGTTTAAAATATTTAGGAAGTTGAAAAACAATAATGTAGAGGATCTAGGGAGTAATTGTCTTCAGAGGAGTATTTAGGGGGCTACGGGGCTCAATATCCCTTGAAATAAATTTGTTAGTTTTTCGCATTTCACGTACAACAATAACCTTTCTTACCATTTCTAAGAATGTCATTGATTTTCCATTTTCTTATGCTCTTTGTTCAGAAATAATGCTGTATTTGTCAAATTTCATTCCATGTAAGAACTGCGTCATTTTGCTCTTTCTTTCGTTCTTTCTACTTTTCTGTATCTTTTTCTCGATGTTATTTTCTTTCGTTTCGCCTATGATATTTTATCGCCCGTTGTCAGTTGTGATTCAAGTCGACCGTCATCAGTAACACCAAAACTAAGAGGAGTTGATAAGTGAAACTGGTATTCCACACCAACTTGCGCGGATATCAATATGATAGGACTTTAGCTATTATAACAAAGAAAAAAATTATATCGTTTAGTTATTTTTAAAAGAAGGAAATGTTTGAATTTAAAAAAATCAAAACGGGGGAATAACTAGCCCGGGAAATTAGGTAGGCCAAGAAGGTGCTTCCTTTTTCTTGTATGAATAGAATAAAGGGTTAGATTCACTCCTAAATTTTTGTATCATATTATATAGGATTCTCAAACTCAGGTAGGCAATATCCTTCCCTGTGTTGGGCATAGCCCCTCGAAAAAAAAATCCTAAATTCGCCTGTCTTAATATTGGTAAGTGAGCAGATTTAAGGCTTATTCTAGGGAAGGGAGATGAAACTCATATTACGGTAAATGAATCCGATTTCTGAAGTGAACCTGTTGAAGAGTATATTATATATTAGGCGATGTAGATGAAAATGAAATGAAATCTTTAGTTTTACGTCCCACGATTATGCCAGTTAGGCTAAAGGAGACTGTGATGATGAGTAATGAATGAAATGATGGAATGAAGAAAGTGGGAGGAAACGGGAGAACCCCGAGAAAAACCAGGAGTGCGGTGTTTGACCACCACAAATTCCACACGGCGTCAGGCGATGAAGATGAAGTAGTAGTACTTATCAGTATTACAAATCACTGCCGTGAACACATTCTGAACTCTGAATACATGAATACTTATAATTGGTATGTTTCTAATTAGGCATCCTTAAAAATCCACGTTAAAATGGTTTTATAATCATAATAATATAAATAATGACTTCTCCAAAACTATGAAGAAAGAATATCAATTATGTATGACGCAACAATACTCTTATTTTAGCAAAATGATGATAATCTAAATAACATTACAGGAATCGTTACAGAAATATGACGCATTTTATATTCTCTTTAGTTAACAGATGTAACCTTAAGATTGTGGAGAAAAATATTCCAGTAATTGAATTCTTTTCTTTGCTTACGAAGTATCCTCTTCCAAAAGAAAAATTGGTACACGGGGAAATACGTAGGAGCAGACCATGGTTCGACCAGGAATACATTAAACTAGAAGAGAAGAGAAAACAGGCAAAATTACATTGACTACAAAATTCGAAACAAATAACTACACAAAATTTCGTTGACATCAGGCGAGAAACTTTGAAAACTTTTAAAACAAAGAAACGCGATTTTTCTTTCACTTCTCCCCCTCTCTCACGTACACACGCACTTCATGTGCGTGTGCATGTTCAAAGTTAACAAGGAGAAATAGACCGATACACCTGGTCTGGAAAATGTAATGAACTGGTAACTTCAGCGACAAGTATTTTGTGCTCTGGGGATAACATCTCCAGTCCTGGTCATCTCTGAAAGAAATACGGTTTAAACGCAAGGGAATAAGCAAAATACCTTTTATCATCTGGGTTACCGAGTCTCTATCGAATTACCGGGTCACTACGTGTTTGAATCCTCGACCCAACGAAACGAATTTTAGAAAATTCCTGAGCTTAAAATCACGTGACCTCTACCAACCAATCATAATCGAGGTATCAAAGTACTCATCAAAGAGGATACCCAAATTTCATAAATCAAAGGGTCTAAGATCATATGACCTCTATCAACCAATCAAATTCAAGGTACCAAATCACTCATCTTACCCATAAAAGGAAACGGATTTTAAAATATCCCAGAACCTAAGATCACGTGACCTCTATCAACCAATCAGCATCGTGGTACCAAAGCATTCTTCTTATCCCGTAAAATTTAAAGAATTTCAAATATCTCAGGACCTAAGATCACGTAACATATGCCAGCCAATCAGAATGAGGTATCAAAGCACTCATATTACCCGTAAAAGGAACGGGTTTCAAAAATCCCGGTCATAAAAGAGAATGGGGCATTTCCCCGCGGGGTGACTCATGACGTCATAACTAGTGATGGGCAGTGGGAATATTCCCGGCGGGAAGGAATTTAAAAAGAATGGGAATATTCTCGGTGTTTTCTCCTGGCCTATACATTTCCGGGAAGGAATTTATTTCCATTTTTCTACTTTATCTTCCAAATTATAAGAACCATATGACTAATTACTTTATTTTAATATATTATGATTTAATTCTAGGTTTTAAAGAATTTGGAGGTTATAAAATTTAAAATTCTTTGACAGTACATATATAACTAATAATATGTTTTTTAAGTTCCATTTCCATTTGCACTAAAACGTAAGGTATTTTTTTAGTATTGGGGGGCCAAAACTAGCAAAAAGTAGGATGATTTACGGCAGAAATGAGTTGATAATGGTGTTCAAGTAGTCAAGAAAGTATCAAACACAATTTTTTAGGGCAGTAGGGAATTTATACAAAACGGAAAGATAATTGGAAGTGATTTATGTGAGAAAAAAAGTGAATTGTTGGCAACGAAGATAGACAACAACATGTCATGCAGGGCTCTAACCCGAACTTCATTCGCTAACGCTGGCTCCGCAATGCTGTCTGAATTTAATGTTGGTAACGTAATTTAACGTATGAAACGATAAAACAACCTCATCGGAATAGAATATCCCAAAAGTGTAGGTGCAAAAACTGGCCCCAATGCTAAAGAACAGCCAAAATTACGAAAGTACTAATTTACAAATGATGAAAAGTAGCCACTTTGTAAAGTAATTTAGAATTATGTAGAAACAGAGATGAAGTACTATTAATAAACCCTGAACCACCATTAGTAATAGACATCGGTCTGTCTCCTCTCTCTGACTCGAATTTCTGAAGAGGTACTCATACTTCTTTTACATGAGAATTTACGTATGGAATTTCGAGAAATAGGTAGAATTAAAGGTCGTGTATGGCAATGTTACGTGCTAAAATAAAAAAGATAAGTAAGTATCTTGAAAATTTTGTGAACATAAATCTGTATGCTCAAATGTTGATAAATTGGTGAGACATGTATCTTCTAGCATTTACCCAATCTAATTGGTTTATCCAATTTATAAATTTAATGTGTTTAAAATATCAGTAATAAAGTTAAGTTGAAAAAATCCTCTTACATATAAATTTAAACTGTTACTATATAATTTTATCACACATATTTAATTGATAGAACATATTGTAAATAAATATCCATTTATGCGTACTCTCTAAATATAATAAAGTGTTAATAAAGTAACATAGTACCGCTCAGAATGTACATTTTAAAGAATCCTATGGGTAAAACAGTAATAATATGCTGTGATATAAAAATTAATTCAACTTTGAAATCATAATATAGTAATAGAATGGAATTTTCTTTCTCATTGTACATAAATTCCCGGATAAATTCCCCATTTTGGGAATCTTCCCTGGGAATATTCCCGAAAATTATCTTCCCGGGAATTTACCCATCACTAGTCATAGCAAGTGACCTGGAAATTTGAACTTCCCGCGTGGGCGGGGCCTAGAGTCACGTGACATCTCTAAAGCAATCAGAATCGAGAAAATTTTTGCTGACTCGGCTCGATATAGTGCTACTAACGTGATTAATAGCAATAAAGTGCAAGGGAGAAAAATGCAGTCAAACATAGTAAACATCAACCATTGTGATGTTAATGAAGACATTGACAGCGGTTTACAAATAATGAATATGTTACAGGAGGACATGAGGACACTAAAATTAGAAAATGAAGTATTGCAACAAAACGTGAAATCCGTAGAATCATTTGTTGAAACCCAAAACATCTCCAACACAGTGGGCAAAAGTAAGTTACAGTACGCTCAGACCCAAATATTCTAATGTGGTATCAGGTAAAACAATTGTATGCGAAAACAGATAGAGTGTGTTTGAAAACGTCGGAAGTAAGGAGACGTGAATTCAAATGAAAACCGGTAAGAAATTCACAAAAGAAGAATAGTGCAAGAATGTAGAAGGGAAAAACTATTATGCAACCAAACGTGCCGAAAGTTACAAACAATAAAACTAATGCAAGAAGAAAGCCTAAGACAGACGCGTAAGTGTACACATATATGGTGATAGTCACGGTCCTGGACTGTCGGAGAAAGTGAATTGTAATTCTAAACACAAGTTGGCAGTGCAAGGAAATATCAAGCCTGGAGCTAATCCCAACATTGGGTTGTCTGGTATTAATCCCAACATTGTAAATAAGGAAGATAATTGTGTAGTAATATTAAGTGGAACAAATGATGTGTCCAAGAATGAAGGTAGTGAGGCGGTTAGCAGAATATGCAAATCAACCCTCTATGTTGAATAACTGTAAAACAATTGTGATAAATATCCCTTATTGCCATTATCTTACTGAAGACTCGTGTGTTAATAAAGCTGTACAAAGCACTAACTTAAAATTAAAAACAATGTGCAATCACTTTAAGAATGTTGTAATTGTGGATATCAGTAAGTTAGGTAGAGAAATGTACACTCAGCACGGTATGCATCTCAATCAAAAGGGTAAGGATGAATTAAGTACTAAGATTTGTGAAATAGTTGATATGGACGTAGCCAGTAACTTTGAAAGTAAGAAAGAAATAGCGATGCCATGGGTAGCACAGAAAAAGTAAATTCACCCGACTCCATGAATAAAATTGCTTGGGACCGGGTGAAAACTTCAAGTTTAACGACGTCTCTTCATTTTGGTGATATAAGTGGTATAATAGAGGCAAGAAAAAATAATAATAATAGCTTTTCTATTAACTATGGTACTAACAAAGCCCTGCAGAATGTACTAAGACTCAACTTAAATTTACAATCAATAAGAAACAAGTTGGCTGAACTTGAAATTTTCTTAGATACATTTCCCTGTAATATATTATACATCAATGAACACTGGCTTGCAAATGAAGAAATACATTTGTATCTTCCAACAGGATATAGGTTAGCCGAGAGATTCAATACTACAGGGTGGTGTAGATAAATATATCTGAAAAATTCGTTTAATATTTAATACACTGTGTTGAATTTAGAATGTTTTGGAATTGAACAGAGGTTTGAAGTAGTTGGGTTATTACCAAAAAGCACAAAAGTAATAGGCCTAATTGTGTCTATATACCGAACCCCAAACTCAGATATCAATATTTTCATTAATTGGTAAGATTTAAACATTTATCATAATAAATACAAAAATTATAAAGTATTCTTTATTGGTGACGTGAACATTGACGTTCTAATTAATTCACCGGTGCAAATTCTTTTCTGTGATATCCTCAGATTTCACAACTATTATTACGTTCATGATCAACCAACTAGAAAATCTGCATGCCTAGATAATGTACTTACTAACGAAGATAAGACTAAAATGATGTGCGGTATCATACAGCAACTGATCATGAAGGTTTATGGCTTCTGATTCCTGTGACAGTATGCATGAATTTTAACTATATTAGAACTAAAATGTTTAGAATAATGGGGAAGCTGACATACAAACATTACGAAGTAATCTAAGAGGAACTAACTCTCTTAGTGTAGTTTTAAACGGTAAAAATATTTCTGAAGTATTTCATAATTTCATGGACTTTGACTAAATAGATGATGTTTTGTTCTGTAAAAGAAAGAACTACTTCCAACAGGAGCGTTAACAAATTGACCAGAGGAAATACCAAATGTTTTACACCTCGCCTTCAACTGCTCAGGAATAAAGTAATGGCTCTTTATAACATAGCTAATACGACAGGGTCAGCCAGTAACAAAGAGAAATATAACATATAAAGAAAATTGTACAGAAAAGAAATTAAGATGGCCAAAATTGCTGGAAATGAGAATTTCATAAATAATTTAAAAAATAAGTGCTCTGCGACCTGGTCTATTATTTACAGGCAGGTCGGAAAACAGGTGGTTGAAGACTCGATAAAGGTATTCCCAAATAAATTCAATGAATATTTTGTAAATAGTGCAAACAAACAGTAGCACTCTCATGACTTGACCTAACTTTTGGCGACCCTCTAGTGGCGCAGACGCCCGACCAAACTTTTACTCCCGGGCGCCCAGGTCTATGACCTAGGGTACTTAGGACCACCCACTGGTAGGGGTACCTTGGCCCACCCCCTAAATTTTGGCTTGGGCACTTAGGACTATTCCCTTAAATTTTGGAATTTGTCAAATTTAAAAATTTCGTGTGGTGCCCTAGGACTATAGTATGTATATCTAGTAGTATTCGAGGTCTATGTCGTTCCCTTTCATGGGTAAAAAATTGCCTACAAATCAAATTTCGGGGGTTTTTGACCTAATTTATCCCCTTTCATAAGATATTATTACCTTCTATGGTTATATGGGTGTATACAATGAGTCCATTCCCTTTTATAAGACATGAGTATGTGAATCCACCTCCTTAAATTTTTGGGAGAGATACCTTGGCCCACACCTTAAATTTTGGAAAGTGCCAAATTTAAAGATTCGGTATAATAGAATAGGACCCTACTATGTGTCATAATAAATTTGGGTGGTTCACCTCGTTCCCTTTCATGGGTAAAAATTTGCCAAAAATTAAATTTCGGTTTTCTACGTAATTTTTCCCCCTTTGATGAGGTTTAATTACCCTATATGGTGATATAGACGTATACAGGTGTTCATTTCCTATCATAATACATAGGTGCACCCCTTTAAAATTTTGGGAGGGGTACATTCACCCACCCCTTCAGTTTTGCAAATTTACCAATTTAAGCATTCGGTATTATAGCACAGGACCTTAATATGATTCATGATATATTTGGATGGTACACCTGGTTTCCCTTTAGGGGTGAAAAATTGTTGAAAATTATTACGACCATGTGTTTTGTTTCTGGCCCAATTTATCCCCTTTGATGAGGCCTTATTACCTTATATGGTTATATGGTCATGTATAGGGGTCAATT